>NC_056625.2:236447223-237189723 GCF_002870075.4 Lactuca sativa
GTTTGTGTTGTTTCGATTGTCATGTAAAATGGTGGGTTTCAGTTTTAGAGAGGGGTGGTTTCCAATGCTAGTAAGGGGAGTTTTCGGCAGCGGCAAGGGTGTCAATGAGAAATAAGCATGAGGGTAATAGGGGAAGACATAAAGAGTGTATGGTGGGGCCTATTTCTATTAAGAGGGTAAGAAAATTTCGAGGGTGTATGTGAGAGAGGATACCAAAAGTTTCATATTCGATGGTGGTGGTGCTGGTGACTGGTGTGTAGATTCCTTTTACAAATAGTTGTGGTGACTTGGTAAGGCATGTAGAAGATATGGTGGATAACCTATTGACCCATGTTCAAATCCTGGAACTATTAAGCCCTTGTGGCCATGGAAGTTTCATCTGCATTGACTCTAGGGCATGAGGCAAAGCCTCATGTTTCTAGTGGAGGATTAGTCGGTGTACGAAAACTAGCTCGGAAACCCTTGTTAGGAAATTTCCCATTCCAAAAAAAGGAAAAAAAAAAGATAGGCATGATGAGGAGGGATAAAGGGGGTGGATGGGACCTATATTTATTAACTAATTTTTTAATAAGTAAAGAATGAACAAAAGAGGTTAAATCTCTATATTCTAATAAAAGAATAATTTTATTTTCCTTTTGTCACGTGTCATCCTATTAGGTCTTCTAATTAATGTCATGTCACTTGTCAACCTATTGATTCTTAATTTCAAAGTTCAAATTTTAATTTTCCTACTCTAACTACATTAAATTAATAACCTTAGAATAAAAATTAAAATAAAATTAATACATATTATAAGGTGATATAATTTCACATATTAATTTAAATCAATGATTATAATTTTATATAACTAAAAAATATATCTTAATTAATAATTTATTTAAAATAATTGATTAATAATTTTGAGATTTTTTACAATGAAAATTTAATTAATTTGGTAACAGTGGTTCTCAATGCTATAAACTAGTAATCAATAAAGGTATAATAGTATTTTATGTTGTTTAGAAACTAAAATTGAAACATAGCTAAATCATAAAAACAATCCGAATAAAAAAAGCTAGTGACTAGACCCATAGGATATACCAAACTACAGGGACCATTCATGTAATTTGTCTATTATATAGATAAAATTGCAAAAATGTCCATATGATTGTAAAAAATATATGGTTTTGGTCTAAAAAAATTGTTGTTCCATCAGTGATCCAATATTGGATACGTTATGTGGTTTTGGTCCATATGGTTGGCATTGTTTCTGGTTCTGGTCCATACCATACCTGAAATGACGAATATGCACTTTTATAATTTCTTTTAATTATTTTCTTATTATTCTAACTAAAAATGAAAATGAAAAATCTCACCCCCCACTCATGTTATCCCTTCCCTTCTACCTTTATCTCATGTAAAAGTCACACATAATTCACTCTAAGAACCAAAGGTTTTCCTATCTATCACCCCCTTTTCCGCCATCGACGTCTATCAACCCCTTTGTCACCATCGGTGTCCAACATTGACACCATTTACCCTCCATAAGAGCCGAATTGTGTATTGTGAATTCTGATTTTGTCAATAACAGGGTTACATAGGTCTATATATATATATATATATATATATATATATATATATATATATATATATATATATATATATATATATATATATATATATATATATATATATATATATATATATATATATATATATATATATATATATATATATATATATATAGCTAACTATTACACTTTAGTACATTATAGTCTATACTAATCTAATTGTGTCTAATACGCCCCCTCATGTTAAGGACAGACAACCTATAGCTTGGACCTCAAGAATAGAAACCTCAGAGTTGCCAACGGCTGTGTGAAGATGCTAGCAATCTAATCGTTTGTTGATATAAGCTAAACTTTAAGATCACCATTTGCAAGTTTTTCCCCAAAAAAGTGAAACTTAACCTCTACATGTTTTGTATGAGCATGAAATACTGGGTGGGCTAAAAGATAAGTTGATCCAAGATTATCACAACATAAAACAGGCGCTAAAGAAGTGGTAACGCCAAGTTCTTACAGTAAGGCTTAAAGCCAAGTGAGTTCATGCTAGCAAGGGATTTGTACTCAGATTATGTGGAGGATCGAGAAATGGTGCGTTGTTTTCATGTTGTCCATGAAATCAAGTTTAAATTGAGATAGATAACAAACCCCCCCGTGGATCAACAATCATCTAGGAAACCAATCCAATCGGCATCAGAAAAGGCAGTCAAGGAAGATGAAGAAACGGTGAAACCCTTCCAATAGGAATTACTAAAGGCTTGTAATTAGGTACCGAACATGTGTCGAATGAGCATACCATGATCAATCATGCCATGTAGATAACGAAGAATCTGTTTGATAGCAAACCAATGATTCTCCATGAGGGCATGCATAAATTAACACACATTTCTTACTGCATATGCAATATCTGGTCGGGGGAGAGTGACATACTTAAGAGCACACATAACCTGCCGATAGCTCATAAGATCCGAGAAAAGGGGGATATCATTAGTCGATGAAGGGTTGGTGGTGGTCATGGGAGAAGGGGTGGGTTTGGATTTGGAAAGACCAACTTTCTATAGAAATTCAAGAATGTACTTCCGCTGAGAGAGAATAATGTCAGAGCCTCAAGTGACTACTTCGATACCCAGAAAATAAGATAGTGGATAAACACATTTTGTTATTACCTGTAATGATGATGTCAGAGGAACCATTTTTGTGTTAATGGAAAGTGAAAGAACCACACGAATTGTGATAGACCTGATCACGGGACTGAAGGTGTTGTGGTAAGCCACACTCGATTGTTGGTGAAAACCTTTTTCAACGAACCTCGCCTTGTAGCGAGTGATGGTGCCATCCTTGTCACGCTTCAACCTATAAACCCTTATACAATCAATAATTTTAGTATTAGGTACCGGAGGTACCAAAGACCATGTGTTTTTTTATCAAGGTATAGTATTCTTCTTCCATTGCTTTGTGCCATTCTGGAGATTTGTTGGCAATAGTAAAGGAAGTGCGTTTAAGAATAGAGGCCATGGTTTGATGAGCGATTAGTTGGAAAAGGACACATTGCTTTGGGTTTTAGTGAAGATTAGAAGGATGAGGACGAGGCATCGATGTTGATGATGGAGTAACTAGATCAGGTTGAGGAGTATGTGTTGTAGACGGAATAGAAGGTGGAGCTATATGTGGAGAAGGAGATGTAGGGATTGTGATGAGAGGGAAGGTTGGCTCATTGAAGCGGACATGATAGGGTATGTAGAGTCGGTCGGATGAGAGATGAAGGACATCTATAACCATGGTGAAATGGGCTATACCTAAGGAAAATACAAGGAGTGGAATGAAAGTCCATCCCATGAAGGGTGTATGGGCGAAGATGAGGAAAGCAGGGGCAGTCAAAAACTCATGGAAACGATTAGTCAGTTGAGAGTTTAAAAATATTTTGGAATGGAGACTGCTTGTTGGATGTGCGAGATGGCTTACGATTTATGAGATAGACAATGGTCTCAAAAGCAAAGTAACAGAAATGTTGAGGAGTGCTAGGCTGGGCCATCAATTTAAGGTCAGTTTTGACGACATGTCAGTTTTGATGTTCAACGAAGCCGTTTTGTGAGCTGGTGTTAGGTCATGATCATTGGTGAATAATATTGAGGGATGTAAGAAAGAAAGAGGTGTAATGAAATTCACCTCTCCACTCTGTCTGCACTTTTTTTTATAGAAAATTGTCTTTCCATTGTAGTGAAAAATTTTAAAGATATTTTAAACATTTAATTTTTGAAACATAGGAAAAAGCCACATATAACGAGTATGTTGATCAACACATAACATAAAATAACGATGACCATCATATGAAAGAACCGGAGCAGGACCCTAAGCATCACGATAAAGTAAATCTAATACATTAGAACTTCGAAAAGAAGAAACATGTAAAGAAAGTTTTGATGACTTTCTTAGTTGACATGATGAACAAAAACTTGGCAAAGTCTTATTTGTAATAGGTAGTAAAAAACTAGAAAACATAAACTAAAAAAGAGAGTGATGAGGATGCCAGAGACGCCTATGCTAAGTTGTAGAGGATGCTCGAGTTGCAGAGAATGTTATGTGACGAACAGAATGAAGCAGGGGTAGAGGTAGCGAATAGAGACAATTCTCACTAGGGCCCATGAGAAGATTGTTGTGAGCAAAATCGTCCTTGAAAACAAAAAAACATGAGTGAAATTCAAAGTAAACATTATTATCAAGAAAAAATTGTTGAACAGAAAGTAAGTGCTTTGTGATGGTTGGTACATGAAGAAGATTAGAAAGATGAAATGTTTTATTTGGAGAATGAATTTGATAGGAACCAATGTGAAGAATAGGGAGTCCCTTACCATCAACTTAGAGGTTATTGTGACCATGATAGGCACGAGGGTCATCCATGCTTGCTAAATCTGATGTGACATTGCTGTTGGCAGTGTTTTAAAACTCACCGAGTTGTCAGATTACTCCTCTGAGTACTTGTTACTCATCCCCTAACCGAGGCGAGTTAGAGAATCTCGAGTACTCCCTGATTGGCCCCTTACTAAACTGAGTAGTGTTGTAAAACTCTGTCAACTCGGTGATTAATATGTAAAATATACTTAATGGTTTATTTAACATATACACATGTGATTATTTCTACATATATATCTTTGATTTTAAGTAATTATTCACGAAGTGAGATAATGATGTGTTTTTTTAATTTTTGTGTATTCACATTTATCTAATTTTGTTATATATTCCAATCAACTTATAATTTTGACATATATCATTTCCCTAAAAATATTTCTTCATGAATTACCGAGTACTTGCTACTCGGTAGTCGGCCGAACATGTACCGAGTAACGAGTTCTACAACCTTGGTTGTTGGTGCCCGTGTCTGGAAAAAACCAAGTTATGGAGGTGGATGCCATGGATGGTGTGCTGTCAACAAATTTTTTTTGCGGGTTAGTTGTATATGGTGGAGGGGTCACGATTAAGGCATTGGATGGTAAATGACCAATGCCACATCGAATGCAGGTTACAAAGATGATGTTTTGGTTGGAGGCTTATTGTCACCCTGTCCACGATTATTGTTTCCATGATAAGATCCTCTATGACCTCACTTACCATGGTTCTAGTTGGAAGGCTTTCAAGAGGTGTAGAAGACTTGTGAGGTGGAAGATGATGGATTTGATGATGAGTTTATTGTATGGGAAGACCAAAGGAAGCCAGTTGTGCAATGAAAGAAGCAACCAGGTCATTAGTAGGTTTGACAGGTTCTTGAGTGGTGTGGAATGCTTGAACAAAGGGATATCGGGGTTTTTGCAAGCATAAAATCATGATCACTGAGCAAAGCATGCAAACTCACTAAAGGCTGTTGGACATTGTCAGGCAGTGATGGTGGACTTGAGGCCATTATATTCATCTCGGAAACTCGAGAGAGCAAGCGTAATGAGATCTTTATCCGGTATAAGGGCACCAATAGCAGCTAAGGCATTAGAATCTTATTGCATATCGTTAAGATCCATCAATTGTTTTGTCTCCTTTCATCTCTATTATCAGAAGTTGAGTTTTTCATGTATATTTTGTAGAAGATGATTGTGGTGCAAAAGCACGTTCAAGAGAAGACCAAAGTGCATGAGAAGTTGTACCTTGAACATGACGAAAGTCTGATTCAGAAATGGTGGATGTAATCACCATATGAACATCTGCATCATTGGCGATCCAGATTGAGTAGTTTGGTTTTGCTCGTGGTTCAGGTTTTGGATCAGAAGCAAATGCACCGGTCGATGGTAAATCTCTTGGTGGACACAAAATTATGTTGTCCACAATAAAAAAAAAACTTGTGAGCAAGTAGGAAAGGATAGTTCATGGCCTTCCAGTAGACATAATTAGTTGTTATGAGATTAGACGGAAACCTGTAAGAACTGTGGGTCTTATTTTCATCAGTAGTGAAGCAGCAATGGGAGCCATGAGCGATAATTATTGAAGAAAATAGACGAGAAAGTTGTTCCATGTTGGCCTTTGTAGTAAACCCTAGTTGTTTTTTGCGTAGAGTAGGTAACAGGGAACCTTCAAATCTGATACCATAAGGAGTCGAATTGTGTATTGTCATTTTTTTATTGTGTCGATAATAGGGTTACATAGGTCCATATATTTATATATATATATATATATATATATATATATATATATATATATATATATATATATATATATATATAGCTAACTATTACACTTTAGTACCCTCTATTATATACTAATCTAATTGTTTCTAATACTCTATTCAAAACGTTGACCACCTGTACCCTTGCAAGCAACCATCTAATTTATTTTCACGTGTCATTTCCAACAACCACGAATCGTCTCCCCTCAAAATCCAAAAGTCGAAAATGGTTCTAGAAATCAATCCCCCCTTTGAAACTAGAGACGGAAAACCCTAGTGTCGCCGTTGTACTAGTAGAACATAGAGAAAGATCCAACAAAAAACTCTCGTGTCGCAGTCGGAAAACCGTAGCTTCGTTTGGGCACGAATATAGCGTTCGTACTAGTAGAAGAGAAAGAAAGAAAGGCAAATAAAACCCATGTGATGCCCTTCGTTGCCCTTTTGATGGTACTGGTCATAGCCTTCCCGGTCTAGATATTTAGCTTGATCCGGTGAGAATGACGGTTGTGGCAGACAAGATCTATGACAAAGGTGGTGGTGGTGAACCGGATGAACTCAATCGAACATGTTTTTCCGTGTGAAAACAACAGTTAACAACGGTTGTTCCGGACGTCGATGATGGAAGGTGGAGCGGGTGATGAAAGGGTTTTTTCCTCTTTAGTGTTATGATAAAGATGGGAGAGGAGTTTGGTTATTTATATATTATTTTATGTTAAAAAATATAAATTTAAGTAATCAAAGTATTAGAACAATCAAACAAATAGAAAAAATAAATTACAAGGACATAAAAGTAGGGTTAAATGTATAAGGACCAAAATCATTAAAAAATCCAAAATTAAACCCCTAATATACTGATAAATATTTTTTTGGATCAAAACTATAAATTTTTTACAACAAGGGCCATATTTTTAATTTTGTCTGTTTTTTTAAAGTTTTTTTGACTTAAAAATGTAAAGTATATATCTTCCTATTCTAATAAATGAATAATTTTAATATACATTTAACATGTGTCACTATAATACAACTATTTATTAATATTATGTCAAATGTCAAAGATATATATTAGGCAAACACTTCAAAATTCAAATTTACATTTTCTAATTATATGCTAAATTTGAAGTTATAATAACTTTAAAATTTTTGTATATCTCATAATTAATGATTTATTCAAAGTAATTGATAAATAATTTATGAATTTTTATTATGAAAAATTTATTTATTTTGTAATTGTGGTTTCCACAGATTATAAACTAGTATGAAAATAAATAGATGAATAATGTATTACTTGTTACATATTTAATCAATTTTGTTGTTATTAACTTATTTTACATTAGCCAGTAAAAAAAAACCCTTAAAAAGTTTAAGCATCAACGTAGTTTTTAATTCTTCCATATTTTTTTAAATTTAAAATCAGTTATGTAGGTTTCCAACTTTAAAACAATGTGATTAAATAATTAAAAGCTTCATATGATAGGTCATGAAGTTTTTTTCGTTTAAAAACACAATATTTTTTTATTGAATGTTTGATAATTCAAACTTCTCAAAAATCAAATATCATTTTTGCCAATGTAATAACATCGATATAATGAAGTACAAAATTCAAATTAGTTACTATTTAATTAAACTGTCCCAATCGATTTTCCATGACGAATCTCTTTTGAGTTTTGCCACGTCAAAAATTGAGTCATTTCTTAAGTATTATTAGCTTACGGGTACTACGTTTAAAAAATTATAATAGTGTAGATAAACAACAATAAAACTTGCTTACCATTAGTAACATAATCAGGTAAGTAGCTAGTAATATTTTCGCCTTTAACTTTTTTTTTTTTAACAACGAAATTTATTGAAAAAGTCTAAGAATGACTAACCTTTTAAGTATTAATTAAACATTAAAAATAGATTTCAATAAAGGCCCTTCAACAAATAACATTTTGTAATTCTCACATCGAGTAGGAACGTACGCCATCACATTCGCAATTTCGCATCCTCAATTCCTCATGCAGGGACTTCGAGTTCGCAAAATCAAAGATCTTTTTTTTTTAATAAATATTTTGAAGGGAAATATTGCAATAACTATTTTAAATAATTTAATTTTGTTTTCAATTACTAATAATTATTGCAGTATTTAACGTTAAATTATGTATCACCCACATAAAGTTGTTTTTATTTTATATATATATATATATATATATATATATATATATATATATATATATATATATATTGGACAATTCACTTGAGATTAAAAAAAATATTTTTAAAATGCAAAATAAATAAAAATTTGAAACTTTTTTTAAAATATTATTTTCATCATTTATTTTATCCAAAAAATTAAAAAAAAAACCTCTTTTTTCAAAATATATGTCAAATATTCTAATAGAATATTATTCTGTAAATATTCAAATTGAATTTTTAGAATGCTAGAATATTCGAGTTCAATATTAAACTTTAAATATTCAATAATAATTCTAATAGAATATTAAAATATTTTAAAAAATCTAACAATTCAAGTAGAATATTAGAATATTTTAACATATCTACAAATTTTAGTAGAATATTACAATATTCTAACATTCTAAAAATTCGATTTGATTATTTACAGTGTAATATTCTATTAGAATATTTCACTTATATTTCGTAAAAATGGTATTTCTTTTAATTAATTAAATATTTTTTTTCTTATTATTTTTTTTTGGATAAATTAAATTACAAAAAGAATATTTTTAAAATTTTTTTTTTGGATTTTTCCTTTTATTTTGCAATTTATAATTTTTTTGATCTCCAAGATAAATGGTTAGGATCGCGTCCCCATGTCTCACAAAATTAGCATGGTATCAAATGAACTTATATATATATATATATATATATATATATATATATATATATATATATATATATATATATACACACACACACACACACAATTTTTGATTTACCCTTTATATTTTTATTTTTTTCGATTTAGCCTTTAATTTTTATTTTTATTTTTTTTTGGATTAAACCTCAACTTTATTTGTTTTTTTTTTTCTAAAATAATCATTACGTCTTTGTTATCTTGAAAGTTTTATTGCATTCGTTTGTATGATTTCATGATAGATGCTTCCATCTTCATGATTTTTTAGAGTAAATCCAAAGAAATTGTATTTTAATTCAATGTAGATATCCTTTAATTACATTGATGATCATTGTGCATCTTGGGTTGAAACTTTTGCATATCATTGCATGAAGTTACATAACCGTTAACCAATAGATTTACATGACAACCTCTCTAGATTTACTCCAAACCATCATGAAGTTGAAAGCATGTGTCATAAAATTATAGAACTAGATGTAAAAAATATTCAGGATAACAAAGATGTAAGGGTTTTTTTTTAGAAAAATAAAATAAATTGAGGTTTAATCTGAGTATATATATATATATATATATATATATATATATATATATATATATATATATATATATATATATATATATATATATATAAAGGCTAAATCAACAAAAAAAATGTAAGGGATAAATCAAAAAAATAAAGATTTTAAGGCTTAAATCAGAAAAATAGAAAAAAATGTAAGGGTTTTTTCAGATAAAATAAAATGAAATTGAAGTTAAAGCTTGTAAAATCCCAATATATAAGGTTGTTTTCGTGATTAACCATTTTTTTTAATGAGAAAATTTGAAATAGAAAATTTAATTTTATCATTGTAAAAACGTTTTCAATTTGCTTTTTTAATTTTTTATAGAAGTTATTTATTTATAATAAGCTAAAAGCTAATAACACTCATCAAATCATTGAAAATATAAATAGCAAGCTTCTTAGAAGGAAACTTAGATTTAAAAAAAAATAAAAACTCTTCCAAAAACTAATAACACTCATCAAATCATTGAAAAAATATATAGCAAGCTTCTTAAAAGAAAACTTAGATTTCAAAAAATAAAATAAAATAAAAAATAACTCTTCTAATATACATTTTTATAATTATCATTAGTTTTGAATTGAAAAAGTATTTAGACAAAACTTGTTGTAAATGCTATTAGTACGGTTTGTTATCAAATTTTATGATTTAACTTTTGATTTTAATTTTCCAGGTGAGAGAGACCTAAAAGGTTGCCTAACAAGATGTATCGACAAATGTAAGGATTTGAACATTTGAACAATTAAATCGGACATATTAGTAAAGGATGTGTAATGGGTATTCATTATACAATATAACAAGAAATATACTTATATAAAATGTCTTTGTTTATTCTTTTTTATAAATATTCTAACTTTTTTAAATCTTATAAAGAAGATCATTTAAATAAATATGATTAACGATATGTGATATACTTGTATCACATTCATTCATTTGAAAACTCAAAAACCTTTCAATTTTCAAGTAATTAATTTCACACATTTAAAAAGAGGTGTTTGGCAAATAATAATAATAATAATAATAATAATAATAATAATAATAATAATAATAATAATAACAGGGCCGGCCCTAAGGGTGTGCAAAGTGTGCAGCCGCACAGGGTCCCGAAAAAATAGGGCCCGAATTTTAGCAAAAAATTTCTACTTAATATATGTATTTATATTAATTTGTTCAATCAAGAAAACAAAGCTTACTTAGCTCAGCCGGTCAAAGCGCTCGTTTATGTACTACATGTTTTTTGTTTGGCGTTACTTAGATCCCCCGTATATCAATTTTACATCTTTTTTAACTACGAAGTTACATTCTTGGCCCTTCAAATTTAATAATTGTTTTTCGTTTAGTAAATTAATTTCCATAAGTTGCAATGTTAACCTTTCTAACTTTGATAAATTTACATTTGGTTTCATTTAATCAATTTAATAATTTTTTTTTGCGTTAGTGTTATGAATTTTATTAAGAAAAACAAATTTTTTTTTATTAAATTGATTAAATGGAACCAAATGTAAATTTATCAAAGTTAGAAAGGTTAAAATTGCAACTTATGGAAATTAATTTACTAAATGAAAAACAATTATATATATATATATATATATATATATATATATATATATATATATATATATATATATATATATATATATAAATAAGGGCCCATATTTTATTATTCGCGCAAGGTCTTCAATATTACAGGACCGGCCCTGAATAATAATAATAATAAACTTATATCTTATTCATTTATAGTTTATTAGTTTATTAACTTATAAGCTAATACGTTATAAGGAGACAACTTATGAAAAAATGACTTATTAATAGTTTCTCACCGCACCGAAAAAAATTATTTTTATCTAAACATTTTTTTAGCTTATAACGGTGTGAAACCACTAATAAGCTTAGCCAAACAACACCTATGAAAATTTTTTAATGTATGTCTTATAATTACTAAATAATTAATATGATATAAGTTATGCATATTGGATGTTTAATAAACTTTAATTAAATCCAAAATTTATTGGATTTTTAATAAACTTTAATTAAATGACTTGTTATGTTCCAAAATTTAATAATATTTATTAACGACTTTTTATTTTATCATATTGTAACAATATTAATAGTATATAAGTAAGATCTTTTCACAATAGACATTAATTTGTTTGATGACGTTATTGATTTAAATAAAAAGACATGAGGATATAAATTTTGTTGCATCAATGATTATTGCAATTGCTTTTTTTTTCTTGCGATAATAGTGTTTGAGAAGAGAGGTAATACGAAAAAACTAACAACCTCAATTGTTAAGAAAAAAAAGTGAGAATTTGATTATTTTTCTCAATTGATCAAACTTATGGGTTTTATGCAAAACAAATAAACTTCAACTCTTAAGTGTGCATGCAACCTTAATAAAGATCTATATTTTCTTTATTGAATCTATAACTATGAACATCAAATAAAAACCCTAAGGAAACCTATGTATTTTTGAAATTCTAGAAAGAAGGAAGAAAACATACATTTTGATCTTTTGGAAGCAAACACCACAATTGGCATGCCCTGATGGAATCACACCCAACACAAGCAAGAGGATGGGAGGAGAGGAGTGCACGAAATTATGAAGGGTTATGACCCTTTATATAAATGAGATAGCTTAGTCCCAAAACTAGGGTTTAAGGAGGAAACCCTAAATCTCTTTGCTTGGTGAACAAGCAGCCCATTCCTCTCATCCAATGGGCTTGGACAAAAACTCATTGGGTTTGCCCACGTAATTTTCGTCCACCTCATCCAGTGAGGTCTTTGGGCTTCTTTCCTTAACTTCCAATAGACAACCAAATAGACCATGCACTTTTAATTAATCAAATTAATCGCAAAATTAATTCCAACTAATTTTGATTAATTATTAATTAAATAATATATTATTTTCATAATATATTAATAAATCAATTATTTTAATTTATTACTCAAATAATAAATTAACCTCTCTCTCCAAAATCATAATGTCTAGTTGTTAGGTTTGAGGGCAACCCAAAAGAAAAGTACTACTATCAATTCAAGTTTATATCAATTATGGTTACAGACTTAAACACCTAATCCAACAGTCTCCCACTTGGATAAGTCTAATAACTATAATTTCCAGTATAACTTCTAAACCGATCAGCAAATTGTAGGTTCCAAAAAACTCTGTCGAACTCTGACCCAGTCAGATATGTGTCCTAAGATAAGTTATCATATAATCCTCCATTCTGCAAGATATCATTCAGAATTGAGACATGGAACATAATCAATCTCGTTGTCCAATACTATGTTTCCCAATTTCTGATTTGTAATGACAAAGAACTACTAATCGAACACATCAATTTAGTCATGGTTGGGCTCGACACTATATGTCAACACCAAATCATCAAGGGGCCCAAAGATATCGCTTTTTCTGATAGGGCAAAAGGAACATATAAACTTTGACTTATATACTTGTACCATCTACTTATAAAGTCACGCACAACAATATGTTTTATAACATCAAGTTACTGATGCGTTTACATATTATCAATGCACAACTGAGTTGTAAACCAAAACTCATATATCTTTTGTCACACCCCCAAACCAAAATGACGGAATCGTTCGAGGGCAGACGACTTCATGCAGTATCGAAACAGTTGAATACATAGTAAAGAAAGTAAAGACAACCATCATATATATAATTTAAAAGTTACATTGTTGAAAGGTACTTGTTTCAAAACAAATTACAATATGATGACAAAATGAGTTTTGAACCGACGCCTTAGCATCACTTCTCCAAAAGCTGAAGTTTACCTATATTACTGAATCCCTGAGAAATACAAGTAGATTTGAAAGAGTAAATCAGTATTTAAGCTGGTGAGTTCATAAGTATTTAATGTCAATGTTTGTATAAATTTTGAATGAAATTGTTTGTAGATGTTTGAATACTCCTAGAAAATCCCATATTTCTTACTAGTATAAAAGTAGTCTTCTACCAAGATCCGACTGTTTTGAATGATTGCTTCTAGAAATCCAATATTTTTCCACAAGCATGTGGTAGTTTAAAAGTTTCAAAACTGTAATGCAATAGTGTTTTTCATGCCTAGAATAGTAGATTTATGTATGTATAAAATTACTAAGGCATTTGATAACCCCGTAAATCAACGTGTTTTTAATACTCCATGTGAGTTTTATAACCATGCTATTGACCCAGACTGCCTGTAACAACGTTCATTAGGCGTTGGAATGTTATGACGTTTGTCACCCCAGACCTGCCGATCTAACTGTAGCTAACAGTTTAGGTGCGGGATTGTCAATCCCGTATAGATATATACACAAGTATCATGCTCTCCCTACAAGAGATTATGGTATATAATACAGGGCTTTAACTGCATACTTGAAAGTACGTGAAGTTTGAATATCTCACAAAACTCAGTATCAAATAGATTTACGTATGAAAAGTCTATTTGTTCTTGTATATGAAAGTATTTCCTTGATATAGTACTTATAGTATGTAAAATCTCATGAATATCTAGTAAACTATACCTATTATAGTTTTTCCAAATGTGTGATTCGTTTGTATGATAAACCCTAGTTTAGTGTCGACATTGTATGTAAAGTTCTGGTATGTATATAACATTTGTAATAACATTATTGGACATTTATACTCAAAATATAAATAAAGTGTTTGATATTTATATAGCAAAAGATTGATGTTTTTCACACGGGGATAACCATGTATGTACTTGTATTCCCCCCCCCCCCTTTAAAAGTATATAAAAGTATTTACAAAAACATTTGAAAACGTAGTTATATGGGTATGAACTCACTTGGATAGAATGAAGAAGGCGAGACGAAAAACCGAGCAGAACTTCGACATGAGAAAGCGGATATCTCGGGATTCTCGGGAATCTCGGGAGCGTAAAACTTCCTTCGGGACTTGGGTATGAAAACCAGGACTTCAGGATATTCCTTGCACGCAAAACAGGGTAAAAACGCAAGAAAAGGAGAGAAAATGAGCAATTATGCCCGGAACCCTAGCACCCTTTTTATAGGGGTTGAAAACCCCATTTACGCGGGGCGTACTCACCCCAGTTATGCTGGGCATAGTGCATCGTCATCGCATGCGTAGCTCGGATCTGATGGCTAATGGGAGAGCCTGTTGCCCGATGGGACGAGTGCCACACCCCAAAACCGGAACGGCGGAAACGTTCTGGGGTGGAGGACGTCATGTCAATCACAACATATGCAATATAGTAATCAAAGTACAACAATCATTGCATTGATAGTGATAATTTTTACACAGGTTACATTTGAAGATAACATAAAGAGTAAAATACAGAGAATAACATAAAGTGCAGCTCGGTACAAGGCTGTCTTCACAAAAGCTCCCAGAGTGTACCTGTCTATCGATGACGTGAGAATACAAGTTATTTGAAAGCGAGTATCGACATCTTTTAAATGCTGGTGAGTTCATAAGTATTTAATGACATTGGTATAAATACATGTTTTTCTTCAAAATAAACCCAGAAAAGATGGTAGTTTAGAATCTACAGAGCGTTAGAACTCTTTCCACAAAATCCTATATTTTCTAAATTAAAAGCAGTCTTCTACCAAGACTCAATCGTTCTATGTTTAATCCAAGGAGTATCTCTATCAAAAGCAGTCTTCTACCAAGACCCGAAAGTTTTTTGTTTTAAGGAGTAATTTCCCCAAAAATATTCTCATTATCAAAATATAGTTTTTACTTTAAAGGAATTGTGAGAAAAATCACAAGTAAAAATAATAGGGGAAAAATAATATTATACCTCAACAGTAATATTGCTGGATAAAGTTAATGAGACATAGACCCCAGGAGGGTATTGAATGGAAAATACGCCTGGCTTAGTCTAAAGGTGAATAAAACATAGACTCCAGGAGGGTATTGAATGGACAATACGCCTGGCTCAGTCTAAAGGTAAATAAAACACAAACTCCAGGAGGGTATTGAATGGACAATATGCCTGGCTCAGTCTAAAGGTAAATAAAAGGGTTGAATGTGAACTCGTATGTAACCATGCTGATTGACGATCGAATCCTTGATGACCCTCCAGGTCATGCGTAGAGTTGGTGACATTATGTCACCCATGGGCCTTACCGGCTTGGACTGTAGCTAGCAGTCAGGATGCGGGAGTGTCTGTCCCATATAGATCTATACACATGATGTCCGCTCTCCCTCCAGGAGACTCTGGTTACATGACAATGGCTCTATGAAGCGTCGTATCGGGAAATAGTGTGTCACATTTTATTAAAAGTATTATAATAATAGTATAGACTCACGAATGAACTGACTCCTGAGTAATTCTTCGTACTAGAGAGAGAGAGGGAGAGAGATAGAGAGTGAGAGAGAGAGAGAGAGTAAATAGAATCTCCTAACTATTCCTATAACAGTTACTAGTGTCCTAGAAATTTGAATAATGGAAGGATGCCTTTGCTACCCAAAGGAGATGAACTGGCCGAGAGAACTTTTATGACCATATATGTATACATGATATATAACTACTATTTAAACGACCTTCGGACGGATAAACGATACCCTAGAGCCACATCCAAACAAGGAAAAGGAGGTATGGTGAGCTGGCCTTCCTAAGTCCTTTAAACATTACTTATATAACTATACATACACGGGCATGGATTTTATAATATAAAAGAATAAAAGAAACTTTGGTAAAAACCTTTGGAAAACTTATGAATAAGAATTTATGACTTGATGTCCTGTTATAAAACAAGCTTTGAAAACCTTTGGAAAATCTTTAATAATCTAAAAAGGGATATTCATACTTTAACGAGATTTGAAAACATGATTTGAAAACCTTTAGCTGGATAAAGCAGTTCAACATGCAAAAATCTATTTTCCTATACAGTTATTAATCACATGTGATTCATATAATAAATCTATAGTTCAACTTGTATTCCCCCCCCCCCCCCATAAAAGCAGTTAATATCATTTAAAAGGTTAATTCAGGGGTATGAACTCACCTGAAGTGGGTGATTCGGATGAGCGGACGGTATAGGATGCTAAGTGTCAAGTGAGGCCTTGACCACACACGCGAATCCTATTTAACATGTAGTGATACATTTAAGTATCCAATTAGCCATTTAACAATTAATTATGCAAGTAAGGACGCCCTAAAGCATGAAAACACTTTGCTACAAGTGCTAGGAGTACCAAGGGTGGCATATAAAGAGAGTATGGACTCACATTGGAGTTTACTCCTCAAATGGTGGCCCTAAGGGGTATTTACGGTTTCAAGACCACTTCCCCCACGAGTTTACGACTGTAAACTCATGTAAGGGGTGCCATTGGGTGTTCAAAAGTCTTATACCACTCAAGGAATTAAGCTAGACTCGAATTTAGGGCATATGAAGTGATTAGGGCTCCAAATGGACCTTTGGAGGAGTTCACGGTTGTAAACACATGAGTTTACAGCCGTAAACTCATGTTTTCCCATTCATTTTATGTTTTGGTGTTCCTAGATTGAGCATGCAAGGTTCTAGTCAATTATACAAGCCATAGGGGGTGTTAGGGGCACCATATGACCCTTTTATGGAGTTTACGACCCAAGGACCATTTCCTTAGGGGTTTACGGCCATAAACTCTATGAGGACATGGTTTCTTTGATGATTAATGTCCCTAGTTCAATGGTGGTTGGTTCTAGACTAAGTTCTGGTCATAAGGAAGGAAGGAAAGGCATCATTGCACCCTTAAAGGGAGTTTACAGCCCAAGAACATCCCTTGGCCGTAAACTCTCATTCATCCTTGTTTCTTGATGTTTTCTAAGCCCTAAACATGTTAAACCTAGTGTAAAATGAGTTAGGATAAGATTACTTACGATTTAGGAGCTTGAATGGTCGTTTTTGGCCAAGAACACTAGTGTGTGTTCTTGGTGAAACTTGAAGATCTATGAAAACATGAATTTCATGGATGAAAACATGTAAGATCACCAGCTTAGTCAAGATATCAACTAGTTAGGACAAGAAACTTACGAGTTTTGATGATCGGGGACGAAGAACAGGATGATAGTTGAGAGGATTTGAGCCAAAGGAAAGGGTGGAATGAACAAACGACCAACTTTCCACCATATAAGGTGGAGTTTACGACCCACATGGAGTTTACGGCCATAAACTCCCATGTGCTGGCCGTGAACTCCAGGTAGATGTGTTTCCGGTCCATTCGTTGTACTATAGCTTCAGCAGATAAACCCCAACACTTATTCCTTAAGTGTATTGGGCTGAGAATACTCGTACAGACTCTAAACTGTGCTAAATGATAGTAGGAATAAGTCTAGCGTTTGTTTGGGTTAAATGGCTGAGCTTTCAAGGCAATAGAAAATTTTGGGTTGTCACAACGAGGCTCCTATCCTCTGGTACGCGGGGCATAACTCATTACGTGAGGCATAATTGAGTTTTCTAAACTTCTAAATTGCGTAACTTTTGCGTACGAGCTCTGTTTTTCGTGTTCTTTATATCCACACGTAGGTGAGAATGTACTCTAAAACTTTTATTTAGACTCCGTTGGCTAATTTTGAATTTATTTTTATTAATATATTTTTAACAGGCCGGGACAGGAAAAGTCCGTTAAAAATCCATAACTTCTTCATCCGATGTCCGTTTTCGTCAGACTTTTTACCGTTGCACTACTATTGTTGATATCTTTGATTCTTATTTAGGTTGTTTCGGTTAAAAATCGCTCGATCTCTATTTCGAGTTTTTAGCTGTCTACCGCTATCCCGAAACTTCGAAAAATCATAACTTCCACATACGAAGTCAGATTTGGGCGTTATTTTTTTATGTATGTTCACGGTTTAATGATACCTACGACTTTTATTTAGATACCTAAGGCTAATAAGTATTTTATTGAAATTGCTCGTTTTATGTTTAATCGTATTGACGGTTTTGCTGTGAAATCTTAGGTTGGTCATAACTTTTTCGTTATAACTCGGATTTTAGTGTTCTTTATATTTCTGAAACCCTTGACACGACATCTATCATTTATGAAATCCAGTAGTGACTTTTGAACATTTTATTTTTGACGATGATTTCATTATATCAAAAGAGATTACAATTCTTGACTTTTTAGGTCGTTACATTGATTCGAATTATCGGGTTGTCACATCATCCCCCCGTTAGAGGGAATTTCATCCTGAAATTAAACATAAGGTAAATATTTGTGGATTAAGGAAAAAGATGCGGGTACTTTTGTTTCATCTGGTCTTCGCGCTCCCAAGTATATTCAGGTCCCCGCTTTGCATTCCAGCGGACCTTTACAATGAGTATGTGACTTTGTTTTGTTCTTTTAATTTTCCTATCCATGAACTCAATTGGTTCCTCTACAAAGTGGAGAATATCGTTGATTTTGATTTTGTCTAGAGGGACGACGATCGGACAAACATTTCTTCAAGTTTGACACATGAAAGGTAGGATGTACGGTATTGAGTTCCTGTGGTAGTCGAAGTTTGTATGCTACCGGGCCGATCCTTGCAAGGATCTCGAATGGTCCGATATACCTTGGGTTTAGTTTCCCATGTTTTTTGAAACGTATTAACCCTTTCTAGGGAGAGACCTTCAATAGCACTCGGTCCCCAACCTGAAATTCCAAGGGCTTTCGTCTTTTGTCCGCATAACTCTTTTTTTGTCACTTGAAGCGTTTAGTCGTTCCCGAATTTGAATGGTTTTCTCCTTTGTTTCTTTTACGATTTCCGAGCCTGTGAGAGTGCTGTCTGGTACTTGTCCCTTGGCTAGTTGTGTGTCACCTACTTCAGCCCAGCACAGTAGTGATCTGCACTTGTGGCTATTTAGGGCTTCGAATGGAGCAACTTTAATGTTGGAGTGATATCTATAGTTGTATGAGAATTCGACTAGTGGTAAATGGGTATCCCATGCTTTACCAAAATCTATTACACAAGCTCTTAGCATATTTTCCATGGTTTGTATGGTCCTCTCACTTTGACTGTCGATTTGTGGATGGTAAGCGGTACTCATGTCTAGTCTTGTTCCTAGAGATTTTTGTAGCGACTACTAGAATCGCGAGGTGAATCTACTATCTCTGTTGGAGATAATGGATATTGGTACACCATGCAGTCGTACAACCTCTCGGATGTATGTTCGAGTTAGCTTCTCCATCTTGTCGGTTTCCTTTATTGGTAGGAAGTGTGCGGATTTTGTTAATCTATCGACGATCACCCAGATGGTGTCTAGTCCACCTGCTGTCTTGGGTAATTTGGTTATGAAATCCATGGTTATCCGATCCCAGTTCCACTCGGGTATTTCAGGTTGTTGTATTAATCTCAAGGGCTTTTGGTACTCTACCTTGACTTTGGCGCAAGTTAGATACTTGCCCACAAAGGTAGCGATCTCTGCTTTCATGTTCGGCCACCAATACAATTTCTTGAGGTCTAGATACATCTTGTCTAAACCTAGATGCACAGAGTATCGAGTCTTATGAGCCTCATTCATGACCACGTCTCTGAATCCACCAAACTTCAGTGTCCAAATCCGATCCACGAAGTAATGAACTCCGTCACCCTTAACTTCAAGATTCTTATCCATTCCCCTTAAGGCTTCACCCGTCACATTCTCTGTTTTCAAGGCTTCCCTCTGAGCCTCCTTGATTTGCATGGACAGGTGTGAATGGATTGTCATGGTTAAGGATTTCACTCGGCGGCCCGAGTATTCCTTTCGACTAAGAGCATCAGCTACTACATTCGCTTTTCCTGGATGATAACGAATTTCACATTCATAGTTATTCGACAGTTCAACCCATCGTCTTTGCCTCATGTTGATTTCCTTTTGATTGAGGATGTATTGAAGGCTCTTATGATCGGTAAAGATTGTGCATTTAGTGCCATAGAGATAGTGTCTCCAGATCATTAGCGCGAAAACGATTGCTCCCAGTTCGAGGTTGTGGGTAGTGTAGTTGACCTCGTGCGTCTTGAGTTGTCTTGAGGCTTAGGCGATGAACTTTCCTCGTTGCATTAGAACACATCCAAGACCTTGATTAGATGCATCATAGTAGACCACAAAGTCTTCTGTTCTTTCTGGTAAGGACAATATAGGTGCGCTGCATAGTGCTTGCTTCAATGTTTGAAATGCAGCGTCTTGCCTTTCTTCCCAATTGAAAGCTACACCCTTCTGGGTCAAGGTGGTAAGGGGTTTAACAATCTTCGAGAAGTTTTGTATAAATCTTCGGTAATAGCTAGCAAGGCCCAAGAATTGTCTGATTTCCGTTGGGGTCCATGGGGCTAACTATTCTCGATTGCCTTGATTTTGGAAGGGTCCACGTGTATCCCGTCTTTGCTAACCACGTGACCTAAAAAATCTTACTTCCGAATCCAAAACTCACACTTTGAGATATAACTTCTCTTTTCTTAGAGTTTCCAAGATTTGTCGGAGGTGTTTACTATGTTCTTCTTTACTCTTCGAATAGATGAGTATATCGTCTATGAACACGATCACAAATTTGTCTAGGAATGAATGACACACTCGGTTCATTAGGTCCATGAACACCGCCGGTGCATTTGTTAATCCAAAGGGTATCACTACAAACTCGTAGTGACCATAACGAGTTTGAAAGGCTGTTTGGGAACATCTCTTTCCAGGACTCACAGTTGATGATATCCGGATCCAGGGCCGGTCCAAACCGATTAGGGGCCTTGGGCAAAATCGAAAATGAGGCCCTTTAAAATTCATAAATTATAGTGTTTTTTAACATCCAAAGATTTTATATATTAAAAGGTTAAACATGGAGCAAGCAAATATAAATACATACATGCAATGAGAATGTGTGCTCCCAAATTGTGTCTGACTTATCGTTACTAAGCCAAATAGCAATGCTATTGCATATATGAGACTCTTCAATATCTCATAAGAAAAGCCCTACATTATAATTATTGAAACTAAAAATAACCTGCATCACATTAGAAAATTATGGTCAAATAACTAAATTTAATGAACTAAAAATCACGTGCATTCCATGTTTGCAATAAAAATCTCAAACTAAAACCCCAAACATAAATCAATCATCAAACATCTATTAGACCATTTATATGAAGAGCTAATATGTTCATCAAACATCACTGAACCAATATGAAAGCATTTTTCAAGATCCAAAAGGATGAACTCCTTTTAATAGGTGGTTCGAACATTGTTGGTCTCTAGCCCTATCAATTTATACCCTTTAATCCAAAAATTCAAAAGGACGTGATAGAGAAATGCATACAAGTGTTGTTCACGTCAATGAACACTATAAATCAAGCTAAACCAAAATAAAAAATCAATACATTTGAAATTCCTAAAACAAACCAAGGAAGTCTGAACACCGATTTGAGGTATATATATACAATCGCCTTAGAATGTTGGGAAGCTTGAACTCGGTGAAACGAACCAAGGAAGCTTGAACAAGATGAACTCGCCCCAAAACACAATGCATAATCCACAAAAGCCCTAAAACAAGAAGTGAAGTAGCTTTGGGAAGACGAATCAGTTGCTTCTTAAAAGCTAAGAAATCCCTTTGGAAATCACAAGTCACATTGGGAAGGTGATTCCGATTAAATTTTTTCTTGAAAACTAAAAAAAAAAAGAAAAAAAAATTAAGAAGGCTATTCGTTCGATTTACTTTTTTCTTGAAAAAAAAAGTCAGCTTTGGGACTTGGGAGAATGACCTCTTAAAAATGTATCATATATAAACTAATATCCAAAAGTATATTAAAAAGAAAAAAGCATGATTCGAATACGGGTCATCCAAGAATGTTGCACAGGGGCCTCAACCATCTCACATACAAAAGCATTTGGTTATTTTGTTGCATAGTATGTTATATAATCTTAAACTATATATGTATTAATCATAATTGTGGGGGCCCCGAGATTTAGTGAGGCCTGAGGTGGTCGCCCAACTTGCCCTCCCTCTAGGGCCAGCCCTGCCGAATCTCAAATCGATCTTTGAGAAATAACTCCCTCCTTGTAGTTGGTCGAACAAGTTGTCAATGCGTGGTAGGGGATATTGGTTCTTGATAGTGAGCTTGTTGAGTTTTCGGTAATCGATGCACATGTGTAAAGATCCATCCTTCTTCTTTACGAACAGGATTGGTGCTCCCTAAGGTGAGAAGCTCAGCCTGATGAATCCTTTGCTGAGTAGTTCGTTTAATTGGCTAGATAATTCCTGAATCTCAGATGACGCTAGACGATATGGCGACTTAGCTACTGGAGTAGCTTCGGGAATTAAATCGATCCTAAACTCAACTTGTTGTTCTGGTGGAACTCCTGGAAGATCTTCAGGAAAGACATTGGGAAAATCACAGACTTCCAGAATGTCTTTGATGCTTTTGTTTCTTTTTCGTTATCTACCACGTGGGCTAAGAAGGCATGGTACTCCTTACGCAGGTATTTCTGGGATTTGATGCAACAGATGATTTGTAAATTGGTACTGGGTTTGTCACCATAAATGACAAGAGTTTTGCCGTTTGGTAAATTAAGGCGAACGGCCCTTTCGTGACAAAGTATATCGGCATGGTGTAGGCTTAACCGATCCATACCGATGATGACATCAAAGCTCCTTATAGTGATCGGCAATAAATAGATTTGGAAGGATTGTTCGTTTAGAGTTAGTGTGCAACCTACGTACACATTGTTTGTGTTTTCTGTTCTACCGTTTGCCATTTCTACTGTAAATATCTTATTGAGTGGTTGAGGGTTCTGTTTTAGTAAGTGTTTGAATTTATGACTCACAAAACTCCTCTCCGCACCACAATCAAAGAGTATGCATGCATAAGTGTTATTGAGGAGAAACGTACCCGTAACCACCGTGGGATCAACTATTGCTTCGTTCTGTCCTATTGCCAGCACTCTTCCTATGCTTCCAACATTCCTTGCCTTAGGGTAATCTCTCTTGTAGTGTCCAGCCTCACCACAATCGTAACACACCTGGCCCACGCCGACTCCAGGAACTTGGGTGATTGGTCGTGCTGGTGCCTTACAGAAACGGGCAGTGTGCCCTTTCCTGTTGTAGTTGTTGCAGTGCATCTCCCGATAATTTCCGTTGTGATGGAAATTGCATTTTTTGCACTTTGGTAGGTTCCCAACATATTGCTTTGCTGGTGTAGGGGTAACAGGGACAACAGTGGGGGCAGTAGCGGCATGGACTGCTACTATCTGTTGTTTCTTAGAAGGCTCCTGCGGAAATTGACTCTTTCTCTTGTTCCAAAACTTGTTGTTGTTTGTACTGTTGTTGTTGTTGTTGTTGTTCCCTATGGGTTGCTCCGGAACGGCAGTCGCGAAGCCTTGGCAGATTCCATGGTCAACGAGAGCTTGTGCCAACTGTTTGGCGCTATCGAAAGTGACTGGTTTGGAAGCTAGTACACTTCCTTGAATCTGGGGCGACAATCCCTAGATGTATCTCTCGATCTTCTTGCTCTCTAGAGCAACCATCCCTGGGCAAAGGATTGCCAAATCACTAAACCTATTGGTATAGGTTGTGATGTCCGAGCCTACCATAGTAAGGCCCCAAAATTCCTGGTCGAGCTTTTGTACTTCGCCCCTTGGACAGTACTCTTGCATTAACATTTGCTTTAGATTCTCCCAGCCCATAGAATTTGCCACAACCAGCATTAGTGACTTGACATGGCCATTCCACCACATCAGAGCTCTCTCGGAGAATGTGCAGGCAGCAAACTTTACCTTGCTCCCTTCCAGAAATGAACAGATCTCAAAGATCGCTTCTGTCTTCTCTATCCACTGCGATAGAGCCATTATCCCTTTAGATCCAATAAAAGGTATGGGCTTGCTATTGGTGAAGTCCTTGTAGGTGCAATCCCCTGAACGACCCTGATGTTGGCCAATCATAGAGTTATTTATTCTCCCTCCGGACCCGTTATTACTCATCTGTGCCATTGCTGCTGTCACTGCAGCTGTTACACCAGCTATTAAGATGGCATTATCCGTTGATGGAGGTGGTGGTGGTGGAGGTGTTGCTCTGTTGACACGGCGTGTAGATCTACGAGGCGGCATTGCGCTGCTAAAGAAATAAAATGAAGACCATAAGTCTTTGATGATTGGGAGCAACATTTTAATTAGCTATTTTCATCAATTCATGAATTTGATTGACCTACCCAAAGTTTTGAACTTGATTCATAATAAAAGTTTGCAGAATAATAGATAATCTTATGAATCTAAGTGGTATTCAAAGTATTAACACACAAAGGACTTTCTTCATATATATATATATATATATATATATATATATATATATATATATATATATATATATACACACACATATATATAGCTTGTTGTTCCCTTATTTCCCTTATCTCGGAGAGAGCTACCATTAGTTGTTCTTGGAGTGCGTCGGTGTGGAGTTAGGCATTATCCTGCAACCTGTCCAAACGACGGATGTTGGAAGTGTGAATTTGTACTTCCACGTTGAATTCACGAATCTGGTTTTCTTGAACCCCGGATTGATAGGATTGGTTGGCTAGTTTGCCCACTATGACCGGGAGTGCTCGGTCGGCTGAACCTCCACCCCTGATGTCGTGGAAGTCCCGACACATGTCGTAGGGAGGGAGTAATCCTTGCTGTCAGCTCCAATGGTGAATGTGACTTCCCCAAATGGGATTTGGACCCTGAAAGTTTCCCCTAAATGTGGGAGGTTGAGAGAATGGTGGGTTGATTACATCTGGCTCTGAGTCTGTCCCAGAGTCTTCCCCTTCCTCTAACTCTATAGGTTCCTCATCTTCTTCGGGGTCCTCCTCTACCCATCCTCCATTGCCCTGATTCGGGTAGTAGAGATCCCCGGGTGGATAGAATCCAACCATTTCGACTGTACGATAATAGAGATATGAGAATTCTCTAAAATTTAAAACATGTAAATCTAAACATGTAGCTTAAACTATTGTAATTACTAAATACTCCTATAGTATTTAAATTTGTATGTTTGATACTAGTGTTATTTTGGTAAGTTTTGACTTGTTGCTCACCACGACCATTCCTCGATATATATTAGTCTGATTTCGGATAAATATAGTTGATCAGGCTATATTCGTCCCCAATACAATTACATATTCCGAGGCCTAGTCGTAGTGTCCAACTCGTCTTAATACTTCTTGTATAGTTCTAACTATGAAAACGAATCCTTGTATGCATGTATTTTTGCTTTTATGACTCAAATAATTTAAGTTAAATGAAACGCGGTTTAGGTGTAAAAACGTTTTGTCAGAGAGTTTTAGTCCATATGCATTTATAGTTTGTAGATCCTATGTGGTTCGATATACTTAGTTCACTATAAACAACGCTCTGATACCAATCTGTCACACCCCCTAACCAGAATGGCAGAATCGTTCGAGGGTGGATGACTTCATGTAGTATAGAAACAGTTGAATACATAGTAAAGAAAGTAAAAACAACCATCATATATATAATTTAAAAGTTACATTGTTGAAAGGTACTTGTTTCAAAACAAATTACAATATGATGAAAAAATGAGTTTTGAACCGACGCCTTAGCGTCACTTCTCCAAAAGCTGAAGTTTACCTGTATTACTGAATCCCTGAGAAATACAAGTAGATTTGAAAGAGTAGATCAACATTTAAGCTGGTGAGTTCATAAGTATTTAATGTCAATGTTTGTATATAATTTGAATGAAATTGTTTGTAGATGTTTGAAAACTCCTAGAAAATCCCATATTTCCTACTAGTATAAAAGTAGTCTTCTACCAAGACCCGACTGTTTTGAATGTTTGCTTCTAGAAATCCAATATTTTTCCATAAGTGTGTGCTAGTTTAAAAGTTCCAAAACTGTAATGCAATAGTGTTTTTCATGCCTAGAATAGTAGATTTATGTATGTATAAAATTACTAAGGCATTTGATAACCCCGTAAATCAACGTGCTTTTAATACTCCATGTGAGTTTTATAACCATGCTATTGACCCAGACTGCCTGTAACAACGTTCTTTAGGCATTGGAATGTTATGATGTTTGTCACCCCAGACCTGCCGATCTAACTGTAGCTAACAGTTTAGGTGCGGGATTGTCAATCCCGTATAGATCTATACACAAGTATCACGCTCTCCCTACAAGAGATTATGGAATATAATACAGGGCTTTAACTGCATACTTGAAAGTACGTGAAGTTTGAATATCTCACAAAACTCAGTATCAAATCGATTTATGTATGAAAAGTCCATTTGTTCTTATATATGAAATTATTTCCTTGATATAGTACTTATAGTATGTAAAATCTCATGAATATATAGTAAACTATACCTATTATAGTTTTTCCAAATGTGTTATTCGTTTGTATGCTAAACCCTAGTTTACTGTCGACATTCTATGTAAAGTATAACATTTGTAATAACATTATTGGACAGTTATACTCAAAATATAAATAAAGTGTTTGATATTAATATAACAAAAGTATAGCAAAAGATTGATGTTTTTCACACGGGGATAATTGTGTGTGTACTTGTATTCCTCCCCCCTTTAAAAGTGTATAAAAGTATTTACAAAAACATTTGAAAACGTAGTTATAGGGGTATGAACTCACTAGATAGATTGAAGAAGGCGAGACGAAAAACCGAGCATAACTTTGACAATAGAAAGCAGATTTTGTCGCGATTCTCGGGAATTTCGGGAGCGTAAAACTTCCTTTGGGACTTGGGTATGAAAACCGGGACTTCGGGATATTCCTTGCACGCAAAACGGGGCAAAAACGCAAGAAAAGGAGAGAAAATGAGCAATTATGCCCGGAACCCTCGCACCTTTTTTATAATGGCTGAAAACCCCATTTACGCGGGGTGTACTCACCCCAGTTACGCTGAGCGTAGTGAGTCGTCATCGCATACGTAGCTCGGATCTGATGGCTGATGGGAGAGCCTGTTGCCCGATGGGATGAGGCTCTTATCCTCTGGTATGCGGGGCGTAATTGAGTTTTCCAAACTTCTAAATTGCGTAAACTTTCGCATACGAGCTCTGTTTTTCACGTTCTTTATATCCATGCGTAGGTGAGAATGTACTCTACAACTTTCATTTAGACTCCGTTGGCTAATTTTGACTTTATTTTTATTAATATATTTTTAACAGGCCGGGACAGGAAAAGTCCGTTAAAAATCCATAACTTCTTCACGTCTTCGTCAGACTTTTTACCGTTGCACTACTATTGTTGATATCTTTGATTCTTATTTAGGTTGTTTCGGTTAAAAATCGCTCGATCTCTATTTCGAGTTTTTAGCTGTCTACCGCTATCCCGAAACTTCGAAAAATCATAACTTCCACATACGAAGTCAGATTTGGGCGTTATTTTTTATGTATGTTCACGATTTAATGATACCTACGACATTTATTTAGATACCTAAGGCTAATAAGTATTTTATTGAAATTGCTCGTTTTATGTTTAATCGTATTGACGGTTTTGCTGTGAAATCTTAGGTTGGTCATAACTTTTTCGTTATAACTCGGATTTTAGTGTTCTTTATATTTCTGAAACCCTTGACACGACATCTATCATTTATGAAATCCAGTAGTGACTTTTGAACATTTTATTTTTGACAATAATTTCATTATATCAAAAGAGATTACAATTCTTGACTTTTTAGGTCATTACATTGATTCGAATTATCGGGTTGTCACATCTTTGTTTAAGGATTATAAGATATTATTGTCTCAAAATTACTCGTGATAAATTCCATGAAGTAATTTGAGTGTGGGTTAATCTAATACTTAAAATCCCCATTTTCAAGTACTCATGAACGTTGCAGCAAACTGTTGCTATCTCTAAACCCTTAGACAATCTAAAGTCTAGTTCGTGACAATCTTAATTCAGTACTTACTTCCAAAAGTACAATCGAATATGGAGTTTTGAATAATCAAATTATTCGGGAAGTAAAACATGCAAAGGAAACACAATAATAAACAATTGACAGAAGGCAGTAAGCAAACTCATAAATAGTTCTATATTATTTAATCACCAAAATTTAATTACATTTACTTTTTTACAAGTTTCTAAATAACTATCAAACTACTAAAACTAATATCATCTCTCAGACCAATGCTCCTAACATGTTGAATGTGCTTGACCCTACTCAGACCCTTTGAAAGGGGATCTGTAGGATTCTCTTCAGATGACACGCTCTTTACAACGAGGTGACCTTCTTCTACTCTATGTCTAATGAAATGTATTTTCTATTGATATGTCTTGATCTGCCATGATCTCTTGGTTCCTTTGTCAAGGAAACCGCTCCTTCGTTATCACAGAAAATTTCCATTGGCTCCTTGATGGCTGGCAGGACTTCAAGATCTCCGATGAAGTTCTTCAACCATATTGCTTCATTAGCTGCTTCGCTTGCTGCAATGTACTCTGACTCACTAGTCGAATAAACCACTATCTCTTTCTTGGAACTTTTCCATGTAACTGTTCCTCCATTCAGGGTAAACACCCAACCAGATTGAGAACAAAAGTTGTCCCTATCTATTTGAAATATGGCATCACTATACCTAGTTATTCTTAATGTATCACTGCCACCAAGCATTAGGATACAATCCTTAGTTCTTCGTAGATACTTGAGAATATTCTTAACTGCAATCTAATGAGCTCTACCCGGATTTCCCTGATAACGACTGACCATGCTCACACCAAAGGACACATCAGGGCTGTTACATGTCATAGTATACATGATAGATCCAATGGCGGAAGCATATGAAGCTCTACTCATTTCTGCTATCTCTACATTGGTACTCGGACTCTGAGTCTTACTCAATTTGGTATTACTCTAGATAGGCTGTTCCCCCTTCTTGGAATTTTCCATACTAAAAAGTTTTAGCATTTTTTCCAAGTATGTACTTTGACTAAGTCCAATTAGTCTTTTACTCATGTCTCTCAGAATCCTTATCCCTAGAATATAGGCAGCCTCTCCCAGATCCTTCATAGCGAAACACTTTCCACGCCAAGACTTAACCTCTTGCAAAGTTGGAATGTCATTTCGTATAAGAAGTATGTCATCAAGATACAACACCAAGAAGGTTACTATACTCCCACTAGCTTTGACATATACACATGACTCATCTTCACTTCTAGAGAAACCAAACTCCTTGACCTTCTCGTCAAAGTAAATATTCCATCTGCGTGAAGCTTGTTTCAATCCATAGATTGATTTCTCAAGCTTACACACTCTATTTGGATACTTCGCATCTACAAAAACCTTTGGCTGACTCATGTAAACATCCTTAGCCAACTTCCCATTAAGGAAAACGGTTTTGACATCCATCTTCCACATTTCATAATCATGAAACGCAGTTATGGCTAGCATCACCCTAATAGACTTTATCTTAGCCACTGGTGAGAATGTATCATCATAGTCAACCCCCAGGGTTTGAATAAAGCCCTTCACAACCAGTTGTGTGTTGAAAGGGTGTACCTTTCCATCCATGTCGGTCTTCTTCTTGAAGATCCATTTGCACACAAATGTATTTCGAGCCGGTACATTATCAACCAAGTTCTAAACTTGGGTTTCATACATGGACTTGATCTTGCTGTCCATTGCCTCTTTCCATTTGGATGCCTCAGGGCCTACCATTGCTTTCTTGTAGTTAGTGGGTTCATCCAAATTTACCAGTGTACTATCACTGATAAATCTATCACCATCTGTAGTAATATGAAAACCGTAGAACTCAGGTGGCATTTTAATTCTACTGGAATGCCTAAGAGGTAATTATTCGTCAATTGGTTCAACTGGAATATCTTCCTCTGGTTGAATCCTTGCATCTTCAGAGGTTCCTTCATCGTTGGACTCTTAAATTTCTTCAAGATCAATGGTACTCCCATTGTCCTCTTTGCATATGAGCTCTCTCTCACGAAAAACTCCCCTTCGTGCTACAAAGACCGCGTTCTTACTAGGTTTGTCAAAAAAATATCCAAGGGGCTTCTATGGATACCCGATGAAAATACATCTCCCACTTTGAGGTTCAAGCTTTTCATGAGTCTCTCATCTGAAAATATCTTCACAATCCCAAACATTGATGTCTGCCAACGAGGGAACTTGCCCTGTCCATATCTCGTGAGGTGTTTTGGCAACCTTTTCAGTTGGCACAAGATTAAGAATATGGAAGGCAGTCTCTAAGGCATACCCTCAAAATGAGATTGGAAGAAAAGCTTGACTCATGATGGAACGAACCATGTCTAACAAGGTTCGATTGCGCCTCTCAACCATACCATTAAGTTGTGGTGTCCTAGGAGGTATCAATTGTAAAACTATTCCACATTCCTTGATGTAGTCATGGAACTCGGTACTGAGATACTCTCTGCCTCTATCTGATCGAATCTCTTTATCTTCCCGCCCAATTTATTCTCGAGTTCTTGCTTAAACTCTTTGAACTTTTCAAAGGTTTCTAACTTATGTTTGATTAAGTGGATATAACCATATCTGCTATAATCATCAGTAAAAGTCACATAGAATCGATTAGCATCTCTTGTGGATGATCTGAAGGGCCTACACACATATGTGTATATGAGGTCCAACAAACCTTCACCTCTTTCACAAGATCCAGTGAAAGGTGATTTTGTCATCTTACCCACTATACAAGATTCGCATGTATCACCTGACCTTAAGTCAAATGATTCCAACACTCCATCCTTTTGGAGTTAGACAAAATGTTTATTGTTAATGTGTCCAAGACGACAATGCCACAAGCATGATTTGTCTAAGCCATTAGACAATTCAATTTGAAAAACACTATTACCTAAATTGTTTACAATCATCACACTTTCATACACACCATCACAAGGTAAAGTTTCAAAATTAGAAACTCCATTTTTATACGCAGAAATAGAACCATTCTCATCTTAAAAGAATATATAAAATATTGTTTAAACATTGCATGAAATGATAAAATATTTTGTGTCGGTTCTAACGAGTAGCAATAGTTTATTAAATCTATTCCTAACTCATTACTAAGCACTAAGCTGTAAACTCCAATCTTGGTGATAGGTGATGATCGCCTGTTCCCCATGACCAAGTTCATCCTTCCATGCACCACATCCTCACTTCTTTTTAGCCTTTGCAAAGTTGAACAAATGTGAAAACCACATCCCGTATCAAGGACCCAAGAACGAGAACATGATGAGTTATTAGATAAGATAATGTATATACCTTCCGAAGTTGGCTTCACCTTGACATATTTAATATCTTACAAGTATTTTGGACAGCTTCGCTTCCAATTCCCTTTGTCATTACAATAGAAGCAAGTGGCCTCTTTGGGGTCAGACACAGGAGGACCATTAGAACTGGATTTTCATGTGGATCCATTACTTGACGAGCCAGCTTGGGACTTTCCCTTCCAATTTTTCTTTGGAGCACCTTTCCTCTTTTTTCCCTTACCTTACCTAATGGCTAGAACTAGAGTAGCAGCAGGAGTGGAGGCAATACTTTTCCCTTGATTCCTACTTTCGCTGTTCGCAGGAGGTTTTGCAATTGAGATAACATTGTCTTCTTGTTGTTCAAATGATAAGTTAAGATGATCTGCTCATAACAAATAGGCAATGAGTGCAAGACTATATCAGTAGCTAATTCCTCATCAAATTTCACATTGAGCTTCACCAAACGATCCACATATCACTGCATCCTTTGCACGTTGTTGCTAACAGACTCTCTATCTTTCATGTTGCTAGTGATGAGGGACTTTACCACTTCTTACTTCTCTTGAAGAGCTCGTTGATGGTACTTTTCCATTAAGTCCTTGTTCATCTCGTACAACCAGTAATCCTCATATAACCTTTGTAGCTCAGGAGTCATAGTCGCCACCATGATGCAAGCAACTTTTTTTGCATCATTATAGTGCTTCTTATACTTAGCTAGTTCTTCAGGAGTAGCTTGTGTTGGATTAGTGTCTAAGTCCATAACTATTTTCGTATGTACTTGACCCGATGGTGCATGGTCCTTTTGGGTTGCCTTCACCAAAGCAACTTGATATGATGAATTATGGAGAGAGAGGATTAATTATGATTTATTAATAATATATTAAAAGAGAAATCATATTGTTTAATTAATATTAGTCAAGAATTAATTGATAATTAATTTTGTGGGTAAAAGAGATTAATTAAACTTAAGGGATTGGAATTGTAATTATAAGATAATTGCAATTAGGCTATGGATTACCTTATAATATAAGGATGGACGAATTCTATGGGTAAACCCATTAGAAATCGTCCAAGGCTTATTAAAGAAGGGTTCATGGGTTGCTTAGGGCTTAAGCATCCAAATTAGGGTTTCCTTGTTAGATAACCCTAATAGCCTCACTATTTAAGGACCCCTTGGGCACCAAAAACGTGGGAAACTGAATCCTTAGGGTTTCTACACGTTTCTGGGTGTCTTTTCTCTTCTCCTCTTCATCCTCTTGCTCTTGGTGTTTGTGAACCATTAGAGGAGTGACATTTGTGACTCTAAGCTTTCTAAAGTCATTACAAGGAGGATTTGAGATTGTTATTGCTACAAAACAATCAAGGTAATATCTTAAACCCCTTCTTATGTTAATATTGATTATCATATGCTAGATATAGGGTTTAAAGTCTTGGATGAATTGCATGTACAATAGAGAAACCTAGATCCAAGCATTAGGGTTTGCATGAGCACATAGGATGTTCTTAGGGCTAAAACCCATCAGTGGTATCAGAGCCTTGATTGGTTTCTATTGTATTGATGCCTTGCATGTTCATTCATGTTGCAAAATTGAAATTTTGGCTTTCTGACTGCTGAACTCGGCGAGTTCCAATGTGGACTCGATGAGTTGGCTCCTACTCGGCGAGTCCATAGAGGAACTCGGCGAGTTCGAGTGTCAGAATGAGGCAGTTTCAGGATTTCTTGCTGTTTTGGTCATGGATACTTACCTTAACTATTTTGGGTCATTAAAATTCGAATTTTAATCATATTTTGAGTGTATCCTTGATTAAACATAAGATAATTACCAATTGATTAGATAATAACTTCCATATTTGATTAAAGTTTGATTATTTGTATTAATTGGGTAACTTATCTTGCAAGAAATTGATTTTAGGTCAACTTAGATAATAATTAGATTAATTATTTAATTTAAGTTATTTGCTATTTGATCCTTGTGTTTTGAAAAGTTTCAAGACTTGCCCTCAAGTTTAGGAATTCAAATTTTTGATTAAAAGGTTTGATTTTGAAATATTCAAAATTCTAAACCCTAATGTTTTGAAATGTTTCAAAACTTGCCCTCAAGTTTTTTTTTGAATTTAAAAGTTGATTAAAAGTTAATTTAGAAATGTTAAATTCTAAAACCCTAGTATTGTTTTCAAAAGTTCAAATCACACCCTTATGGTTTTATTAATTAATTGATTTGTATAATTAAAAGAGATTTAATAAATCCGTATAGTTTTTGGTTTAAATTTAATTAAATTAAAGGTATAATTTTTAAATTAGACCAACTAGTATTTTAAAAGTGTAAAATACACCCTATACTATATATAACATTAAAAGTCTAACATTATATATATGTATGAGTAAATGTCAGTCTTATCGTTAGTAGGCCTCATTCACGAAGTTTGTCTATAAGGGGTGTTTAAGGAAATTGCCTATAAAATGGCGATTGAATAGGTATCCACTCTTACCCACCACACTCTTGACTAGTGGAGGGTCGTTAGCCGAATGGGTAGGATAGGACAGAAACCTTCGATTATAAGTATAATGAAGTACAAAAGTAACTAAATGCTTTTACAAATTCCCAATCTTAGTTACTTTAGGCAAAAGTGAATTGATGCAATTCCATGAAATTACACTTTGTACCCTTGTGAAGACGTTAGTGGAGTGTGTGTGGTTAACCGGCACACTAAATGGTTCTAAGCAAAGGTAGCAAAGGGTGACTCAATGTTTGTCATAGTTCGGTGGAGTGTGTGTGGTTAACCGGCACATCAAATAGGTGACTGTAACATATGGGGGCACCATGTAAGTTTGCATGGTTATTCACACCCTGTTTTGTGATCCTCGGCATCCCAGTCACAAATCGAGGGGCATATCGAGATTTAAACATGCCATTAAAAAGTTCAATGAATCTCAAAGGATCTAGGAATTTTCAAAACATTTAAAACTTAATCTGTTTTTCGTTTTTCAAGGTGGAAAATTAGTGAATCGTCATTCACTTACCTTCAAATGTTCTGCAATTTGGGTTACGACATCCCTCTCCCGAGTTGTGGAATATTGTGTTGGGTCCTAGCCTTAATATCTAATTTGGGTGATTTATTAAGGACTCAATCAATCAACTAACTTGAATTTATTTTCTCCCGTTTTGTAGATGTCAAAGTACGACAACTATGGTCTTCCCAAATCCTGTGGAACAAGCATTCCACATGAAGATGATATTCCATGATTCCGTCGAGGAACAAGAGATCATGCTTCACTTCCTCCACCTCCTCCAATTGTTCTCCCTAACCCACAAGATCGAAGAATTGAAAGGTTCAATGTCACTAAAGCCCTATTGAAAATGAAACATGAAGATGGTAAACCCATGTGTGCCCACGTTCTAGGAATGAAATCACACATCGATAGGTTGATAATGTTGGGTGCGTCATTCCCTGATGAGTTGGCTGTGGACTGGGTTCTGTAGTCACTCCCTGAATCATATAATGAGTTCAAAAGAAAATATTGTATGATGGATCATGACGCAAGCCTCATTGACTTAACTTACATGCTCATTGCTGCTGAATCAGAAATGATTTGGCAAGGCAATGAAACATATTTGTTGGGAAAGTCAACCAACCATACTTCCGAGGACGTTCTAGGAGAACAGACCTGCGTTTGCTGCCAAGTGAAAGGGCGTTGGATACAAGTCTGCCCTAAGAGCCTGAAGATTCCGGAAGATGGGAGAGTCAAAGAGTATGGTTGTGCTTCAGCTAAAATCCACTATCTAACTCCATTAAGTTCCTATTCGTTGATTTTTAATACATAATGTGATAAGATTGCATTTGAATGTTTTGTAGGATCAGTGAATAGAGAGGAAGCGTGATGAAAGAGCAAGATGAGTCTAATCACAAAGAAATAGATCTCGATCGCATGGACTTAAAGATTAGATTTTGAGCTTAGAAAGTTATGATAGAGTTGTTAGGAATATTTTACAATATAGTTTTTCAGTTGATTTTGCATTGTAAGGACAGATGTTTTCCGCTGCTTTTATGAATAAAATAAATTTTGGTTTGACTCATTTATTTATTTATTTATTTCCTTGCAATGAAATCATTATGGAAAATTGATGTTCGTATATTTCTACGACGAGTGGATGTGATTCTTAATTATGTTGTTTGTGGAAATGTCAAAAATTTACCAAGTAGGGAGAGTTTCTCATCACCCAAGATTCAATTGGACAGAAACTTGGAATCATGCAACTTGGTTGCATGATGTATGAGAAATTTCATATTTGGAAATTAGACTAATTCGTTGACAAAGCGTCAAGTGAAGGACTAGGAGATCGAATACACAAGGTTGTGCGTTGATCAAGTCCACCACAAGAGTAACAAAGATATTCGTCATGATTTACTAAGGTTGAGTAAATATGATTATACTTATGAGATTAAGTGTAATTCTCATTTGATTGAAAGATTTTCAATAAATAGCAGAACGAATAAAGAAGAATCAAGTAGGCAGAAAGATAAAAGTTTCTCTATTCTAAGAAGAAGGGAGAGTACTTTTATTATGTTTTATGATAAGTCTTAATGATTAAGAACCATATCTCAATTGATCCTCTAAGTGAGTCTTAGTACAATTGTATGTCTGATAAGAGGAATCAAAGAAATGGTTAAATCAAGAAGTCAATCATACTTCGTTCCAACACAAGTCTTAGAGTTAAGATTGTGACATTGAGTGACAAGTATTAAGAAGGTTTATAACATTCATCAAATGTGGATTTGAAAAAGGTTTTCTTATTCTCACACATTTAAAATTGGTAAGTGGTGATGTCTTGGATTAGACAAAGACCAACAAGGACCAATTTGTGAAGTGTTTTGATAAAAGCTACGCTAACTCTTGAATATTTGTTTGTCAAGAAATGTTTATTGACAAGAGAATCTTATATGTCAAGGAGACAGTGGGAGTCTTAATGGTCTCGAAAAGTTTCAAGAACTAATCAAGAATAAACCTTATCGATCATCACTAGCACACGACTTGAGGTTTACAACCAATCGTGTTGACGTTATTTTGTTTCTGTGCCATTCCAATTGAGTTAATTATGCATGTGAGTTCTATGAGTTCTCATTTAAACACATAAAAGGCAAGGACCTTGATCAATGAAAAATACATTGATAGGAACGGGTAAGCTGCTTAACTACTTGGAAGACATGGTGGGCAGTCGTGTTACCATAAGACAAGAAATCAAGATTGAGAAAGTTCGGTCCATACGAGTTTGGATTTGTCACAAACCTTGGTTTTGACAAATTCACATGGATAGGAACACATACATCATTAAAATCTAAGTGTCATAAGATTACCTCCTTCATGAAAATGACTGTGAGGAAATGGTTTCACTAAAAGAGATTTTAAGAAGATAGTGATTGTGAAAATTGTATTCTCGAATTTAATTATGGTTACGGTATCCCTTTCCATAATTCGAATTGTGAGATTTTGGCAATTAGTCTTAATTGTTTAGACACACATATGAGCTATCTAAGGCAAAGGTGTATAAGCTTAGATAAAGGATTATCAAAGCATTAGGTATTAGAAACATGAACTTAAGAAATTCAATAGGTATTGTTTTACTGGAAGTCAAGCTGGTTTCTGAATACATGTCAAAGCTAGTGGGAGCATAAGTGTTATGCTTATATGACAATAATCATCATGATAGTGAGAGCATAAATGTTGTTTTTGTATGATTATTAAGGCAAGTATCGCAAGTTAGCAATATTAATTATAGAAAACAAGAGTTATACCTTGCAAAGTCGTAAGGGTTGAAAAATTGTTTTGCTATAATTAAGGGAGAGAATATTATGTTTCGTTTCAAATCTAAAGGCTTAGGTTGTGGAATGTTACTAAATTTAGTCAAGGATACATAGTGTGTTCTCAAATTTCGATTATGATTATGACATCCCTCTTCATAGTTCGAATTGTGAGAATGTGACACATTAAATATTATGGCAGAAGATTGATAAAGTATCATATCTTTATGTAAGACATTTACGCGTCGTGTCTCATACGCTTCGGGTAAAGGATTGATTGCAAATGCTATAATATTTGACCATTCTAAAATTTTCCAAATGTCTAGCACATTAAGAGGGAAAAAGGACGAGAATCGGTTTTGACTAAGATAATTAACAATTCATAAATTAAACAACTATCAAAGGACGATCCAAAGCTCGCTGAGGATTGGTCACTGCTGAGTAGTTGGAAGTATGATATTGGATGGACTATATCAACATTATTATGAATGGATAAGATTCTATTAAGAATGAGTTATCATATGGAAAATATGGAAATGGTTCCATATTGGGAGCTGGATATTGAGAGTCTATGTCTAGATTAGAAATTTTATGCAAGAAGGATGTTCAAAGGAATGTATTTTGAGTGAGAGACATCACGTCTATGGAATTGTATTGTAACAATCACAAATAGAGAACCTTGTAATTTCATTGGCAATAGTCATTGTGATTTTTGTGCTATGACATTACGAAAGGATCATTGCATAAAATGTTAGAATCTAGCATATTCTATAAGTGACAAGAATTTGATATTCTTTCACTTGTGAAAAGGATTGGGAGTTGTGAAATGAGTATGATTGGAAATGTGTTCATTTGATCTATTTTACAAAGTAAAAACCATAGGTAAACATTGTGTGCATGCTAAGAGCATGGGACAAGTGTTGTAACAATTCAAGTAAGAAGTTGATTACCTGAAACAACAAATAATTAGTAATTAATATGGCAATAAATAAAAGGTGTTTTATTTATACTCAAGGGTTTGGGACCATATAGGATTAGTATTATTCTTGTGTTTCACTTTGGATGCTTTGACTTCCTGAATAATTAATTATTTCGGAATAATCAAATTATTCGAACGGACCACAGTCGTTCATATGCTGGAAGTAGGTATCAATGAAGAATGTTGTGAATTGGTGTGTGGATTGTCTAAAGAGTATTAGATATTAGGAAATGTTTGCTGCAACGTTCATGAGTGCTTATGAATATGATTTGAGCATTGGATTAAACCCACGCTCACAAGAATCACTACGTGGATTTGATCACGCGTGATTCTGAGTCGATAATATTGTATATTCTTGAAACCAAGATGTGTGAATTGTATCTTGCGAGTCGGTTGCACATTAATAATATGTAAACGCACCAGTAACTTGGTGTCATAAAACATATTGTTGTGTGTGATTCGGTAAGTGAGTGCAAGCTAGCATTGAGTCAAAGTTTATCCGTTCCTTTTATCCAAAGTAGGATAAAAGCGATAACTTTGGGCCCCTCGATGATTTAGTGATGGCACCTCCAGGACTAAATTGATGTGTTCAATTGTAGTCTGTTTTCAGTCGTCATAAATCGGAAATCGGGAAACAACACATAGGCAGAGAGAATGATTTAGATCCATGTCTCAGTCTATACGATATCTAGAATGGAGGAATATATGATCCCTTATCTAAAGGACACGCGTATCTGATAAGATCAGAGTTGACAGCGGCTTTAAAAAGCTACGATTGCAGATCAGGATCTGAAGTCATACGCATAATAGTTATTAGACTTATCCAAGTGGGAGACTGTTGGATTAGTGTCTAAGTCCATAACTATTTTGGTATGTACTTGACCCGATGGTGCATGGTCCTTTTGGGTTGCCTTCACCAAAGCAACTTGATAGGATGAATTATAGAGAGAGAGGATTAATTATGATTTATTAATAATGTATTAAAGGAGAAATCATATTGTTTAATTAATATTAGTCAAAATTAATTGATAATTAATTTTGTGGCTAAAAGAGATTAATTAAACTTAAGGGACTGGAATTGTAATTATAAGATAATTGCAATTAGGCTATGGATTACCTTATAATATAAGGATGGACGAATTCTATGGGGAAACCCATTAGAAATCGTCCAAGGCTTATTAAAGAAGGGTTCATGGGTTTCTTAGGGCTTAAGCATCCAAATTAGGCTTTCTTTGTTAGATAACCCTAATAGCCTCACTATTTAAGGACCCCTTGGGCACCAAAAACGTGGGAAATTGAATCCTTAGGGTTTCTACACGTTTTTGGGTGTCTTTTCTCTTCTCCTCTTCATCCTCTTGCTCTTGGTGTTTGTGAACCATTATAGGAGTGACATTTGTGACTCTAAGCTTTCTAAAGTCATTACAAGGAGGATTTGAGATTGTTATTGCTACATAACAATCAAGGTAATATCTTAAACCCATTCTTATGTTAATATTGATTATCATATGCTAGATCTAGGGTTTAAAGTCTTGGATGAATTGCATGTACAATAGAGAAACCTAGATCCAAGCATTAGGGTTTGCATAAGCACATAGGATGTTCTTAGGGCTAAAACCCATCAGCTTGATCTTCATCAATTTCAATGAGTTCCTTTTCAAGTACATATTCCTTTTCCTTGAAAAAGAGAACCATTTTGATGTTGCGCATCCAGTCATTGTAGTTGGTGCCATCTAATGTCACCCTTGAGCAGATGTTTAATAATGAGAAGTTGTTGATGTTGTTGGAGGAGGAGGAACCAGAAGCATCAGTTAGAGTAGACATTTATAAAAGAAAGATAGCTTTTAGTTAGATAAGAATAATGATCAATATAACACCCAAAATGAAATATTAAGGCTAGGATCCGACAATATAATTCACAACTTAGAAAAGAGATGTCGTAATCTAATTGTAAATTTTTTAAAGGTTAGTAAATGACGATTTACCAATTCCACCAGAAGACATGAAATTTTAAAAGCAAATTAAGTTTTGATGGAATTCCTAGATCTATTGAGATTCATTGAAACTCTTCAATGGGATGTTTAATCTCGATTATGCTCTTCCATTTGTGACTGGGATATCAAGGATCACAAACGAGATGTTAATAACCATGCAAATTAGCTAGATACTCTCGATATCATTTATCATCTCATTTTAATGTGGCGGTTAGCCACACGCGCTCCATTAATCAATGATAATTTTCGAGACACCCACTATGACTCTTTATCAGTCCCCATTAGTGTGTCGGTTAACCACACATGCTCCAGTAATGACTTATAAAGTGTAATGTGCAATTTCATCGGTTAGCATACAAATTCACATTTTTCCTAAAGTAACTAAGATTTGACAGTATAAAAAAATAGTTACTTTTAATAGCATTATACTTTTAATGAGAGTTAGCTGTCCTATCAAACCCGTTCGACTATGACCCTCCACTATACAGGAGAGTGGTGGGTGAGAGTGGACACTCATTCAACGACCATTTTATAGGCCACTTCCTTATACTCTCTTTATAGCATAGCCTCGTGAATGAGGTGTACCAGCAGTTCGACTAACTTATTCTTATACATATGGTAATGATTAAATTTGATTTTACATATAGTATAAAGTGTATTTTAAACTTTTAAAAATTCTAGGGTTTATATTTTAAATTTCAAAATTAATATTCAATTAGTTAAATTTAATATAAACGATTTAATTATTAACAAATAAATAAATTAAATCAATTAAGGATTCGAAATTTGTAATTATTCCTTTTAATCAAATAAAAAACAATTATCAAATAAGGAAACTCTTAAACCCCTTGCCTAATTCGAAATCTTGGGGAGGAAGGCTAGGGTTTCCAAACCTTAGCCCTTATTTTCGAAAATAAGGAGGGTGGTGGCTAGGGTTCTTAAAACCCTTGCCAAAATCGAAAACTTGGGAGGCAACGTATGGGTTTCAACCCTTACCATAATTTTCGAAACATAGGGTCCAAGAACCCTAATTTCTAAATCCTTAGCCTAAAGGGTTTAATTGTCATAGACCCTAATTTGATCACTTCAAAAATTATAACCATTCAATAGGAAACAAGCCAAAGCGCTGATACCACAAATGGGTTTTATGCAAAACAAATAATGGGTTTTTATGCAAAACAAATAAACTTATACTCTTTAGTGTGCATGTACCCCTAATAAAGACCTATGTTTTCTCTATTGAATCTATAGCTATGAACATCAAATAAAAACCCCACAGAAATTGAGGTATTTTCGAAATTCAAGAAAGAAGGAAGAAAACATACCTTTTGATTCTTTGGAAGCAAGCACCACAATTCTTGTGCCTCTAATGGAATCACACCCAACATAAGCAAGAAGATGAGAGGAAAGGAGAAGAATTCGTCCAATGCTTCTTAGGAAGAGGAGTGCAAGAATTTATGAAGGGTTATGACCCTTTATATAATTGAGGTAGCTTAGTCCGAAAGCTAGGGTTCAAGGAGGAAACCCTAAATCCCTTTGCTTGGTGACCAAGCAACCTATTACCCTCATCCAAGGGGGTTGGAAGAAAACTCCTTGGGCTTGCTCAAGTGATTTTCGTCCACCTTATCGAATGTGGTCTTTAGCCTTCTTTCCTTAGCTTCTAATAAATAATCAAATAGACCCTGCACTTTTAATTAATCCTAAAATTAATTCCAATTAATATCTGATTAATTATTAATTAAACAATATATTGCTTTCATTGCGTATTAATAAATAAATTATTTCAATTTATTAATCAAATATTAAATCAACCTCTCTCTCCAAAATCATACTGTCCAATTGCAAGATTTGAGGGCAACCCAAAAGGATTGTGTTACTATCGATTCAAGTTTATACCAATTATCGTTATACACTTAGACACCTAATCCAATAGTCTCCCACTTGGATAAGTCTAATAGCTATAATGTTTACAAAGTCACAACAATTTTAAAAATTTTGAAACAACCCAAAATCGTAAAATGTTTACAAAATCATTGATTCGAAAGTGTTTATCAATGTCAGAGTATCCCAAAATCAAAATGGCATAAAACAAGAGGATGTGTATGATCATGCCTTCGTCTTTCCACGATCTTCATAAGTACCTAAAATAATAAAATAAAACCATATGCCAAAGCCTAGTGAGTTCATCCAAAGTACCACCACATAAACATAACACATAACATCATGCAAATAGAGGCTTCTGATGGGTTTCAGGCATAAGAACATCCTATGTGCTCATACAAACCCTAATGCTTGGATCTATGTTTCTCTATTGTAGATGCAAGTTATCCAAGACTTTAAACCCTAATTGTAGCATACAAGTAATCACATTAACATAAGAATAGGTTTAAGATATTACCTTGATTGTTATGTAGCAATAACAATCCCAATTCCTCCTTGTATTGACTTTAGAAAGCTTAGAGTCACAAATGTCACTCCTCTAATGGTTCACAAACACCAAGAGCAAGAGGATGAAGAGGAGAGGTGAAGGAGGCTGCCCTAAAACGTGTGAAACCCTAGAAGAAGTCTTGGCCACGTTTTTGGGTCATAAGTGTTGGATTAGTGTCTAAGTCCATAACTATTTTGGTATGTACTTGACCCGATGGTGCATGGTCCTTTTGGGTTGCCTACACCAAAGCAACTTGATTGGAGAAATAAATAAAGAGATAGAGGTTATTATGATTTATTAATATGTTATAAGAATAATATATTAAAGGAGAAATCATATTTGTTTAATTAATATTGGTCAATAATTAATTAAGAATTAATTTTGTGATCAAGTGTAATTAATTAAACTAGAGGGGCTGAATTCTAATTATGTGATAGTTGCAAAATAGGGCAATGGTTATCCTTGTTAAAGGATGGACGAATTCAAGGATAAGGATATCCTTAAAATCGTCCGAGGTCCAAGAGATAGGGATTTTCAAGGCTTATCTTATGGTTGCTTGATGGGCCAGTAACTAGATAAGGATAAGGACTGAAACCCTAATCCCAACCCTATATAAAGACCCCTAAGGCCTTAGGATTTCGTGCACTTGATCCCAAGAAGTCCTAAGGACGAATTCCTACCTCTCTCCTCTCTCTTTATACCTTCTCCATTTGCTCTTGGTGTTTGTAAGCCATTAGAGGAGTGACACTTGTGACTCTAAGCCTTCCAAAGTCAATTCAAGGAGGAATTGGGATTGTTATTGCTACATAACAATCAAGGTAACATTATAAACCTATTCTCATGTTAATATGATTATTTGAATGCTAGAATTAGGGTTTATAGTCTTGGATAACTTGCATGTACAATAGAGAAACCTAGATCCAAGCATTAGGGTTTGTATGAGCACATAGGATGTCTTATGACCAAAACCCATCAGTGGTATCAGAGCCATGATTGGTTTCAATTGTATTGATGCATTGTATATCTAAAAAATTCGTTTTTTGGTGTTTTGGAGGCTGGACTCGCCGAGTCCATAGCTGAACTCGCCGAGTCCAAGGTGACTCGACGAGTCCAGGCTTGACTCGACGAGTCAACTCGTCAGATAGAGCTTATCTCGGGATTTCTTGCTGTTTTTGCATTGGGATAGTTACCTTATCATGTTAGATCAATATTAATCCGATTATATGATATATTTGACTATATTTTTTTATCTAATTGAAGATATTTATCAATTAATAAGATAATTGTTTCCTTATAAGATAATTGATTAATTATTTTGAGTAAATTGATAAATTGTTTTGCAAGAAATCATTAAACAAATCAAATATGGATAATTATGTAATTAAATGTTAGTTTAGATTATTTGTTATTTGATCCTTGTTGTTATGAAAAGTTTCATATTTTTCCCTTTAGGTTTTATAGTTTAAATTTGAACCCAATAGTTTTGTAGTTTTGAAATTTAAATAGTTGAAACCCTAAGGTTTCGAAAAAAGGTTTCAAAACTTGCCCTCAAGTTTTGGAATTTAAAAGTTGATTAAAAGTTTAATTAGGAATGTTAAATTCTAAAACCCTAGTAATGTTTTGAATAGTTTAAATCACTCCCTTATGGTTTTATTAATTAATTAAGGAGTATAATTAAAGGAGCTTTAATAAATCCATAAAAGTTTAAGTTAACCATTTAATTGAATTAAGTGTAATTGTTAAAGTTAACCACATAGTATTTTAAAAAGTTATAAAATACACCCTATAGTATATATAACATTAAAAGTCTAACATTATATATATGTATGAGTAAAAGTCAGTCTTACCGTTAGTAGGCCTCATTCACAAAGCTAGTCTATAAGGGGTGTCTAAGGAAATTGCCTATAAAATGGCGATTGAATGGGTATCCACTCTTACCCACCGCACTCTTGACTTGTGGAGGGTCGTTAGCCGAACGGGTAGGATAGGACAAAACCCTTCCATTATAAGTATAATGAAGTATAAAAGTAACTAAATGTTTTCATAAAATTCCCAATCTTAGTTACTTAGGCAAAAGTGAATTGATGCAATTCCATGAAATTACACTTTGTGCCCTTGCGAAGACGTTAGTGGAGCGTGTGTGGTTTACCGGCACACTAAATGGTTCTAAGCAAAGGTAGCAAAGGGTGACTCAATGTTTGTCATAGTTCGGTGGAGCGTGTGTGGTTTACCGGCACATCGAATAAGTGACTGTAACATGTGAGGGCACCATGTAAGTTTGCGTGGTTATTCACACCCGCTTTGTGATCCTCGGCATCCCAGTCACAAACAAGAGGGGCATATCGAGATTTAAACATGCCATTGAAATTTCAATGAATCTCAAAGGATCTAGGAGTTTTCGTAGATTTAAAACTTAAATTTCTTTTTCGTTTTTCGTGGTGGAAATTAGTGAATCGTCATTCACTTACCTTCAAATATTCTGCAATTAGGGTTACGGCATCCCTCTCTCGAGTTGTGGAATATTGTGTTGGGTCCTAGCCTTAGTATTTCATTTGGGTGATTTACTAAGGACTCAATCTATCAACTAACTTGAATTCGTTTTTCTCCCGTTTTGTAGATGTCAAAGTTCGATAACTATGGTCTTCCCAAATCCTGTGGAACAAGCTTTCCACATGAAGATGATATTCCACGATTCGATCGAGGAACTAGAAATCATGCTTCATTTCCTCCACCTCCTCCAATTATTCTCCCTAACCCACAATTTCAAAGGCTTGAAAAGTTCAAGATCACTGAAGCCCATTTGGCAAGTAAACATAAAGAAGGAAAGTCTGTGTGTGCACACGTCCTAGGGATGAAGTCACACATTGATAGGTTAAGAATGTTGGGATCCGTTGTCTGTGAGGAAATGGCTGTTGATTGGGTTCTTCAGTCACTTCCCAACTCATATAGTGAGTTCGTAAGAGAGTACTATATGATGAACTACGACGTGACCCTTATAGATCTCACCTATATGCTTATTGCTGCTGAATCAACAATGATTTGGCGTAATAGAAAAGCAAAGTTGATTGGTGAATCTGCCTTCGAGACCTCTATGGATATAGACAATGGCAACGAAAGACATGCTATGATTGAAAAGTTTGATCATAAGAAAAAGGCGATGTCTGAAGTAGTTCCATGTCCTGTTCCAAAAGAGTCGATTTGCTTTTATTGCCAAGAGAAGGGGCATTGGAGACGAAGCTACCCCATTTACCTAAGAGATCTAAGAGATGGGAGAGTCGAAACGTATGGCTCTAATATAGGTAAAATCCATTGACTAAATCTTTTAAGCTTCATTCGAGATTCTGAATACATAATGTGATAAGATTACAATTGATGTTTTGTAGGATCGAAGAAAAGAGAGGAAGCTTAAGGGAAGAAGTGAGCAGAATCGAACCATGAAGAAATGGATTTCGATCACATTACTTTAAGATTACATTCTTGAGCTACTACTTAGAGTTAGAATTAGATTGCTAAGAAATATGTATTAGCATAGTTTTTTTTTCAACGAATTGCATTGTAAGGACAATTTTTTCCGCAATAAAATAAATTTTGATTTTATATTATTTATTTATCCTTACGATGGCGTGTATGAAAAATTGATGTTAAAATGTTTCTATTATTAGCAATAATGAATTTGGTTCTTATTATGTTATTTATGGAAAGTCGAGAATTTACCAAATAGGGAGAGTTTCTCATCGCCCAAGTTTCAATTGGACAGAAACTTGGAATCATGCATCTTGGTTGCACGATGAATGAGAAATTTCATATTTGAAAATTAGACTAATTCATTGACAAAGTGTCAAGTGAAGGACTTGGAGATCGAATACACAAAGTTGCGTGTTGATCAAGTCCACCATAAGAGTAACAAAGACATTCGTCATGATTTACTAAAGGTTTAGTGAATATGATTATGCTTATAAGATTAAGTGTAATTCTGAATTGATTGAAAATGTTTAAATCAATAGCAGAACGAATAAGAAGAATCAAGTAGGCAGAAAGATAAAAGTTTCTCCATTCTAAGAAGAAGGGAGAGTACCTTTTATGCTTTATGATAGGTCTTAATGATTAATAACCATGTCTCAATTGATCCTCTAAGTAAGTCTTAGTACAATTGTATGTTTGAGAAGAGGAATCAAGAATTAAAGAAATGGTTAAATCAAGAAGTCTATCATACTTCGTTCCAATAACAAGTCTTAAAGTTAAGATTGTGGCAATGAGTGAAAAGTATTAAAGGTTTATAACATTCATAAAATGTGGAAAGTTGTGATGTCTTGAATAAGACAAAGACCAACTTGGACCAATTTATGAAGTGTTTTGATAAAAGCTACACTAACTCTTGAATATTTGTTTGTCAAGAAATGGTTATTGACAAATGAATATTATATGTCAAGGAGTCAGTGGGAGTCTTAATGGTCTTGAAAGGTTTCAAGACAAATCAAATAAACCTTATCAATCATCGCTAGCACACGAGTTGAGGTTTACAACCTATCGTGTTGACAAGATTTTGATTCTGTGTTGTTCCAATTGAGTTAATTATGCATGTGAGTCCTATGAGTTCTCATTTTGAATGCATAAAAGGCAAGGCACCTTGATCAATGAAAGGAACATTGATAAGGGAAGGTGAGCTGCTTAAATACTTGGAAGACGTGGTGGGCAACTGTGCTACCATAAGGCAAGAAATCAAGATTAAGAAAGTTCGATCCATATGAGTTTGAATTTGTCGTAAACTTTGGTTGTAACAAATTCACATGGATAGGAACAAATACACCGCTTTAAATCTAAGTGTCATAAGATTTCCTCCTTCATGAAAATGATTGTGAGGAAATGCTTTCACTAAGAAAGATTTTAAGAAGATAGTGATTGTAAAATTGCATTCTCGAATTCAATTATGGTTACGGTATCCCTTTCCATGATTTGAATTGTAAGGTTTGGCAATTAGTCTTAATCGTTTAGACACACATATGAACTATCTAAGGCAAAGGAGTATATGTTCAAAAAGCATTGATAAAAGATTATCAAAGCACTAAGTATTAGAAACATGAACTTAAGAAATTCAATAAGTATTGTTTTTTTTTTCTAGAAGTTAAGATGTTTTGAATACAAGTCGAAGCTAGTGGGAGCATAAGTGTTATGTTTTATAGTAATCATAATGATAGTGGGAGCATAAAAGTTATGATTGTATGATTATTATGGAAAGTATTGCAAGTTGGCAATATTAATTATAGAAAACAAGAGTCATTCTTTGCAAAGTCGTAAGGATGGAATAGTTGTTTTGCTATAATTAAGGGAGAGAATATTATGCTTCATTTCAAATCTAAAAGCTTAGGTTGAGAAATGTTTATAAATCTAGTCAAAGGTACATAGTGTGTTCTTAAAATTTCGATTATGATTACGGCATTCCTCTTCATATTTCGAATTTTGAGAACATAGCAAATAAAACATTATGCGTCGTGTCCCATACGCTTCGGGTATAGGATCGATTGCAAATGCTTTAATGTTTGACCATTCTAAAATTTTCCAAATGTCTAGCGCATTTAGAAGGAAAAAGGACTAGAATCGGTTTTGACTAAAATAATTAAACAACTATCAAAGGACAATCCAAAGTTCGACGATGATTGGTCGCTTGTGAGTAGTTGGAAGTATAGTATTGGAAGATATGAAAATGTTTCCATATTGGATGGAACATATCGACATTATTACAAATAGAAAAGATTCTATTAAGAACGAGTTGTCATGAGGAAAATATGGAAGCGTGTCCATATTAGGAAGTAAATATTGAAAATCTATGTCTAGATTAGAAACTTTTATGCAAAAGGATGTTCAAAGGAATGTACTTTGAGTAAGAGACATCATATCTAAGGAATTGTCTTGTAACAATCTCCGATAGAGGACTTTGTAATATCATTGGCAATAGTCTTTGTGACTTTGGTGCAGTGACATTACGAAAGGATAGTTGCATAGAATGTTAGAATCTAGCATATTCTATAAGTAGCAAGAATTTGATATTCTCACACTTATGAAAAACGGATTTGGAGTTGTGAAATGAGAATGATTGGAAATGTGTTCAATGTGATCTATTTCACAAAGTAAGAACCATAGGTAAACATTGTGTGCATGCTAGGAGCATGGGACAAGTGTTAGAATTCAAGTAAGAAGTTGATCACTCGAAACAAAAAATAATGAGTAATCAATATGGTGATAAATAAAAGGCGTTTTATTTATACTCAAAGGTTTGAGGCCATATGGGATTAGTATTATTCTTGTGTTTCACATTTGCATGTTTTGACTTCCAGAATAATTGAGTTTATTAAGAATAATCAAATTATTCGAACGGGCCACAGTTGTTCATATGTTGGAAGTAGATATAAATGAAGACTGTCGTGAATTGGTGTGTGGATTGTCTAAAGAGCATTAGACATAAGCAAATGTTTGCTGCAACGTTCATGAGTGCTTATGAATATGATTTGAGCATTGAATTAAACCCACACTCACTTGGATCACTCCATGAATTGTACCACGAGTAATTAGTGAGACGATAACATCTTATATTCTTGAAACCGAGATGTGTGAGTTGTATCTTGCGAATCGGTTGCACATTGATAATATGTAAAAGCACTAGTAACTTGGTGTTATAAAACATATTGTTGTGTGTGATTTGGTTAGTGAGTGCAAGCGAGCATTGTATCAAAGTTTATCCATTCCTTTTATTCAAAGTAGGATAAAGGCGATATCTTTGGGCCCCTCGATGGTTTAGTGATGACAAATGTAAATGCTCGGCCGGGCTAGGGCTAATTTGATTTGTTCAATTAGTCTGTCGTCATAAATCAGAAATCGAGAAGTAGTACAAAGAGAATGATTTGAAATCATGTCTCATATGATATCTACAATGGAGGAATATATGATCCCTTATCTAAGGACACGCGTATCTGATAGGATCAGAGTTGACAGCGGCTTTGGAAAGCTACGATTGCAGATCGGGATCCGAAGTCATACGCATAATAGTTGTTAGACTTATCCAAGTGGGAGACTGTTGGATTAGTGTCTAAGTACATAACTATTTTGGTATCTACTTGACCCGATGGTGCATGGTCCTTTTGGGTTGCCTTCACCAAAGCAACTTGATTGGAGAAATAAATAAAGAGATAGAGGTTATTATGATTTATTAATATGTTATAAGAATAATATATTAAAGGAGAAATCATATTTGTTTAATTAATATTGGTCAATAATTAATTAAGAATTAATTTTGTGATCAAGTGTAATTAATTAAACTAGAGGGGCTGAATTGTAATTATGTGATAGTTGCAAAATAGGGCAATGGTTATCCTTGTTAAAGGATGGACGAATTCAAGGATAAGGATATCCTTAAAATCGTCCAAGGTCCAAGAGATAGGGATTTTCAAGGCTTATCTTATGGTTGCTTGATGGGCCAATAACTAGATAAGGATAAGGACTGAAACCCTAATCCCAACCCTATATAAAGACCCCTAAGGCCTTAGGATTTCGTGCACTTGATCCCAAGAAGTCCTAAGGACGAATTCCTACCTCTCTCCTCTCTCTTTATACCTTCTCCATTTGCTCTTGGTGTTTGTAAGCCATTAGAGGAGTGACACTTGTGACTCTAAGCCTTCCAAAGTCAATTCAAGGAGGAATTGGGATTGTTATTGCTACATAACAATCAAGGTAACATTATAAACCTATTCTCATGTTAATATGATTATTTGAATGCTAGAATTAGGGTTTATAGTCTTGGATAACTTGCATGTACAATAGAGAAACCTAGATCCAAGCATTAGGGTTTGTATGAGCAAATAGGATGTCTTATGACCAAAACCCATCAATAAGGATCATATATATAGTGAGGCTATTAGGGTTATCTAACAAGGAAACCCTAATTTGGATGCTTAAGCCCTAAGCAACCCATGGATCCCTTTCCTTAAGGCCTTGGACGATTTCTTATGGGTGTCCCCATACAATTCGTCCACTCCTTAATATAAGGCAATCCATAGCCTAAATTGCAATTATCTTATAATTACAATTCCAGTCCCTTAAGTTTAATTAATCTCTTTTAGTCACAAAACTAATTACCAATTAATTATTGACTAATATTAATTAAGCAATATGATTTCTTCTTTAATATATTATTCTCATAATATATTAATAAATCATATTTAATCCTTTCTCTCCATAATTCATCCTATCAAGTTGCTTTGGTGAAGGCAACCCAAAAGGACCATGCACCATCAGGTTAAGTACATACCAAAATAGTTATGGACTTAGACACTAATCCAACAGTCTCCCACTTACATAAGTCTAATAACTATTATGCGTATGACTTCTGATCCTGATCTGCAATCGTAGCTTTCCAAAGCCGCTGTCAACTCTGATCCTATCAGATACATGTGTCCTTTATATAAGGGATCATATATTCCTCCATTCTAGATATCGTATGAGACATTATTTCAAATCATTCTCTCTGTACTATTTCTCGACTTCCGATTTGTGATGACTGACTAATTGAACAAATCAAATTAGCCCTAGCCCGGCCGAGCATTTACGTTTGTCATCACTAAATCATCGAGGGGCCCAAAGATATCGCTTTTATCCTACTTTGGATAAAAGGAACGGATAAACTTTGATTTAATGCTCATTTTTACTCACTCACCGAATCACACACAACAATATGTTTTATGACACCAAGTTACTAGTGCGTTTACATATTATCAATGTGCAACCGATTTGCAAGATACAACTCACACATCTTGGTTTCAAGAATATAAGATGTTATCATCTTACCAATCACTCGTGATATAATCCATGGAGTGATCTAAGTGAGCGTGGGTTTAATCCAATGCTTAAATCATATTCATAAGCACTCATGAACATTGCAGCAAACGTTTGCTTATGTCTAATACTCTTTTAGACAATCCACACACCAATTCACGACAGTCTTCATCCATACCTACTTCCAACATATGAACGACTGTGGCCCGTCCGAATAATTTGACAGTTCTTAACCAATTAAATTATTCAGGAAGTCAAAACATGCAAAGTGAAACACAATACTAATCCCATATGGCCTCAAACCTTTGAGTATAAATAAAACTCCTTTTATTTATCACCATATCGATTACTCATTATTTGTCGTTTCGGGTAATCAACTTCTTACTTGAGTTACAACACTTGTCCCATGCTCCTAGCATGCACACAATGTTTACCTATGGTTCTTACTTTGTGAAATAGATCAAATTGAACACATTTCCAATCATTCTCATTTCACAACTCCTAATCCTTTTTCATAAGTGTAAGAATATCAAATTCTTGCCACTTATAGAATATGCTAGATTCTAACATTTTATGCAATGATCCTTTTGTAATATCACTGCACTAAAGTCACAAAGACTATTGCCAATGAATTACAAGGTCCTCTATCGGAGATTGGTACAAGACAATTCCTTAGATATGATGTCTCTCACTCAAAGTACCTTCCTTTGAACATCCTTTTGCATAAAAGTTTCTAATCTAGACATATATTTTCAATATTCAATTCCTAATATGGACACGTTTCCATATTTTCCATATGACAACTTATTCTTAATAGAATCTTTTCTATTCATAATAATGTCGATATGGTCCATCCAATACTATACTTCTAACTAATCATAAGCGACCAATCCTCGGCGAACTTTGGATTGTCCTTTGATAGTTGTTTAATTATCTTAGTCAAAACCGATTCTTGTCCTTTTTCCCTCTAAATGCGCTACACATTTGGAAAATTTTAGAATGGTCAAATATTATAGCATTTGCAATCAATCCTATACCTGAAGCGTATGGGACACGATGCATAATGTCTTACACGAAGATTCGATACTTTATCAATCTTCTGCCATAATATTTTATGTGCTACATTCTCAAAATTCGAACTATGAAGAGGAATGCCGTAATCATAATCGAAATTTGAGAACACACTATGTTTCCTTGACTAAATTTATTAACATTTCACAACCTAAACCTTTAAATTTGAAATGAAGTATAATATTCTCTCCCTTAATTATAGCAAAACAACTTTACAACCATTGCGACTTTGCAAAGTATAACTCTTGTTTTCTATAATTAATAGTGCTAACTTGCAATACTTGCCTTAATAATCATGCAATCATAACATTTATGCTCCCACTATCATGATGATTATTATGAACATAACACTTATGCTCCCACTAGCTTTGACATTTATTCAGAAACCAGCTTATCTTCCAGAAAAACAATACTTATTGAATTTCTTAAGTTCATGTTTCTAATACCCAATGCTTTGATAATCTTTTATCAAGGCTTCTTAAATTTATACTCCTTTGCCTTAGATAGTTCATATGTGTGTCTAAACAATTAAGACTAATTGCCAAACCTCACAATTCAAATCATGGAAAGGGATACCGTAACCATAATCGAATTCGAGAATGCAGTTTTACAATCACTGTCTTCTTAAAATCTTTCTTAGTGAAAACATTTCCTCACAATTATTTTCATAAAGGAGGGAATATTATGACACTTAGATTTTTATGGTATATGTGTTCCTATCCATGTGAATTTGTCAAAATCAAAATTTACGACAAATTCAAGCTCATATGGACCGAACTTCCTTAATCTTAATTTCTTGCCTTATGGTAGCACAGCTGCCACCATGTCTTCCAAGTAGTTAAGCCACTCACCTTTTCCTATCAATGTACTTTTCATTGATCAAGGTCCTTTCCTTTTATGCATTAAAGTGAGAACTCATATGACTCACATGCATAATTAACTCAATTGGAACAGCACAGAAACAAAATAATGTCAACACGATAGGTTGTAAACTCAACTCGTGTGCTAGTGATGATCGATAAGGTCTATTTTGATTTGTTCTTGAAACCTTTCAAGACCATTAAGGCTCCCACTAACTCCTTGACATATAAGATTCTCTTGTCAATAAACATTTCTTGACAATTAAATATTCAAGAGTTAGTGTAGCTTTTATCAAAACACTTCATAAATTGGTCCTAGTTGGTCTTTGTCTTATCCAAGGCATCACAACTTTCCACTTTTGATGAATGTTATAAACCTTCCTAATACTTATCACTCAATGTCACAATCTTAACTCTAAGACTTGTTTTGGAACGAAGTATGATTGACTTCTAGATTTGACCATTTCTTCAATCCTTGATTCTTCTTCTTAGACATACAATTGTACTAAGACTCACTTATAGGATGAATTGAGATATAAGTCTTAATCATTAAGACCTATCATAAGGCATAAAAGCTATTCTCCCTTCTTCTTAGAATGGAGAAACTTTTATCTTTCTGCCTACATGACTCTTCTTATTCGTTTTGCTATTGATTTAAACCTTTTTATTCAATTCACAATTACACTTAATCTTATAAGTGTAATCATATTTACTAAACCTTTAATAAATCATGACGAATTTCTTTGTTACTCTTATGGTGGACTTTGATCAACACACAACTTTGTGTACTTGATCTTCTAGTCCTTCATTTGACACTTTGTCAATGAATTAGTCTAATTTCCAAATATGAAATTTCTCATTCATCATGCAACCAAGTCGCGTGATTCCAAGTTTCTATCCAATTGAAACTTGGGCAATAAGAAACTCTCCATATTTGGTAAATTCTCGACCTTTCCATAATTATCATAAATAAGAATCATATCCACTCGTTGTAGAAATATGCAAACATCAATTTTCATAATGATTTTATTGCAAGGAAATAAACAAATAAATAAATAAGTCAAACCAAAATTTATTTTATTTATAAAAGCAGCGGAAAACATTTTGTCGTTACAATGCAAAATCCATTGAAAACTATGTATTCAAAAAAGAAAATTCCTAAAAACTCTATCATAACTTTCTAAGCTCAAAATCTAATCTTCAATTCCATGCGATCGAGATCCATTTCTTGGTGATTAGACTCATCTTGCTCTTTCATCAAGTATCTTTTCACCGATCCTGTAAAACATTCAAATGCAATCTTATCACATTATGTATTAAGAATCAACGAATAGGAACTTAATGGAGTTAGATAGTGGATTTTACCTGAAGCACAGCCATACCCTTTGACTCTCCTATATTTGGAATCTTCAGGCTCTTAGAGCAGACTTCTATCCAACGCCCTTTCTCTTGGCAGCAAACGCAGGTCGCTTCTCCTAGAACGTCCTCGGAAGCATGGCCGGTTGACTCTCCCAACAAATACGCTCCATTGCTTTGCCAAATCATTTCTGATTCAGCAGCAATGAGCATGTAAGTTAGGTCAATGAGGTTATCGTCATGATCCATCATATAATAGTTTCTTTTAAGCTCATTATATGATTCAGGAACTGACTGCAGAACCCAGTTCACAGCCAACTCATCGGGGAATGACACACCCAACATTATCAACCTATCAATGTGGGATTTCATTCCTAGAACGTGGGCACACACAGACTTACCATCTTCATGTTTCATTTCCAATAGGGCTTTAGTGATACTGAACCTTTCAATTTTTCGATCTTGTGGGTTAGGGAGAACAATTGGAGGAGGTGGAGGAAGTGAAGCATGATTTCTTGTTCCTCGATCGAATCGTGGAATACCATCTTCATGTGGAATGCTTGTTCCACGGGATTTGGGAAGACCATAGTTGTCGAACTTTGACATCTAGAAAAACGGGAGAAACAAATTCAAGTTAGTTGATTGATTGAGTCCTTAGTAAATCACCCAAATGAGATACTAAGGCTAGGACCCAACACAATATTCTACAACTTGGGAGAGGGATGCCGTAACCCAAATTGCAGAACATTTGAAGGTAAGTGAATGACGATTCACTGATTTCCACCATGAAAAACGAAAAAGAAATTTAAGTTTTAAATCTATGAAAACTCCTAGATCCTTTGAGATTCATTGAACATTTCAATGGCATGTTTAAATCTCGATATGCCCCTCTTGTTTGTGAGTGGGATGTCGAGGATTACAAAGCGGGTGTGAATGACCATGCAAACTTACATGGTGCCCTCACATGTTACAGTCACCCATTCGATGTGTCGGTAAACCACACACGCTCCACTGAACTATGACAAACATTGAGTCACCCTTTTCTACCTTTGCTTAGAACCATTTAGTGTGCCGGTAAACCACACACGCTCCACTAACGTCTTCGCAAGGGCACAAAGTGTAATTTCATGGAATTGCATCAATTCACTTTTGCCTAAGTAACTAAGATTGGGAATTTGAAAAACATTTAGTTACTTTTGTATTTCATTATACTTATAATGGAAGGTTTCGTCCTATCCTACCCGTTCGGCTAACGACCCTCCACTAGTCAAGAGTGCGGTGGGTAAGACTGGATACCCATTCAATCGCCATTTTATAGGCAATTTCCTTAAACACCCCTTATAGACCAGCTTCGTGAATGAGGCCTACTAACGGTAAGACTGACTTTTACTCATACATATATATAATGTTATACTTCTAATGTTATATATAGTATATGGTGTATTTTACACTTTTAAAATACTAGGTGGTCTAATTTAACAATTATACTTTTAATTCAATTAAATTGTAAACCTAAACTTTTATGGATTTATTAAACCTCCTTTAATTATACACCTTAATTAATTAATAAAACCATAAGGGTGTGATTTGAACTTTTCAAAACAATACTAGGTTTTAGAATTTAACATTCCTAATTAAACTTTTAATCAACTTTTAAATTCCAAAACTTGAGGGCAAGTTTTGAAACATTTCAAAACATTAGGGTTAGAATTTAAATATATATCAAAATTAAACTTTTAATCAAAATTTAAATTCCAAAACTTGAGGGCAGGTTTTGAAACCTTTTTCAAAATATTCGGGTTATAACTATTTAAATTTCAAAACAACAAAACTTTTGAGTTCAAATTCAAACTATAAAACCTAAAGGGGAAAATATGAAACTTTTCAAAACAACAAGGATCAAATAACAAATAATCTAAAATTAACATTTAATCACATAATTATCCATATTTTATTTATTTAATGATTTCTTGCAAAACAATTTACCAATTTAATCAAAATAATCAATCAATTATCACATAAGGAAACAAATATCTTATTAATTGATAAATATCTTCAATTAGATCAAGAATATACTCATATATATATATCAAAAAATCGGATTTATATTGATGTAATATGAGAAGGCAAGTATCCTCAAGTAAAAACAGCAAGAAATCCCGGTTTTCCCTCATTCTGACTAGCTGACTCGTCGAGTCAGGCATGGACTCGTCGAGTCAGCATGGACTCAGCGAGTTCATTAAGAGACTCGGCGAGTTCAGCAAGCAGAAACACAAAAATCGAATTTTTTCAACATACAAGGCATCAATACAGTAGAAACCAATCTAGGCACTCATACCACTGATGGGTTTTAGGCATAAGAACATCCTATGTGCTCATACAAACCCTAATGCTTGAATCTAGGTTACTCTATTGTACATGCAAGTTATCCAAGAATTTAAACCCTAATTCTAGCATACAAGTAATCATATTAACATAAGAATAGGTTTAAGATATTACATTGATCGTTATGTAGCAATAACAATCCCAATTCCTCCTTGTATTGACTTTAGAAAGCTTAGAGTCACAAATGTCACTCCTCTAATGGTTCACAAACACCAAGAGCAAGAGGATGAAGAGGAGAGGTGAAGGAGGCTGCCCTAAAACGTGTGAAACCCTAGAAAAAGTCTTGGCCACGTTTTTGGGTCATAAGGATCATATATATAGTGAGGCTATTAGGGTTATCTAACAAGGAAACCCTAATTTGGATGCTTAAGCCCTAAGCAACCCATGGATCCCTTTCCTTAAGGCCTTGGACGATTTCTTATGGGTTTCCCCATAGAATTCGTCCACTCCTTAATATAAGGCAATCCATAGCCCAAATTTCAATTATCTTATAATTACAATTCCAGTCCCTTAAGTTTAATTAATCTCTTTTAGTCACAAAACTAATTACCAATTAATGATTGACTAATATTAATTAAGCAATATGATTTCTTCTTTAATATATTATTCTCATAATATATTAATAAATCATATTTAATCCTTTCTCTCCATAATTCATCCTATCAAGTTGCTTTGGTGAAGGCAACCCAAAAGGACCATGCACCATCAGGTAAAGTACATACCAAAATAGTTATGGACTTAGACACTAATCCAACAGCTTCAGCATAACTGGACCGCCTCACCGGGCCTTTGACCTGACTGGTCTGCCTCACAGGCCTTCAGTCTATCCAGACTGCCTTGGGAATCTTGGCCTTCAGTGCAAAGCAAGACCATCTCAACCCGATACACCATCACATATAAACATATAACATAATGATCAATAGTTAGAACATACAGATTGTTTTATAGATCTAACAAATCACTACAACATAGCGACATCCTATATACTAGGATACAGATCTAATAAATCACTACAGAATACAATATACACTAAACTAAAGATATCAATACAATGGGCCGGCCTCGACCGTCACAAACAACCCAGGATAATGTTCCCGCATCTCCGCCTCCAGATCCCACGTCCACCTAGAGCCTTTCCTATGCTGCCACTGAACCTTTATCAAAGGTATCTCCTTACTGTGCAGAATCTTCATCTTCCCTTCCACTATCACTAACAGCCTATCAACATAATTCAAGTGCTCATCGACTTAAATATCATCCCAGGGGACCACTGCATCATCGTCTAACACGCACTTCCGCAACTGCGAAACATGGAAAGTGTTGTGGATATGGCTGAGCTCGCTCTACAAATCCAATCGGTAGGCCACCCTACCTACCCTGGAGATCACATGGAACGAACCAATATACTGAGGTTCCAGTTCCCTCCTAATTTCGAAATGTATCACACCCTTCCAGGGTGAGACCTTCAGTAATACCATATCGCCGACCTAAAACTTCAACTCCGACCGGCGCCAATCGACATAACTCTTCTGGCAGCTTTGAGCTGTCTGTAATCTCTGACTAATCTGCTAAATGAGCTCTTTGGTTTGCAAGACTACCTTAGTCCTCCCCATGAATCGGTGACCAATGTCCCCCCAACAAAATGGGGTATGACACCTCCGACCATACAGGAGCTCATAAGGCGATGCACCAATGCCGGAGTGATAGTTGTTGTTGTAAGAAAACACTATAAGAGGTAGGTAGCAATCCCAACTCCCAAAATAATCTATGACACAAGCACACAACATATCCTTAAGAGTTTGGATGGTCCGCTCAATCCGGCCATCAGTCTGCGGATGATAAGCAATGCTGAAATGTAGCCACGTACCCAATTCCTTAGGGAACCTCTTCTAGAAGTGGGAAGTGAATTGAACATATTGGTTTGATAAAATGGAGACTGAAACTCCATGATGAGCGATAATCTCCTAAATATACACATCGACCAATGTTTCGGCTAAAGATCTCTCCTGGATGTCCAAGAAGTGGGCACTCTTGGTCAATCGATCCATGATGACCCAAATAGCATCGAATACCTTGGCAGTCTTTGGTAACTTAGTGACAAAATCCAAGGTGATCCGTTCCCACTTCCACATGGGAACCTCCATAGGTTGCAGCTTTCAATGTGGCCTTTGGTGCTCAACCTTGACCATCCTACAGGACAAGCACCTCTCAACATACTAGGCTATCTACCTCTTCACACACGGCCACCAGTAACTCAATCTCATATCTCGATATATCTTGGTGGCTCCCAGGTGTATAGAAAAAGCAAGACTTATGAGCCTCCTCCAACATTATCTACCCAATCCCTCCAGAAAATGGAACCTAAACCTGACCACACCGGGTCACAATCGGTGACAAACCTGTTGATCTTGCCCCTGATTCTCTGTTGTTTCTAGTTCTCCTTCTTAACTCCTTTTGAATGTGCCACTCTGATCAAACCCATAAGTGGAGAATCAACGAATATCTTCATACACATCTCTCCAACTGAAGATCCAACCGACTTGCAGCTTAATTAAGGCATCCACTACCACATTCACTTTACCTGGATGGTAAAGGATATTGCAGTCGTAATCCTTGACCACATCCAGCCACATGTGCTACCTCATATTTAGGTTCGGCTGATCCATAAGGTATCGCAAACTCTTGTGGTGTGTATAACGGTACAACGGACCTCATAAAGATAAAGCCTCTAAATCTTGAGGGCAAACACCACTGCCTTAACTCTAGGTCATGAGTAGGATACTACGCATCATGTGACTTCAGTTGCAATGAAGCATGTGCAATTAGTCGTCCTCTTTGCATAAAAACCGCCCCCAAACCAGTGGTGGATGCATCACAGAATACCAGGAAATCCTTGGCACCCTCTATAAGGGTCAACACTAGGGCCTCGCATAACCTATGATGCATGGTCTCAAATGTCGACTGCTGCTCGGGGACCCATCGAAATCCACTCCCTTCCTCGTCAAATGAGTGAGGGGTATAACAATCTTGCAGAAATCCTGGATAAATCTCCAATAATATCCTGCCAAACCCAAGAAACTACTAATCTCTGAGGGAGATTTTGGAACCTCCCACTGCATCAGGACCTTAATTTTGGCCGGATCAACCAAAATTCCTTTTTGGTTAACAAGATGTCCCAGGAACTAGACCTCTTGTAACCAGAACTCACACTTCGAGAACTTGACATACAATCGTTCTTGCCTCAACACTCCTAAAATCTCTCAAAGGTGATCCTTGTGTTGCTCTCTTGTCTTGGAATACACCAAGATATCATCAATAAACATAATAACTGATCAGTTGAGCATCAGACTGAACACCCAATTCAACAAATCTATAAACATCGTAGGCGCTAGTGAAGCAAACAACATCACCACGAACTCATAATGCTCATAACGAGTCCGGAATGTTGTCTTCTCCATGTTCTCCTATCTAACTCTCACCTAATGAAACCCTGACCATAAATCAATCTTGGAGAACCAAGATAAACCCTGTAATTGATCAAAGAGATCATCAATCCATGGAAGGGGATAACGGTTCTTCACCATCAACTTGTTCAACTCTCGGTAATCAATGCACATCCAATGCGAACCATCCTTTTACTTGACGAAAAATCTCGGTGCTCCCCATGGAGAATTATTTGGTCTAATGAAATGCTTGCCTAACAGCTCTTGAAGTTGATAGAATAGCTCTTGCATCTCAGGTGATGCCAGGAGGTACAGTTGGCAATCAGGACCACACTTGGCATAAGATTGATCCTGAACTCCATCTGCCTCTCGAGAGGCACACCGAGTAACTCCTCCATAATCCCTAAAAACTGGCACATTTGCAACCGATACCTGCTCCCCAACCCGCATATCAACTGATGGGTTTTGAGCATTCTAACACTCCTATGGTGTACATGTAACCCTAGAAACCTTGGATAGATGTTTTCTCTAATATACATGAAAATAAGAATTTTCCAAGGTTCTCATCGTAACTAGCATGGCATGGGGTACTTGTAATATAAAACTAGTAGAATGACATACCTTTCTTGTTGCTTGGATTCCTTAAGACCTTGTGAGCCTAGCACCCCAAATGTGATGCCTTAAATGTTTCACACAACACCACAATTCTTGGAATAACTTGAGAGAAGAACACTTGAGCACAAAATCAGCTAGCCCCCACTTGTTTATGTCTTAGTGCCGATTTTAGTCCATATGGGGTTCCTTTTATAGTGTGTCACATGTAGGGTTATACCATATAAACCGTAATTGACATGGCTTTTCATTTCCTCCATGATCCATAGGTTTTGGCCTCCATGGAACATCCATGGAGCACCCTATGGGTTTTAGCCCAATCCAATGAACCATGGATCATAAGGCCACTATATAAGAATGAATGATCTACACAATCAATCCCCATATATTTAATTAGTCTTTTTTATCACAAAATCAATTCCAAATTAATTATTGACCAATACTAATTAAATAATATGATTTCATATTAATATATTATAACTTATAATATATTAACAAATCATAAGTGTCCTTTTTCTCATTTTGTCTATCCAATTATTATGATGCCATGCAACCCAAATGGACCATGCCAAACCGGGTCAAGTACATACCAGATATAGTTATGGACATAGACACCTTATCCAATAGTCTCCCTCTTGGATAAGCCTAATAACTATAATCGCAACTATGACTTCAAGATTCGATAAGCAATCATAGCTCTTTCAAAGTCTCGTGGAACTAAGATGACCTGCCATTTAAGATAAGTGATCATATAATCCTCTGTTCTCAAGATATTAGTCAGACAAATACATGGAACAATTTCATAGTTATTGTCCCGCAGTTTGTTTCCCGATTTCTGATTTGTTTGACATAGAACTTAATCGAACACATCAATTTAGTTCTGACCGGGCCCAACACATAACTCAAAAAAATCATCGAGGGGCCTAAATATCACTTCTAATCCTCCAAGGAGAAGAAGGAATAGATAAACTGCGAATCATATGCTTGTACTAACCAATCATCAAATTATACACAACAACATGTTTTATAACATCAAATTACTGATGCTTTTCGTACTCTCAATGTAGAACTAAGTCATAGTCAACAACTCATATCTCTTGGTTTGAAGACTTATATGATATTACCGTCTCACGATCACTCGAGATTAATTCCATGAAGTGATACAAGTGAGCGTGGGTTGAATCCAATATGCAAATCCCTATTCTAGGAGTACTCATGAACACTGTAGCCCCTTTGTCCCATACAAACAACAGACCCATTCATGACAATCTTGCCTCAATACCTACTTCCAAAGTATGATCGATTGTGGATAGTTTGAATAGTATAATATACCATAACATAATTATTCTAGAAGTCAAAACATGCAAAATGAAATAATAGTAAACGATTGACACTAGATAGTAACACTTTACTCGTAAATAAATAACAACTTTTATTTAATCATCAAATGTCAATTACACTTTCCAAATTTCAAAAAACTATCTAATTACTAAAACTAATATCATCCTTTAGCCTAATGCGCCTCACATGATGTAAATGCTTAACTCTACACAGTCCCTTCGTGAAGGGATCCGTTGGGTTCTCATCCGATGATACCCTCGTTGCCACGAGGAGTCCTTCTTCTATTCGATGTCTAATGAAGTGGTATTTTCTGTCGATATTCCTAGATCTTCCATGATCCCTTGGTTCATTGGCTAAGGCAACAACACGTTTACTATCACAGAAAATCTCCATAGGCTCCTTTATAGATGGCACAACTCTAAGGTCTCCAATGAAGTTCTTCAGCCATATCGCCTCCTTCGCCACCTCGCTTCCTGTTATGTACTCTGATTCACAAGTTGAATCAGCTACTGTCTCCTTCTTGGAACTTATCCAAGTAACTGCTCCTCCATTTAGGGTAAAGACCCAGCCTGTCTGAGAGCGGAAATTATCCCTATCAGTCCGAAAGCTAGGATCGCTATACCCAACTATTTTCAAGTCATCACTCCCACCGACGGTAAGGACCTAGTCCGTAGTCCTCCGTAGGTACTTGAGGATGTTCTTTACCACAATCCAGTGAGCCTTGCCAGGTTTCCCCTGATATCTGCTAACCATTCTCAAAGGAAAAGCCACATCAAGACGAGTACAAGTCATAACATACATGATCGAGCCTACACCAGAAGCATATGATCCTCGACTCATCTCAGCTATCTCAGCCTCTATACTCGGGCTCTGAGTCTTACTCAGTTTAGCATTACTTTAGATCAGTGAATCCCCTTTCTTGGAATCCTACATGCTGAACCTATTCAACACCCTATCTAAGTAGGTACTTTGACTAAGTCCAATTAACCTTTTACTCCTATCTCTCAATATCCTTATCCCTAGGATATAGGCAGCTTCTCCAAGGTCCTTCATAGAGAAAAACTTCCCAAGCCAGGAATTAACCTCCTACAGGGTTGGGATGTCATTTCCTATGAGTAGTATGTCATCCACATACAATATAAAAAAGCTAACTATACTCCCACTAGCCTTAACATACACATAAGACTCATCTTCACTCCTCGAAAAACCAAACTCTTTGACTTTCTCATCGAAACAAAGATCCCATCTGCGAGATACTTGTTTTAGACCATAGATAGATTTCTCAAGCTTACACACTCTATTAGGGTACTTTGCATCAACAAAACCATCTAGCTGACTCATGTAAACATCCCCAACCAACTTTCCATTAAGAAAAGCGGTTTTGACATCCATTTTCCATATTTCATAGTCATGAAATGCAACAATGGCTAGCATAACCCTAATAGACTTAATCTTCACTACAGGTGAGAAGGTCTCATCATAGTCATCTCCTGGAGTTTGAGTAAAGCCCTTCGCAACCAGTCGCGCCTTATAAGTGTGTACCTTCCCATCCATGTCGTTTTTTTTCTTGAAGATCCATTTGCACCCGACTGTCTTACAACCTGGCACATTGTCAACCAAGTTCCTAACTTGATTGTCATACATGGACTGAATCTCATTGTCCATAGCCTCCTTCCATTTAGCTGACTCAGGGCCTGCCATGGCTTCCTTAAAGTTATTAGGTTCATCCACATTTACCAGTGTACTATCACTGATAAATGCATCACCTTCTGTAATAATATGGAAACCATAGTAAAACTTAGGTGTGCTCCTAACTCTTGTGGAACACCTCAGAGGTACAAACTCATCTATCGGCTCAACAGGAGTTTCCTCCTTAGGTTGATTGCTAGTGTTTGAGGTTCCTTCACTGCTTGACTGTTGAACTTCTTCAAGATCAATTTGCATCCCACTATTTCCTTGGCTTATGAAATCTCTCTCACGAAAGACTCCTCTTCTTACTACAAAGACCACATTTTCATTGGGTGTATAGAAGAGGTAACAAAAGGATTTATGTGGGTAGCCGATGAAAATACACCGCTCACTTCAAGGTTTGAGCTTATCGTGAGTCTCGCGCCTCACAAAATCCTCACAACCCCAAACCTTGATGTGGTCCAAATTGGGAACCTTCCCAGTCCACATCTTATGTGGTGTTTTGGCAACCTTTTTGGTAGGGACTAGATTAAGGATATGGGCGACAGTCTCTAAGGCATACCCCCAGAATGAGATTGGTAATGAAGCTCGACTCATCATGGAATGAACCATGTCCAACAAGGTTCGATTGTGCCTCTCAGCCACACCATTTAGCTGTGGTGTCCTTGGAGGTGTCAATTGTGAAACAATTACACATTCCTTAAGATAGTCAAGGAACTCTATACTAAGATACTCTCCTCCGTGATCAGATCGAAGCATCTTAATGTTCTAGTCCAGCTGATTCTCCACTTCCTATTTAAACTCTTTGAATTTCTCAAAGGTTTCTGACTTATGCTTGATTAAGTAGACATAACCACATCTATTATAATCATCAGTAAAAGTCACATAGAAGCCGTTATCATCCCTTGTGGTGCTGCTGAAGGGTCCACCCACATTTGTGTGTACAAGGTCCAACAAACATTCACCCCTTGCACAAGTACCAGTGAAGGGTGAGTTAGTCATTTTTCCAAGTAAACCATATTTGCAACTATCATCTAAAGGAAGAAAGACAAGTTTGGATTAGATAAAGATTCCATAATAAGACACCCACATGTAATATTAAGGCTAGGACCCAACACAATATTTTATAACTTAGAAGAGGGATGTCGTAATGCAAGCTATAAAATATTTGAAGGTAGGTGAATGACGATTCACCAATTTCCACCACGAAAAACAAGATAAGTATTAGGTTTTAATTGGAATGAAACTCCTAGATTTGTGAGATTCATTCAACAATTCAATGACATGTTTAAATCTCAATTTTTTTCCTTCAATTTTGTGACTGGGATGCCGAGGATCACAAAATAATGTGTGAATAACCATGCAAATTAACTTGGTACTCTTAATTTTATCACCTAATCGATGTGCCGGTTAACCACACGCGGTCCACGGATCTATGACAAACATTAAGCCACCCTTTGCCATCCTTGTTAAGTCCAAGTTAGTGTGCCGGTTAACCACACATGCTCCACTAAGGACTTAAGCAAGGTGCAAAGTGTAATTTCATGGGTTATGTGACAACCCGAAATTTCTATCTTGTAAAGTCAATAAATTCAATCAAAATTCAGACTCGTTTCTGCTATCTTTTAGCATTGTTAAGGGTTTGTTTGAGTGTTCTAAGCTTAGTACATTCAAGGATTGTGTGTTAGGATGTGTTAACTTAAGTTCATTGAGTTGAAATCGAGCCGGAAACTCCATCAAAAGGAGTTCACGGCCGCAAACTAGAATTTACGGCCGTAAACCCATGTTGGTTGTGAACCCCTCTTCATAAGTATGAAGTTCTTTCATTAGTTCTTCATTTCTCACATCTTCAAGTCAAGAACACTCAAAACTCTCTCAATTATCATCAAGAACACTCTCATTTCTCTTCAAATTCATAAGTGTTTCTTCCATTATCTCTTGATATCCTTCTTATTCAAGTGAAACCCTTTGATTTCATACATGAATTCAACACTTTTGGTTTGGATCTTCAAATCTTCATCTTTTTCACCAAGAACACCAAGAGCACAAACTTGTTCTTTCGTCGTAAACGCCCTAGAAGGCTTCCAAAACATAAGTATCTCCTCTATGATCTTGTTATTCATTAGAATCACTTGATTTCCAGCCTTGAATCAAATATATTTTGCATGTTCTTCAAGAGTTCACTGCCGTAAACCCTTCATATGGCCGTGAACCGTTCATGTGGCTATGAACCCTTCATAGATTGCTACTTATGGTTGTAAACCCTTCTTAAATCCAAGATAGGACCACAAACACTTCATAGAATTAAGTTTGGGACATGAACACACCATGTGTTCTTGGCCGTAAACTCTACTACGACCGTAAACACACCTTGTGTGGCCGTGAACTCCCTTAAATCAATCATATGTGATTGGTACACTCCATTAAGAATGATTCCTAGTTCCTAAGGATGTTTCCCAATACATGTTACTTGTTTCATACACTAACTGTATACATATATGTGTTATTATATTCTTAATAGGATTCGTTTGTACTCGATATTTCACTTGGCATACTTAGCATCCTATATCTATCTTTCATTCAAATCACTCACTACAAGTGAGTTCATACACCTACAAAAAACCTTTTACTTGTTTTTAAATGCTTTTAGGGGGGGGGGGGGGGGAGGGATACAAGTTGAAACACAATAGAATTGTGTTTGATTGTACATTTGAATTCTTGCAAACAAAAGAACTTTACGGTTTTCAAACATTGTTAAACTTCATTTTTCAAAACCTTTTTAATTTACTTATAAAATCCTTTACTTTCAAAAGCATATACACATAGATATCTGGGTATAAATATGATTTAATGGATTTAGGACTAATGTTAATAACCTTAATTCCTGTTCCTTGTTTGGTTGTGGGCTTAGGGTAGGATTCACTAGTTTGACTGTCGATTAACTTATAATTATACATACTAGATACTTATATGAATATTAAACCCTATTCTCAAAGATATACTTCACTTAATCGTTAATGCTTAACAAGCGAGTCTTTTCATCATAACAGCTATACAATAATTATACTAGTAAACTATAATGTCACACCCCCAAACCGGAACGTCGGAAACATTCGGATGCTGAGGACGTCATGCTCAGTATCATAACCATAGTGAAGAAAGTAAACACAACCATCATAAATATTATTTAAAAGGTTACATTGTTGTAAAAATACATGTTTCCAAATAAATTACATATGATGTCAAAATAGTTCAAAAGAAATCTGCGCCTTAGCGTCTTGCCTTCACAAATCTTGTGGTTACCTGTATTACTGAATACCTGAGAATACAAGCTGTTTTTGAAAGAGTATCAGCATTAAAGCTGGTGAGTTCATAAGACATTTATGAATGAAAAATGGATGTTGTTCTTTGAAGTTTGTTACAAGTTTGTTTCCAGAAAATCCAATTTTTTCTAAAAGGTTTGTTGAAGTCTTAACTGAACCAAGACTTAGTATATGTAACTAAATCGTCATAATTATGTGTGGTTTATATTTAAATAAAACTCCTTTTTGTGGAATTCTTAAATCCCCATGAACTATGTGTTTAGTTAATTCCCCATGTGAGTTGTTATAACCATGCTAAAACTCAAAGGCCTCGTACTCGATGTTCTTTAAGCGTCGGAATGTTATGACATTTATCACGCTCTCCCTACAAGAGATTCTGATTATAACTACAGGACATTTTTGTGGTGCTTAAGAGTACCCCGAAGGTGAATGTCTCACAAATTTATTCATTAACAAGTTCATGTAGCTTGTAATGAAATACACGTTTTGTAAATCGATTGTTTTACCGTTTCCTTGTTAAACGAGATGTTCATACTATACCTATTATAGTCTATCGAAAATGTTTTATGAGTTAATGAAACCTTGTTATGCATGACTTTGTATTTCAATAAAAATGACATTGAAAATACCAAGTGTAAGTCCTACACACCTTGCTCAGCATGTTACAAGGTGTGAATAACTCTAAAACTTGTTTTGACAGCTTCACCCTTAACTGTCACTATTTTAGAATATTTATAGGAAAATCATCGTAAGTAGAAAACTAAATCCGTAAACTCGGAGAGTTTGGAAGAAGAGTCTACTATGTTCATAATTTTACCTATAATTTTTGGTGGTCTTAAACCAATGTGAAAATGTTCATCTTCTCAACCTGGTCCGATTTTGTTGCTGCAGTGATTGGCAGTTTTGTAAAAATCACCATAAATTGTAGAAAAATCGTATGGGGAAGTTCAAGTAGTCATTTTAAAGGTGTACACCTGAACTATTTTCATATTAAATAGTTCTGAAAAATATTAAGTTTAAGTTGGGTAAAACAGTTCGTAAACAGGTCACAACTTTTAAGTTATAAGCTGTCAAGTTAAGCTTTAAGTATGTTTTGGTGTTTTAGCTTGTATTCTCCCCCTGAAAACTAAAGAAAATTGGAAAATGTAGGGGTATGCAATCACCTTGAGTGATTTCTTGAAGAGTGAAAGGTCGAAGACGAGTAGTATCAAGTCAAGAACACTTGATGAACACGCGAAATTTTGGATGATCCTAAGAACGATTTTGGGTGTTAAAATGTGTATAGATGATTCAAGGATGTTATTAAAACATGAAATAATACTTTAGTTTAGATTAAATAATTACCAAAAAGTGAAGTAATAGCTCAAGAACTCCTTTAAAAAGTGGCTGGAAGAAAAAGAAGCTTTCTTGAGGGGTAAGAGAAGTGTAAGTGTTTGATGGTGAAGGAAATGATCAAGGCAAACCAAGAAATCCTCCAGGGATTTCTTTATATATGAGGTTGTCGAAGCAATTTTCAAAGTTAAAAGGATGTTTACCTTGGTTTGTGTGATGTGGATAATATTGGGCTAATGAGGAAGTGACATATGGAGGCAAGTGGGCACACTTGACCCACTTGTGGGGTAGAATATCCTTAGATATTTCTATTAATGAAATAATGACTTTATAATTAATAAATCCTTGGGATATGAATAAAATATGAGTTTAGGGAGTTTAAAATGACAAAAATATGAATTTGGTGAAAAATCCCCGTCAAAAACTGGCTTAACAAGCGAAAGTAGTCGAAAACCGGACAATAGGAGCGAACCTGCGTAGGTTCGGTTCTTGAAGCTGAGGACCGAGAGTGGGGAGAAGGAACCGAAGGGAAGGATCGGGCCCGAAGGTGACAGAAGCGAAAGTGGGTTTCGGTTCATTTCGGCTGCGAGAGGTTTTGGTCCTAGCTGACTTCGGTTCGGTTCTAAAACGGGACCTCCGGCCCTGAAGAGATGAGTTCGGTTCTGAGAAGCTTCAGTCCTCTCAAGGTGTTTCACTTCTTAGGGTTTTGCTTCCAAGAGGTTCGGTCCTTAAGAAGGGTTTCGGTCCTAAAGGGTTGTTTTTCAAGTAAACTTCCCGTTTCAAGTGGTTTTTGGCCAAGTTAAGGGCCGGGATGAACCGAATGACTATAAAAAGTTGAGAGTGATTTTGAGAGAGATTTGGGTGAGATTTATTTTTAGTCAATATTATTGTATAGCCTCGAAATTCAAGGTTCGTGAACCCCGTTATACTTTGTTTATGATTATTTTAAGTCTCCAAAAGGGTCCATAGTCGCGTTTTGATGCATTAAACTCTCTTCTTAGGGTTTTACATTGATAAACACATATATTCACCGAGACACTTGAATTCTTGACATACAAATGCACAGTTTTATACAAAGAATAACTCTTATCATAGAAGTACTAGTTAAGTTTGACCGGTTTGACTTGTTGACTTTGACTTTCACTTGTTGACTTTGAATTAATTTGACGGTTGTCACACATAATATGTATAGTTTAGAGATCATACACTTACAAAAGGAGCACATACATTTACAAAAGGAACATATTCGTTTACGAAAGGAACATATACATTTACAGAAGGAACACACACAAACATATACATTTACAAAAGGAACACACACAAACATATACATTTACAAAAGGAACATATACATTTACGAAAGGGATATATACATAAGAAACATATACATTTTCAAAAGGAACACACACAAACATATACAAGAAACAAAAGGTACATACATACTATACATGTACATGATAACAAGAATGTGAGATACTACTTGAAGGCACATCGATACACTTGTTGTGCCACGTTTTGTAACCAGAGTCTCCTGGAGGGAGAGCGTGAGTTTGTGTATAGATCTATATGGGATTGACCATCCCACACCTCGCTGCTAGCTATAGTGGGACCTAGAAGTCCACGGGTGAACAAATGTCATACCTTTTCGACATCTGAAGAACGTTGAGTGATTATACTAGGTCGATCAAGCATGGTTATAACTCCTATCACATTTTAAGCTAAATTAACCAACCTTGTTATAAGGCAGTAAAACTATCAATAGAGTATCATTCGTTAGTGCAAACATTTCTTTTTCATTATTATAAGAGAACCAACATACAAACAGTTGGGTCTTGGTAGAAGACTACATTTCATTATAAGTAGAAAATATAGGATTTTCTGGGAAACTAAACAAACCATTTTTATGATACAAATACAAACATTCCGTGAAGAAAATACAGCATAATGGCACTAAACTACTTATGAACTCACCAGCTTAAATGTTGATCTACTCTTTCAAAATAACTTGTATTCTCAGGTCACGAGTAGACAGGTACAGATGGCCAGGTTTTGGGAAGATGGAGTTTATTCAAGACTTGTCTTTATTTTGATTATAGATTTTTCGTGTCATTTAAACTTTACAAAGAACACATGTATTAACTATTATTATTAATGCAATGGATGTTGTTGCTTGATTTACTATTGTGCATTGTTATGATACAGTACATGACGTCCTCCACCCCTGAATGTTTTTGCCAATTCGGTTTGGGGGTGTGACAGATTGGTATTAGAGTATTGTTTATAGTGAACTAAGTATTTCAACCCATAAAAGATATACAACTATAAATACGATGGGTTTAAAATACTCTGACCAAGAGTTATACTTTAAAATATAACAAGTATCTTTACTAAAAGTATACATACGTCCATTCATATTAAGATCAATATCATACTAGAACAAAACAAAAGTGTTGTGATTATTTAACAGCACAAGTGAACTTGGGGATGTATGGTCAGTCATAGGAATGACATAGCCTGATCAACTATGTCTATCCGAGGAGTGATTAGCATATGACTGAGAATGGTTGTGGTGTTGCAGCAAGTCTAAAACTTACCAACTATCCACAAAGAAACAGTAAGAACATAAAACAAACTTAAAATACTATAGGAGTATATTGTGTAAATATTAACTTATGTGAAAACTAAAAGATGCTTATTAATAAGTCTATAACTACAGAGTGGATACGCTAAGGTTATGTATAAATAAGATGCTATAGACTCAGAAGCTATGACTTTCGCTTTACTTCATGTTCCTTGTTTGGTTGTAGACTTTGAGTTGGGTCTTTATTCGAAGGTCTATCCTGTCTCAGTTTATATATAACTGGTACACACTGCATAATTATAGAAGTAACTAATGAGAATCACTTCTCTATAAGTATTGATAGTTTATACGACTATTAATTGTCTCTTATACCTTTATTCCCGCGTAGATATCATGTCAGGATTTCATCATCCTAGAGACCCGTACTTTCACAATCAGGGAAATGGAGCATGGATCGAAAGGAGCCAGGAGAGGATCCTGGAATTCCTTTAGATGACGATTTTGCTGAAAATTTTCCTGAAGTTGCAGACTCAGAGCCTGAAGTCGAGAATCTACCTCTAGTGGCCCCAATGCTAAATCCTAACTCCTGCCTGAATTCCATGGCCCAACGCCTTTGTGGGCATAAAATTTGGTTAGGTGGAGCCATGAGCAAGGTCAACCCCTCCCATACAATGGAGACCGCCGCTTCTACAACCTTAGTAAGGCAGGCTCAGCAAACATAATTCTTCCCATCTTGGTTCGTCGAGTGGCTCGCAATGTTGAGCTGGGCATGATAGCCCTTCAGCAAAATGTGGAGCTTGATGCTGACTCCATTGCCAATACGGATCGTATTCGGAATCTTGAATTTGCTCATGGGAGATCCGTAAACCATAATAAGGCTCTGCAGCGGGAGCTAGCTGCAACTCAAGCTGAAGTCATAGAGCTCCGAGCGTGCCTGTCAGTGAATGAGAGACACTTGCTTGATGTGGAGTGTCAACTGGCTGAATTAAGGGTTCGTCCGAGGGGTGCCCATCGTTAGTAGAAGATGCTCTACTCGCCCTTATTTTGATTTAAGGGACGAGCCTTCATAGATGCTCTAAGTAGCACTCTTTTATGTAAATATTCATGTCTAGCATGTACTATTTCCCTAGATCTTTATGCTGTCAAGTTTTCCCTTTGTTGGTATGATGTAGATCTACCCTTAGGTAACTCTATGGAAGTCTTACCATCATTTCTATCAAACTCTAATCTAGCTCAATATTATTCCTCTTGATAACTCTATGGAAGTCTTACCATCGTTTCATCTTTTATAGCTAAAAGATGCCGCCTCGCAAATGTACAAACAGAAACTGTCCAATACCTCCAACTCTGCCACCACCTCCACCACAGTTCGATCCAACAATGTTTCAAGCTGCCGTAACTGCGGCTGTAACCGCAGCCATGACACAGATAAATTCTGGTGGCACCAGTGGAGCGGGAACAGGTACCCATTCAAACCAAGGTGACAGTCATGCACCTACAAGGACTTCACCAACTGCAAATCTAGGATCTTTAATGGGACTAGACGATTTCTGGCCCTGTCACAATGGATTGAATAGACCGAGAACTTTGAGATCTGCTCCTGCCCGGAGGTTAGCAAAGTAAAATTTACCGCCTGCACCTTCTTTGATAGAGCCCTGACGTGGTGGAATGGCCATGTCAAGTCACTCACATTGGTAATGGCTAACGAAATCGGTTAGAATATGCTGAAGGACCTTATGTCAGCGGAATACTGTCTGAGGGGCGAAGTCCAGAAGCTCGAGCAAGAGCTATGGGGCCTTAAGATGAAAGGTTCCGACATAGTGGCCTATACGGCAAGGTTCAGTGACTTGGTGGCCCTATGTCCAAGTATGGTCCCCACAGAGAACAAGAAGATCTAAAGATACATTTGGGGGTTGGTACCTCCGTTTTAGGGGAATGTCTTGGCTTTGAACCCCTCTACATTCGACAGTGCAAAATGGTGGCCCAGAGACTCATGGACTACGGAGTCCCACCACAAGTAACCACAACTACCTCTACTGTCCCAGAACCAGCCAAAACAAGTGATAACAAGAGGGAGTTATAGGATAAGAAGAAAGGGCAATCAGCACAGCCCTCTGCCAAAAAACAGGAGGTTGTGGATGTTCATGTTGCAACAACCCCTTCAAACCCAACGCCATCGAAACAATATGCAGGGAGCGTGCCCAAGTGCAACAAGTGCAATTTCCATCACAACGGCCCCTTCCGTGAAATGCACTGTGTTAACTATGACAGGAAGGGGCACACGGCCCATTTCTGCAAAGCACCAGCTAGGCCAATCACCCAGGTCCCTGACACAGGAGCGAGCCAGGCCTGCTACGGGTGTGGCTAAACGGGGCACTTCAAAAGAAATTTCCCTAAGGCCAAGAATGTTGGCGGAGCAGGAAGACTTCTTGAAATCGGTCACGAGGAAGCAGTAGCGGACCCCACCATAGTCACGAGTATGCTCCTCCTCAATAACTGATATGCATGCATACTATTTGATAGTGGAGCAGAGAGGAGTTTCGTGAACCAAGAATTTAAACACTTACTTAATCAAGCATTGTAAGCACTAAAAGAAACGTTCGTCGTAGAAATGGCTAATGGAAAGACTGAGACTTTTAGCAAAATTTTCATAGAATGTACCCTGTCTCTAGATAATCACGCATTCCCAATTGACCTCATGCCTGTATCAATTAAAAGTTTCGACATCATCGTTGGCATGGACTAGTTAAGTCTCCATCATGCTGACATAGTTAATTAGGTTATTATTATGTTTGACTTTGCATGTTTTACTTCCTAAGTAATTAGATTATTTGAAATCCATAGTTGATCGTACTTTTGGAAGTAAGTAGCGAATTAAGATTGTCATGAATTTCATTGTAGATTGTCTAAGGAGATTAGACATAGCAATAGTTTTGCTTCAATGTTCATGAGTACTTAGAAAATGGGGACTCTGAGTGTTGGATAAACTGAAACTTAGAGAATTACTTCATGGATTTTATTACAAGTAATTTTGAGACAATAATATCTTATATTCTTAAAACGAAGATATATGAGTTGTTGTTTATAAGTAAGTTGTGCATTGATAATATGTAAACGCACCAGTATCCTGATGTTATAAAACATACTCTTGTGCATGATTTCATGAGTATATAGTGCAAGCATATAAGTTAAAGTTTATTTATTCCTTTTACCCTAACATGAAAAACGATAATTTTGGGCCCCTCAATGATTTGATGTTGGGATCTGAAGTGCTTGGCCAAGCTTGGATTGAATTGATGTGTTCAATTAGTAGTCTGAATTCAGTCGTCATAAATTGAGAAGTAGAGAAACAAAATCTTGGAAATCAGACTGATTATAACAATATCTTGTAGAACGAAGGAAGATTTGATCACTTATCTTAGGGCACGTAACTGACTTGGTCAGAGTTCGACAACGGCTTGTGGTAGCTGCAATTTACAGATCAATTTGGAATTTATATTGGAAATTATAGTTATTAGACTTATCCAAGTGGGATACTGTTGTATTAGGTGTCTAAGCCCATAAATATAATTGGGATAAAATTAAATTAATGGTAGAATAGTCCTTTTGGGTTGCCTCAAATTTGGCAATTGAATAGGATAGCTTTTAAAGAGAAAGACTGATTTATTAATTTATTATATGGTTAATAAATTAATTAGAAATAAAAGTGAATGATTTGTTAATATATTATGAGGATAATATATAAATTGGAAATAGTTTATTTAATTAATTATTAATCAGAAATCAATTGGAGTTAATTTTGTGATTAAAATAATTAATTTAAAGTGTAAGGACTAAAGAGCGATTTTTTAATAGTTGAGCAATAGGAATTCTAGAACCCTCCATGAGGCTATGGACGGTTTTAAGGAGCCTTAGGGTTTCTAAAATTATCCTTGGTGACCTGGTTCAAGATAAAATTATTATATTTGGTTTAGGCTTATCTATGGTTTCCTGACTACACTATATAAAGGCCCCTAGGATTATGATTTTTGGCCATGTCATTCCTTAGAGGTTAGGCCAAAATTCCCTTCTCTCCCCCCTTCTCTCTCTCTCTCTCTCTCTCTCTTCAAGTTCCTTGGTTGCTAGGGTTTGGTTGTGAACCATTAGAGGCACGATGCTTGTGGTGATTGTTGCCAAAAGTTTTTGTAGAAGGAATTCCAGGTTATTTTGCAATAATAATCTTCAAGGTAAGTTTCTTGTTCTTATGAATTTGTTTTTCATAGGAAATTTTTGTAGGATAACAATTCATAGTATGTTTCCTATATGTGAAAGACGTAAAACCTATTAGGTTTCAGGTGCCCTAATCATTTGAATTGTTTAAATGTTTTTCCGCTTTGAGCATTGTAGTTGTAACCCTAATAACCCATTATACATAACACTGGATCCTATAGACAGTCAAATACTTGATTGTACTCTAAGCCCACAACCAGACAATGAACAGGAAATAAGGCCAAATCAAATATTCCCAGGCTATAAAATCTTAGTCATTTACAACTCTAATTCATAAACTAATGAAATAAAGTAATGATGTTAGTTTCGAACTAAGAAAATACAGTAATGATGTTAGTTTCGTATAAGAAAGAAACCCTGGGCAATCATGCATTATATAATTAGGATTTTCGATCATGGAATTCCAGAAGATCCCTAGCCTATCACTAGCTTGTTTTTCTATCATAACATAATATCAAATAACAGTGTGGTAGCTTGGGGTTTACTTTCTGGCTTCAACTGATCATACACATCACATCCTTCCTTGGTTACCTTTGAAGACAATTTTTGAAATTCATTTTAATACCCTTGCAGTTCCTTAGTTTGAGACTGGATTCATACGGATGTTCCTCCAACTCGCTCAAACCAATACTCCAATACTAACTTGTGACATCTCAAAAATCACAATGATTTTAAACTTTTTAAAACATCCCAAAATCATATAATGTTTACAAAATCATTATTTCCAAAGTGTTTATCAATGTTAAAGTATCCCAAAATCACAAGTCCACAAAACAAGAGGATGTGTATGGCCACACCTTCGCCTTTCCGCGATCATCAGAAGTACCTGAAACAATAAACTAAAACCACAAGCCAAAGCTTAGTGACCTCCCCTAAATTACCACCACATAAACATAACACACAACAATATACATATAGAGCCTTTAGCATGAATGGACCGCCTCACCGGGTCTTTAGCCTATTTGGACCGTTCTCCAGGCCTTCGGCCTGACTGGTCCGCCTCGCAGGCCTTCAGTCTATCTGGACCACCCTGGGTATCTTGGCCTTCAGCACAAAGCAGGACCGCCTCAACCCGATACACTATCACATATCAACATATACCATAAGAATCAAAAGCTAGCACATATAGATGGTCATACAGATCTAACAGATCACTACAATATAGCAACATCCTATATACCAGGATATAAATCTAACAGATCACTACAACATACAACATATAGTAAAACCAAGATATCAATCCAGTGGGCCGATCTTGGTGCATTCGACCTGCAAGTATAGTGAGGAAGGTTCATCTTATAGTCTGACGATAAGTTGAACGATAAATTGCTCCAAATACCGGCACTACAGGTCACCTATTCAACAGATAGAGACCCAAAATCAACTATTTATTAAATACCCAAAATACCCTAGGTCAAACTGGTCAAAATCAGCAAGTCAACCTATTCAACACAACCGAGTCGACTCAGGCTTCGTACGCAAGGCATACTCCGGAGGTATGTAGGACATACTCGAGCTTTGACCATAATCGGGATGGTTGACCACGTATACGCTACATACTCCAGGTTACACTGGGCGTATGCCCAGACTTCTCAGATCCATTATAAGAGCTTAATAGATTAACCTCTTACATCCAACTTTCAGATCCAAGGGCAAAATACCATTAAGAGTCATAAAGTTTCCCACTTCATGACTTGCATGTCCATAAAGTGCTTAATCCACAAAATCTCAACATCTTAATTCCTTAAGACCTTTTATAGCATGCATGGCGCAAAACCACCCATCAAGACCACATTTTTATGCTCAAGAATCACCATATTTTGGACAAAAAGAACATAAAATCAAGCCCAAACCAAGATATAAGTATAACTTCACCAAGTTAATAACTTTATACCTCCAAGTGGTGTCAAATGATGATGTGATTCTGGATCTATGGTGCATCACTCCTCCAAGATGGTCTCTACTTCCTTCTTTCTTCTTTAAAGGCACAAAACATACACACAAACAAGCTCAAAAATGCTCACAAGATAGATTAGGGTATGCAAAAACGTTATGAGGTGATGGAGGCTGATGAAAAAACGAGACATGAGGCTATAATGGTGTTTATATATGGACCAAACCCTAAAATTTATGGTTTGGACTTTCTTCAGGTACGCCCCGTGTACAAGGTGTATGCCCAGCGTACTAGCGCGCGCCCTAGTATGCTCTGCATACACACGTACACTTAGTTTACTCCTCAATGTCCAAAATTACCAAAATGCCACAATGGGCCATTTTGTACTCATTCTCTTACCTAGGGACCAAAATGCAATTTTTAATCATACAAATGGTTGCAATTGAAAATACCTCAACATCCGGATGTTACAACAAATCACTCTAAAGCATAATAGTTTTACTAGTAGCTTCATATTTATTGTTGTTTATTTATAAATATATTAAACTGATCACCATAAATATTATTATTATTGTTTTATTTTATTTATAAGTGTTCAAACTATGCTATCTTATATGAATTCATGTTAAATGGTTTAGAAAATAGTTATTATGATTTCCATTTATGACTAATTTTTATTTATTTATCGACTCTCATAGACTAATTACTTTTAACTACTTGGCCCTCTTTTTATTTATTTCAAATATAAAAAATATTTTATAAGCTTTTTAAAAAAAATGATTTTTTTTTCTTGCGATAAGAAGAGGTAATATCAAAACACTAACAACCTCGATGGTTAGGAAAAGAAGGTAAGAATTTGATGATTTTTCTCGATCGATCAAACCTTTCTATATATTCCTTTTGTGTGATTTTTGATTGTTAAATAAGTTTTTTAATATATATATATATATATATATATATATATATATATATATATATATATATATATATATATATATATTACTATTCTAATCTAATCTATACTAATAAAAGAGTAACTCTTTTGCCATGTTTCACCATATTAGACATTTTAATTAATATTTTGCCACTTGTCAATCTATTAGTTTTCCATTTTAAATTTATTAGACCTCCTCATTAATGTGATTCTATTTTAAATTTTAAATTTTAAATTATTTTTTTCATTAATTCACAAATAAAAATATCTAATCCTCCTTAATAAATAAAGGTTTTTTTTGCCACATGTCAATCGCTCATTAGTTTTGACACTTGTCATTTTGTAGTATTTTTGAAATATATATTATCCACTTGTCAATTTTTGATTTGTTTCAATTTTTAAAATTAAAATTATATATATGTAAAGTATTAAATACGTTAATCCCCTTCTTATTTTAAAGTTGTATATTAAAAAATATTTTCAGTTTACACTTTAGTTTAATATTTCATTTTTTTTAAATCAACCCGTGTAATACGCGGATATCACACCTAGTATATATTAAAAAATTAATTTTATATATTTATTTGAATCAATGATTATAATTTCACATAATTAATAAAAAATATCTCTTAAATTAATAATTTATTTAAAATAACTTATTAATAATTTTGAGTTTTTGCTATAAAAGTTTGATTAATTTTATAACTGTGGTTCCCACGGGTTATAAACTAGTAAAAGAATAATTTTATTCTCCTTTTGACATGTATCATCCTATTAAGCCTCCTAATTAATACATATTTTATGCTCCTTTTGCCATGTGATGCATTATTATGTCTCATAATTAATGTATGTCACTTGTCAAACTATTAATTCTTCATTTTAAATTTCAAATTTTAAATTTCCCACTCTAATTAAATTAAATCAATAAATTAGAATAAAAATTAAAATAAAAATAATACAAATTATAAAATGATATAATTTCATATATTTATTTAAATCAATGATTAAAATTTATATAGTTAAAAATATCTTTTAATTAATAATTTTTTAAAAATAATTGATTAATAATTTTGAACTTTTATTATAAAAATTTAATTAATTTTAAAACATGGTACAGCAGCTTGGTTGCTTCCTTCACACCGGCTCACTGTTACCTCCTAGCCTCATGCTTATCTCATGGTGGCGTCTGATGCTTAACTGTAGGGTTTTCTTCATTGTCGATAAACACAAGATTTCCCAGGCTGCTTGCCACATTCGACTTCTTCTTTGGCACCTCAAATAGCTTAATCATCGGAGGTTACACGTGGACCCCATTTTAAAGGGTCATTTGTTCTATAAGCATTAGTTATGTTCCAATACAACGCTATATGCTTCTTCTCCAAGTGGATTAAGGTAATTCCTTTTTTAATCTTATATTCATCATTTCTTGATTTCTCCTTCCTTCGCCTAAAAGAGGTCAGTCAGGACCGTCTCAAGATCATTCCTCATTTACATCTTTCCGGTCAACTGACGTCACCACCAGCCAGAATAGTTGATGTCGCAGCTGTCAGGACAACTAATTCAGTTAGGGTGTTGCTGTCTTATTTAATTGATGGTCTGAATTGGGACTCCTTTTCTATCTATGCTTACACAACCCTCTTCCATCAATGTCCATCATCATAAATGCTACTCTGACATATCTCTATTTCTCCTTTGCCTCCCCGTATCGACCCTTTCCCAGGCTGCATTCTTTCTTAATTTTTTTTTTTAATAGAATTAAGGGTATGTTTAGGTTTTCTAATTTGATTATGTTTAATTTGGCTTTCAGTGCTTATTTGAGCCCTAAAGTGATGTCTTCTTTCTCTAGAAGCTCCCTTTTACGTGATTGATCATGTTTGGATTTTAAAATGAAGAACCGTAATCGACTGATATGTTGATTGTTTGATAGTTTTGTTCTAATTTTTTGGTTTTGGTGGTTTAACGGAATCAATCCTACAGTATCGGGTGCGCCCATTTCGATTGTCAAAATTGATGCCATGGAAGCCCAAATTAAGGTGATTTTTTCCTATTTTTTGCATGATTGATTATTTATGTGCTTGAAATCATTGTCATGTCAAATTATTGTAAATGGTAAGTTTCTTTTCATGTTAAAGAACAGAAAGTATCTACTACAAAATTCGGTGTTGATATTATCACATTAGAAGAGATTTGGCTGTGATTAATCAAAAAGAGGAACTCAACTTTACCCTTGTGTTGTAATCAAGAGAAAATAGGGTTTTTGAAATCTTCTATTGCTTACAAATAGATGCTAAATTAGTTTCTTTATTTTTCTATTTAACTTCTATATTTATTTTTGATTTTTAAGTTAAAGGGCATAGTACAAAGTTTGGTTTTCATATTGAGAGAAAGACTTTTGTTTCTATTAAACCATAAATGTATGCATTTTACCGAAGTTGTACTAATTTATTTGTTGGTTATTCAAATAGAGTAAATCTGTGGACAGAGCCATTAATGCTCTGAAGGAAGAAGAACCTGATCTGGTTTTTACATTTGAACCAGGTTCTGACCAAGCTTTGAAATAATATCAGATGAAATGGATAACGCTAAACAATTTCTGGTATTGTCAACTAAACCAAAAAAAATGCTTTCAGGTTCATTTGAATTGAATTTTTCATCATAAAAGGGTATTATTTACTCAATTGGAGTAAGTTTGTATATATGTGAATCAAATTTTCTCTATTTTAGGCCCCTCCCTGTCTACTTACTGTTATTTTTCTTATGTCTTTTGTAATCTCAAGTCACTTGTGTATTTTGAAGCAATAATCATTGACTTACTGGAGTTAATTGAGTTGTTTGGTATAATATCACGACATAATTTGTATTAACCTTTGAATTTAAAGATTACAAAAACAACTTATTTGGTGTCTGAGGTATAAACTTTGGTATTCCCCTTTATTTTAAATTGATTTTGTTGTTTAGTTTCATTATAATTGTTTTAAAAAGAGAGGTCCTACATAAAGTAGGTTAAAGTTCAATCTTAGTGAGCTTGATCTACTGTAATTGCATTTTGTTGAACAAGAGTAATTTCTAATGAGCTAAGTTGCACATAAACGAATATTGCAATTGGAAACGGATACGGAAACGGAAACGAGAAACAGCGAAACCCAAAAAATCAAGATATGGATACGGCAGAGATACGACAATACAAAAATATGTGTGTGTGTGTGTGTGTATATATATATATATATATATATATATATATATATATATATATATATATATATATATATATATTAAAGAAATTCCAAAATAGATATATTGATGTAAAGCCCCACAATGGAGGTTGGTCTGTTGATGTAGTTGATCCTTGTGTTTCTTGAGAAGGCATAATCGATGATGTGATTAGGAATTAAGAGATTCAAGAATGGTGGTGAATGATGTTTAATGATCCTTGTGAATTGTGATCGACTAATCACCTTTGATCAAGAAGGAGAAGAAAGGAGACGACTCACGACAGGAGAGACTTTGATGGACGATCAGTTAGGGACTTAGGGGAGTATCAAATACGTTTTGAGCCTTAAAAATAGTAGCCCATTTGCCTTTTTTGGATTTAAACTTAAAAAAGCCCATGTAAACCTTAAAATAAAATAGAAACGGCTAGGAAACCTCACCGAAACTTCAAGGAAACTTTGCAGAAACGTTTCCATGATACCCGGTACTTTCAGGAAACGTTTCCAAGGAGTTTCCATGGAGTATCCGTTTCCATGAAGTTTCGGAAACGGGAATTGCAACCTTAGAGAAGTTTCCATGCATCATAGAATGAGACTGATTTCAAGAAAACGCACATGTCAAAAGTGATGACAATAAATGCCTTTTTTTCTAACTTTTTGATACTCTTGCTGTTAAAGTATTACAAAAGATGGTCGAAGGTATTAATGACAACAAATGTGATGGTTATGTAACAGGTCTTGCAAATTTCTAATAGATTGAAATATTCACCCTATTTTAAACTCAATAAGGTTTACTTTTATACAGGGGTGGTTACATAGAAGTGCAAAACTGTGTCCATTTCAAAAGGAAAAAGTGAAACATAGTTTCATAGAAGTGCAAAATTGTGTCCAATAAGTTAAAGATGAAGTTTAGTATTATTATTTCATTCACTTTCTTCAACTAAAGAACAAAATTGTTTATCATTGTCTATAATACAGGATCTGTTCATTGTCTTAATTAATCCTACGTTTAATTGCAGGCGTTCCATTAAGAATTAATTTTAATTTTATTGGGTTCTTCATTCGATTGAAGTCGAACAATAGGAAATGGTGCTTATAAGCTGAAGGTCTTTCAAAAGTAATTTGCCTTCACTCTATGAATTACAAATCTTATTGTAAGTTTTTTTTAATTTCATTTTTGAAACTTGGTTCAATGGTCTTATGTGATATATTTTGGTTATCAAAAGCCGGTTATTTAGAAATATGTTGCGAGCAAGTAGTAATAGAAAAGAACGAGCTAAAAGGATAAAAGTTTTAAAGAATCTAAAAGTCCCTTGTTATGACAGCTTCCTGTATTCATAGGTTTATGCTGATATGGACTCCAAATATGCTTTTTGAAGACTTTATTGATTGTGATTGTGCATATGAAAGTATATTGCTATTTCTTGTGCAACTCATCACTTTAGATTATCTTTTTGTGCATAAATGCACCAACCGTTGGTTAAAAGCATCAATATCTTGATCAAACTAAGCTCTAAAGTCGGTGTTTTCCCTAAGATCTCTTAAAACTAGCTTATCGATCGATTCTTTAGGGCCGTGATTATCACGCCCCCGATAAATTTCCTAGTATATATATATATATATATATATATATATATATATATATATATATATATATATATATATATATATATATATATATATATATATTGTAAATATCTTGACTAGGTCCCGATTAATTTTCTATTTACCCCTACTCCTACAGAATGACTAAAGCAGTCGAGAATGACGAAATTTTATCAATTTGATGAAGTTCTGTATCAAAAGAAAGTATTTGAGGAATGATTTGTATTGTATCAAACATGTTAACCTATTTTGTTATGATATACTGTATTTATGACCATTGATATGATATTAGTCATATTTAATTTTTTAAAATTCAATAAGTTAGCAATTAATAGTCTCCGATTAATCCCCACTTAGCTGATTAATCCCTAACCCAGTCCACTAACCAGCTAACGTCGAATGTTTTCTTACAACCATTATATATATATATATATATATATATATATATATATATATATATATATATATATATATATATATATATATATATTGATGGTAGTTCATTACCAATAATTATAAAAAGAAAAGTTTGACAATACATGTATTAACGAGACTATAGATTAATAGACTATGGGTTATCGTTACCTTCTATTCACTACAAGTGTTAAAGCTATAATATTTAAAAAATAAATAAATAAATAAGTGGTACGGTTTAAAAAATAGTTATTATTATTTACATTGATAACTAAACTTCTTATTTTTCGATTCTCATAAACTATATATATATATATATATATATATATATATATATATATATATATATATATATATATATATATATATATATTTAATTTTTTAGCCTTCTTTCTTAGTTTTTATGATATCAAAATAATAATAATTAATAACTTTTAAAAAACTATTGTGACATTCATTATTTTTGAGAACTGATTTTTTTTCTTACGCTTTACACACCATAACATCTTTATTTGCGAAAAATCCCAATATATTAAGACACTTTTGAGTACGAATGTTTGCTTCAAAATAATAAAACTCTAAGGATGTTATAATAAATACACAACATCGTTAAAACGTATGGACTTAACGGTCCTCAACACTTGCTAGTACTCTCTTTGATCACTCATAATCATATTAAACTCTCGAGCAGTTTTAACACCATCACCTATGATGTATATAAATTGAGTGATTTAAGTTGAGAAACCTAGTGAGATACATAAGGTTTTAATCCCATAATTTTTTTTGGATGATGACCCATAATCAATAAACTTGAAAAAACAACTGTTATCCAACAACAAATCACAAATATCTATGAGTCACTTTACCCTTTGTTATTCATCCCATCGATCCTCACATACTTATCGTATAATAGTAATCTTATAAAATCTATTTTGATGGATCTTTGTAAGCAAAAAGTTGAGTATACTGCTTCGGGGAGTCCTTTGTAGCATGTGTTAGTTAATAAAGGCAACTATGGGGGATACAGTACATCGAATGAACACATAGTTCATTACACCTACATACTATAAGTTTTCCAGTGATTCCATAAGACTAGGTTTAATTAGTGGTATTCATCCTACTCTGACAGATGACTAATCATCCATGCACCTAATGATTGCCTATTATAGACATATAATTTATGGCTTTCTGAAAAGGAGGGGGAATGCTAATGTGGTACTCTAGTATATAACCAGAACCCCACCAAATCATTAGTTTCATCGAACAGAGTTTTACTCTTTGTTCCCATCTCTAACATAGCCTTAATATGATGCTACCTAATTTCCAAAATTAATTGAAGTAAGCATCCCGTTTTGGTATTAGTGCATAACTAGACAAGATTACAATATCCATAATCAACATCCAACACAATTTCCTTCCTATGTAATATTTGTACGAACACATGGTTTAACCTTAACATGAACTTAACATCCTTTGTAAGTCTTATTGCATCACTAGCAAAAACTATAATGCTTGTAATCAACATCCAAAACCATTTTCCTTTTTATAACATATTATCGCAATATAACATATAACTACACTATTATCCAACCAAGTTAGATCTAAGCATCCTCTATACGTCCCGGTTTAGAAACTAGATGATACTACAATCTATGTAATCAACTTCCAATACCAATTTTGTTTAGATAGCAAATATCCTAATTTAGTTTATATAGTTGACACAGAGTATTAGGTATTCCATATACATTAATTATTTCAGTAATAAAATTTCTATATTATTAGGTAATAATATCATCAATACACCTTGAAATATATATATATATATATATATATATATATATATATATATATATATATATATATATATATATATATATTCAAGGTGTATTGATGATATTATTACCTAATATGTACCTGCGCAAAGCGGCGGTAGCGAATAATTTTCGAACGGTGATCAATTCTTTTCGGTGACGGTTGTATCCTTGTGGCGATTAGTCCTATTCGGTGAATAATTTTCTTGTTTCGATTAGTTTTATTTTGGAAAAAAAATGTCACATTTCCAAAAAAAAAAAAAGCATGCTATTTATCGGTAAATAAGATATATCTATTGGGGTACCTTGTGCAGTGTGGTATGCGGCAATTATTTTCTTTTCGATGTATAGTTTCTTCTATTGGATATTAAAAAAAAATTACATCCACGTGTATCGAATGAGTATATATTCTTGTTGACCCCAATAGTAAGGTTAAATTGATATATTGTTGAATATTGAGTTACCAATCATATTTTCATGTGATATAATAGTATGCTTCTCTATGATTTAATTTTTTTTAGAATCATCTAGTTATGCCTTGTTCCTAAGGGTTTTTTTTTTTGTAAATTCAATAAAGGAAAAGGAAGGAAAATATTGATAAAAATAAAAAGAGGGAAAGAAAAATTTTCTTTTTCCCGAGTTTAAAGGAAATGAAAGAAAATTTTTGAGTTTTTGTGCTCATGAGTTGGTAGGGAAAAGAAAATATAACTAAAAGATTTTCATTTCCCTCGTTTTCTTCCGGAATCCGCATAATTTGAGAGGAAAATTTAACTAGAAAATATGGCTTTAAAATCCTTTCATTCCCCTCCCTTTCCTTCCATCAATGAAACTCGGAAACACGATTTTCCTTCGACATACCTCACGATCCCTTCAAATCCATCAACATCCTTCCTTAAGTAGAACCCATGAACAAGGCGTTAGGGACATGTTCACTTTGTTCTAGAATCGGCTTTTTAATTAATAAATGTCTTTTTAATTATCGATTTCACATAAAGAATCATTTTCAATAACAATTGTTTTTTAATTAATAACTTTCGATTTAACTTATTACTGTATTTTTTGTCAATAAGAAATAGATATCAAGTTATTGTAATTATGTATTATCACTGACCATTAGCATTTAAAATAAAGAAGCGTATTATAGTCTCTAATATATGTGGCCAAATTAAATTATATTATCAAGAAGAAAACAGTGGCTCAAATTAAAATCCTAAAATGAACTTCTTAATTACCATCACTAAAAAGAATTATTGCATCATATTTTAATTGAAAATATATATATATCAAATTGTTAGTAGATAACTGGCTATTTGGTTATTATCCATCTCTAATTCACAATGGTTAAACAACGTAAATTTTGAATTTACTATGGCATTAGAAGTTGTTTCTTTATGTTTGTATATGTCACGTTTATAAAATTTGATAAAACCTAAATTAAAATGTCATGGAGTACGCTACACAAACTTGAGTGATCTACTAATATTTAATAAACTAAAGGTAATAAGCAAAAAAGAATAACAAAAAAAATAATAAAAAGTAGAAAATGTTAGATTAACAAAAAGTTATGTTATAAATGTTACACAAATTAGAGACGAACATGTCGTATATGAAATTGCATCGTTGGTTAGTTTATTTAGATCTTACCAATAAGTCCATTTAAACTTGCATTCTCATATTAGCAGAAAGAAGTTGTCAACAAACATACTTACAATTCTTTTCACGTAATTACAACATGCCTACATTTCTTACCAACGATAGCATCCTACTTAATCATATAAAAATAGTAATTTACTTTCTATATTTACTAATCAAACCAATGTCAATTAGAATCAAATACAATTTCTTTTAACATCCAATTATAGTAAAAAGAACAAACCCAACATGAAGAAGATAGAAACTTGATTAAGCTATATAGTTGTGTTTGTGTAACAGACTCTCAAGCTCTGTAATATTGTGCTGCCTATATATAACCCCCCACATAAAACATCAAACACCACACAAATGAATAAACATCTAAATCCTTTGTTGATGACCATGTTTATATGAATAACATATCACAATGCCATATCATTCATACAACACACCAGAAGCAAGCACTTAAAAGAAAAATAGCATAATTTTAATACTAATTAGATTATTATAAGAAATTTGTGATGAATAAAAAATGTTAGTTAATGATGTAACTCTACCTTCTTCTTCGTGAAGACCATATTCAAGGCGATCCATGTTGGAAAAAGGCTCATGAGCTATAATAACTATGTTAGTCTTACCCAATCAATTTTACTGCAGATCCACACTTAGAACATGATTTACAAGAACCAACTCCATTTCATAAAAAAAATGGTTTTAAGTACAACAGAAAATAAACATGCATTTTCTTTGACAAAGCGTCCAAGTCAACCTGCATAATGAAATAAAAGGTTAAATATATAAGCAACTAAGATGGACTTGTTTTACCGGTTTATAAAACTAATCCAAAAAATAATAAAAATGTGACAAACTGAAACATATCAAATTGGTAAAAATCGACATTATCAGATAAATAGTAGTCTTACCCAACCATTAATGAGTTTAAAGTTCTTTTCTATTATCTAGAATAACTTCAAACTGGTAAATTAACTAAATTACCTTCTTCACGCCTCTTGATCTAGTTTGTCATGCTCTTTCTTGACTTTTCCACCTTGGTAGCCAATCGATTCTACAAAGAACCAAAATGACATAAGATATTTAAGGGAAAAAAGTGCAAACACAAAGGCAGAAGTAGAAATAACACAAATGCTTCTATCAGTAAATAAAAATTATTAAGATAATTACCCTGATAATCCTGTATTTTGGTTCATAATTCTTCACAATCTCAACATAATCATAAAGCAATCCAAACATGTTGACTTGGCACCACCAACGTAAGTTTTGAATGTGAATACAAAGATGCCATTTGGATCTTTAACCTCGTACATCCTTGCCAACTTTTCCTTGCTCTTCCCAATAGAAGCAACTTGTTTTTTTTTCCCAAAATGTTCCAATAGATACCAACATAAATTTCCTTAACCTGAAGCTACAATAAACATTCAAGAAAATTTGAGGCTACATGAACTTACTCAAGGCTATAAAAACATTCAAAAAGAAGAAACAATGAGTATGCTTTTGATAACAGGGCACCAGAAAAGGGTTTGTTTTGATAAAGTGTAACAAACACAAGAATTTTGTTTGCTAACCTCCAATAAACCCAATGGAGAAGAATAGTCAGAAGCTAGATACACATATATATGTACCGGTCTTTTTACAAAAGATTGAATGCTACACATATCTGCAACACCTCGTAGAGATCATATTGTCTGTCTCTACCGTTCGTATATCCACATCCAAAAACATGAAACATAACCTATTAGAGACCCGAATTTGAAAACATCAAAGAAATACCCACATATATTGATTTATACGTAAAACAAATTTATACTCATTCATACACCAACATAAACTGATAAACATATAAAACACAAGCATAATATAAAAAATACACACATCTTCATTTTCAAAATATAAAATAAAAACACACACACACATCTGACATATCTTATCGTATTTGTGTTCGGTAATGGTGGTGGTGTTATCGTATTAGATAATATTGACGTCGAAGTCACTTGGTGGTGGGGTTAGTAGTGGTGGTTGACCGGACGTTCGAGATAAAGATAGGGTTAGAGATCACTCTAGTCTCCAGTTGATATCATCTTTCTACTTTGTGTTAGTCTCCGATGTTCGAAGTTGGTGAATTCGATGTTGATTGGCGGCTGCTTTAAGGTATATGGAAAACGACGATGGTTAGGGTTTAGAGTGATATAGATCAACTGGTGATGAATTTGGAGAAATTCGTAGAAGTGGAGCAAAACAACCCTTTCTTTCCTCTGTAATTATGGCTTGTTATTTGAATGGGTGTTGACTTTCAACTTGGAAATACCGAGATATAGGGAAAGCCCAGTCAAATGAAATTGAATCTTTGATGTACGTATTATCATTTGAACATTTATAATTATAATATTATTTTATTAGTGATTACTTGTATTATTAGCTTAATGGTTTGGACGTCTTAAAAAAATAATATTATTATATTCTATCTATTTATAGAAATAGTGGCATATCTAGTTCGTACAATGTATGTCATCAAATATACATTTAACACTTATTCTAGATAATAAGCATGTAATCCACATATAAACTTTCAAAAGATATTTAATACTTTTAATAAACATTTGTATTAAAATCATGTTCATGAAAGTAACTATGCCTTCACCTGATTAAGTTGATAGAACCATGGGAAAGCTAGCTCCTAGGCTAATACTTCAGCTTATCACTTTTAAACAACCTATATACAAGTATGACTATGTCTTGATATTCGTTCATATTTTTATGAGCTTTATAACTATATACCGGATTCCTTAATAATCCTAATGAATACTTAAAGTTCTAGCTGATAAGGAATAATCAGGTGTTAATAATTCATATCAAAACAAAAAAATTTATAATCAGATTATATTAATAAAATTTAATGATTAATTCAAAATTTATGAGTCAATTAGAGACCAATTATGAGGCTTAATATCCAACAAAAAAACATCACTTTGATTAGGTAGTAAATTCGAGCTATTGGAAGGGTTTCATCAGTTATACATTTAGGCATCATATATGACATGAGAAATCGAGTGAAAACCCCACAAGAATTTTGGAAAGCGACTCCCCACAAGAATTTTGGAAAGCGACTGAGAATCGAAAGAGAAGTACGAGCTAGAAGTTCTTGGGGATTATCGAAGTTTTCTAGCAATTAAGGTATGATTCCTTGATTTTAGCATGGTATAATTTTTGATTAAGTATTTATATCTCCATTTCGTGTTCTGGTTCCATTAGTTCAGGCTAATTGTTATCTAATAGATGGAAAATTGAAATAATATAATTTTAGAAAAGAAAGCTTGAATACATCTTGATTTGGGTCGTCTTTCTGAAAATTGTTTATGGTTACATGTTAGTGGGAGGTGGAGAAGATTAATGGTAATTTTATATAATTATTCAAAAAATTATTTTAGGTAATATATGGAGCTGTAGGAACCTGATAATGACAGAAAAATAAATATACATACGGGTTAAAAAGATGATATTTCGGGTCCTTTTGGTTGGGTGAGTCAAAAAAATAAAACGCGTCCAAAGTACCAAATCATATTTTATTATAAAAAGTAAATTGCGGTGGTGAATGTCTGAATGAACCTCACCATCTGCGTTGTAGCCTTTTATTTTTCTTAATTTGTTAGTTTCAATTTTAGCCCCTATGGTGTTAACAATTTACTGATTTCTTCTTCTTGCAGCAAAATTCTAGTACTACTGTCATCTTTCCTTTTTGGAGATTAAAACGAAATTTCATAAACAGCTTATGTTAATCCTTTTTTTTTTGTTTAAGTTATAAAAGTCGTCACTCTAAAATTTTCACATTTGCGCCCTTATGATTTTACCTTCTAAACTTAAATCTTAACAAAAAAAGTATGCATAATCATTTTATTTATGTTTTGTTAAATTTGCATTCCTTGTAAGTAAAGATATGTAGTGAAATCATTATTTTATTACTTATTTTGGAATATTACTTTTAAAAAATACAATATATATATATATATATATATATATATATATATATATATATATATATATATATATATATCATAAAATGATTAGATAACAATTATTATTGGCCGAAACGGACACAGAGGAAATTTTCTAGGAACCAAAACGAGCATGCGTGCGATGGAACCGAAACGGACACAGAGGAAATTTTCTAGGGATGTTGCCTTAGGAAACTTTATTGTTGGAATGTAGGTTGCATGTAGCGTGACAAAATTTCGTTAAAACCTAACGCCAATAAGGTGGGCTTCGTGTGAATTTTGTGGTTGCTCGCATGAAGAGTTAATTCTAATCTATTTGCAATTACATGTTACCGTTGTTATTGGTATGAGTATTTGAGTGAATTTTATGAACTATTTCATGTAAAATGGTGAAAAGGGTGGGTGACATATATATAGGGATCAAGTGTGTTAACTACACGGTCTTATTATTAGTCTTCGTACAATCGTCGTACAGGGTGTCAGTACACGGCGGAGAGCTTACGCTCTGATTAATTAGCCGTAAGCATATTTGTTGTGCCCGACGGAGGGACCTGTTCTCTGAAAATGACAGTAGTTCCCTAATGTGTCACCAAGGGTGGAAGAAAGTGAAAATAATTATATTTGATAAATTGTTGCATTTGTTTTTATTTTATTGACGTCAATATGCATGAAAACCATAAACTCACTAGGCCATAGGCTTACCCATTAGAATTTTTAAATGCACGCAACCCAGGGAATAATGTAGCAAGTGGCAGCGAGAATGGAAAAGATAAGGCTCAGACTTGAAGAAGGCGACAAGTTTTGAGGAAGACGTAGTGCACCAAGTGTTCACTTAAAATTTCTATTTGCTTCCGCTATTATTATTAATAATGACATTAGTAATTGAATTTTCGAATTTTAGAAGTTTTGGGACTATGTTAAGTTAATATTGGTATTTGAAATTTGGGGCATTACATAGGTAAAATCATATCGAATGTAGGATCCGTTTGGTATACAGAGTATATTGTTCGAAAAATCTTCTTTAAATACCTCACTAGATCTAGCATAGACATCACTCTCTGTGACAACCCACAATTTCTTTTCTTGTAAAAGTCAAACTTAGTCAATTAAAAGTCAAACGTATCAAATAAAGGTCTGACTTATTTCTTTTATTATCTTAATTTAGTTAAGTTAATGAGTTATAGGGGTATAAAACCTTATATTCAAAGTGTGTTAGGGTTTGGGAAGGAAAACATGTAGAACCGAGAACCCTCGCATCTCTTTCTTCTTTCTTTCCTTCGGGCCGCAAATGGCTTCTAAGCTGCAAACCTCGCAGCCGTACACTCGGTCGTAAACCCACTTCGGGCCACAAACTGTCCTCGGGCTGTGAACTCTTCGGACCGCACACTCCTCCCTATATATAGGAGTTTGAATGATTTATTCCTCATTTCTTCACCTCTAGCCGAAAATACATCACTTTTCTCTCTAGATCTTCAACCGAAAACCCTCAATTCCCTCTCAAATATCATCCTTCTTCCCTTAATCTTCAAGGGAGCTTTCTTAGGATCTACAAGTGATCCTCTTTCATCAAGATCTTTGGGCTGTGAACTCAAGAATACCAAGTTGTTCTTGGGTCGTGAACTCAAGAACACCAAGTTGTTCTTGGGCCGTGAACACCCAGGCTGGCCGTGAACAACATGTAGCCTTCCTTCTTTGCTTCTAACGCCCTTATTTGTAAGTTAAACTTGCAAATTAGTTCGATTCCCTATCATTCTTATGATTATATTCATTAATAGTATACATATATGTCGCATGAATTGTGTTTAGGACCAATATTGTTAAAAAGGACTTCACTTTTGGAGCTAACATCCTACACCCAATCTCCAATCGAATCACCTACATAAGGTGAAATCATACCCCTACAATCAACCTTTTAAATGTTTTAAATGCTTTTAAGGAGGGGGGGGGGGGGGGGGGGAATACAAGTTGAACACAATGTTATTGTGTTAATATCTTCATATGAAAAACAAAAGGATTTCTTATGTTTAAATACTATCAAAAATCATTTTTAGAAAACTCTTTAAAAAACTATTTTAGATTCCTGTTTATATCAAAATCATATTCTTTTATATATTTATGTATAAGTATGCTTTAACGAATTTAGGACTATTGCTAAATACCCTAACACCTGCTCCTTGTTTGGTTGTGGGCTTGGGGTAGGATCCCTAGTCCGACTGTCGGCTAAATCATAGTTATACTTGTTGAATATATACATGAATAATTAAATCTCAAATTCAAAAGGAAACACTAAACTCAGTAGCACATTTGTCAATTGAGTCTCTTCAGTAACAGTTCAAACAAACATACTAGAAAACTATAATAGGTATAGTTTAAAGGATCAATACTTACTATTTTCTGGAACAGAGAAACAAACATGAGTCAATACATACGTACTATTACTATTCAATATAAAGTATACTATTCATTTACGAGAATAGAAAGGAACTTACATATTATAACAAAGAACAAGAAGGTACATACTATAACAAGAACAAGATAACTAAAATGTGAGATACTATTTCATGGCATAGCAATATTCTTACTATGTCATGTTTCTTAACCAGAGTCTTCTGGAGGGAGAACGTGAGATTGTGTATAGATCTATATGAGATTGACCATCCCACACCTTGCTGCTAGCTATAGTGGGACCTGTAGGTGTACGGGTGACAAATGTCATATCATTTTCGACGTCTGAAGAACGACATGTCTTATACTAGTCTATCAAGTATGGTTACAACCTCATCAAACTTTTAACCTTAATTAACCAGTTTGGTTTTAAAGGTAGTTAATGCATTAGTAGTGTATTTTATACATAACTACTATACATCTTCGTTTTCCATTACATTCATATAGTGATATTCTGATATGAGCAATACATACTATTTTTCTAGTAAAGATAGCTATAATTATGGAAAAATTTACAGTTTATACTATTTCAAGTACAAACATACACTTTACACTATTTTCAAGAGAACATAACATACAAATAGTTTGGTATTGGGAAGAAGACTACTTTTCATTTAAGTAGAAAATATAGGATTTTCTAGGAAGTATACAACATTTTCACTAGACAAATACAAACATTTTTACGATGCAAATGTAAAAACTTGACACTAAAATACTTATGAACTCACCAACTTAAATGTTGATACTCTTTTTCAAAATAACTTGTATTTTCAGGAAACCAATAGACAGGTACACTAGCAGGTTTTAAGAAGACGGAGCATGTTCAAGACTCGTCTTTTATTTTGTTATACATTTTTGGTGTCATGCAAACTATCAAACGAACACACATGTATTTGACTATTCTATTAATGCAATGGATGTTGTTGCTTGTTTTACTATTATGCATTGTTATAATACTGTACATGACGTCCTCAGCCCCAAATGTTTCCGCTAATTCGTTTTGGGGGTGTGACAGATTGGTATCAGAGCATTGTTTATAGTGAACTAAGTATATCAACCCATTAAAAGATATACAAACTATAAACACAATGGGATTAAAACACTCTGACCAGTAGTTATACTTTATAAATAATAATATATTTTACTAAAGTATACATACATGCATTCATAGTAAGAACAGTGTCATACTAGAAAAGAACAAAAGTATTGTGATTGTTGAGCATCACAAGTAGGCTTGGGGATATATAATCAGGTCTGGGATTGATATAGCCTGATCAACTATATGTATCCGAGAAGTGATTATCATGTGCCTAGGAATGGTTGTGGTGTTGCAACAAGTCTAAGAACTTACCAACCTTCCTAAAAAGAAACACTAGAACAAAACATAAACTTAAAATACTATAGGACTATTTTGTGATACTATAATTACTTACGTGAAAACTAAAACGACTCTTACAAGTAGGTCAATAGTTACTAAGTGGATAGAATAAGGTTATATGTAACTGAGATGTTATAGACTTAGAATTTTTGATTTTCGCTTTACTTCCTGTTCCTTGTTTGGTTGTGGTCTTAGAGTTGGATCGCCTATTCGAAGGTCTATTCTATCTTAAGTTATGTATAACATGTATGCACTACGTAAGTATTGAAGTAACTAGTAAGGATCATCCTATAAATATCTTTAGTTATACTTCTATTATATGCTTCTTACACCCCTATTCTCGCTTAGATAACAAGGCTGAATTTCATCTGCTTGGAGACCCGTACTTTCTTTGTGACAACCCGAAACTTTTATCCTGTGCAATCGATCCATATATCCATATTTCACTTGAATTTAGCATCTTTTAGCAGAATTTTGGGTCCGCATGAGTGCTTTAGGATTAGTATATCACAGATATGGGCCTTAAGAAGGGTTAGGAAGGGTGTTGCATCACAAAATCGAGCCAAACAGACCAAGAGAGGTGTGTGTGGCCGCACACCAGATGTGCGACCAGCCAGCCGTACACCCAACCACAAACCCCCTCCAGCCTCACACCCGACCCTATATATAGTAGAGAACCCCCTTCCATTCACTCTTGGCTGCACCTTCTCTCTCTCTACTTACTCTCTCTAGAAATATCATCCAAGAACACTTAGAAGGCCTCAAAACGTGAAGAACTTCATCTTTCAGCTTGTTATAGTGGTAAGAGACTTGAATCTAAGCTTAAAACTCATAGTGTTCTTCGTGTTCTTCATCCCTTAAAGGAGTGCGGTCGCACACCTTCATAAGGTGGCCGCACACACTCAAAACATCCTCCAAAGTGAGGTTGTGGCCTCTATAATCGATCTAAGACCTAGTTTGACACTTGAAACCCATCACAATCTACATGTGGGCTCAAACAAGGAGTGTACGGCTACACACTCCTGTGTACGGCCGCACACACCCTCTGTACGTCCACACATTCCAGTGTGCAGCCTCACACCCGAATCTGGCCGCATTCCCTAGCCGCACACTCACTTTTATGGCCATACACCCACTCTAATACTCATATTTGGCCTTAAACTTGTAAAGATCACTAAGTATGGAACGTAGGACACTTAGTTTTAGTGATTCCAAGTCGTTAGGGTGATTCCCCATCATGTTTATTCATGAAACACCCTAGCTCTAACTCACATATGTGTCACCATATGATTAATAGGGACCACTTGCTTTCAGAGCATCCGTTGACACTCAGCACTCATATCGATCGCTCACTCGAACCCTACGTTCAAACGGTGAGTTCATACCCCTTAATTAACCTTTCAAATGTTTTTAAATGCTTTTATAGGGGGGAGGGGAATACAAGTTGAATCCAATAAGTTACAATATCAATCACATTTGATTTATGACTTGCAACCAAAAAGGATTTTCTATACTTATAACTGCTTTGCCAACAAAACTGTTTTTAATGTTTATCAAACTCGTTTTTCATGTTAAATTGTATTAAAAACTAGTTCCAAACTCTTTTAAACTTCTTTATTTCTAAACCATACCTATACCAATATATTTATATAATCAAGACTTAAAGGACTTAGAACTGATAGCTCACCTTACCTCCTGTTCTTGTTTGATTGTGGACTTAGGGTATATTGCTATCTGTCTGACTGTCGTTGAATTCTTAATTATATATTGTATATATTGGTGTTGGATATAAAAGTCTTCACTTCAGTTCAATACCTTTTGTGAATCAAATTCATGCAACCACCATTCTATTTAACTATAATAGGTATATTTAAGGATTACCGCTCATTACTATTATTACTATGACACTTACTATAGTTGGTATTGTTATGAGTCTATACACGTTAAATACTATACAAAGAGAATACCATATACTATACAAGAGAACACTCAATACATTATACCAAGAAGTACATTATACTATAATACAAGAGAATATACTAAAAAAAATGTGACATACTATTCCTCGATACGACGCTTCACTGTGCCATCACCATGTAACCAGAGTCTCCTGGAGGGAGAGCGGGCATTATATGTATAGATCTATATGAGACAGACACTCCCACATCCCGACTTCTAGCTACAGCCCGAGCCGTCTAGGCTCAGGGGTGACAAAATGTCATCATACTGCGTGTGACCTGGAGGGTCATCAGTTATTCGATCGTCAATCAGCATGGTTACATACGAGTTCCCATTCAAACCTTTAATTAACACATTAAGAATTAAAGGCAAAACAGACTCCCCGAGGTGTATTGTACATTTAATACTACCTGGAGTTTGCACTTTTATCTCATTCAGCCGGCAGTGACACTGCTGGGGTAAAACATTATTTTCCCATTCACTTTACATGAATGAAGTCTAAAACTATATTTTTCATAACGGATAGTTTCATTGGGAAAACTTTTATACTCTCAAAGGATCAAACTTTCAAATAGCCAAGTCTTGGTAGAAGACTACTTTTACTGGAAAATATAGGATTTTCTAGGGATTATACTATTTTCAAACATTGATAACAACTATTATATTACATGATTGTAAAAACTTTTATACAAGCAATGACACTAAATACTTATGAACTCACCAACTTTATGTTGATACTCGTTTTCAAAATAACTTCTATTCTCATGTCAGCACTAGACAGGTACATATGCAGCTTTTGAGAAGATGGAGCACATACCAGACCCATCTTTTATTTTGATTATACTTTTGGTGTCTATCAAACTGTATAGAACACGCTTGTATTACAATTATTATATTAATATAATGGATGTTGTTGCTTGTTTTTACTATTATGCAAAGTTATGATACTGTACATGACGTCCTCCACCCCAGAACGTATTTCGCCGTTCTCAGTTTTGGGGTGTGACAGATTGGTATCAGAGCATTGTTTATAGTGAATCAAGTATATCAACCCATAAAAGATATACGAACTATAAACACAACAGGATTAAAACACTCTGACCAAGAATATATACTTTAAATACTAAAATATTTAACTAAGTACATATATACATCCATTAATACAAAGAGTCAGTATCATATTAGAACAGAACAAAAGTATTAAGATTGTTGAACAGCACAATTGTGCTTAGAGACATATAGTCAAATTTGGGTGGATGTAGCCTAATCAACTACATTTTTCCCAGGAGTGACTAGCATGTGCCTAAGAGTGATTGTGGTGTTGCAACAAGTCTAAAAAAACTTACCAACACTACTACAGGAACATTAGAGCAAGAATACTATAGGAGTATTCTGCAATTCTATAACTTACCTCTGTGAAATCTAAAAAGGTCGTTACTAGTGGAGCAATAGTTTCTAAGTGGATACTTTACGGTTGCATGGGATTAAGGCGTTATAGACTTAGAATTTGTGATCTTTGCTTTACTTCCTGTTCCTTGTTTGGTTATGGATTTAGAGTTAGGCTCATTTATTCGACGACCTATTCTGCCTCGGTCACATGTAATTAGTTTGCACTATGCAAGTATTGGCCTAACTTATAACGATAATCTTATAAGTATCTTAGGTTAGAACGTCTATTAACTATTCTTTCCCCATTTCTCCCGTATAGCATGGCTGGCTTCCACCTTCCCGGCGATCCGTACTTTCCAAACCAAGGAAATGGAGGATGGATTGATGAGGAGCCAGAAGATGATCACCAGATCCCTTTGGATGATCACCGTGCAGAAGGCTTTTCAGATAGCTCCGACTCCGAACCCGAAGTCAACAACCTGCCTCCAGTAGCTCCAAACCCTAACCCCCATCCAGCATTTCAGGGTCCCACTCCCATGTGGGCAACAACCTTAAACCGATGGAGAAATGAATAGGGCCAGCCTTTACCTTTCAATGGACACCGAAGCTTCTACGACATAAGCAAGGGAGGTTCAGCAGACCGAGTCTTGCCCATCATGGTTCGTAGGATTACCAGGAACGTCGAACAAGGTCAAGCAGCCATTGGAAGAGTTGTGGAAGTTGATGCCAACTCTAACCTTAACACTGTTCGCATCCGCCAACTGGAAGAAGCCATGGACAGGATGAGGAGGACCAATGAGGCTCTGCAGCAACAACTAGCTGCATCCCGAACCGAAGTTAGGGAACTCCGAACACATCAAAGAGCTCACGAACGACATCTTCAGGAAGTTGTACGCCAACTGGCTGATTTGAGGGTTCGCCCAATGGGTACCCGTCGCCAGTAGAAGATGTCAACTCATCTTTCTCTTTTGTTTAAGGACTAGCCTTTCCTTTTCTATGCTCAGTAGAGCACTTGTCTATAAAAATTCCTAACTCTGAAAATACTCTAACTAGGCTCCTAGGCTTCCAACATTTTCCCTTATTGTTTGATGTAAGACCTACTGTTAGGTCATTTTCCCCAAACTCATTTTACATCATTAATACCAGTAATATTGGCAGTTATCTACTTTGTGGGAAAGTCTATACTTTCGTATTTTCCTACTCTGTTGCTATAACTCTATCTAACATTTGGACTATGACAGTTTAGCCCGTGAAACTCTCGCATCATGTTTACAACCAATTCTTACTATTGCTATCACCTTTATAATTTTTTAGCAAAAGATGCCTCCCCGTAAGCGCCCGAACAGAGGCAGACCTGCGATTCAAACTCCTCCACCATCACCTCCTCCACAGTTCGATCCGGTGATGTTTCAGACGGCTGTAACCGCAGCTGTGACTGCAGCTATGGCCCAAAAGAATTCTGGCGATGCAAGTGGAGCCGGAATGGGCACCAACTCTAGACATGGTGAAATCCACGCACATATGCAGGGGTGCACCTATAAGGATTTCATGAGCTGCAAACCAACATTCTTCAACGGAACCGGAGGGATCATTGCATTGTGCCAATGAATCGAAAGAACTGAAGCCGTCTTTGAAATGTGCTCGTTCCCCGAGGAAAGCAAAATAAAGTTCGCTGCTGCCACCTTTACTGAAAGGGCCCTGACGTGGTGGAACGGCCATGTCAATTCACTCTACTTGGTAACAGTCAACGCCATGGACTGGGACACACTGAAGGACCTTCTGAGAAGGGAGTACTGCCCTAGGGGTGAAATACAAAAACTCGAGGAGGAACTCTGGAACCTCAAGATGAAAGGGACTGACGTAGTGGCTTATACGGCCAGGTTCTGCGACCTGGTAACTATGTGCCCTAACATGATCCCTTCTGAGAGCAAGAAAATTGAACGATGCATCTGGGGTTTAATTCCCCCGTATCGAGGGAACGTTTTAGCATCACGCCCTACGACCTTTGACAGTGCCAAGGAATTGGATCAAAGGTTGATTGATCATGAAGTTCCTTCCACCCCATCAACAACCACAACGGTTGCCACTGCACCAACCAAGTCATCCGACAACATGAGGAAATGGTGGGACCGAAAAATGGGTAAGTCAACTCAATCATCCTCCAAAAACCAACAAACAGTGGTTGTCCATTCTACCACTACTCCTGCTACCCCTGCACCAACCAAAACATATGTTGGAAACCTACCCAAGTGCACCAAGTGCTCTTTCCATCATCACGGCCCCTGACGTGGAATGCACTGCACTAACTGCGACTGGAAGGGTCATACGGTCCGGTTTTGCAGGTCTCAACCCAAACCCATCAATCAAGTTCCCAGTATCGGAGTGAGTCAAGCCTACTATGGCTGTGGCGAGTCAAGGCACTTCAAAAGAAATTGCTCGAAAGCTGGGAGTACGGGAGGAACAAGAAGACTACTTGCTATTGGCCACAATGAAGCAGTAGCAGACCCCACAATAGTCACGGGTACGTTCCTTCTGGATAACTCTTATGCTTGTATCCTATTCGATAGTGGGGCAGAAAGAAGCTTCGTAAACCAAAACTTTAAACACTTACTTAAACAATCCTCACAACCGTTAAAATAAACCTTCGTCGTAGAAATGGCTAATGGAAAGACAGAGAATTCTAACGAGATCTACGTAGGTTGCACCCTCACGCTAGATAATCATTCGTTCCCAATCAACCTTATACCGGTGGAAATCAAGAGTTTCGACATCATCGTGGGCATGGACTGGTTGAGCCTCCATCGTGCCGATATTCTGTGCTTCGACAATGCAATCCGTCTAAAGCTACCGAATAACGAAACTCTGTTAATCTACGGAGACCAACCCAATACGAGTCTTCACATCATCTCGAGCATTCAAGCCCAGAAGTACTTACGTAAAGAATATCGTGCGTTCCTTGCAAACGTTGTCGACACGAGCCAGAAAACGAAAGATCTAAAAGACTTCCCGGTAGTATGCGACTTCCCCAACGTTTTTCCAGAAGAGCTACCAGGTTTACCTCCCCAATGTTAGGTCGAGTTCGCAATCGACTTAATTCCAGGAGCTACCCCAGTAGAAAAGTCGCCCTATCGTCTAGCACCTGCTGAGATGCAAGAGCTGTCCGGTCAACTTAACGAGCTGCTCAATAAGGGCTTTATAAGACCGAGCTTCTCACCCTGGGGAGCGCCGGTCTTGCTCGTAAAGAAGAAAGACGGATCGTTCGGTATGTGCATCGATTACAGAGAACTCAACAAACTGACGGTTAAAAATTGTTACCCTCTTCCTCGTATAGACGATCTATTTGACCAACTGCAAGGGGCTAGTTACTTCTCCAAGATTGACCTGAGGTCCGGATACCACCAGTCACGAGTGCCTGAGGAGGATATCCCGAAAACGGCCTTCCAAACTCGTTACGGGCACTACGAGTTCGTAGTGATGCCGTTCGAACTAACTAACATGCCCGCATTATTTATGGACTTGATGAATAGGGTGTGCCGTCCTTACTTGGATCAGTTCATCATCATCTTCATTGATGACATACTTGTTTACTCTCGAAGTAAAGAGGAGCATAGCGATCATCTACGACGAGTCCTAAAAACCCTACGATCAGAGAAGTTATACGCACAGTTCTCTAAGTGCGAATTTTGGATCCGAAGAGTCGAATTCTTAGGACACGTGGTTAGCGAAGAAGGAATCCACGTGGACCCATCCAAGATTAAAGCTATTGAGAACTTGTCAGCACCGAAGACGTCTATAGAAATCCGTCAATTTCTAGGCCTCGCTGGCTACTACCACAAGTTCATTCATAACTTCTCCCAGATCGCGAAACCCCTTACCACATTGATTCAGAAAGGCGTAGCCTTTGACCGGGGAGAGAAACAAGAGAAGGCATTCCAAACCATGAAACGAGCCTTATGCACCGCACCGATACTATCCCTTCCTGAGGAGATAGATGATTTTGTGGTTTACTGCGATGCGTCCAATCAGAGGCTCGGTTGTGTTCTGATGCAACGAGGTAAGGTCATCGCCTATGCCTCAAGATAGCTGACAGAGTCCTTCCTATCTTGGTTCGCCACATTGCTCGCAATGCTGAGTAAGGACGAACAACCATTGACCAAGTCATGGAAATTAGGGCTAACTCAAGAGTCAACACACTTCGTCTTCGCCATCTGTCCGATGACCAGGAGATGACAATGACTCATACTGATGCCCTATAGGTGGAACTGAATGCCATCCAATTAGAGATCAAATACCTTCGACAACGCCAAGTTGCATTAGAAAGGCGTGTGTGGGAGACAGAGCAACAGTTGGATGAATCCAGGGCAGAATCCTATTCTAACCAGAACAACCTTCCTCGCGAGTAGAGCATACTCTACTCACTCTTTTGGATATAGATTAGGATTAGGTCTACTGTTAGACTCTAGTATTAATTTCCATACTTATGTTTAGACCTTGAACTTTAATCTTTGTTAGGTCTGTGTGCTGTCAAAATTTACTTTATATTGGTATGTTGTAGACCTTTTGCAAGCTCAATTTTCTTGAACACTATACATCTATAATACCAAGGATATTGACAGATATATAATCCTCTTGGGAAATATCTATCCAAATTCCTTCATCTTTCTAGTCTTAGATCTCTATTGCAAACAAGTATAGGTTGAACTATGAAGAATTAGTTTAGGGAATACTCTCATTATACTCACTATTGAATACTTAAAATTATCTTCATCTTTTTAAGCTTATAGTTGGAATATGCCTCATCGTAAATCGAACATGCGTAATCCGCCAATAACTCAAACTTAACCACCACTTCCACCTCAATTCGATCCTGTAGTTTTTCAAACTGCAGTGACCGCGGCTAGCTGTATCAGTAGCCTTAGCTCAAGTTAAAACTAGTGGTACTAGTGGGGGTGGAACGGGTATTAACTCTAGCCAAAGTGATAGTCATGGACACCCTAGGAAGTGTTCGTATAAGGAATTTACCAACTGCAAACCCAAAACCTTTAACGGTAGCGGTGGATTCATTGCTCTATCACAATGGTTTGAGAAAACGAAGGTTGTCTTCGAGATATGCTCCTGTCCAGAAGGAAGCAAAGTAAAATTTGCTACCTGCACCTTCTCTGACAGAGCCCTAACATGGTGGAACGGCCATGTTAAGTCACTTACTCTCATAGTGGCTAACACGATGGGTTGGGATACTCTAAAGGACCTTATGTCAGCGGAGTACTTACCACGGGGTGAAGTTCAGAAACTTGAACATGAACTTTGGAGCCTTTAGAGTAAAGGTTCCGACATAGTAGCCTACACAACTAGGTTCTCTGATCTAGTGGATCTATGTCCAGGAATGGTCCCCACGGAGGGCGAAAAGATCGAGAGGTACATCTGGGGACTGGTACCCCTATTTCAGGGGAATGTTTTGTCTTCAAACCCCTCTACTTTCTACAGTGCCAAGCGATTGCCACAGAGACTCATCGACTATGGGGTCCATCTACAAACAACAACTATGTTGTCGCAGAACCGGCCAAAACAAATGACAACAGGAGAAAGTTTTGGGTCAAAAAGAAGAAGCAATCATCGCAGAACTCTGCCATGAAACAACAAGTTGTGGCTGTTCATGCCGCAACAACCCCTGTTGTCCCTGCACCAGCAAATCAATATGTTGGAAGTCTACCGAAATGCAACAAGTGCAACTTCCACCACAAATGGACCTTGACGAGAGATGTATTGTGCTAATTGCAATAGGAAGGGGCACACTGCTCGTTTCTGCAAAGCACTGGCAAGACCAATCACCCAAGTCCTTGTTGTTGGAGTAGACCAGGCCTGCTACGGTGTGGTGAAGTTGGAGACTTCAAAAGGAATTGTGCAAGGGCAGGGAATACTGGTGGAGTAGGGAGAGTTTTGGTGATAGGCCATGAGGAAGCTGTGGCAGATCCTACGGTGGTCATGGGTAAATTTCTTCTCAATAACTCTTATGCATGCATACTATTTGATAGTGGAGCGGAGAGGAGTTTCATAAATCAAAATTTTGCACACTCACTTAAACAACAACCACAAGCACTAAAAGAAACATTCACTGTAGAAATGGCTAACGGGAAGACCGAGAACACTAGCGTTATATACATAGGATGCACCCTCTCTCTAGATAGCCATTCATTCCAAATTGATCTCATGTCCGTCTCAATTAAAAGTTTCGACATCATTATCGGCATGGATTGGTATTTAATTTACATTAATCTTTTCAGTAATAAAATTTCTATTATATTAGGTAATAATATCATCTATACACCTTGACATATATATATATATATATATATATATATATATATATATATATATATATATATATATATATGAGTAGGATCAAATGAGAACACCTGAAAGGTTGAGAACGCGAGAACAGATCATAAACTTATAAATAATTAGATCTATGGCTATTATTAACCGGACCATTTATGTGTATTATAATACTGATGTGCTAACTATGTAACTTTGAAATGACCAGAAGGGTACAATAGGAAATCTATATAATTTAATTAAATAGAAGTTCCTATAATTTAGGTATGATAATCTTATTCCTCATTTTTTCTCTCTCTACTTAATCACAAAACCCTAATCTTATTTTTTTGAGAGCACCGGCCGCATACCCCCACCTTCTTCATGTTATCTCCTCTTCTCCATCACGTCTCACCACCATTTTCCTTCATCGTCTTCCGCCAACCTCCATCGTCGATTGCTTAATACAGGCATTTGCAACCATCGTCGACCATCGCATGATCACCGTTTCTTTAATTGACGATTATAGATCTCCTGATGGATTAGCAGATGCATCAAAATTTTAAATTCCATGTTTTTATCAATGATTATAGAAAGTAACATCTATTTTTCATTTTAGAACAAGACATGCATCGACTCAAGAAGAAAAAGAACGATTCGGTAATCATTATCTAACACTTAAAGCCCAGCAATTCATCCTCATTTTTTCTTATATTTGCTATGAATATCTTACGGTACCAATGTAACCAGAGAAGGATCACAATTGTTAGTGATGAAAGTAAAACGAAGTAAAAAAAAAGTAGATGCCAGGCATCGATAATGAAGGTTTCGTCATTGATGATTGTTTTCTCTAATACCTATCTGACTTTAACCCAAACCCCCAAAATAAATTATTTATTTACCTATTGTTTTTATAATTTTTTTTCCAATGAATAGATATTGTATATATTTCAAACAAGATGTATCTTTATTGTTGTTTGTATGAATATTAGCTCACAGTGAAGAATAATTATTCTATTGTAGTGGGCTAAAAAAATTTATTCATCAATGAATAACTCATTAATCATCTACGAATAAAATTGTGTCCTCAATTTATAAATCTAGCTTTGTTCATTCATGAATAAGATTTTGAACCCATTAATCATCTTTGCATGAAATTGCATCAGTAATTTATAAATTTAGTTTTATTCATGCGTAATATGATTGAATGGATATAAATATATGAACGTATATTATTCTTAAGGTCGTATTCATTTACGAATAAAAGTGTATGAATGCATATATGAAATTGGTCTCAAAAACAATTTTGTCAAAGAAATTTCGTTGATGCTATATTCGTCAATGAATATTGCATTGTATAAATATTATTGTGCTAAATATTTTTTGAACATTTATGTTAACCATTCAATTGTATTGTAATGTTCTATTCATTTTGTAGAAATTGAAGATGGTAATTGATGATGATAGCAGAACATGAATGTTTCGATCCATGTAATAGTTGTTGTAATTGTATACATGAGAATTAAGGAAATTTTAAATTGTAATCATAGATGAATAGATACATATTGTATTATATTGAATGAAAATCCAATCATCATTAAATGTGTAGGAAAATTTTAACATCCTCAGTCATTTATAAATATAATTACATGAAATAAATTTTATTCTTATAAAATAGAATATAGATAAACAAAAATACAAACATATATCTCGTCCCTAAAAAAAGCAACAAATGAACTTGTATGAATCCATCATCATAATTTATACATGTTTTCAAAGATTTTATTGTACTCAGTGAAAAATATCTTTTATTTTTTATATTTTAATAAATAGAAACAGAGGATAGTTTAAATCCTATTTTTTGGGAGAAAATCAAACAAGATGCTTTTGAATTCGATCAACCAGAATGAAAAGGATAGAGAGCATCTTACTTTTTGGAATAGATAATCAATTAAGAAGATATACCAAACAATTCAAGATAAGAGATACGAGTTGATTTGTTTTAATTCGATTTCGATAATTATGGAAACTAGATGATAAGATACCATGATTATAGGCAAAAATTAATTGTGTTTCGGTTCTTATTAATTAGTTAAATTATACAATTACTAATATGCCCTTATATATTGATTGATCTAGAACTGTTCTCGCGTTCTCAACCTTTTGGATGTTCTCATTGTATGATGACAATTGAACTTGTTTAATTGAAATGCATCAGGAATTTAAATTATATATATATATATATATATATATATATATATATATATATATATATATATATATATATATATATATATATATATATATATATATATATATATATATATATATATATAGGGTTCGGTTATTTTGTTTTTAGTAACTATTGTGTGCCAGAATGCACAGATCTGGACAATTGGATGGAATATAATCAAAAGTCATGATTTGGGGGTCTATGATAGTAGAATAGGATAACATGTACCATATAATCACACAAATTTGAGCATAAGGGCATTCTAGTCAATTAACCTATATTAAAAAAGGAAATTTTCGGATTTTTAGGGATAATTAATTCTTTTATTTTTAAAAATCTAAATATTTTAAATTAATTTAAAATTAAAAATCCGATTTTTATTCTGTCAGAATGATAGAATTTTAACCATAAAGTAGTAAACATATTTTTCGATTTTATTCTGTCAGAATGACAGAATGTCAACCATAAACTAGTAAATATATTCTGAAAGAATACACAAAATCGATTCTTGAACTAATAATATACCAAATAATTACATTGTACGATTGTGATTCATTGAATTATAACAAACATTCTGAAAGAATAACAAATATAATTCTTAAAAAATAACAACATTCTGTCATAATTGTATTGCATGAGAATGATTTTATACAAGGAGCCTTTCCCATCAGGTCTTTAAGCCATTCTTCAAATCATTTCTATCACAAATTTATTGCCAAATACTTTGTAGTGATACACTTGTAACAACTGCACATTAAACATATAGTTAATTAACTACAAATTCTATCAGAATAAAGCAATAATATTCTTATATAATAAACTATTCTTTCAGAATGGAAATAATATAAAAAGGTAAACAAGGTCAAAGCTATGATCAGCCCATATGTCTGTTTGCTTCAACATCATAAACATGAGGAAAAGTCAGTTTGCTTCAACATCAAATCTATGATCAGGATGGATGTTTGCTTCAACATCATAAACATAGATTGAATCATCAATACTTCCAGCTACAAGTTCTCTGCCATCAAAGAATGGTAATTTCTGAAAAAATAAAAAATTACAAAAACCCAACTCAAAAAACTTAATCAAAGATCAGTAAAGTTCATGTAAACTTACCAGCATCTCCTCATTAACCGGTGATTCCATCACTAACCATGAATACAATCTGAGACTGTCATATTTCTCTTTGGCGTTTCATCAAACACTTTAAAGGCGCTCCTAAATCACCACATTTTCTATGAATCATGAATGAAAAAAAAAAAAAAAACTAATTCAGAACCATCAACATCAAATGAGTTACACATGAGGGTATACCTCCTGTGTTCGGTTTCCATACGATCGAAGAAAAAAAAAGCATAAATGGTTATGTGGCTTCGGTTTTGATTGAAAATGGTAGAAAAAAATCAATTATGATAATTTTCATATCATGTGAGAAGAATAGAAGATGTATCATGAAATGAGTTTGAAATCATTGTCTGGAATTGATTAAAAACATATAAGAGTCAAAATTTTGGTCACCAACAGAAATAATTGAGGAACATTTTGTTTTACCTGAATCAATAATGAAGATAGATGCAAACTTTTCTTCGGCGGAATGATGGTGTGTGTGAACGGCAGCAATGGGATGGCTGGCAATTTGGTTAGGGTTATGAAGATGCAAAGGTAGGATTAGAGAAAGAGAGGGAGAAGAGATAATAAAGGGAAAAAATTGATGTCCACGTTCGTTTGTAAAAGAAATATATTAGGTATTTGTTTTGTTCCCTTAATTGTAGGGATTTATTTAAATGGTCTCATTAATTGCTAGTGCAAAAAACCGAAAATACCCTTTTTATTTAATTAATTATTTAATTATTTGCAATTTTCTGATTGGTGCATTTAGGAACACAATAGTTGCTAAAAACATTTGAACCTAGCTCTCTCTCTCTCTCTCTCTCTCTCTCTATATATATATATATATATATATATATATATATATATGTTTGTTTGTTTTATTTAATCCAATTCTTTAAATTAAGTAAATAAAGTCTATACAAACTTAATCATTTAATAATTAAATGATATTAGTATCAAACTTATAATAATTCATACATTTATGAATCACGTTTTATTATTATTTTTTTTTATCATCTAATAATAAATTTAAGAGTTATAATATTTTAATATAAATCAAATTCATATACTAAAATATTAATTCATGTGTCTACTTGGTATTGATGTAAGTAAGATCATATGTTCATAACAATATCATTTTGTGATCAAATATGAAACGTTGTATGTTGTGGTCTGTTTTATCAATAGAACTAGACGAATGCCCGCGCGTTGTGCAATGAGATAATTATGTAGTTTAATATGGTTATATATGGTTTAATGTACTGTGAATAAGCCATACATAAAACTTGTATGCGATTAAATAGCATGCATATTTTTTGATTTACAGATTTTTTTATCATAATAAATAATGAATTTTTTTTACTATTAGTTTAAAATTTTAAATGTAATTTTTATGTACACATTAGTATCTAATGTAATTAGTTGATGATTGATTAGATATGGATTCTTATATGTGGTCGTCTATTTATATTGAACTTCGTAAAAATACATATTTAACGACTTTTGTTAGTTTTACTATTGAATAGAAAATGGTGCCGTATTTTAAATAAATATAAAAAATCTCATTCTCAATTTATTTTAAGATAGTGACATATTTTAAGTTAATATAAAAAATCATATTCTAGAACTAATGAAAAGAAAAAAGGGAGCCAAAAATTTTAACTATAATAAAGTTGATTCCAATTAAAAAGTGCTCAATCGAAGATAATATCATTCAATAAACATCATAAGATATTACGTTATATTCAAATTACAGACATCATTTTTGTAAGAGTCATTCAAAATATATGAGACTATAGTGCCTAATAGAACAATGTAATAACCAAATGACCCTAACATATTTTGAATGAAATATAATTATAATATATTATCTATGCAACTAAATTTATGCACAACATGTGGGATTCGTCTACTATATGGTATTCTTCTAATATATTATATTATAGTATAAACATTATATTTGGAAAACCACTTTGAGTTATATTGTAGTTTATTACATTAAATTTGTGATGGGCTGTATTTGACACACATTTGTGTATTTATATCTATATTATATATTTAAAACAAATCTTATATAAACATCCAACCTAAATATTCATCTTCAAGTTTTCTTTCTTCGCCACGTAAACAAACTTTTGTTATAAAGCCAAAAATGGAATAAAAGATACTTAATTGTATGATCATGATATATTGTATTTTGATTGAGGCTTGTACAAAACATGCATGAGCATATATTAGTAATTTATCTCTTGTTTTGGGTAATTCGAATAAGATAGCTTCAAATCCAACGTATCAAACGGATTACCCATTTACTAAAGTCTAAAACCCAAAAACTCAAAATGTTTTAGTATCATACAAATGCATGAGGTTTTAGCAAATTATTATCTCATATGAATTACCATTGATTATGTGTGATTAATTATTAAGAAGGTGAAAAGGTTTAGGGGTTTCAAATGCATGAGGTCTTAGCAAATTATTATGGGGGGTTTCAAATACATGACAATCAAGAGAAAATGCAAGCTTTACAAGTATGTAAGATAGATATAGCATAAAATTGCCCCAAAATACCCTTCTTCATCATCCTCTGACAGCCCTTGTTTCTCACTTACACATACGTAGGGGCCTTGTGACTGTTGTGGATCATCTTGGGTCCTTTTCAGGTCATCTTGATCACCATTTGTCTAAAACAATTGCAAAGAGAACATGGGGTGATCTTGACTGGAAAACAAAGAAACAATGGAAAAATTGTAGGTATTTATGGAATTTTCCATTGCCAAAATCAGAATAAACCTCATCTAAAGATACAAATCAAGAGATGAACATCCAGGAGATTCCATCTAACACATCAGCATTGAACTGCACCATAACTTGCCTGTATCTTGTATGAAACATGTATCACAACATTTTAATGATCAAACAACTTTTTATGTTTGTTACGTATGGTTCATTCATAATTTTTTTTCCTTAAATTAGGAAATTATTTGAAAGTAGGAGCAGTTTTTATCTGTTGTATTTATCTTTGGAAGTAAGAAGAAAAGCGGCCAATTTCTTATTAATTTTCCTTGGTTTGTTCGTAACCAAAGTAGAACTTGCTTTGATTGGGAGCTAACAAATTGAAAATAAAATAAAACAATGAAAATGTACTTGGGTCAGAATTGGACTAAATTCAAGACAAATGAACAACCGACTCATGAAACACTCTTCCATACTTACATAGCCATATATAGTTCTAAACAAATCTATATGTGAAACTCTTATTAACTATCGATAGAAATACAAAAAAGTCAAAAACAAAAAAAGAGAAAGAGAACATACTATAAGACGTATATATGTCGCCGTTAGTTTTCACCTCTTCAAGATTAGGTTTGATCTTTGATAGCAAATTCTCCACCTCAGTCTCTATCTGGTAACTATCGGGTTGTGTGGAACCTTTTTTTAGCAGAAATTTGGATGCGGACTTCAATCTGTGGTCTTTTCGTATTTTGAAGGGATTTCTTTATGATTTTAAGACGTATATGGTGGTGTAGATTCTGGAGCTTCTTGTTGGTTACTTGGTGACGCTGATGATGACGATGGTGGTTTCTGGTCACATACTGGACAAGGTGGACAAGTAAAAGGAGTCGGTGATTGACTGGGACATGATGAACTTGGAGGTTGTGGCAATGGTGGCTCTATTGGTGAAGGTGATGGCGTTGGTGGTGGTATTGGTGAAGGTGATGGGGCTAGCAAAGGTGGTGGAGATGAAGGTGATGGCGGTGGCGGTGGTGGTAATGACGATGGAGATGGTGCTGGTAAGGGTGGTGGAGGTGACGACGGTGGTGGAGATGAAGATGAAGGTGATGGCGCAGGGGTTGAAGGTGGTGGTGATAGTGGCGGAGCAACTGGCAATGCTGGTGGTGGAAGCTCCGGAGGCTGCCCACACCCAAAAGCACTACAATCAAGCGACCGAGCCAAGAAATTCTTACACTGTGATTTTGTTCTCTGCTCCGGTCTATCTTTAAAACAATTCCTTCTATCATCAAAATCCACAAAATTCAAACAATTTTCTGTTTGATTCACAAAAAAGTTATATTCATAATCAATGCTCTCCAAATTAGGAAGCATACACAAACGCGCCGGAATCTTTCCCGATAACATATTATGAGCCACATTCCAAACCTCCAAACTTTCCATTTCTCCCATACTCTCAGGCAACTCCCCTTTTATCCTGTTACCACTCACATCCAACACTGTCAAATTCTTCATATCACCAATGCTTTCAGGCATACAAGACTCAAACCCATTGTTTGTTAAGATCAACTCCTCCAATCTCTCAGTCATTTTCGTTATACTCTCTGGAATACATCCCGAAAACTTGTTGTTTGCAAGAACGATCACTGAGGCTGGTGAATTCCCAATCTCTTCCGGTATAACCGAAGAAAACCGATTATTATTTACAAGAATCGCATCAAGATTCTTGTTGAAAAGCTTTTTAGGAAGTTTACCTTCGAACTCGTTAAACCGAATATCAAGATATTTGAGATTCGGTAGTTCCAATAGAAAATCTGGAAAGTTTCCTGCAAACCGGTTATTGCTAAGATCGAGTTCGGAAAGTATCTTGAAATTCACAAAACTACGCGGGAGGGTCCCACAAAATCGATTAGAATTAATGTGAAAAAGACCGAGATCGAATAATAATCCAAGGAGTTCAGGGAGTTTTCCGGCTATATCTTGGTGGTTAAGGTCGATTCCAGCCACCGTGCGTTCTTGAGGGTTGTCGGGTGATTGGTAACAAAACACACCCTCGTAATTACAGACGTCCGATCCAACCCAGGTATCGGTTACTCCATGTGGGTCGGATACGATGACTGCTTTCCATGCTTGTAAAGCAATGTAGGCGTTTTTCATTCGTACATTTTCGAAATTTAGAGATGGATCAAGGACAAGACTAGAGTCTCCTTCTCCATCTTCCAAAAGCTGCCGCCTGTGGTGGTGGTTGGCACCATGGACTGACATGTAATGGGTGCTGGAGACATAGATAAGAATGAGAAAGAGCTTAGGGAGGAGTAGGTTCGGCGGAAACCAAAGGTGGTGACAATGGCGGAACCCTAATTTCATCATACACCAGTGATCTATACGAAGAGTGAGCTGAGGGTAGTGCTTAGTCTTTAGGCCTCAAGAGTGTCGGGTGTGAAAGGCTAATTCTTTAACTGAATGTTTCTTTTTGCCTAACGACTTTTTCTCTTGTTTCCTATCATTAAAACCGCATTTAATTGCGCTTCTCCGTATAAGTAATTCGAAAAATAATGAAGATTGAGAGATGATAGAATGGCTCACCAAAGTGTGTGGGTATTTTCGTAAGTTCATAGCTTTTACGAAATCGGGTTGCGCCCTAACCTCATTTTTCTGCTGTGAACTTTTACCACATCGCATGCAATTTTCGAAAGACGAATATGCTCTCACTGTTTTAAGGGCCGAAATTAAAGGATTGATTAAATGTGAGGGTATTTTTGTCGACTGACGAAAAGTAGAATATTGTAGTTTTTTTTATTTTTTTATTTATTTTATTTATTTTTTTCGCCTTAGAAGCAGATTCATAAATGACTCAAATGTTCTCGTGGTTAAACAAAAAATTGATGGCTTATTACCACCATAGAGGGTATTTTGGTATGTTTAATACTTAGAGCATTGGGTGTGGGCAACAAAGTGCAACACCAAGTTGTGCCACCTCACATGTCATATAAACAAGTGGTGTTACAACACCAAGAGGAAAAATAGGCAACAATATGCAACACTAAAGGAAAAAAAAAAAAAACGAAAAAGAAAAAAAAAAACAAAATGTTGGTGTTCCCCCGTAAAACCTTGCCGTTTCAATTCGTCACAACGCCAACGAGGTTCGCCATGACGAGATGCAACGAGTTGGGGGACAGTGTTCCCGTGGTTATGAGGGCGTTGTGGGCATCATGTTTGCAAATACCAATAGTTGGAAAAGTCTTACCTTGAGGAGGAGCCTTTCTATGGGCATCATTTCTGGTGATCCCAAGTTTCAACATTCTTAGTAAATTTCATGTTCGAGATTAATGTCTTATTTAATAGATAATTATTAGGGTTAATCATTTAACATCCTCAATAAATAAAGTGTATATTAACCCTATCTATCAATTATTAGTGACTAACCAAATGTCTTCTAGTCTAACGGTATCGGTCTTGCCATCCCTTCTTAAGGTTGAAGATTCAAGTCCTGTAGTTGACATATGTAAAATAATTTAGGAGTAGTTTAATATATATTTGTCATTAAAAAAAATATTATTGACTCGAAATCATAAATGAGTGATTAAATAAATAATTTTTTTTAATATCAATGTTTGCTTATATTTAATGATAATTCATATAACTTTTTGTTTAGCCAACTATGCCCTATACTTGTAAATACACTTGATATATATCTAATTAATAAGAATGGTAGAATGAATCATTGACGTTACTAGAAAATTATGCAATCACTTACAACAGATTCTTTAGTCACTTACAACAGATTCTTTAGGTAAGCTTTACGATAAAATGGTTACCTATGGAAACAGATTGTCATTGACTGCCTACATAAATTTTTGTCGGTAACTTACCTACAGATTGCCTACAACTATAATTACGTACGTGTTACCTACAAATTCTATTTTACCACTCTATGATTGTATAAATTCTAGAAGATATAAATTATGTTAAAGGTAATGAAATGATTGAACACACAAAGGTAAATATGATCTAGTTTTCTATTAGAGAATACAAAGTTCATTACAGGTTACAATAATAACTTGCCTAAAAGTATTTTCTCTTTCTAATTGATATCCCATTTATATAGGTTAACAACCGAGGGATTCGGTTAGAGAAATAATCACTAAAAATATGACACCTGGACGATGACAACCATATAACTTTTAAGCACATGTTGTGAAACCTAGGTATCCAAACAAAGTACGAAATAAAACATGCTTTCGTAATTACAAATCGAAGACTTAAGATATAACGCTATGAAACCTTTCGCATTACAACTCAGACACAACACTCATGGATTACGAGACTTAACAATCTCCCCCTTTTAATTAAATTGTGAAAGAAGCTTCACTTTATCTCATCAAAAACTTGTGGATCAAAATTTCGAACAACCATTCATACTATTATACACCACCTCAGCATCTCAGACACCAACTTGATCTCACTTGTCGAATTTATCTTGCAAATCTTAGCTTTCACAAGAATTCCATTGAGTGCCTTAGTCTTAAAGAAGTGTTTATCTTTCAAGTACATCATATGACTTTTCATCAATTTATTAACCATTTCTTTGTAAACAATACGCCATGGTTCTTGCTAAATTTGTCAATCTCTCATCTCATCAATGCCACTTGGTTGATCACAAGGGCCAACAAAAATCTTCTTCAAAAAAAAACTTCCATCTCCACATCCATCATGCACAAATCCATAAAGTATAATCTGATTATTTTCTTTAAGTGTAAAAGTTGATTCACATATAATGTCTTCTCTTTAGCAAGAACTGAATACAATATACAAGGGTTAAAGTTTCTGATCAAGCATTTGTGATAGTTAATATGTTGAGCATCTTTCTCCTCAACTATCTTTCCCAATCACTGGTTAATCTACAAATTATGACCCTTCACAAGCAATAATTCATCATCCTTTTTTACTAGCTCAGATTTCAAATAAGATACTTCTTCGTTGAGAGAGTTAACCTTCACTTCTCTCCTTTGCATCTCATCAGATATATGTGCTTTAGTATCATAATAGTGAACCAAAGTTTTAATAAAATAAGTAAGAGCGGTGTTGTGCACAATATTGTCATTCAAAATCAAACTATTAAGATCTTTCACTTCTTGAAGAGTTGCATCTATCTTTGTAGCATTTTCTTTCACTACTATCTTATTCTTTTCAAACAAACACTTACTCTCTGAAAGCAGATTTTTCATTGTTCTTTCATGAGCCATCATCATATTTTGAAAGTTGCTTGTAGAAAATGCTTCTCCATGGCGAACAAACATATTAAGCTTACGATTCAAAGCTTATAATATTTCTTTATCATTGGCGGATTCATAGTCTCTTTATCTGATTCACTCTCATCAACGAGAAGAATTATCATTATCCTCTACATCATCATCCATATTTTCATTAGCCACAAAATCATCATTTTGAACAATGGTTCTAAAGTGATAATGAAAGTTTCAGGAGGAACAACAACATAATTAACAACTGAAGTAGTCGAAGTAGTAGTTGTTATTGGGATTGTAACTGGAGGTGTATCAATCGTAGTGGTAACTATTGTTGAAGTTGATGAAGTTAGTATGGTGTAAGATAAAGAATATATGATTGGTTGAGTGGATGAAATAGATTAGGTGGAAGTAATTTTTTGAGTAGAAGCAATAAGTTATGTAGTAGAAGGTATATTGGGTGATTAAGAAATATTAATAATCGGATGAGTAATAATGCTTTCAAAAATTTCTTTCTTAGTTGAAGTTTAGGCTAAAGATGTAGTGTTTGTGGGAATTTATGATACCTAAAATCCGAAGCTTTCGAATTCATAACAATAGAATGTATCACAAAACAGAAGCAGGTTGGTCCATTGTTTTATGGTGATCCGAAGACCTCACGGTGTCTTCTTCATTTTTCCCATCCGACTCTACATTAACATCACTAACAGTCTTGTCTTCCATATGATCTTTCATCTCTTCATCTACAAGAGAAGGATTTGATTTCTTTAATAGATGCATCTTCTTTTGAGGCTTCAAAATAACATCCTCTTCAAACATCTTAGCCTTTCTCTTTCCACCTACTGGTATCTTCATAATAGCCCCCATATCAAGAACTTCTTGTAATGTAGCATGAATATGCCTAGTACCAAACTTGGGAATTTTCTTGTATATTTTTATTACTTCATTTTTCACAAGCACCTTCGCAATCATGATATCATGAATAGAACCAATATAGGAGACATTGGTATCTTGAGGAAAAACAAGATTCACAACATTCATCATTGGAATCCCAACCATGCAAACATTAGTCATTTGTGGTACTTGATTATGATCACGAGCATTCGTAACCACAATCGACTAAAATTATGCACACAATATCTTTGAATCTTTTGTTGAGGAATAATGGCTTTGGTAGAGTTAAAAAGATGAAACAATTTTCTCGCATTATTAGATCCATTCGTACTTTCAGAGAAACATTTAAAAAAGATGGTGAAGAGAGCATTCCAAACTGCTGATAAACCAGATTTCTTCTTGAAGCTGGATAACTAAGTAAGAATAGGTGAATACCCTATTTGATGTAAAACATTAATCATACTTGCAGAATAAATTATTTTTGGATTAGGATAAGACTCATAAGTAGATATGTAACACTTGAATCCTGGTAAATTTCCCTTTTTTCCCTTATTGAATTTATTTGTGCATTTTAGCCTTTAGTGTTGTACGCGGGGCATACTACAAAGGTGACTCTTGAGAGAGGATTCCATGCACCAAAACACCTCCATATTTCTCTAAGAAAAGAAGCACACGTTTTTAGTCATGAAGCAACATATTTATATGGTGGATTCCAAGGGTCATGGGTTTAACCCAAAACCACACCCATCGGTTTTATGATCCATGGTTCATGTGGCCCAACTCTTTATGTGTCCATACATAAACTTGGTCCAACATGAATCATAAGCCCAACACATATAAACATAACTAATTACCATAATTAGTCCCCATAAATTTAATTAGTCTCTTTTGATCACTAAATTAATTCCAAATTAATTCTTGACCAATACTAATTAAAACATATGATTTCATATTAATATATTAGAACTTATAATATATTAATAAATCATATATAACCTTCTCTCAAGAGTCTATCCTAATAAATTGTCCTGATGATATGCAATCCAAATGGACCATGCTACTCTCGGGTCGAGTACATAGTAATAATAGTTATGGGCTTAGACATCTAATCCAACAGTCTCCCACTTGGATAAGTCTAACACTATTAATACAAGTATGACTCCAAAACCCACTAGCAATCGTACCTCTTAAAAGCCGCTGTCGAACTCTGACCTAGTCAATCACATGTCCACTAGATAAGGGATCATATATTCCTACATATGGACGAAGACATGGATTATACTCATTCTCTCTATCCATTTTTTGTTTCCTGATTTCCGATTTATGACGACCAACTAAATGAACAAACTCAAATCAGTCCAGGCCCGACCAAACACTTACATTTGTCATCACTAAATCATCGAGAGGCCCAAAGATATCGCTTTTATCCCACCAAGGGTAAAAGGAATGGATAAACTTCGACCCATATGCTTGTACTAACTACTTGTTGAATCACACACAAAAGCACGTTTTATAACATCAAGTTACTGATGCGTTTTCTTACAATCAATGTATAACCAACTCATAGTCAACAAATCATATCTCTAGGTTTGAAGAATATAATATATTATCATCTCATGATCACTCGTGATAAAATCCATGAAGTGATTCAAATGAGCGTGGGTTTAATCCAATACTCGAATCTCATTCCAGGAGCCCTCATGAATGTTGCAGCAGCCTTTGCTATGTCTAAGCACTTTAGACATCTACAAGCACAATTCAAGACAGTCTTGATTCATACCTACTTCCAATGTATGATTGATTGTGGAGAGTTTGAATAACCTTGTTATTCAGGGAAGTCAAAACATGCAAAGTGAAACACAAGTATAATCGAATCCAATATGGTCTCAGAACTTATGAATATAAATAAAACACCTTTTATTTATCACCATATTGATTACACATTATTCATTATATAATGTTTCGAATAATCAACTTAATACTTGAACTGAAACAATAGTCTTGCCATGCTTCGAGCATGCACACTATGTTTGTCCAAACAATAGTTATGCCACACTCCAAGTATACACACTATGTTTGTCTATCATCCTTACTTTGTGAAATAGACCAATTGAACATGATTCCAATGATGCTCATTTCACAATCCCAAATCCTTACCGCAAATGTAAGAATATAATATTCTTTGCCATTTACTGAAATCTGTTAGATTCTAAACTTATATGCATTGAATCTCTTGTAATGACTATGCACAAAAGTCACAAAGACTTGGCAACAGACATTTACAAAGTATTCCAATGGAGAGCAGTTCCATGGAAACGAAGTCTCAAATTCAAAGTATATTCCTTTGAACATCCTTCTTGCATTATGTTTTCTAATCTTACACAGATTTAATGAATAACTTCCACCTATGGAAACATTTCCACATTCCCATTTTGACTATCACTTCTGAACAAGAGTTGCCTCCTTTTAGAATATGTCAATATGGTCCTTCTAAAATTAACACTATACTTCCAATTGTGCATGAGCAAACAATCTTTGGTAAACCTCATATTGTCCTCGACAATTGCTTAACCATTTTAGTCATATCCAATTCTAGACCCTTTCCCCTTTAAATGCTCTAGGTATTTGGAAAATTTAGAAAGGATAGATATTATAGCATATGTAATCGATCCTATACCCGAAGCATATGGGACACGATTCATGATGTCTCACATAAAGACATGATCCTAGACCAGTCTTTTGCTACAATATTTTTATTTTCCATGTTTTCATAATTCGACTATGAAGAAGGATGTCATAATCATAATTGAATTTTGAGAACGCAATATATATATATATATATATATATATATATATATATATATATATATATATATATATATATATATAGAATTTCTTTATGTTGAACGATTCCAACATAAAATTCATATATATATATATATATATATATATATATATATATATATATATATATATATATATATATATATATTCTTCACTAAAGATGATTAAAATCTCAATCTAAGCTTTTAGAATTGAAATGAGGTATAATTTCCTCTCATTTAATTATAGCAAAACAACTTTTCCCAATTGAAACTTTTGTTTTCTATAATTAACATTGCTAACTTGCAACACTTATCATAATTGATTATGCTCTTACTAGCATAATAATTACCAACATAACAATTATGCTCCCACTAGCTTTGACATGTATCCAGAAACCAACTGGACTTCTAGAAATCAATACTTTATTGACTTTCTTTGCAAAGTTCAGATTTCTGATACGAGATGCTTTGATATGACTTTATCAAAATCATACACTTTACCTTAGATAGCTCACATGTGTGTCTAAACAATTTTTTAGAACTATGAAAAAGGATGACGTAATCATAGTCTCAATTGTTTAGACCTTTGCCATTTCTCACAAGTCCATGTTAGTGTGTTGGTTAACCACACACGCTTGTGACAACCCGAAATTTTCTTTTGTACAAGCCATTCAATTCAATCAAAGTTAGACTCGTTTCTACTATCTTTTAGCCTTGTTTAGGGTCTGTTTGAGCGTTCTAAGCTTAGTACAATCAAATTTGAGGCTTAAGGATGAGTTACCAAAGTCATAAAGTTGCATTTCGGGCCAAACACTCCTTCAGGAGGAGTGTACGGTCGTACACCCCCTCATGGCCATACACTCTCACCTATAAAGATGACACTTAGTCATTTTTCCAACACTGTTCACACTTCCAAGCCAAGAATTCGGATTTCCTCTCAACTATCATCAAATTTCTTCACCTAGATCTTCAAAGATGTAAGTGTTTCCTACCTTGATTTGTTGTTACATTGCTTTAACTAGTGATGAATCCATGTTTTCATTCCATTAATTTCATCTTTGGCTAGATCTTCATCTTTCACCAAGAACACCAAGAACACACACTAGTTCTTGGTGGCTGTAAACCCTCATCAAGCTTCCAATTCGTGAGTAACCGCTTCCTATGCTTGTCATCTACTAGAAACACTTGTTTTTCACCTTAAAATCGACCATCTTAGCAAGAACATTAAGGGTGTATGGCCGTACACCCATGTGTACAGCCGTACACACCTCATAAGGCCATAAACCCTTGTTGAGGTTCATAGTTGGCCTTAAACTTCCCTTAAAGCTAAGCATGGGACCCAGAACACTTCCTTGATAATAGATAGGACCTTAAAACACCGTTTTTGCATACTTCTTCCATGTGTGTACGGTTGTACACACAATGACCGTACACCTATGTGGTCGTACACACAATGACCGTACACCTATGTGGTCGTACACACCTTGGCCGTACACACCATTGTGTGGCCGTAAACCCCTTAGATGCAATCCTTTATGATTGTAACACTTCAATATAAGTGTTTCCTAGTCCCTAAGGTGGTTCCCTATCATAACTAGTTGTGATTTACCGTAATTTGATACATATATGTGCTATTATATGCTAATAGGATCCGTTTGTATTCGAGATTTCATTTGACACTCAGCATCCTATATCGATATTACATTCAAATCACACATCAAATGGTGAGTTCATACCCCTACGCTTTTATGGTTTTATATGTTTTTAGGGGGGAATACAAGCCAAACATCATTTCTTTCGTGGAATTATACAAAACGAATTTCAAAACAATTAGAACTGATTCAATTGACACAACCACAAAGTTTTCGTACTTTTATCAAAAATTCAGATTTTTCATACCTTTTGTATACTGTTGAGCATAAGGGAGGTTTTCAACACAAATCATAGAGGATTTCAATGTTTAACATGAAAACATTATCAAACATATAAGTTAATTATATTCATGAATTCATTTATTTTTGCATGTAATCATTAGTATAGCATTTTATGAGTGAGCATTCTTCACGTACTTAATAAGTACTAACAAAAGTCCTGAGATTATAACCAGAGTCTCCTCGAGGGAGAACATGAGTTTGTGTATAGATCTATAAGGGATTGACAATCCCGCACCATAACTGTTAGCTACAGTTAGGCCGACAGGCCTGGGTGACAAAGTTATTTCGATTCCGACGCCTGAAGAACATCGTTCAGACAATTCAATGGTCAAGTATGGTTATAACAACTCATAAATTTGGTACTAAGAAAATACGATTAATGTATGAACAGTAATAACTTTAATCAGTTTTATTATAAAGTAATAGAACTACTATACATATTGCAGCTTTCAGAGCTTTCCGAACCTACTATGATTTTAATAAAAATAAAATACTTATGTACAGGTGTCACCGAAGGTAGTGATGAGTTGTCCAATAAGGAATGAGGTTGCAGGGAATGTCGGTAGGGAATGGACAAAGAGTAGGGTGTAAGACCCATATGATTTTAATAAAAATACAATACTTATGTAAATGAAAATAAATAGTTAAACTTTTTGTAAAAGTATAACGATAATCTTAACTTGTTCCGTGACTACAACAAAAACAAAACCAAACTAGGGACTATATGATTTAAAAAAAAATAGTTAGGTATCGTATACACAATCTACCACAAACCACACAAACCAATTATGTAAAACAAAATTATATAACCTTACCTTTGATATATAGTTAAACATTTAAAGTGAAAATAATAATTCAAAATGTCAAAAAAATGTAAACGAAAAAAATATAAAGAAAATTAAACAATATATTAAAAAAAAAACTAAATTATAAAAAATATATAAAACTAATAATAAATAAATGATAAAATCATACAAATAGTCCTTATCGTAACGATAAATTATATAAATGGTCTTTGTGGTAAAAAGGATCTATATATATATATATATATATATATATATATATATATATATATATATATATATATATATATATATATATATATATATATATATATATATATCATTCATTTCATATGAGACTTGACTAAAAAAGTTAACAAAATTAACCAAAAGGTCATTTTGTGTTAATTTGAAAATGTGAAAAGTAGCCATGGTGTGACAAATTCCACAAAAGGACGACACTTTTACAAACCACCACTATAAAAAATATGTCATTTAATGGCACACAAAAAGTGTTACTAAAAACCCAAAAATATGCCACTAAAGATTCTTTAGATAATTAGCGGCAAACAAAATAAATGCCACTAGAAATACTCCTACTAAAACTTTTTAATGACACTTTTTGTTTTTGTCGCTGTAGGTTTATGTACCATTAGTGGCTCTTTTTTATTTGTCACAATAAAAAGAAATGTTTTTTGTGGCACATATTTTGTGCCGTTGAAAGCTCCGGTGATTCAAGAATTCAAGTTACTTTTAATTACACATTTTTAGATTTTAGTGGCATTTTTTTTACCACTATACAAAAAAATATTAAAACATATTTTATGTCCATAAATACTCATGAGATTCTATAATTTAAGCTACTTATATCTACTTAAATATTATCTATAATATTAAATAAAATAAATAATTAAATTATATATAGCACGTAGAAAATACTAAAAAATTCATTGTTTTTTATAAATATTTTTGAACTTTTTGAATCAAATATCCAAGTAAATGTCAAATACGGCTAAGCATCTTAAAATTCATCTACAAATCCTTTGGTACTTAAGGCTTGCAACGGCTTGTAGGGAAACCTGCATAATAGCAACATACAAAAAACATGAAAAATGTTTATCACTATTAGGGTTGTTCGCTATTTGGATAAAACCGAATTGTCCAATTGGACAATTTGGATTGAACTATTTGGTTCGGATATTCAGATTTTTGGATTGGTTTTCAACAAAACCGAATTATTATTTTGGATTTTGGATTGGTTTTGGTTTATAAAATAAGAACCGAATAAACATTTATTATTTATTTATTTATAATATATATCTATAGTTATTTATTAATTTTGTAATTTATTTTTTCAAATAGGTTCAAAACATTTCACACGATAAAAAAACATTAATATGCATTTTCTCTCAAAAGTTTTCTATCTATAAAATATTTATCTATAATATATCTTTTTGTGTAAAGTTGGGTAGTATTATAATTATATGTCGGTTTAAAATGTTTCGGTTTTCGAAATCCGAATTATAAAAACCGATCCAACCGAATTGTAATTGGATTGGATCGGATCGGATTTGAATTTAGTTTGGACTATTCGGATCCATGTTTTGAAAACCGAAATCAATTTGGATTCACTTGATTGGATCGGATCAAACCGATCCATCCAAATGAACACCCCTAATCACTATTTATGTCCCACTTTTAAAGTAATAGCAACATACTTTGAAAGTAGGTTGCTATACTCAAAGTATAACAACCTACTTCCAAAGTATGTTGCTATTACTTTGAAAATGAGATAAAAAAAAAAACAAGGTTTAAAGAAAAACAAGGAGAGTAAACGACTTGAAATAATTACAAACAAAATAAAACGATAATATAAGTAAAAATAGAAGAATATAATAATACCTCTTCATGAGCAGGTTAAGCAAGTGATTTGTCCTTAAAATATGGGATTCATTTGTTTTTTTTTCTTTGTCATTTATCAAAAGATATTAAATATAAAATTTATGTAAAATTAAAAAAAAAACATTTTTGGTGAGAATAGATTATCATATAATTTATATAATTTTTCAAAAAGAAAAAGAGTTATATATATATATATATATATATATATATATATATATATATATATATATATATATATATATATTACAAGATTCTCTGTCATTTCTGCCACATCTCACCTCAGACTCCCTGCATAATCTTGTAAAGTAGTTGACTTTATTGGTGCATTGCCAGGGGAGAGTGAAAATACTTCAAAAAAAAATAAATAAATAAAAAAACATTATAGTACATTGCTACTTTTAAAGGGATATTGAGAATAGATGTAGTACCTGAGAACTTTGAAGAATGAGAGCACGTTGTTGCCTAGAGAACGGAAGTGGAAGTGAAAAGTGCATCTATAAAACATAATATATGACCTTAATTTAACAAACTTTCGAGCTTTATGAAACTTATCATACCAAAAATTTTATAACTTTATTAAATAATTATCATACAAATGTGAATACGCCAGAACAAGCTAGAACAAAATACCTGGTTAGATATTAATTTTTAAACATGGAGCTAAAGTCATTACTGAATACTTTCTACCCATAGGATATATAACCCGAATCGATTCAACACAAAGCTTAAAATGCAAAGAGAAATGACAATAAAAAAAATCTAAATATACAAACATAAATAAGATTATCTGTAAGTATATCTAAAGTTGATGACGCCAAGTGACCCTGCAACCATTTTGTTCAAATCCATCTCCAACAAAGGCATTGTAAATTTTACCTCTTCTGGCTACACTATAGCTGAATAACAACATCATTACATAATTTAAAATTTTAATAATCAAGTGAAGGTATATAACTCATATAAAAATACCTTGCCAACACCAGAGCTCATATACATTTCGATTCCCTCTTGAGAATAAATAGTGTTTCTTTCAAACATTAGTCTTTCATCACCATTTCTAACATGCTTTTCTGGTATGCTATGTATAAATATTTGCAGTGGAAAACATAATCATATACATATAAATGGGTAATATCAAATATCTAATTATCCATGATGTAACCATTTTGAGAAAGATTATTGTAAGGGGGTAAAATAGTAAAATACCTAAGTTCATGAATTAGAGACAAGAGCTTAGTTTGATCTTTGCAATTGAGCAATTTCATTCAGATTTCCTCCACCTGCATGATATGGTCTAAAGTTTTCAACTTCAGGTAATAAACCTTGTGAATCAATATTCTATTTCTTGTCCACATTTCAAATATGATCAGGTAGTAAACCTTGTGAATCAAACAAATCAAGAATAATCTCACTAAAAAAAATTGTCAATATATTGATTAATTTTTTGAATTTGAAATGACATATCCTTCGTAGGTCCAAGATATTACTATATGATCGCATGCTACATGCTGCAAATGGAGTGTGATTCAAGAAATCAGACATGACATATATAGGTTCTTACATATTTCAGTTCTCCATGTTAGTGTGTTTTATGTTTTACATATTTGTCTGATTAATCAATGTTATAATATTCATATGCTTAAGGTAGTTTTGTAATCTTAAGTTAAACCAGATTCATTACTTTCATATATATATATATATATATATATATATATATATATATATATATATATATATATATATATATATATATATATATATATATATATATATATATCAATTCTTCACATTATACACAAATCTAATAAATATATTACAACAGAATAACAATTGATTAAACAACTAAGCTTTTCACAATCGAATTTGACCAAAATAAAATCCATGACATAAGACTAAATTGTGTCCAATTGAATACATTAAGATTAGAAGTAGAAATTTAGGAGTAGAAATTGAAAACTTAACTTAGTGTACAAGAGCTGGAATAAGAGGATTACAGCTAAAATCGACATGAAATACCTGTTGGGGAAGAGATGCCGACGTTGTTCAAAATTACCACACCATCGATGGCGTAGGGAGATGATGAACTGGACGACAGCGACATGTAGGGATGAGTTATAAAACCGAAAAACCGGAACTGGAACCGGTATAACCGGAAAATGTTTAAACGGTCCGGGTATTGGGTTCCAAATTTAGTCTTATCCGGGTTCCGGGTATTTCGGGTACGGGTCCAACGGGTCCGGGTATTCCGGGTAAAAAAACCGGAACCGGGTTTAATGGACCGGAACTGATTTTGTATGTTTTATAAAGTTTTTATATGTAAATATAAATAAATATGTAAAAAAGCTTATAAGTTGATGGGTATTTTATCATAATCTATATAAGTTTTAAAAAATGAATATACTAGGAATATTTTTGGTATAGAAATTTGTATAAAAAATAGTGTCGGTTAAAGATGAAATATTATTTATACATTTTTTATTTAAATAAAATATATGTAGGATTGGAGAAAGTTGTTTATCATAATCTCAATTTGCATATGAGCTCTCATAATAATAATAATAATAATAAAAAAGAAAACATTGAAGTAATGGAAAACTCACAGAGATGAAGCATGACATGCATCTAACAAAATCTCAGCCTATCTCACATTACGGTGAACTTTATTTGTAAGAACCATAATTTATATGTGATATTAATATTAGATAAATGGTTATAGTTTTGGTTTTATATGTTAAACGATGGTTTAATTAAAAAGGGTGACATGGTCATTTGTAGGAAATTTTGAAAAATTGGCATATGCAATCGTTTAAATACATTATATTGTAATAACTTTTGTAATAAGTTATGATGTTTTATTTGAGTGAATTTGACTATATAATAGTGTATTTGATCAAAAAGAGTGAAATCGAAAGTTTTATTATTTTTAGTATCAACTTGTTTTGTTGGCTTAATGGGTTAAAGTTCTATAAGCTTTTAGCCTATTTACAGTGGATCTTTTACAAAAGGTTATATATTCATTTTGTTGTTTAATTATTCTAACTATTTTTTTAATTAGAACCTCTAATCATGTTACAATTAACTCATTCCTATGAACGTACAATATATATTACGATCACATAACTAGAAGCTCATATTTCACACTAATATTAAACCAACTTTCTTATATCATGTTATTTTTTTTTAAATCAATGTCGTCAATAACCTAAATGTAATATTTTGTTTATAAATTTTTTTATAATGGTTGAAAGATTATGCGATTGAGGTAATTACAAATAATAATAATAATAATAATAATAATAATAATAATAATAATAATAATAATAAAATCTGGGTTTTCCGGTTCTAAACCCATTTTATCCGGTTCCACCTTACCCACTTTCCTATTTCCGGGTTTTCGGTTCTAGACCCACTTTATCCGGTACCGTACCCAGAACCGAACAGGAACTGGTTCCTATATACCGGGTCGGTTTTCGGTTCTAAAAAATCTCGTTAAATGGTTCCGGGTTTTCCGGGTCCGGATCCATCCGGTCTGGGTTTGGACCCACTTTCATCCCTAGCGACATGATTATATGGTGGCGAGGAACTGGAAGACGGTGGCGACGAACTGGAAGACGGCAGTGTGATGGTGCAGCGACGATGACCGGAGGTTGGTGATTGTACACTCAAACAATTGTTATCAGCAGGAGTGGGGTTATGACTAAACTATTTGGGGCATATTGGTAAGAATGGATAGTTATAGATTAATATTTTACCTAAAATAATTTCTGCTCAATTAAAAAACAATTAAAATAATTTTTTTTATCTAAATTTAATTCCATTAAACCTTATAGTGGCACATTTCTTGAATAACTTAGAAAACGAAGTCTATTATATTTTAATTAGATCATTTTAAATAACATAGAAAACAAAATAGGCGAGTGTCCCTGATTGTCTTATTTTACAGAGATAAATATAGATATATTTTTTAAATTATTAAACGTAAAGGTCACCATGTTTATCTTTTCTCCAAAAAAAAATAATAAAAAAAAATAAACTAAAAAAAAACTAAAACAAATAAGGTAAATTTTTAATAAGATATAACTTTTAGTGTCATATTAAAACATTATGTCATTTATAATAATGAAATATTAGTGACATAAGCCGGTAAATACCATTAAATCTATTAATTTTTACAATAACACATAAGATATGCCACTACAAACATGCTATAGTGGCATATAATGCATATGCCATTAAAAATGTGTGCCACTGAATGACATTTAGTTTGTAGCGCACATGAAGCAAATATGTAGTTTTGACTTTATGTAATTTACAGGGATAATGACTTAAAAGGGTAATGTATTTATCGATTTGTACACATTTGGTTATTGAGTTTTTTTTCCATCCACATTTACCCCTTTAACTTGTTAAAGTATACACATTTAATCCTTATGACCGGTTACTTCAGGTTAGCCGGGAAAAAAAATACTTAATAGGGTAATATATTTTTCATTTTGTACACATTTTGTCCATAATATTTTTGTACTATTTAGTCCTTAACATTTTTTTTTGTTTCAAATAAGTCCTTTTTTTGTACTCATTCAGTACTTATGAATGATTTCTTTAGGTTTTTCTCATGACATCTTACGTGACACAAGTATTGATGAGTTGTTTGGGGTTGTTGATATTTATGCCCAACATGATCTCGACTGTTAGGATGCATAAGTCTTGTGGTTTGGCTTAGGACTTGTATTCTAAATGTCGTAACTTTTTCATACGATATCAGATTTAACGATCTTTATATCCACGTGTTCATTTTTCATTAAGATTACTCCCGTTAAATGTAATATATTTTTACTTACGATTTTATAAAAAAAAAAAACAATCATACATGCATTCATAAAAAACGTATGAACAGGGGTAGACACAAGAATACATAGTTGGTATTACCGAGATGAAATATGTGTTGCTGGTACATGAAAAATAACTATAAACGAGAAAATCGAAAATACGAGATCATATGGTTATAAAGATCGTTCACATCGATATAAAGATCGTTTGCATGGATATAAAAATCGTTAAAATCCAATATCATATGAAGAAGTTATGACGTTCAGAACACATGACCTAAACAACCAAGTAGTTGACATCGCGATGAGCAGAAGCATCAAAAGGCCCAAACACTTCATTAATGAATTTCCCATGTATGATTTCGTAAGAAAACTAAACAAATCAGTCATAAGTATTTAATGAGTAGAAAAACAAAAATGACTTATTTTGCAAAATATATATATATATATATATATATATATATATATATATATATATATATATATATATTAAGGATTAAATGTGTACAAAAATATTAAGGACTAAATGTGTAAAAAGTGATAAATATATTACCCTATTAAGTCATTTTTACCGGCTAACCTGCCGGTCATAAGGACTGAATGCGTATAGTTTAACAAGTTGAAGAGGTAAATGTGGACGAAAAAAAAAGTCAGTGACTAAATATATACAAATCAAAAAATACATTACCCTTTTAAGTCATTAACCCTAATTTACACTATAAGTAAATTACATCTTAAAGTATCAGCAATAGTAAACCTATATTATAACTATGATATGATATTCACCCAACTCAATCACCCAACCAAATTGAACAAACTAAAACATTTAAACAAAAATAGGAAATATTATTGTACCACAATCACCTATTATCATTTATCCGATTTGGTCAATAAAGTATTTTTTCCGTAATAGGCAATTAAACATACAATTTATATGTCTATTAAGTCACTTACGTTAGTTTTTAACACATCATTCATTAACCAGTTATTGTAAATTACACAAATGGTCCTTATATTTTCAACTTCTTTTGTAGTTGGTCTATCACCGATACCGAACACCGTTAAACTGGATCACACATGAGTATTCACTCACTGATAGTAACTCCATATGCAAACCACTTTGTTGTGATTTTCTGAAAAATAAAGGATCTTTAAGAGTAGTAATAATTAATCTCTATTTGATTTTGGTTTTAGGTGAATGGTGGTGTGTGCAGGAGGTGAGCGGTGTTGGTGTTGGTATTATAATAGATAACTCTATTCGGATCTTGGTTTGGTTTTTGTTAGGGTGGAGGGAGTCCTACCCTCCCAACCCACTCAACCCACTGCCATATCAGCGCCACATCAACATTTCTCTCTCATCTCTCTTCCATCTTTCTTAACTCACAAAATATGGAAATCCTATCTTTTCCAACCCACTCAACCCACTCAACCCACTTAATTTTTTTTATTTTAAAATAAATACAAACTAATAAAAATTATACAAAACTAATTTACATAATATTAAAAATATGCAAACTAATTTAGAAAATAATTAAAAAACATATAAAATTGTTTTGATAAAAGTTTGATGCATAATGCACAAGTGATTATTGCTTGAATTGTAATATATATCTACTTTCCATATATATATATATATATATATATATATATATATATATATATATATATATATATATATATATATATATATATATATATATATATATATATATATATATATATATATATATAAACTTATGTAGAAAAAAAAACAAATAAATAAAACGTCACGTTTGCATATATGCATGCTATGCTTCTTGTTTTTTTTTTCTTTGAAAATTAAATGAAAAAGGAGATGCATGACCCATAAAGCAAATTGATAAGGTTTATTGCGGTTTCTAAAAGCCGCTCAAACTAATTTTTCCAAACCCATTTAAACCGCTTGCTTGGAAGGAATGGTAACCCGACCATACAACCCAAAAACTTTGCAACCCGCCTTTCCATTCCGTTCACCCTTATAGTTTTTTTTTAAACGTCAAATCTAATCTATTTCTAAACAACTCCTTAATTTCACTTATATCCATAACGGAAACTGAACCCTCAACCTCACGGACTGGATACTGCTGGACAAAAAGCCTTTGGATGTTTTTGTTATGGTTAGTTAATATAAAAAGACACAGAGAAAAAAATGGTGTTCCAATTATAAAATTTTGCAGTTGTGCTCTATTGCTTAAAAATGACAGATAAGTACTTAAGGTATCTAATTTTTTTAAATTAAATTATATATAAGGAACAAGATACTCATCACTTACTAATGGATCATTATTGAAGGAATAATCTGTTGAGCCTCTGTGAGTGGGAAAGCCACCAGGTGAAAAACGAATCAATTAGCAAGCATCAGGTGCCTCCCTCATTGTAACAGATTCCATATCAACTCTGTATTTTCTCATAGATGGATATGAACCGTAAGCTATTTCTTATTTTCTTCTACAGTTCTACAGTTCTACCCAATATCTCTTTTTCCTTGTTCTCTAATACTATTTAATTCCGTGAATTATTCTTTTATTAATTCACCAGGATAAATAGGAAATTTATAGCTCATTGATCCTCGTAACCCCAGTTATTTTGGTTTCATCACTACACTAAAAATCACGTATTTCTATCTATAAAGCACCGAAACTTTGTGTTCTCCAGACTACTTTTTGAGTCTAGGTTAGTTGCCTTCAGTGTATTCGTAGTTTCTTCAGTTTGGTACTTCTTCCGTAATTTCCCTTTACCCTTTTTGTAGTTGACTCGGGTTATATATATACATGTTTAATTACTATTGTTTCGGGAATCATTACTGATCATTCAGGGTTTTTTAGGGATGATAATGTATCCTTTGCCCCCGCATTTGAGGGAATTGCGGACAAAGGATGATGTTGGAGAGGTCGTGCGTAGATGCATGAAGAATATTGTTGTTGTAAAAGGACCGAATAATGCTGTTATTATAAAGGACCTTCAAGGACGATTTTGTTTCAATACAAGCCTCTCCGAGCTCAACGAGGCTCGTGCTATGTCGCGTACCAAGCAGGTAAATAATCACAATTTCTTTCACTATTTGGGAGATTTCCACAAAAACTTTGGGATCCTCATTGAAACTTACCCCGGATCAACAACTAATCACTTAAGTTTATGATTCTTTTAGTTTATCGATGTGTTTGGACGTAATGTTTTCCATGTTATACATAGGTAACTACCTATATTGCAATATTTTTTACCATAGATTAATCGATGTATAGCTAAATTATTAGTTATTGTCTATGCGTGTATATGTATTAAAGGAAAAATAGATAAAAGGGTCATACCCTTATCGCTAGTAAAAATAGGCATACCACAAAGCAAATTATTTTTTGTAGAGAAATGACCTATATATTGTTATACTAGTTTATAATCCGTGAGAACCATGGTTACAAAATAAATTATATTTTCATAGTAAAAATTCTAAAATTATTTGTCAATTATTTTAGATAAATCATTAATTAAGAGATATACCAAAATTTTAAAGTTATTATAACTTTAAACATAACATATAATAATTAGAAAAAAATAAATTTGGATTTTGAAATGTTACATAATATATCTCTTTGACATGTGGCATAATATTAATGAAGAGTTGTATTAGAATAACACATGTCAAATGGAGATTAAAACTATTCTTTTATTAAAATAGAGATATAACCATTATAAAAACCACATACCATCTGGTTTGTAGTTTAATGGTATCAATTTTTGTGGAAAGGTAACCAAAAGTTCAGGGTTTCTGGTCCGGTTTGATGCGAAAGATGTAGTTTTGGAATAATATACAAGTGTTGTGTTTGGAATTCTAAAAAAGTGTAAAACACCCAACATTATTTACACAAAAAAAGGTATTTAAACTAGATGGCGAAGCAAGTCACTTTGGTGACATCATAAACTTTTTTTTTCATTTTACAAAAAACTAAATGCACAAAATACCAACTTATTTCTGCTTGTTTGTGTATAATAACTTTTTTTTTTCTATTTTATTTTTACATAGTCTCTACATTCAAGTTGGGTTTTCAAAAACCAACAAAATTACACCATTTTACTTTCTTTTTTCCACATTAAGATTATATATATATATATATATATATATATATATATATATATATATATATATATATATATATATATATATATATATAATGTGTGTGTTCAATTCAGTACCTAATAACATCACCTAACCATGTGATAAAACAACCTTCATCACACTCATATTAAATTTAGGAATGATGGGTAACATGGTTAGAACCAGTTTTTCATATTCATAATCATAACAATTAATTATAGGGATATTTTGTATATCCCACTGCTAAATGTTGAAGTATAATATTTTCTCAACCTATTTTCTAAATATTATATTTATTTTTCTTAAACCTTAGAAAATATCATATTTGTCCAAATTTAACTTTTAGCATGTTAAATATTTTATAATAAATTTTTTATATTAAAATCTATATATCTATTAGAAAAAATAGATTGACCATATTGGCCCTCATCTAAAATCATTATACTTAAAATAAAATTGTATTAAACTACACCCATTTTACATACTATTTTGTCATTCATGGTCAATCCAGGTCAATCTAATACCTATTAATTTTATCTAGCAGTTGACTTTATACAACATAATTTTTAAATATCATATTTTCTCATCTTAAACCTTTATAATATCAAATTTGTCTAAATGTTTACTTTTAACATTTTTAAAGAATTTATAATCAATTTAAATCTTTCTTTTTATTAAATTACTATTATATGCTTTCTATTTTCATAGGTTTAAAACTATTAAAATCATTCTGACTATATTAGTTTAGTAATTCCCCAAAGTCTCTACACAAATGCAACAGTTCCCAAAAGAAATTGTTTCTTAAAGTTTCTTGTTTTCTCATCCCAAATTCACTGAACAGTTGAACAAACTAGAAAGGTGATGATCGTGAAGGATGACAATGAGAACAGATTACTAAGGTGTTGGATTAAGTTTATGAGGCCTCTAAGTATATACAATAGATAGCTTTGAGGTGGTTTAGTAAACAAAGATTACTAGTTAGAGTTGGATGAATCTAAAAAGTAAAACAATTCAAGAATAATGAAGGGCTTCTAATGGACGTGTCATATGTAATAAGGCCACAAGGGCTATCCATCATGATGTGGTGGTCGCTACCTCATAACCACATCCAACAACATTGCACTTAGTACACATACTACTAAACACCACTCCATATCATTTTATATTTAAAATACAATATATATATATATATATATATATATATATATATATATATATATATATATATATAAACTAATTTTTCATTCATTTAAAAAAACACACACCAACTAAAAAAAAGGAGAATTAAAAAAAAATTAAAAAAGTCAAAAAGCAACATAAAAATTCCTAACATAAAAAAGTACTCCCCATTCCTATATCTCGCTCCAACTCATCATCGCTAACGTGCTCTCTTATAGTTGGAAATATCGATCAAATTTTTCTATAAACTGATCAATATCGCTAGAACTCAAAAGTTTTGAACCTGAGCCGGAAGCTGCTTTCTTTGCTCTATTTCTTCTTATCGGTTGATGAAGAGGTTGTTTATCTTCAAAATCCACTGACTCATCATAACTGTCAATGTGTGTTCGGGCGTCCGATGTTGTGAACTTTCATTGGCATTTCTTGTACGCATCAAACCAGAAGAAGTCTTTTCTGTAAACATCGAAATCGATTGACATGATTTTGTGTAGGTTGTTTAGATTGTTGTAGTTTCCTTCTAATTTTGTATATTTAAGCCTCAAATCGCACCAATTCAAACTAATATTTTGGGATTTTAGCTTTCAGTTCCCATCAAACCATAAAACATGGTTTAAACATTTCCGTAAAAACAAGGCCAAAATTTTCATTTGGGAAATTGTAACATCCCAAAATTCAATGGCAAAAATTTCATTTTTAAATAAATTATTAAAAGACCATAAGAATAAAAACATACATAATGACATATCATGTCAAAACCAAAGTGTCAATAATCAAAACATGTTATCATAAAACAATATCAAAACATGTTATCATAAAACAATATCAGAGTGCAATCCCAAAGATCTCATAATATGACAACTAGGGTTAAGTGTTTCTCACTTAACTCAATAAGGACTTAATCCATTAAGTCCATCACTCTACTAGATAAATGATATGGTGTAATTGGGCTTATTACATAATCCAATTCCAATGCCCCAAAATACGGGTCCCGATACGTCCATGCCCATAATTCCAAAATTAGGGTTTTCTAAACCCTAATTACGGTTTCCAACACATTCATAGCTCAATAGGCCCAACAGTTATGTCCTTAGATAAATTAGGGTTTATTAGGCCCATTAGGGTTTTAGTCCCTTTGTGAAAACATCCCAAACGAATCAAACACAATAAGCACACCACCACCCAACACGGCAGCTGGTGGCGGTAGGAGGCGGCAGCCACCACCCTATAGTGGTGGTTTTGAGATTTCTTTTCATTATTCCAACACTATTATAGTTTACAGCCCAAATCCTGGTAACACACCCACCCACTAACATAAACACACACACACACATAGCCACCCTAGTGGTGGCCGACAGTGGTACATGGCGGCAGCCACCACCTCACAGGTGGTGGCGGTGGGTCTTCTAGCTAAAAATCGCAAATAAAACATCACAAATGCTAAAAACAACGCATATACGCCCCTTGACACACACATCGTATTACAACAGAAAACACACACACACGATTGCAAAACTCGAACACAGTCATCCCTCCCCGGTGTCATGCGGCGGTGATGGCGTTTGGCAGCAGCTCCCAGTGAAACAGTCGTGTGGCGGCAACAGTAGTGATTAGACCCAACATCAGCCATTTCGAGCGATATTCCCACGAGCACAACATTGATCTCGACGGTCATTTCTCGGCTACACAAGACATCCAACGATAGGGGTTGTTGAAGACGTGCCGACAGCAATCCAGCAGGTGGAAGGATGGCGGTGAATGCAGTGAGGAATGGAGGTCGCACCTCCACCAACAACCACAATGGTCGTTACACCCGCTTCATCCAGCCTTCACGGTGGTTGTCGTTTCATCCTTGACTTCGTCGGTGACAAAAGTGATGGTAGTGCAAGCAACGGTATCCGACGGCGATATGGTTGACAACGGTGGCTAGGGATGAGGGTGATAAAGTGGTAGCGGCTGTAGACGTTCCAAGGGTTGTGGCATCTGGGGAATTAATGATTTAGGGTTAGGTTTAAGCAATGCAACAGGTGGAACGGGATATGTGGGGTTAAAGTCCCGCTCCAAGCAAATATTTGCACAATTAACAACTTTGGTCCCTCCCCATGAGAATCTTTTCAAATTTAATCCAATATTTACCCTTTTAGCCCTTGATTCAATAAATCTTTACAATATAAATCCAGAATTTACATTTTATCCCTTGCTTCCATAATTCCTTTCATATTTGGTCCAAATGATACCAAACACCCATGTCCTTAAAAAATCTTTACAATTTAATCCGAAAATTACATTTTAAACCCTAACTTCTATAATTGTGACTTTTAACTCCTCAAAACCAACACCTTACTCAATTATTGATTTTAGGGCTACTATATATTCATTAATTTGTTTATTTATTTATTAAATAAACGGAGTGTTACAAATCTTCCCCACTTAAATTAGATTTGGTCCTCGAAATCATTTCTTACTGTTCCTTACACACCAAACCACTCTAGTAATGTGGTCACCATCTTGGTCACACCCTAACGTTCCCAGGGTAGCCGTGACCAATCTTCGCGAAGCCTTAAAATCCGAAGGTGAAAGAATTCCTCGCAAAAAGATCACATCTACTTCGTCTGAAATCTGTTGTCTCGAGATGGTCTGAATCCATGACAGACCGTTCATACTGAATCATTATCATTGATTCTTGTTTGTTTATCCCTCACCTGACTACTAAACCTCTCATAACCTGAGGCTCCCACTAGAAAACTGAAATCATAGACCCAATTATCCCTGTAGGTCATTTAGCATAACCCAATCAATCTATTATTCCATCTAAACTTGCAACCTAAAACACAATTACTAATACTGCCAATCACTGAAACTGTCTGAACATTAAACTGCCTGAAGCAGTATGTTGCCACATAGCTGTTTGGAAAAATCTACCGAGACCCCCTGATCTCAATTCGTTCACCAATCATCTGAAATATCGGGTTCCGGCCCGGCTACGGAGCCAAAGGACTCCCTACTTAGTCGCCTCACACAACTTCTGAACGAAATCCTTCTCTAGAACTAGTTGCCACTAGTTATCATGCCACTGCGACTCTAACAACTTTCTGATCTACCTGATCGGTTCCATGTGTCGAATCCTGTCATCACCAAATCCAAGACTAAAAGTGATTGCTACCTGACCAAAAGTTAGCCTTATATCACAAACGACCATATAAAGTCCATTGCTTCCCTGATCTCGTAACTGTAGTGGCGTCCCTATAGTCTTATCGCTGGCTCCACCAAATCTAATCCATCTGGGTGATTCCGAAATCCAATCCATGGATTTCCATATCCTCACCGCTACACCCGACTGGTGGGTACAATTGTTCCTTACGCGTCCTAACAACGCGCTCATGCTATCTACCAACCTAGTGAATGTTGTGGCTACACCCACAAACTTACATCCCTCTAGCACTATATGATAACCTTGTGAATGTTACGACTACACCCGCAGACTTACAATACTTCTCACTCTATCTGCCACCCTGGTGAATGCTACGGCTACACCCACAGACTTACAACACTTCTAGCAATATCTGCTAACCTGGTGAATGCTACGGCTACACCCGCAGACTTACAACACTTTCCATGCTACCTGATCGCTAGTGAATGCTACGGCTACACCCGCAGACTTACAAAACTTTCCATACTACCTGATCGCTAGTGAATGCTACAGCTATATCCGCAGTCTTACAGCACTCTCCATACTATCTGATCACTAGTGAATGCTATGGCTACCCCCATAGTCTAAAAACACTTTCCATACCGCTCGAACACGCACTCGACCTAAAACACAGTTGAACTTGAGTCCTAATTGGACCTCTAACCTGGTTCCCTAAACCTGATGTCTGAGAGTCTCGAAGGCTGTCTGCTGCTCAGGTCCCCAACGAAAGGCCACCAACTTCTTGGTCAGTCGAGTGAAAGGAACCGGAATCTCGGAGAAGTCAGGTATAAATCTCCGATAATAACCCGCTAGACCCAGGAAACTTTGAATCTCAGTTGGAGACCTCAGAATCTCCCACTACATCATGGCCTCTATCTTGGTCGGATCAAACAGAATACCCTTCTGGTTGACAAGGTGCCCAAGAGATTGCACCTTGCTTAACCAGAACTCGTATTTGGAGAACTTTACAAAAAGTCTCTCCCCCATTTAGATTCGACTAAGTCTTCACGGCACACGAGAATTGAAGGATTCCTAATCCTTCTCGCTTTCTAATATCCCAGTGATGACAACATGTGCTTACCAATGCTGGCGATTAATCACCGGTTAAACCTTGAGATCGCCCATCCTCAGAAATCTTGATGAGTACTCTTGAAATTTGGTCCAGTATGACACCTCAATCCACCTCCCATGCTGATACCTAGAGGCCTTAATCTTCACTCTGGCTCACGAGTCCTCGTTCCCACTTCCAATCTTGCAACACCACTGAACTCTAACCGAACATAGCCCATGCGAAAATACAATTCTCGTGAACATCCAATGACCAATCACTTATGTATCTAACACCCGCAACTGATACTACCCTCTTCATGTTACCAGTCCAGTCCTAGCAACGGTAGTGCCTTGAACTCCAAAGTTCATCCATAGACAATTGTCGACCACACCTAAACCATGATAGAACCACTGAACGCTGACTTCACTGAAGAACTATCGCTCTAACCCTGACCGAGTATCCTCTAAATAATACTCCTGCACAGATCCCGACAAATATCTGGAATGCTAACGGACCACGTGGAACCCACTCCGCAAGATGTGTCCCTCTGTGGGTTCATCAAGGAGTGTTCGGCATGCAGGATGGCACATATGATACTTGATAACCCAAACACTAGGAGAAAATCGAACCGAGATCTATGTTATCCAAACTCACTCACAACTCCAAAGCGATACATATTCCCAACATCCACCTAATAGTAGTAGAAGATGACATACCCGCAACATCTGGAGGAATCCTAATCAACTTCTGCTAGCATAATCGACCCTACTACACTTTGTAGCAGCCTAAACCCTTAGAATGTCAAACTCCCTTGTGCACTTTCTCGTAGGTGCTGTGCTGACTCTGGCCCTGCTTGCCTTTCATCCGATGATCAGAAGTCATGGGTCTCTTCCCGGGACCCTCTACTATACGCACCTACCACAAACCTTTTTTTCTCAAGTGTTCCAAATTGATCTCGCTTCTACAACCTCTTGGAAATCATATCATTCAGGGTCTGACACCTTGCCATGCTCACTAGCTCACTTGCCAATGGCTAAGCTGCAACAACTGGAACATCCTCTGTCCCCAAACCGGGTCACAAACTTCTCCCCGAAGCTTCTCAAATTCTCCAATACACTCACCGATTCAAGTATGGATCCTATGCTTTCAGTAGTATGGGCCCAATACTACCTTCCACACCTATCCATACTTTCCTCAGCAATCCTCCCGAATCCTCCAAGTCACTTCCTCAAACTTATACACCTTAGTCTCACTGAACCTCAATACTAACCCACTGAAACATATCCTAGAATTTCCTAGGTTCCCGTACCCACCCAGTCCTCAGCTGTTGAAAGATTCCTAGTAATGTCCACTCGCTACCTCATGAATATAACCACATGCAACAGAGATCAAATAATACTTTGAGTAAAAGACTTATCCCTAGAACGGTTAGACTCAAACAAGAGTTGCGCAATAAGGTCAAGTCCATCACTCTGAGATTATCCAGCCTGTATCCCATGTGACTTAGCATATTCACTTAGTAGCTAACTCACATCACTAAGAGTCCCACAAAGCACAAAGCAAACAACATTCAAACAATGGAAAATCTAACCATCATAATCCAATCAAACCGCTCTATTCTCTAATCAGGAATCTGTATGTGTAATTCAAAGGCTCATATAATCACGCATAACCTGAATAGGCCATCCTATCACTGACTGGTCAGTACTAGCATGCAAGTCTACAAGCACATACAATAGGCATATAAGGCATCCTCTTAGATCCTTAGCGCTAATCTAACATGCGGTTCTCATAATCATATCATAACATAACATATCATAACATGTATGCGTATCTTGAGGGAAAACTTACTTGAGCTCGGCTGATTGCACACATCACACACATTGTTCTTTTCAAAGTTCTTTTCTCTGTTCAAACTCCTTTTATAAAATGATTTTACTTTTGAAATTTTTTCATACCAAATCCTTAGTTTGAGTCCAAACACAACGGAAGGTATGTCCGAATCCCTCAAACCAAGGCTTTGATACCAACTTGTATATCCCAAAATTCAAGGCCAAAAATTTCATTTTTAAATAAGTTATTATAAAACCATAAGTATAAAAACATCCATAATGACATCTCATGTCAAAACCAAAGTGATAATAATCAAAACATGTTATCATAAAACAATATCAGAGTACAATCCAAATATCTCATGTGCGGAAACATAGAGTGATGTGTTGCAATCGAGTCGACTCCTTTCTTTTGAAAACGAAGTACCTAAAACCAAAACTAAAAACCTTAAGCACGAAGCTTAGTGAATTCCCTAAATACCACATACCATACATATCAACATACTGCCTAGCATATCTAGGTGTTTTCCTACCCCTTCGGTCTCTTTCAACCGAATACTATCTAGAATATAAACACATACTCGCATACTCTGATACATAACCATGAGCCATACATATATCATAATCAGTAAAGATGATATGTACCAAACATAGTCTTGCCATTATCCCATGGGCCGCCACGTGGTCTTTCTTGCCAAGCCGGGGGCCACCCCCTTCGGTCTCGCAGACAACTTCTAAGAGCCACCTCCTGGTCTTCCATGCAAGCATCACAAAGACAACTAGCATATATAGTGCTCTACTTAGCTAATCAGCATATAATGTGTCATGAGCCACCTCCTGGACTCCTGGTCTTTCATACATAATAGAATACAGTGTGCTAGGAGCCACCTCCTGGTCTTTCATACATATTGCCTAGGGCTAACCCCCGGGTCTTCCTACCATACATAATAACATATTGTGTGCTAGGAGCCGCCTCCTGGTCTTTCATGCATAATGCCTAGGGCTAACCCCCAGGTCTTTGTATCATACATAAACTAAATGTGTCGGCATTGGTGCCTTAGACCCATACCAACAGTGAGGAGACTCATCTCGCACTACTGAAGTCCCGCGAATAAATCCATGGCAGCTAGCTGGCAGATCCCCAAACTGTCAATCATCAAAACAACACCCAATTAATAATTAGGTTCCAATACATATCCATAAGTCCATGCTTAGTGTAAATGGCAACTTTACCCCCAACTTAGCTTGACTCAAGCCCAAGGCCTAATCCAAAGGCCCAAAGGTCAACTATGAGTCAAAGCCCAACATATGGCCCAATTTTCCAAATTGGGCCCAAACCTGTATATGGTTTTCCCTTAAGGTCCAAACATTTTGTCTAGTCCTACAATTGGCATTTCTAATGGCCCAATATCTCATAATCATAAAGGCCCATACTATGGCCCAAATTTCCAAATAGGGCCCAAACCTCACATATGGGACTTACCTTAAAGCCCATCTAACAATTCTAGTCCATATGATCATTCTTGGATAGCACTTTATTGGCCCAATTACCAAAACCTAATAGAAAAGCCTAGCTCAAGGCCCCAAGTGAAAATAGGGTTTCACATAAAATAACAATTAGGGTTAAGTGTTTCTCACTTAACCCATTAAGGACTTAATCCATTAAGTCCATAACTCAACTAGATAAATGATATGGTGTAGTTGGGCTTAATATATAATCCAATCCCAATGGCCCAAAACGTGGGTCCCGATAAGTCCAAGCCCATAATTCCAAAATTAGGGTTTTCTAAACCCTATTTAGGGTTTCCAACCCATTCATAACCCAATAGGCCCAATAGCTAGGTCCTTAGATCAAATAGAGTTTATTAGGCCCATTAGGGTTTTAGTCCCTTTGTCCAAAGATCCCAAACAAATCAAACACAACAAGCACGTCGGCATCGAACACGGCGGTTGGTGGCGACAGCCACCACCCTACGGTGGTGGTTTTGAGATTCCTTTTCATTATTCCAACACTATTACAATTTACAACCGAAATCCCAGTAAGACACCCACTCACTAACATAAACACACACACACATAACCACCTTAGTGGTGGCCGACGGTGGTAAATGGCGGTAGCCACCACCTCACGGTGGTGCCAGTGGGTCTTCCGGCCAAACATCACAAATGCTAAAAACAACGCATATATGCCCCTTGACACACACACACACATCGTATTTCAACAGAAAAACAAACACCCGGTTGCAAAACTCGAACACGGTCGTCCCTCTCCGACGACATGCGGCGACAACGGCGTTTTGCAGCAGCTCCCAGTGAAACAGCCGTGTGGCAGGGACAGTAGTGATGAGACCCAACAGCGGCCATTTCGAGCGATATTCCCATGAGCACAACATCGATCTCGACGGTCTTTTCTTGGCTACACAAGACGTCCCACGATAGGGGATGTTGAAGAGGTGCCGACATCAATCCAGCAGGTGGAAGGATGGCGGTGAATGCAGTGAGGAATGGAGGTCGCACCTCCACCGGAAAACAACCACAATGGTCGTTACACCCGCTTCATCCGGCCTTCACAGTGGTTGTCGTTTCATCCTTGACTTCGTCGGTGACAAAAGTGATGGTAGTGCAAGCAACGGTATCCGACGACGATATGGTTGACAACGGCGGCTAGGGATGAGGGTGATAAAGTGGTAGCGGCAGTAGACGTTCCAAGGGTTGTGGCAGCTGGGGAATTAACGATCTAGGTTTAGGTTTAAGCAATGCAACAGGAGGAACGGGATATGTGGGGTTAAAGTCCCACTCCAAGCAAATCTTTGCACAATTAACAACTTTGGTCCCTCCCCATGAGAATCTTTTCAAATTTAATCCAATATTTACCCCTTTAGCCCCTGATTCAATAAATCTTTACAATATAAATCTAGAATTTACATTTTATCCCTTGCTTCCATAATTCCTTTTATATTAGGTCCAAATGATACCAAACACCCCTGTCCTTAAAAACTCTTTACAATTTAATCCGAAAATTACATTTTAACCACTAACTTCTATAATTGTGACTTTTAACTCTTCGAAACCAACACCTTGCTCAATTATTGATTTTAGGGCTACTATATATTCATTAATTTGTTTATTTATTTATTAAATAAACGGGGTGTTACAGAAATGTTGATATGATTGCTGATAAAGTTGAGTTTGTTGGATAAAGAATCCAACATGGAGCAAATTCATAAAACCACATTGAATTGGTTACATGTTCGAGTATTGGCATGCAGTTGTATCTAACACAAAGGCATTGTCGAGCTTGCAGTTCGATAGTTTGATGAGGTATTTTGATTGAGATCTAGGGTTTTTGGATTTTAAAACAATACAAATGTGTGTATGTAAATAGAGGAAGAGAAGAATAATGTTAAAATTTTCGTTGTCTGTAGTGAAACTTATATGTGAAAAATTACTTTTTTTTTTATGAAAAATCAAAAACTAATCGTTAAACGGCTAGTCAACCAAGTCAACACCTAAACCTCTCCAATCGGTGGTTATCCATCATCGTAGCCACCACAAACTCCCACGACCATGACCACGATCACGACCGATCACAAACCACCGGAGTGATCTTCACAGACAGTGGTCGTTACCACGTAAACCATGAAGCCATCCCTGGAGAGTACTCTAGAGGGCCTAATAACATGATAATGCTCTGTAACGGCAACCACTAGATACCATTAATAGGTATTTATTGCATTAGTGGATTGACCAAGCATGAATGACAAACTAATGTGTAAAATGTGTGTAGTATACTGATGGCACTGCATTAAATGATGGATGCAAGAGAACATTTCCGGTATTACAACATATTTGTTATAATTATAATGATTTTAAGGGGGAGGCAATATGTTCAATTTATTTTTTTATAATTATAATAATTTTAAAATATAAAAACTGATTATAAAATATTAAAAAATATTTAAAAAATGTTAAAAAAATATTGGGCAAATATTTTGTTTTGAGAGTTTAAAAAAATTAAATATGATATTTATAAATACATTGGATAATTATAATATTTATAAATATGTTGGACAAATATGATATTTCCATGTTTAACAAAGTATATATATGAAATTATCTCTATTTATTAAAGATATATACAAAATTCTCCATTAATTAAAAAAAACAAAAAAACAAATGACGATCTCTATCTCTGGTACGGGATTGCATCAAAAATTGAAACCGTAGCAGATTATTCTTTATGTTGAAAGCGTTTCAAGAAATTTGATAAAAATTGCAAAACGATTTTGATTAATCTCACAAACTGAACAGGAGATTGAAGTGTTGAATAGATTGAGACAATTGATTCTTGAATCAGATTTGAAAGTAGCAATTACGAAATTTCAGGTAAACCACCTCAAAATAATGAAATATGACATGTGTTGTTGTACTTGTTAAATTTTAATTAATTATAATTATTGTACATTATGTTCCATTGAAGCAGTCAAACGACCCGAAAATACCCCTCCATGTCATAAATGATTGCACCCATTCCTTCAATGAAAAAAAATTCATCGGGAAGGGGGGTTACGGAAGGGTTTACAAGGGAATACTTACCTGGGCAAATCATATAAACAAACTAGTTGCTGTAAAACGCCTAGATGTCACTGGATTTCAAGGTAACAAGGAATTCCACACAGAGGTCACAATGCTTTCAGAGTATAGACACAAAAACATTATAACACTTATAGGGTATTGCGATGATAACGAAGAGAAGATCCTTGTTTATGAATATGCAAGCCATGGAAGCCTTGACAAATATTTAAGTGGCCGTGCAATGTCGGGTGGACTTTCATGGCTACAACTCCTCAAAATATGTATTGGCATTGCATCTGCATTGGATTATCTTCATAACAACGTGGCCGAAAAACACAGAATAATACATCGCGATGTAAAAAGCGCGAATGTTTTGTTGGATGAGAATTGGAATGCAAAACTTTCGGATTTTGGGTTGGCGAGAATAGGCTTAGCAAATCAACATAACACATTTGTGATCACCAACATCGCTGGCACACATGGTTATTGTGACCCACAGTATGAAAGAACAGGGTTTTTAACAAAAGAGTCGGACGTATATTCGTTTGGAGTGGTTTTGTTTGAGGTTTTGTGTGGAAGGCTAGCGTGTATTTTGAATTACCATGATGAACGGAGATTCCTTCATCATTGGGCTCGAACCCACTACAAAAATGGAGAGCTGGATAAGATAATTAACCAGAGAATAAAGACAGAAATTAACCCAAGAACATTAAGCAAGTTCTCAGCTATTGCATATCAATGTTTGCACAAAACTCGGGAACAACGGCCTACAATTGCTGAAATTGCATTCCAACTTGGGGAAGCTTGGAAAATCCAAGTAAGTTTAAACATAGTTTTTATCTATTACTTTAATACGTACATCTTCTTAGGGGAAAAATAAGGATGTCCATGAAGTATATGAGTGGCTGACATGACAATTGTTTTTGGTCCATCATCAGTTTACAGGAAGAATGATAAAAGGAGATGAGACTTTTGTCACATGATGAATAAGAAAGAATCATTAGTGAATCTTTATTAAACAAGGGAGACATGGACGAACAAAATCTAAACTAAAACTTGGTTTTATGGTTTTAAAGAGAAACAGTGAGACAACACAACATCACATGTTGCTCTTCTACACAGATGAAAAAAGCATTGAAAGATTACCAAATATTTGTTTCTTTGTATATCTACTATGTTTCTGTGTTAATGCATGGCCTGTATGTTTTGTTGCATTGTAACACTTGTAGTTGAAAAAAGTTAAACTCTAAGCGATTGTAATTTATTATAATACGAACAGAATGCATCTGTTTTTATTCAAACATTAAAGGAAACAAACAAGGACAGAAATTACCTATACATGAGAATCAACGTATTCATACTAGATAAAACAGATCAAGCAATTAATACTGAACGCACTGATCTTTTACTGGATATAAATTAACGACAACAAGTCACATATCTGCTCTATGTTACCGGCAAGAGGTAATCTTGTCTCTATTCTACTGCTCTCTATTGTTGTAAAAATCATCCGAGTCTGACAAGGTGTAGCAAGAGTTTTACTTGTAAATAATTTGGTCTGGAAAAAATTGGTTAAAAGTCGCATTATTAGGCGGTCAAAAAACAGCTGAAATAAAACATAAGGTGGGAAGCAACATACTATTTGAAAATGAGTACTTTAGTTTTCAAGTTGTTAAATGTATTATGGTGATAATCACTTGAGGTAATTGAACATTAGGACTTGCGTTATTTTGCTATAAATTGGAATTCTTTAGAGTTGCCCTCGCCATTGACACATGTCTGATTCTACTATAGACGTGAACATCAACAACTCATTTATTATGCTATCTTATCAAAGGTGAAGATGCGAGTTTAATGCACACAAAAAATGAAGTCTTCTCCAATAAAAGACATGTCAATCATTTTACTTCTTAATTCATCTCGTAATACTGTCGTTATGAATTAGGAAGGGATAATTTGAAATTGAATTTGGATGGGGTTCTATTCTTCGATGACATTGTAAGATCCCGTGAATGATGACAAATGCGGGAATATAATGATTATGAGAATCAAACAATATCAAGAACATGAGAAGTAAATAAAGTGTTTTAAGCTCTCATTAGTCTAGAAAGTTATTACAAAGTGGGTCATCCAATATATCTCTCTCTAAACTAATCTCACATTCTTACATAAATGCGATCATCTCACTTCCTATTTATAAAAAAAGCTCAACCCATTACACATCCCTTAAAGGGCAAGCCTACATTACATCCAAGGAGAACTTTGCACCCTAACATTCTCCCCCTTAAAATTAGGATTGGATGTCCCAACTTCAATATCCAAACGAGCACCAAGCGATCTAGACCAACTCCCCCTCGAAGTAGCACTGGTTTTCAAGTCCTCTTTGAAAAAGAATAACTTTTCGAATACCCATTTCAATTCTATCCCCCTTTTATAATAAACAAATGATTATAAAACGCCAAAATGGTAAGGGAAATGCTCGATGAATAATCTATACGAAACTCCCCTCGATGTATGACAAAAATGAAATGATTCAAATCCAAGAAACTACCCTAAAAAAATACGCCAATGTCTTCAAACCTTTGACTTCCCGGACTTGAAAATGAACACCAATTGTTTATGTACCACGAAAAATCTTACACCAAAAACGATCACGAAAAGCCAAGAGAAAATATTCAAAAGTTGTGAAGATTTCAACTTTTGGGTGAGAGTTGTAGTCTGAAATTGGGTACTATTTTCGCAAGTACTTCAAGGACCAGTTGCGAAAAATCCCCCCGCTTCACAGAAATAGCGAAAATACCCCAGATTCAAAACTGGGTAGAAACTGTCAAATCACTTAAATTGTGCGGACCTAAAACGAAATATAAAATCTTCTTCTTCCCTAATTCATGATAAGCCATGAACGCAGCAACAACGTAGTCGAACCCTTCGACTCTCAGGCAACTTTTGATCCTCAGACTTAATCTCGACCATGATCGTTACATGGATGATACTCAGTATACTTGGAATAATCACATTAATAGTTGCATTGATAGTTATCTTCAATCCCAAATCTGTATTGATAGTTACATTGTAGACGACGACTACTTCACTTATTAGATTAGTATTAGCCGCATGTCCCAGAATGAAATGGGATGGAATGGAAAAAACGGGAAGCACTATCGATTCAGTTTTTTTGGGAGGGAGAAGCTTGTGAAGAAGGAAGCTTATCATTTGTAGATGTGCTTGTCGAGGAGCATGCATAAACTGAAAGACTTAATTCACAGTAAACATCATGTCGGGTCGAGTCAACGTGAAAGACTTTAGGCCTCCCATCTTCCGCCGCATATCTCACGCTTCTTCATCAGCTCCTAGTGTCAGTCAATTAAGATTCACCATCAAGGGGAGGAGGACCCAAAGGTAAAGCCAACAGACATAAAAAACGGATGCTATTGCGGCTACACCTCCCGCTTTGTCAGGTATACTACAAAGAATGACATACATCGGTAGGAAATACCATTCCGGTACAATATGAGGCGGGATGGGCATCGAATTAGTAGGTATATAATTGTTGGGCTGCCCAAAAGCCGAGTGATCATAGGTCTAGGGACAAGGTACTCAGTTGTGGAAGGGCACTGCCTCACATTAGTCTTTGTTACTCAGAAGTTGCGTCACTACTTCATGTCCTTCACAGTTCATATTGTGATAAGATGTGACCCAATCAAACACTTAATGTCTCAAGCTATACTATACTCATAGGGAGAACTGCTCGGTGGTTCCTGGTCTTTCGACTATTAAGCAAACAACTTTCATTTCTAGTCCAATTTTTTACAACTTTCGTTTCTAATCACAATCGAACTTCATCCTCACTGCATTAGTATGACTTGCTGAAAACCTCAACTTATTCTTATTTCTTTCACCGACAACCACTTTTTTCATGGAAAATTCGTCGTACACCACCCTTCCTACTAGTCATTTTCCTGGTTCCATTCCGGTATATATGTGTTTATATCATGTTCCTTCACTCTAATTTGCCCTAATTTATGATCAGTTTAATAATTATTTTCTATCCTTTGATGTTGTAAAATTTATTTGTTGAGCTCCTAAATCAGTTGTAAATTCTATTGGGTAATCGGTTTTTGTTCTCTCTAAATAATAATTTAGGTTTTGTTCATCCATAGGGGGTGAAGTTTAGCAAATTTGCAAGCTTTTTCGATTTAATTGTTAATAGGTTTTGTTTGGCTATGAATCTAGACAAATCATCTAACATAACTAAATAAGAGTACTCATAAAATACTTGTACCCTTTTATGTCTATTGAATATGTTACTTGCCAACTGGATTTCTAACTGCAGAACTTGTTGAGAACATTTCACAAGGGCCCAACAAATGTTAGAACGCGATATTGTCTAAACTTATTTGATAAATAGATGCACAATGTGCTAACTTGCAAACAAATAGAACTTATTGTTGCTATATTGGTTGTTCAAGTTCCTGATGAAGATTGGGTAGATGGTATCATAATGAATTTGGCTTAAATTTTACCAATAGCAGAGTAGTATCATACTCTTAACGCTATAACTATTTATCTCACACCTCGTTAAAACGGACACACAAAGAGTGACAGGCTAAGGTCTCATCACAAAAAGTAAATAGGAGTACCAACCATAAACACTAAGCGTTTTAATTATACATCGCATACGAAACAAATACATTTAGTGTCCACAAATACATAGTCTAATACATAACAAAAGTAACAACATAAATCATGCTGGCATCTTATTGAGTCACTAACCGTTCCCTGAAAAGCATGCAAAAATGAGGTTCAACTATAAAATAGTTTGTGAGTTCACAGGTTTGTAATAGCACATTATTTCAGCAAGAAAATATTGTTTTGTTCAATAAAAGTTCTAGTTCAGAAAATGATGAATGTCATTGCATTCTGTTCATAACCAGGCCTAAAGACCGTTCTTACCCCATATGTATCATGTCCATGGTTCCCATGATGTCAGTTCATGGAATTATGTACTCACGGTTCTGGGCGAGTGGGGGTTGTCGACCCCAAATAATGCTATCCATAAAACCATTGGCTCGAATATGAGTTAATAGGTTGTAGTTTGGTTCTCGGGGACTTAACATACAAGTTCATAACACAAAATTCATAGCACAAATTCATATTACAAGGTTCGTAAACATAAAGTCCGTATCATAAAGTTCATAAAACCAGTTCATCCAATAGTGTTCATAGAAATTGTAGCATTCTTTCCTACCCAAAACATTAAAAACGTAAAATAGGGGTTGTGAATACTCACAAGGGAAAGTTTGTGGCTCGGGCTTCACGATTTGATATTGACGAGTACGTTTCCTACTAGTGTCCTACGGAACAAATAGTTTCTAGTGAGATATAATTAACTAAACTATTTTCTAGGAACTACCTATTCAACTAATGGTGTCGTAAAAGTGCCCAAAGTGTGAACGATTCGTTATTGGTAATACTGAATTCATAATGTTTTTTGTTCAAAATTTCACAAAAGCATGAAAAATAAATTCCAAAAATTATACAAATTTATTTTCCGGTTCTAACAGAGGGCATTGGTTTCCATAAATTTTACAGACATTTTTGAAGGTTATTTGATATTTATTTGTAAATTAAAACCCAAATAATAGAGAAAATTCAAAATAAATGGTAAACCGTTTCTATAATTCCCAATTTAATTTTTACCCTTTCTCATAATGTTCTCAAAGTTGATAAAAATATTGGTTAGAGCCTTTGAATCTAATGACCCAAATTTGTAAGTTCATGCTCCAATTTAATAAAACATATGGATAAAATACCCAACAATGTCCAAATCGTCTAGATATGTATATGACATTCTTATTTTATGAATACAATAATATTGCAATTCTTTAGATTTTTATCTCTTCTGTAAATGATTATTTTGAATTTATGACAATTAAATCATTATTTTTGTACAAAAATAAGGATTTTGTTTGAGCATTTGGGGTTTCACAAAACACCTCTTAAAAACATGAACTTTCATAAAATAAAATTTGTCTTAGAATTATTTCGAAGCTAAATGAGGTATTCAACCTCAACAAGTTAGACAATGTAGCATTATATAATGCATGAGTTCCAAATGTAGCTGAAAGTTCAAAAATTTATGAAGACAGTTCTATGGGGTTTTAATACATGAAAATTTTGGCATTATTTTATGGATATGATAATTTTCTAAAAAAATTTCCCCACATTTATTGTGGGGGTTAAGACCTTTGATCATGTAATGCAAAACTAGTGATCACAGAAAAAGTTCTGTTTGCGCAACTGTTTTTTACAAATTGTCAAAAATAAGATTTTTAATGTTTTACAGTAAGGCTAATTGGGTTTAAAAGCTAAGTCAATGAACTAGTCCTTGGAAAAAGAATATCTTGATTTGGTTTAGTAATTAGTGAGTTGTGTCTATTCAATTATGAAAAAATTATTCTAACAAAATGCATGTCATCCTTGGTTTCATTTGAGTGCCCCTTAGGGTCATTTTTCACAAGGACAACATGCACACTTGGTTTATGGTCGAATATGAATGACAGTATACTAGAGCTTACAGAAGAACAAGAAACTTGTAGGCGCATGTATCCAAGTCATAGATTTAATGTTATCCAAGGCCCCAAAATGGGTATTTCGTTTGCACCAAAATCTGGTTTATATCACATGGATGGAGTGAGTAAGAATCCAAGATGTAGTAGAAATGGGTTTTGTCATGTAAAAACACAAAAATAAATGAAGAAGAAGATGTAAAACTCGATTTTGACATCATGTGAACATGCATGCTTCTTTTCACTCTTAGCATAGGTTTGATCTCATATTTTCACCATTTATAACACATGTAATGTGTTGTGGTGAGAATCTACAAACAATAAGAGGAAAAGCAAGGATTTCTATCCATAGAATGGCATAGAATCCGAAAAGTAAAGAAGAATCATGAAGAGGAAGATGTAAAGTTCTAAAACAATAAGAAGGGGTTGTGCTTCTTACCTTGACTTTGATTTTCGGATGAAGCAAGAACATTTCTAAGATATCAAGATTTCGAAATTGTGGCAAAATATGGATAATTTTCGGATGAGTTTGACAGGTTTTGGGAGTAGCAGAGTGTGACAACTGGAAATTTTTTGGAATGAGCCAGGTTTAAAAATGTATCGATATATAAGAATGTGTACCTTGTAGATTATATTCATAATAAACAATTGAAAGTCAATAAGATAGACCAAAATTTTCAAAAATTTCATTTGCATTTAAAGTGTTTTAAGCCTAGAACCAAAATCATACTCAAGACCAAGAACCCTCTCTAGGCAAGAAACCCCAAGACCGAGGAGTTCGTTAGACCAAGAGCCCTCTTAACCGAAAACCATGCAAAGGCTACCACTCGAACAGAAAACTCTTTGTTTAGGGGGTTCTCGGTTGGGACCGAGGACCCCAGGATCTCGGTGGAGCATTAGACCGAAATCCCTAGGATCTCGGTGGCATTGGACCGAAAAACCCACACGATCTCAGTAACACTTTGGACCGAGAACCCATATTCTCAGTAGGGTGTAGGAGGCCTCGGTTGGATGGAAAACGAATATGAGCTGACCCTATGATAAGATGTTCCACCTTTTACCCAATAAGTACCCTTGCTTACCATGTTATTATCCCTTAAACAACCAAATCAACATCCCATCCTCTTCCCCTTTTTATCTTCGGCCGAGAGGGGTATCCCTCACCTCCACCATCTTCATTTTTCAAACAATTCTCAAAAATAAACTCAAGTTCTTCCAAGATTATCATCTCTAAGTTGGTCCTAAGGTTATTAGTAAGTATTTTCGTGACCCTCTAGTGTTTTAGCACATTTTCATGTCAATTTCATCCTATTTACACACATTATCATGTGTTAAACCCTTAGGATAATAACATCTCTAAGGAAGTTCATCAACTCCATTCTAGATTCTAGGCTCGAAATCTTCACTTCATCACTTCAAACTACCCAAAAATCCACTCAATGTGAGTTTATACCCCACATTTTCGATTTTTTCATGTTTTAGGGGGGGGGGGGGGGGGGGGGGGGAATACAAGAAATATTTGGAATATTTACACAAATGTTTGCATGTTTCATTTCTATGTTGGATATAGAACATTATTTGCATGAAAAATGGTTACTACTATTTTTTTGAACATTTATTTGTGGTATGATAGTTTTGAGATGCAAAACTAAGAAAAACAAGCATAAACTATGTTATATGTTCATTAGAAACAGTTGTAACTACAAACTTTCAAAAATTAAGATTTTATGGACAAAACATGGCTTTTTAGCAAATATGGTTATGAACTAGTTATTTTACCATTTTTTTGGGATATAACCCAACTTAACTAGTTATTTTACCATTGTTGTGGGATATAACCCAAAATATATTGTTTTAGACATGTATTTTGAAACTAGACAAAAATACCTAGGAGTTAGCTTTACAAAAAGAAAACTCAAAATTCTATGATTTTATTTAAAAATGGATTTTTAAACAAAATTGTCACAACAAGTTAATGACATCATTTTTGTGGGTTTTGACTAAAAATATATGGTTTTAAAACATATAAGATTAACTTGAGTTAAAAACCCCAAAAAGGGTAAAAAAAAATAAGTTTTATAAAGTTATATTTTTTCTAGTTAAGGGTAAATATCGTTAAAAATGGGCAAAAACTAAGAGTTGACTTTATCGTACCAAAAATTCTCATAATTGTGTTAGATGTAATTTTATATGATATAACCTTTTAAAACATCTAGACATGTTAAATTATACGTATTTATATACATGATTATATAAATGGACACAACAAAACATTTATAATAAACTAAAAACATCTATAATAAACTATAACTGGTATAGTTTGGGAATCACAAAAACTACACTATAACTTCAGAGTAAACAAATTATTATTCAAAGATATAATTATTTCATTTACAATAAAAAGGAGTTTACATGTCACGTAAATCAACTGATACTAGTTGTGAGACATTTACCTTCACCGTACCCACCAAAGTACACGTTATGTCCTAAATCATAACCAGAGTCTCTTATAGGGAGAGCGTGACAATTGTGTATAGATCTATACATGATTGACAACCCCGCACCTAAACTGTTAGCTACGGTTAGACCAGAAGGTCTGGGGTGACAAATGTCATAACAGTTCCGACGTCGAAGCACATCGTTCGGGCCACTAGTCGTATTAGTATGGTTATAATAACTCACATAGAGTATCAACATAATGTCTGATTTACGGGTTAACATACATTCAAGTAGTTTTATGTAAGATAAAACTTCATAAATACTACTTCTCAGTACTGCAATACTTATATTTTAGTCTTTGGGTTAAGACTTACATTTCATTTTAAAGAAAATATTGGATTTTCTAAAGTATACTCTATCATTTTCACGAAACAGTTACAAACCCTTTTCTTACAAAATGCTTATGAACTCACCAACTTAAATGTTGAAACTTTTCAAAATCACTTGTATTCTCAGGAAATCAGTAAAAATGTAAGACTCAAGAGTTTTTGGTGGGTGGGACGTCATCGCATCACGTTATTCATTTTTGTCACATGCATGGGACAATATGTAATCAATGTTTTGAGTACAATGTAAACATATTAATTATTCAATGCAATGATTATACTGATTTGTTTTATTTATATTCAATTGTTATGATACTGCACATGAAATCATACGCCCCCGAATGTTTCTGTCGTTCCGGTTTGGGGGTGTGACAGATTGGTATCAGAGCATTGTTTATAGTGAACTAAGTATATCAAACCATTTAAGATATACAACTATAAATACAATGGGGATAAAAAAAACTCTGACTAAAAGTGTACTTTTTCTAAATATAAGTATTTTTATAAAAGTAAACATACATTCATACATACTAGAACACAGTGTCATAATAAGAACTATATAAAAAGTTTTAGAGGAGTTAAAAACTACGACCAACCCTAGACAGTTACGTAATCATATCTAGGATAAATATAGTCTGATCAACTATATTTATGTGAGATATGACCAACAGGTGTTTAGGAATGGTCGTGATGGGTAACGAATCTGAAACTTACCAACCCTAGATACCAAGAAGCTCTAGAATCAAACGTAAAGATTAAAAATACTATGAAGGTATTTTTCATACACTTAAGTTATTCATGCATTTCTCATATCTCTATTCTTGCATAGACATCATGGCAGAATTTCACATGCCCGGAGATCCATGTTTCCCTAACCAGGGAAATGGTGGATGGATCGAAGAGGATCCTGAGGAGATCATGGAAGAAAATCCCGAAGAGGATCCAGAGGAAGAGGAAAGAAGTAGACAAGGATGAGGTATAGGAGGATTCATACGCAGAGTCCGAAGTCATTAATCCTACTTATGTCGCTCGAGTTCCAGCACGTCGACTGGACTACCAGGGACCCACGCCCCGTTAGGTAGAGGACCTGGAGAGGTGGAGCAGGCAGCAGCGTCAGCATCCTCCATACGACATGGAGTGAGGTTTCTATAACCTCAGTCACTGAGGACCAGAAAACGGAGCCCTTCCTGTCATGGTTCAGCGGATCACGAACCTTGGGGATCAGACCAGGGCATCGACAAACCGGATCATGGTGCTGGGAGCCGTTGTCGAGTCTACCGACGCACAAGCCCGACTACTGGAGAGGGACTACCCTCGGGCATGTCATATCATTGACAATATCTATGAGGACCTTAACACCGCTCGAGCAGAGGTGTGAGAGTATCAGGAGAGGCACTCGACTCTCGAGGAGAGAGTGATCGCAGCTGAGCGTCGAATAGAAGAGTTACATGGCGCCTCGACTTCATCTCAGGGACCACAGGAGACTAACCGTCGTGATTAGGGTTCATACTACTCACTTTTGTTATAGATTAAGTTTATGAGTAAGCGTTGCTGCTACTCTTTCCTGTATGTAGGTCCGACCCTAGAATAAGTGATTACACTATTCACGGGGTCGTTATGTTGCCATAATTTTTTCTTTTTATTTCATGATGTATAGTAAACCTTCTTAAAGGTCAATTTTCACAAAATTATGTACTACTACTAAAAATTTCAATGGAACGGATATTTATTTTATTACACTTGGTGTGTTATTTGTTATATAATTGTTATTCATTGTAGTAAATTCTATTTATGAATTGCACGCAAATTACAATAACAGTGAGACTTAATACATACATAATCGAGGTTTTCCATAACCCTTATCAAAGACTTACCATCATTCCACTTTATGGAAGAAAGATGCCACCACGAAGAGGTAGAAGACATGTCAACAACACATCGACAACTCTACCACCTCCACCTCCGCAAATGGATTTTGCAATATTCCGGGCAGTAGTAACAGTCACGGTTACTGTCGCCATGGCTCAAATCAGCAATAACGGGAATGGAAATGGAAACGGAAGCGGAAACGAGACTAGTAGTTCCAATCTCGGCGATATCCAAGGGCAACCACGAGTGTGCTCCTATAAAGAATTCATGAACTGCAAGTCCAGAACCTATCACAACGACGGAGGGGTTGTTACTTTAACAAGATGGTTTGAGAAAACTGAGTCCATCTTCGAAATCTGTGCATGCCTAGATATTTCAAGGTCAAATATGCAGTGTACACGTTCGCAGACTCAGCTTTATCGTGGTGGGACGGCCACGTTAAAACTTTGATTCTGGCTGTTGCAAACACTATGAGTTGGGAAGACCTGAAAGCTATGATGCTCGCGGAGTACTATCCAAGGAGCGAGATGCAGAAACTTGAACCAGAATTATGTGAACACTCCATGAATGGCTCTAATATTTCCACCTACACTACCCACTTTAAGGAACTGGAAACTCTGTGCCCGGGAATGGTCACTCTGGCGGCCAAGAAAGTGGAACTTTACATTTGGGGGCTACCCTCTCAAATCCAGGGAATGGTCATATCCGCCAACCCATGCACCCCCGACACTGCCAAGCATTTGGCATAATCTCTTGTCGACAAGGGAATCTGTCAAGGCATTATAACCCCTACTACTGAACTACCAAAGAGGGGAGACAACAAGAGGAAGTTTTAGAACAAAATGAAAGGCCAACCTGCTAAAGAACCACTCAAGAAACAACAAATTGTAGCCATCTACGCCATCACCGCTCATATCGCCCCTACTGCCCCCACACCAGTCAAGCAATATGATGGGACTCTTTCGAAATGTGACAAGTGCAACTACCACCAGCATGCAGCATGTCGGGAAATGCAATGTAACAATTGCAATAAGAAGGGACACACAACCCGTTTCTGCAAAGCATCGGCATAACAAACCACACAACCCGCTAATGCTGGGGTGAGTCGTGCATGCTACAGTGTGCGGTGAGACCGGGCATTGAAGAGGGACTACCCAAAGGAACAAAATAGAAACAGTGGAGGTGAGTGAAAGATTATAGCAATAGGTCATGAGTAGGCCATGAGGGATCCCACTGTGGTTACTGGTACGTTCCTCCAAAATAACTCATATGCATGCATACTCTTTGATAGTGGTGCGGAGAAAAGCTTCGTGAGCCACCAGTTTAAACACTTACTCGAACAGAAACCTCAAACACTAAATGAAACATTCACCATAGAAATGGTCAACGGAAAGACAAAAAGAACTAATGACATATTCGTAGGATGCACATTAACTCTAAATAATCATTCTTTTCGAATCGACCTTATACCGGTCACAATAAGTAGCTTCGACGTTATAACTGGTATGGATTGGTTGAGTCCCCACCATGCCGATATTCTGTATTACACAAAGGTCGTCCGCCTTAACCTACCAAATAGTGAAACCCTGGCCATTTATGGCGACAAACTCGATGCAAATCTACAAATCATCTCCTGCATCAAGGCTCAGAAATATCTACGCAAGGAATACCATGTCTTCTTAGCCCATGTTGTTGATAAGAAATAGGAAGTGAAAGACATCAAGGATATTCTCGAGGTCTTCAATTTTCCTGATGTATTCCCAGAAGACTTTATGGGAATCCCACTCGTATGCTAAGTCGAATTTAGAATCAACTTGATTCCTGGATCCACCCCGTAGCCAAATCCCCATATCGCTTAGCACCTGTAGAAATGCAGGAACTATCCAGTCAACTGAATGAGTTGCTGAGAAAATGATTCATCCAACCAAGCTTCTCATATTGTGGAGCACCAGTATTGTTCATGAAAAAGAAGGATGGATCCTTCCACATGTGCATTGACTATCGAGAACTAAACAAGCTCACTATTAAGAACCCTTATCCCCTACCTCGGATTGACGATTTATTTGATCAAGTGCAAGGATTGAGCTACTTCTCGAAGATTGATCTAAGGTCAGGTTACCATCAACTGCGAATTCAGGAGGAAGATATCCCTAAGATTTCATTCGGAACTCGTTAAGGTCACTACGAGTTTGTAGTGATGCCCTTCAGTCTAACTAATGTGTCAGCAGTGTTCATGGATTTAATGAATCGTGTATGCCGGCCTTACTTGGATAAATTCATAATAGTATTCATCGATGATATACTAATCTATTCATAAAGCAAGGAGGAACATCGAAAACATCTATGACAGGTCTTGGAGACATTAAAAATAGAAAAGCTATAATCCAAATTCTCAAAATGTGAGTTTCGGATCCAAAAGGTTGACTTCTTGGGGCACGTAGTCAGCAAATAAGGGATACATGTGGACCCTTCTAAGGTCAAGGAGATTACAAACTGGGAAACACCAAGAACATCGACAGAGAGTTGGGTCTCGCCAGCTACTACCGAAGGTTTATACAAAACTTCTCTCAGATTGCCAAGCCACTCACTATCTTGACTCAGAAGGGAGTAACTTTCATTTGGTAGAACAAGCAAGAAACTGCATTCCAAACGCTAAAGCAAGCTCTGTGCAGCGCTCCCATCTTGTCTCTTCCAGATGGGACCGAAGATTTTGTGGTCTATTGCGATGCGTCCAAGCAAGGCCTTGGATGCGTGCTCATGTAACGAAGGAAGGTCATCACCTATGCCTCAAGACAACTCAAGGCTCATGAAGTCAATTACACCACACACAACCTCGAACTAAGAGTGGTGGTGTTTGCCCTGAAGATCTGGAGACACTATCTTTACGGAATCAAGTGCACCATCTTTACAGATCATAAAAGTTTACAACACATCCTCAATCAAAAGAAGCTCAATATGAGACAACGACGATGGGTTGAACTACTAAATGACTACGAATGCAAAATTCGTTATCATCCGGGCAAGGCCAATGTAGTAGCAGACGCCCTAAGTCGGAAAGAACATTCAGGCCACCGAGTGGAATCGTTAACCATGACCATCCATTCACATCTATCCGCACAAATCAAGGAGGCACAACTAGATGCCTTGAAACCCGAAAACATCACAGGGGATGCATTAAGGGGAATAGGTAAAAACTTCGAAGTCAGGAATAACAAAGTTTGTTACTTCATGGATCGAATCTGGACCCTGAGATTCGGCGGGTACATAGATGTTGTCATGAACGAGGTACACAAGACAAAATACTGTTGGGTTTTGAGAAATCTAACACTCCTAAGTGTACATGCAACCCTAAATACCTTGGATCTATGTTTTCTCTATTATACATGCAAATATCAACTTTCCAAGGTATTGTACTATTCTAGCATACAAAACTTTGAATAACACAAGTTAGAATAACATACCTTTTGTTGGTGCTTGTCTTCATGAAGCTTGAGTACCTTAAATGGTTCACACAACACCATAAGCACTTGGAATAACTTAGAGAGAAACTTGAACACTCCATGAAATCGTTTAGCCCTCATACACACATAGTCACGATTTCTTGAGCCATGGGTTTCTTTTATATGGTGGCTATTAGGGTTACACCATGTAACTCATGACTTTACCCATTCCTTATGCTCCATGGAGTTTAACCTCCATGGAGTATCCATGGGTCACCCCATGGACTTAGTCCAACATAAGGAATCTTGGATCACAAGCCCACATATATAAGAATGAATGATTTACACAATCAACCCATATATTTAATTAGTCTCCTTTTGATCATTTAATTAATTCCAAATTAATTCTTGATCAATACTAATTAAATAACCTTATTAATATATTAGAACTTATAATATATTAATAAACCTTAAGTGTTATTTCTCTCATTTTAGTCTATCCAAGTGCATGATGCCATACAACCCAAATGGACCATGCCGGGTCGGGTCAAGTTTTACCAATTATAGTTATGGACTTAGACATTAATCCAACAGTCTCCCACTTGGATAAGTCTAAAACTATTATTGCAAGTATGACTTCAAAAGCCGACTAGCAATCGTAGCTCTCAAAAGCTTCTGTCGAACTCTGACCTTGTAGATGAACTCTGACCTTTGTCAATGACTTGTCCATTAGATAAGGGATCATATATTCCTCCATTCTAGATATCATATGGACTGAGACATGGATTATAATCATTGTCTCTGTCCATTTGTTGTTTCCCGATTTCTGATTTATGACGACTGACTAATTGAACAAATCAAATCAGTCCTGGCCCGGCCGAGCACTTCCATTTGTCATCATCAAATCATCGAGGGGCCCACAGATATCGCTTTTATCTAGAAGGCAAAAGGAATGGATAAACTTCGACTCATATGCTTGTACTAACTATTTGTTGAATCATACACAAAGGCATGTTTTATAACATCGAGTTACCAATGCGTTTACGTGCAATCAATGTATAACCAACTTATAGTCAACAACTCATATCTCTAGGTTTGAAGAATATAAGATATTATCGTCTCATGATTCACTCGTGATAAAATCCATGAAGTGAATCCAAATGAGCGTGGGTTGAATCCAATACTCAGCCCTTATGAGTACTCATGAATGTTGTAGCAACTACTGCATTATCTAAAGCACTTTAGACAAATCATACAAGCCAAATTCACGACAGTCTTGATTCATATCTACTTCCAACATATGACCGACTGTGGATGGTTTGAATAACTTGTTCATTCGGGAGAATGACCTAGTTATTCTGGAAGTCAAAAATGCAAAGTGAAACACAAAATAATACTAGTCCTATATGGCCTCAACACTTTGAGCGTAAATAAAACACCTTTTATCTAAGCACCATATTGATCACTCATTATTCATGTTTCGATTAATCAACTTAATACTTGAATTGAAACAGTAGTGATGCCATGCTCCAAGCATGCATACTATGTTTCTCTAAACAATATCTATGCCATACTCCAAGTATGCACACTATGTTTACATATGGTCATCTCTTTGTGAAATGTATATCAATTAAACATGACTTCTATGATTCTCATTTCACAATCCCAATCCTTATTGTAAATGTAAGAATACCAAGTTCTTGTCATTTACCGTAATCTATGCAATGAGCCTCTTGTAATGATGTTCACACAAGTCACAAAGACTTGGCAACAAACATTACAAAGTAATCCAATGGAAAGCAATTCCATGGAGATGAAGTCTCAAATTCAAAGTACATTCCTTTGAACATCCTTCTTTGCATAGATTCAAAGAATAACTTCCACCTATGGAAACAGTTCCATATTCCCATCTTGACCATCACTTTTGAACAAGAGTTTCCTCTTTCCAAAATATGTCAATAAGATCCTTACTTTATACTTCCAATTGTCCATGAGTAACCAAACTTTGGAAAACCCTAAATTGTTCTCGACAATTGCTTAATCATCTTAGTCATATCCAGTTCTAATCCCTTTTCCCTTCTTAACGCCCTAAGCATTAGGAAAATTTAGAATGGATGAATATTATAACACATGCAACCGATCCTATATCTGAAGCATATGGGATACGATTCATGCTATAATATTTTTATTTGCCATGTTCTCATAATTCGAACTATGAAGAGGGATGCCGTAATCATAATCGAATTTTGAGAAAGCAACATATATAGAAATTCCTTATGTTGAACCATTCAAACATAACATTCATATATATTCTTGACTAAAGTTGATTAAAATCCCAATCTAATCTTGTAGAATTGGAATGAAGTATAAATTTCTCTCCCTTAATTATAGTAAAACAACTTTTTCAAAGCGAGTTGAAACTTTTGTTTTCTATAAATAACATTGCTAACTTGCAACATAATCATCATGCTCCCACTAGCATAATGATTATTATCTAACTAGCATAACACTTTATGCTCCCACTAGCTTTGACATGTACCTAGAAATCAGTCAGATTTCTGATACTAGATTGCCTTGATAAGCGTTTATCAAACCATACACCTGGAGTCTAATCCTTTCCTTAGATAGCTCACATGTGAGTCTAAACCTTTTCCATTCTCATTAGTTAGTGTGCCGGTTAACCACACACGCTCCACTAACGACATGAGAATGAAAACTTCACACATGTTATCCATTTAAATCTACTTAGTGAAAGAGTTTCCTCACTATCATTTTCATGAATCGGAGAGAAACCTTATGAAACTTAGATTTTGATGGTCTATGTGTTCTTATCCATGTGAATTGTCAAAACCATAGTCACAAGACAAGGATAATGATAAATCCAAACTCATATGGATTGAACTCAATCTAATTTCTTGCCACCTGGCAGCTCAAGGGCCTGCCATTGCTTCCAAGTTGTTATGCAACCAGTTGAGAACTCTCAGAACTCCAACACAAACCCAACTTTTACTGGAATGGGCACAGAATATGTCAACACGATAGGTTACAAACCTCAAGTCGTGGTCTAGTGATTAACATAACTCTTGATTAGTTCTTGAATCTATCTTAAGATCATTTTAAGACTCTCACTGACCTCTTGACATATAAGACTCTCTTTGTCAAGAACCATTCCTTGACAAAAACGAATATTCAAGAGTTAGTGCAGATTCTTATCAAGTTAAACACTTCTCACAATTGGTCTAAGTTGGTCTTTGTTTTATCCAAAACATCACAACTTACCAATTTCGAATGTACAAGAGTAAGAACACATTCTACTCTACATTTAACAAGTGTTTTAAACATTTTTTAAGATTATGTCACTCAAGGCTTAATCTTGGAGTATGACTCTAAGATTTAATTTTGGAACGAAGTATAATTTATCTTTTGATCTAACCATTTCATCAATTCACGATTCCTCTCCTTTATCCAAACAAAATGAACTAAGGTGTCCTTAGAGGATCAATTGTGACATGGTTTCATAATCATTAAGATAATCATAAAACAAGATACTCAAGTACTCTCCCATCTCTTCAGATTAGAGAAACTTTTATCTTTCTGCCTTATTTGATTCTTCTTACTCATTATATCTATCATTGAAACTTTTCCAATGATCCAAAACTATACTTAAACCTATAAGTATAACCATATTTACTAAACTTTAGTAAATCATAATGAATAACCTTATCAACTTTGTGGTGGACCTGATCAACGCACAACCAAGTGTATCCGATCGCTTAGTCCTTCACTTGACTCACATGCGAATGTGAACAAGGAATTAGTCTTAATTTCCCAAATATATTAAAAAATTCTCATGATCATACAATACAAGTTTTACGATTCCAAGTTTTTGTCCAACTGAAACTTGGGTTATGAGAATCTTTCCTCATTTGGTAAATTATGACACTACCACTAATGAAAGAATCAAATCCATTTACCCATATTGCTTATCAATGGAAACATATAATCAATAATTTTTCACAAATGTCATTGTAAGGATACTTAAAATAAATAAAATCAAAACCAATTTTCTTTTATTTTAAAACTTTGCGGAAAAATTTATCCTTACAATCCATATGTAAAACTTGTTGTTATCTATTCCTAAGCAATATATCATAACTCTTAAGTAACAGCTCAAAATTCTGATCACCGAACCATGAGATCGAAATCCATCTTCGCGATCAGAATTAGCATATACTTCCTTTAAGTTTCTTCACTTATTCTTTGATTCTTAAAACATCAACATGTGACCTCGTCACATTATGCAATAAGAATCTCAGAATAGAAACTTAATAGAGTTAGACAATGGACTTTACCTGAAGTAGAGTCAAACCTATTGACTTTACCATCCTTAAGATGTTTCGGGTAAATTTAGCAGCTTCGCAACCAAATTTTCCTTTAGCAACAGAATCATATGGACTCTTTGGAAACGTACATGGAACTATCATAGACTTAACCTTTCTCTTTACCATTTGGTCAACCGAGTTGACTATGGCCGATCCCTTTCCATTGGGAAGAGAAAGTTTTTCCTGGACCTCCAATGTCACCATTTTCAATGTCCAAATAGGTTTGGAAAGTAGATCTTTCAATCCAATTTGCTTTACTAATGCTCTAAATCATTTCTGATTTAGCATCATCGAGAAAATAGGTAAGATCATTAAGGGTCTTGTCGCGACCTGTCATCAGGGAGTGACTGAAGAACCAAGTCAGCAGCCAGCTACCTCGAGCCTTTGACACCCGACTCTCTCGACTTGTCAATATGTGGCTTAATCCCCAAGATCTAAGCACATATAAACTTTGCTTGCTAATAGGGATTGAGTGACTTAGAACTTATCAAGTCTTAAAACTTGTGGGATAGGGAGATTTATTGGAGGAGCTGGATTAAGTGAAGTATGATTTCTGGTCCCACAAATGCCCAACAAAGGGATTGATCTTTCACCTTCATTGCCATTTGGGATATCATCTTCATTAGGAAGCTTGTTCCTAAAGATTTGGGAAGACCATAGCTATCTAAACTAGACATCTATGATGGGAGAAATTCAAGGTAGTTAATTTAAAGTCCTTAATACAACACCCAATATGAAGTATTAAGGCTAGGACCCAATAACCTATTTATAACTGGAAGAGGGATGCCGTAATCCAAGTTATAAAATAATTAAAGGTAGGCAAATGACGATTTACCAATTTCCACCATGAAAACGAAATATTTTATTATTAGGTTTTATTGGTTTTGAAACTCCTAGATCTTTTGAGATACATTGAACTTTTCAATGGCATGTTTGAATCTCGATTGTGCCCTTTCAAATTTGTGACTAGGATGTCGAGGATCACAAACAAGGTGTAAATAACCATACAAATTGACTTGGTACCCTTAACAATATTACCTAATCGATGTGCCGGTTAACCACACACGCTCCACCGATCTATAATAAAGTCAAGTTACCCTTTGCCACTCCTACTAGTCCATGTTAGTGTGCCGGTTAACCACACACGCTCTACTAACGACTTGGTAAGGTACAAAGTGTAATTTTATGGGCTAGCACCTTTTCACATTTTCCTAAGTAACTAAGATTGGGAATTAATAAGTGTTTAGTTACTTAGTATTTTTCATTATACTTTTAATGAAGGGAGAATTATAGTCCATTCCTACCTGTTCGGCTAACGACCCTCCACCAGTAAAGGAAACGGTGGGTGAGAGTGGATACTCATTAAACTGCCATTTTATAGGCAGTAACCTTATACCCCCCTTATAGACCGGCTTCATGAATGAGGCCTACTAACGGTAAGATTGACTTCCTCTTATACATATCTATATAATTAAAATTATAATAATAGTATAAGGGTTGAATTTTAAACTTTTTAAAAGTTCAATGTTCAATTTGGAATTAAAGTATACATGAGGAGTAACTTTTCAAATTCCAAAACTTGAGGGCAAGTTTTGAAACTATTTCAAGACTCTTCAAATCATAACTTATGAGTTTAATGGTTCATTAAAATGAAGACTCTTCATTTTAATGTAACCCCTTATTCTTTAAAAACACTTTAAAGAAGTGTCTCTTCAACATCCATAACTTGAAGACAAATTATGGAGTCATTAAACTATTTAATGGAAAAAACTCTTACATTTTATGTAACCTACAAAACTTTTATGAGTTTTTAAGATTCATAAATATGACTTTTCACATAACTTGAAGACAAGTTACAAAAACATATTTTATGAACTTCTTTTAGACTAATATGGATTGAAAACAACTAAAACATAATTTTTTCATTATCAATCTAAACTAACTCATAAATCAAGGAAACATAAAATTCTTGAAAATTCATAACTTGAGGACAAGTTATGAACTCCATACAATTTTCAACAAGATCATGAATTATATCAGCAAACTATTTGCACACAATTCCTATGATCTAACAAAACTCATAAGCATGATTATTCATAATCAACAATTTTCAAGAATAACATGAACACATATAAACTTGAAATTTTTATTATAGCATTGAAATTGGTTTAACATAATCATTACCACATTCAAAACAAGTTTTATAAGCCCAAAACAGTCAAAGGTAATGATTCTAGACCAATTCCAGCACCAAAACTCGAAAATATGCTGTCTGGGGGTCCAACTCGTCGAGTGCACGAACAAACTCGGCGAGTTGGATGCATTTTGCCTTGGACTCGTCGAGTCCCTTCATGGACTCGGCGAGTCTGCTGGGCTGACAGCACCAAAAGTCGATTTTTAAGCAGTTTAAGCAAGTACAACAAGAAAACAAGCCTTGGCTCTGATACCACTGTTGGGTTTTGAGCAATCTAACACTCCTAAGTGTACATGCAACCCTAAATACCTTGGATCTATGTTTTCTCTATTATACATGCAAATATCAACTTTCCAAGGTACTGTACTATTCTAGCTTACAAAACTTTGAATAACACAAATTAGAATAACATACCTTTTGTTGGTGCTTGTCTTTATGAAGCTTGAGTGCCTAGTGCCCCAAGTGTGACACCTCAAATGGTTCACACAACACCATAAGCATTTGGAATAACTTAGAGAGAAACTTGAACACTCCATGAAATCGTTTAGCCCTCATACACACATAGTCACAATTTCTTGAGCCATGGGTTTCTTTTATATGGTGGCTATTAGGGTTACACCATGTAACTCATGACTTTACCCATTCCTTATGCTCCATGGATTTTAACCTCCATGGAGTATCCATGGGTCACCCCATGGACTTAGTCCAACATAAGGAATCTTGGATCACAAGCCCACATATATAAGAATGAATGATTTACACAATCAACCCATATATTTAATTAGTCTCCTTTTGATCACTTAATTAATTCCAAATTAATTCTTGATCAATAATAATTAAATAACCTTATTAATATATTAGAACTTATAATATATTAATAAACCTTAAGTGTTATTTCTCTCATTTTAGTCTATCCAAGTGCATGATGCCATGCAACCCAAATGGACCATGACGGGTCGGGTCAAGTTTTACCAATTATAGTTATGGACTTAGACATTAATCCAACAAATACTCCATTCATCCCGGTTCAGACAAGATGTTCAGGACCTCAAGAAACTTTATTGGTGGCCGAATATGAAAGTAGAGATTGCTACCTATGTGGGCAAGTGCCTGACTTGTGCCAAGGTCATGTGCCTGACTTGTGCCAAGGTCATGGTAGAATATCAAACGCCCTAGAGTTTACTTCAGCAACCAGACATACCCGAGTGGAAGTGGGAGTGGATAACCATGGACTTCATAACCAAGTGGCCCAAGACGACGGGTAGACTTGACACCTTCTGGGTGATCGTAGACAAGATAACCAAATCCGTACACTTCTTGTCAATAAAAGAGACAGAAAAGATGGAAAAGTTAACAAAGACGCACATTAAAGAAATCGTGCGACTACATCGGGTGCCAATATCCATCATCTTCGAATGGGATAGTAGGTTCACCTCACGATTATGGCAATCACCGTAGAAGTCCTTGGGAACCAAACTCAACATGAGCACAACTCATCATCCTCAGATAGACTTTGGTAAGGACTTGGATACCTACATCAGGTGCCAATATCAAGGTAAACGAGAGTCTACACTTCATAGAGGAACTTGTTGAAATCATAGACATGGAAGTCAAAAGGACGAACCAAAGCTATATAAGAATAGTAAAGGTCTACTGGAATGCCAAGCGAGGACTCGAATTCACTTGGGAGCGGGAAGGTCGAATGAAACAAAAATACCGAAAACACTTCCTCTAATTGAAAGAACTCATTCAAGATGCAAATTTCGGGACAAAATTCCCTCTAATGGGGGGATGATGTGAAAACTTGAATTTTTTTGGAATGAGCACGGTTTAAAAATGTATCCATATATAAGTATGTGTACCTTGTAGATCATGTTCATAATAAACACTTGAAGGTCAATAAGATAGACCAAAAATTTCGAAAATTTCATTTGCATTTAAAATGTTTTAAGCCTAGAACCAGAATCATACTCAAGACCAAGAACCTTCTCTTGGCCGAGAACCCCCAAGACCGAGGCGTTCCTTAGACCGAGAACCTTCTTAACCGAAAACCATGCGAAGGCTACCACTTGGACCGAAAACTCTTTGTTTAAGAAGTTCTCGATCGGGACTAAGGACCCTAGGATCTCGGTGACATTGGACTGAAAACCCCACACGATCTCGGTAAGATTTTGGACCAATAACCCATATTCTCGGTAGGGTGTAGGAGGCCTCAGTTGGAGGGAAAAGGAATAGGAGTTGACCCTATGATAAGATGTTCCACCTTTGCCACCTTTTACCCAACAAGTACCCATGCTAACCATGTTCTTATCCCTCAAACAACCAAGCCAACATCCCATCCTCTTCCCTTTTTATCTTCGGCCGAGAAGGGTATCCCTCACCTCCACCATCTTCATTTTTCAAAAAACTCTCAAAAATAAACTCAAGTTCTTCCAAGATCATCATCTCTAAGTTGGTCCTAAGGTTTTTGGTAAGTATTTTCGTGATCCTCTAGTGTTTTAGAACATTTTCATGTCAATTTCATCCTATTTACACACATTATCATGTGTTAAACCATTAGGATAATAACATCTCCAAGGAACTTCATCAACTCCATTCAAGATTCTAGGCCCGAAATCTTCACTTCATCACTTCAAACTACCAAAAAATCCACTCAAGGTGAGTTCATACCCCATATTTTCGAGTTTTTCATGTTTTAGGGGGGAATACAAGAAATATTTGGAATATCTACACAAATATTTGCATGTTTCATTTTTGTGTTGGATATAAAACATTATTTGCATCAAAATATGGTTACTGCTAGTTTTTAGAACATTTATTTGTGGTATGATAGTTTCGAGATGCAAAACTAAGAAAAACTAGCATAAACTATGTTATATGTTCATTAGAAAAAACTATAACTACCGGTAAATATCGTTAAAAAGGGGCAAAAACTAAAAGTTGACTTTATCGTACCAAAAGTTCTCATATTTGTGTTAGATGGAACTTTATATTGTAGCACCTGGTTCTTGGTACGTATTCTGTTATTAAATCTTTATTTATTTTGCAATTTTGGTCTTGGACTCGGCGAGTTGAAGGACCAACTCGCCGAGTAGAAGTGGGATGAGGCGCGGAGTTTAAGTCATGGACTCGCCGAGTCGGGTCCCGGACTCGACAAGTAGCTGCTGTCTGGACTAAAACCCTAATCCAGGGGTTTGCACCCTATTTAAACAACCTTATGCAGCCTCCATTCCCCCTTTATGCTCCCAAACACTTCTCATCGAAACCCTAGTCGTTTGTGCTTTGTTGAGGCCATTTTTGGTGTTCTTGTGTGATAGTAAAACTTGGAAGGAAGAAAGGAGCTTGAAACTTGAGTTGGGGACAGTAGATCCAGGGAGTTTACTTCATTTTCAGCAACTTCAAGGTATAATGCCCCTGTCTTGACTCATCTATGTGTTTATTCATCTTTAACTTGGGATTTCTTTGGATTGCTAAGTCATATTTCGTTATTGTGAGTGTGGGGTGGGTTTTAACTTTAGATTTGGGCCTTAAGAGGGGTTTCATGGCATAAAGGTGCCAACTTTAGGGACATGAAAGCCGCATGCACATTGTAGGACACTTTATGTGGATTTTTGAGCTAAAAACCCCATGCATGTCCATCAAGTTTGGAACTTTACGTATGAAGTGGACATTAGGAGGCCAGATCTATGGTTTTGGTGTGTTAAATCTCGTTTAGATCAACTGTATGGAATTGGTCAAGACTGGACTCGGCGAGTGCATTCTTGGACTCGACGAGTCCAAGGAAATCTCCTTAGAACTCGACGAGTTGTTCATTAACTCGACAAGTTGAGGACAAATCTAGTTCATCAGATGAAGGCCAACTCTACGAGTTTTTCATCAACTCGGCGAGTCGGATGAGTTTTCATGGGGCGTTCGGATGAGAGAAGAGCTCGTCGAGTTGACGACCCAACTCGACGAGTAGGGTCGCGGATGAGGACGAGTAGAGAGTGAGGAACTCAGCGAGTTGGGTCAACTGGAAGTTGACTTTGACTTTGACTTTGACCTTGACTTGGTTGGGGGTAAAATGGTCATTTTACCCTAAGAGTATAGAAATCAGTTTCTAACCGAGTGTTTGTGGGGTTTATAGCCGCAGGATTTCCGGAGCAGCAGCGGACGGAGGTTTCCCACACTAATTATCAGCAGCTACCTGTACGAGGTGAGTTACCTTCCAGTAGGGTGGGTCTAAGGCCACAATGTCGGCCCACCAATGAGGAGTATTTAGGAGATGATTGTCTTTGTGATAATTATCTTGGTCTGGTATGTGTTTGGTTATGAGTTATATCTGTATGATATGTTACGTGCATGATAGTTTCCCTGATAGTGGTCCTTAGGACCAAGGGGTAGGTCAGTACCCGGATAGGCCTGACTGTATGCTTATATATTGTTATTGTATGCTAGTGGTAAGGGGTGGAATAGTCCCCAGTTACCGGTTGAAAGATACCGATGATGATTACCGGTTGAAAGATACCGATGACGATTACCGGTTGAAAGATACCGATGATGATTACCGGTTGAAAGATAACGTTAGTATTGTATGGTATGTGGTATGATGGGGGAACTCAGTAAGCTTTGTGCTTACGGTTTCAGTTTTTGGTTTCAGGTACCTCGTCGTCTAAGGGGAAAGAGCCGGCAGCGTAGCATGGCATCACACACATCTGATTTTCTGCACGGTGTTTTCTGGGATTGTACTCTGATATGATATTGTTTATGTTGTGGGTTTCAAACATGATACTTGATTTTATGAGATGACGTGTTTATACAATATTTTCTAGTGAATGTTTTATGAGTTAATTAATTAAAAATGAAATTTTTGGACTTGAATTTTGGGATGTTACAAGTTGGTATCAGAGCGCTGGTTTGAGGGATTCGGATACACCCTCGGGGGTGTTTGGACTCAAACTGAGGGGCTAAAAGATTTTACAATAAAATGGTTTCTAAAAATCGAAACGGAAGGATTTTAAGAAAAACAAGGTGTGTGATGCATGCGACCGGCCGGGCTCAAGTAAGTTTTCCCCAAGATACCCATACTTGTTATGTTATTCTATATGGCTTTGATTCAGAATTGCATGCTAGAATAGGACTAAGGATCTAGGAGGATGTCTTGTGTGCCTGATATATGATTCTATGAATTGCATGCTAGTTAGGGCTAAGGATCTAGGAGGATGCCTTATATGCCTGTTGTATGAGCTGTATGCTAGGACTGTTTAGTCAGCAGTAGGATGGCTTGTATAGGTTATGCCTGATTTGGTTACTCGATGCATGAATGCTACTTGCTTTGTGCTATGGGGGTTCTGGCTATTTCCAACTAACTAAGGAGCGGATATGTAACAGTACCTGCAAGTTACTTAGGGGGAAGTAGTATGGGCTCCTAGTGCAGCTGATGGCGGAAGGTAGGTCGGAGAGTGCCCTAGGGAAGCCTAGGATGAGGTCAGTGGAAAGGGTATTGGTAAAAGGGACTTCGTGAAGTCGAAGCAATCCTTGAGGAAAGTACAGGTAGATGTGGAAGGTAGTATGGGCCCGTACTACTGAAAGCAGAGGACCCGTACTCGAATCAAGGAGGGCCTAGATGAAACCGGGAACCTTGGAGAGTGTGTTAGATCTCTCGAGTATAGGTATGATCCTAACATTTATGCGTGTATTTTCAGCATGGTGACCACACGACATGGAGCAGGAGGTTCCAGATCAGGATCGGAATCAGGCTCGGGTGTGACATCCGAGCAGGTTGATGACGGGCTGCGCGAGTTCATCGCGTCTGAGATCACGAGAGGCATCCTTGAGTCGACCCCTATCATTTTCAGGTCGATCAAGGAATGGATTATTGAGCTGATGGAGGATCGCCTCCGAGCATTCAGGAGTGATATGGCGTCTAGCCAGGTGGGTACACGCACACTGTCCTTTAAGGACTTTCGAGGGAGTGGTGCGTCAGATTTCCATGGGTCGAAAGACCCCATTGCCGCTAAGAGATGGATCGCAGACATTGAGTCTGCGCAGCTGACGAGCTTCTGCCCGGAGAGATCAAAGGTGAGATATGCAGCAGGATGCTTGCGAGACAGGGCTAGAGATTGGTGGGAGTATGTTGGTGACTCATTAGGAGCCTCGGCTGTTGAGGCTATGACATGGTCAGACTTTGTGACCAGATTCAAGGCGGAGTTTGCGCCAGCTGTGGAGCTTCAGTGGCTGGCCAGAGAGTTCTTGGATATGAGGCAGACTATGGAGATTGTGGCAGAGATCACCGCCAAGTTTCGGGAGAGGGCATTGCTGGTGCCCCAGTATGCGGGAGATGAGGATATGAGGAGGACCCGCTACCACAACATGCTACGAGATGATATTCGGGAGCATGCTAGTTTTTCAGCTTGCCCTACCTTGGATTCCATGATTGTCAGGGCTAGGGAGAGGGAGATTGATCTGGAGCACGTCCAGGAAAGGAAGGCAGTGGAGGGGCTGATGACTGGGGCTTCAGGGAAGAAGCCCAAGGGATCTGATGGTAGGCCAAAAGGCCAGGCAGGACAGGACCGTTTTGGGAAATGCGATCGGTCACACGAGGGAGCTTGTCGTACTGGGCCAGGTTCGGGCTGCTATAAGTGTGGCAATGTGGGGCATTTTGGCAGGGATTGTACTGCCCCCGCCCCTACGGTATAGATGACAGACCTGATATGCTTCCATTGCAATCAGAGGGGCGACAAAAGGGCCAATTGCCCGAGATTGACAACAGCGGTGCCGGTCTCAGCGACGACGCATGTTACAGATGGCCGGAAGGTCAAGGCAGAGGCTCCAGTGGTGCGGAGCCGAGCATTTCAGCTGACAGCCGAGGAGGCACGCGCTGCACCTGATGTGGTGACGGGATCGTTCCATGTGAACGGCATCCCAATTCAGGTGTTGTTTGATTCGGGCGCTACCCGATCGTTTGTTTCTCTTGCGATCAGCAAGAGATTTTCCGAGTCTTTGGGCATGTTGGATTGCCCTCTAGAGGTAGAGATTGCAGACGACCGATCGGTGCGAGCATCAACGGTATTCCGAGATTGTTTGCTGAGATTATTCGAGGAGCGCTACCTGGTGGATCTGGTTCCTATACCTTTGTGAGGGAACAAGGTTATTATTGGTATGGATTGGCTAAGCCCCAGTAGGGCTATGATTGACTACGTGCAGCAGTTCGTGCGAATTAGGACCCCAAGTGGGGGAGAGCTGGTGATTCAGGGTGAGAGGCCACAGCGAGGACCAGCTCTATGTTCGGCAGCAAGAGCTAGACGTTACATGCAGCAGGGTTGCGCAGGTTATGTTGCGTATGTTATGGATACCCGGGAAACAGGTAGGGCAACGGTGGGCGATGTGCCCGTAGTACGAGAGTTCGCGGATGTATTCCCCGAGGAGTTGCCTGGGATACCTCCGGAGCGATAGGTGGAGTTCAGGATCGACCTTGTCCTTGGTGCGACTCTGATAGCCAAGGAACCGTATCGGTTGGCTCCTCCTGAGATGCAGGAGTTGTCTACACAGCTGCAAGGGCTGTTAGACAAGGGTTTCATTAGACCGAGAAGTTCACCCTGGGGAGCCCCAATTCTGTTTGTGAAGAAGAAGAACGGGTCGCATCGGATGTGTATAGATTATCGGGAGCTGAATAAGGTAACGATGAAGAACCACTACCCACTCCCAAGGATTGATGACCTCTTTGACCAGCTACAAGGAGTATCTTGGTTCTCCAAGATTGATTTGCGTTCAAGGTATCATCAGATGAGGGTCAGAGAGGAGGATGTGCAGAAGACTGCGTTTCGGACGCGTTATGGCCACTAGGAGTTTGTGGTGATGCCTTTCGGGCTCACCAATGCTCCTGCTGTGTTCATGGACTTCATGAACCGCATGTGTAAACCGATGTTAGACAGGTCTGTGATAGTATTTATTGATGATATATTGGTTTACTCCAAGACGCGAGAGCAACATGAGGAGCATCTGCGGGAGGTTCTGGAGACTTTGAGGAGGGAGAACTTGTATGCTAAGTTCTCCAAGTGTGAGTTCCGGTTGCGCGAGGTGTAGTTTCTTGGGCACCTTGTCTACCAAAACGGGATTTCGGTAGATCCGGCCAAAATGGAGACCGTGATGAGTTGGGAGGTTTTGAGGTCTCCATCTGAGATTCGGAGCTTTCTAGGATTGGCAGGCTACTATCGGAGATTCATTCAGGACTTCTCCAAGATAGCAGTTCCGCTTACCCGACTGACTAAGAAGTCAGTGGTGTATTGTTGAGGGCCTGAGCAGCAGACCGTGTTGAGGCAGCTGAAGCCTCACGAGGCGAACTACCCGATGCATGATTTGGAGTTGGGGGCTGTTGTATTCACCCTCAAGATTTTGAGACATTACCTCTATGGGGTTCGTTATACGATTTACATGGACCACAAGAGTTTGAGGTATCTCATGGATCAGCCAAATCTGAATATGAGGCAGCGTTGGTGGCTTGATGTGGTAAAGGATTATGATTGTGAGATCCTCTACCATCCAGGGAAGGCCAATGTCGTGGCCGATGCGCTTAGTCGCAAGGCAGCGCCGATCAGGGATATTTGTCTGAGGATGACAGTGGTAACTCCGCTTCTGGAGCGAATCCGGGAGGCTCAGCAAGAGGCTATGAAGCAGGAACATCGGAAGAGTGAGCGGATTGTGGGGCAGGTTTCCTCCTTCGACGATGATAGCCGAGGGTTGTTGACTCTTCACCGTAGGGTGTGGGTCCCTTATCATGGAGGCGTGCGCCAGGTCCTGATGGAGGAGGCGCACAAATCCCGGTTCTCCATTCATCCGGGGCGACGAAGATGTATAGGGATCTTCGCCAGGACTATTGGTGGCCCTGCATAAAGCGGGATGTGGTATGGTACGTGGAGCGGTGTTTGACCTATAGGAAGGTCAAGGCCGAGCATCAGAGACCATACGACAAGATGCAGTCGTTGGATATTTTGTTGTGGAAATGGGAAGACATCACGATGGATTTTATCACCAAGCTTCCCAGAACTGTGCAAGGAGTAGATTCGATCTGGGTCATCGTCGATCGATTGACCAAGGGCGCCCACTTTATCCTGATTCAGGAGAGCATTTCGGCCGAGAAATTGGCCGAAATCTATATCAAAGAGGTGGTGGCGCGGCACGAAGGCCACAATGTCGGGGTAGGTCAGTATTTAGGAGATGATTGTCTTTGTGATAATTATCTTGGTTTGGTATGTGTTTGGTTATGAGTTATATCTGTATGATATGTTACGTGCATGATAGTTTCCCTGATAGTGGTCCTTAGGACCAAGGGGTAGGTCAGTACCCGGATAGGCCTGACTGTATGCTTATATATTGTTATTGTATGCTAGTGGTAAGGGGTGGAATAATCCCCAGTTACCGGTTGAAAGATATCGATGATGATTACCAGTTGAAAGATACTGATGGTATTGTATGGTATGTGGTATGATGGGGGAACTCAGTAAGCTTTGTGCTTACGGTTTCAGTTTTTGGTTTCAGGTACCTCTTCGTCTAAGGGGAAAGAGCCGGCGGCGTAGCATGGCATCACACGCACATCTGATTTTCCGCACGGTGTTTTCTTGGATTGTACTCTGATATGATGTTGTTTATGTTGTGGGTTTCAAACATGATACTTGATTTTATGAGATTACGTGTTTATACAATATTTTCTAGTGAATATTTTATGAGTTAATTAATTAAAAATGAAATTTTTGGATTTGAATTTTGATATATGATATAACTTTTTAAAACATCTAGACATCTAAGCAATAAACAATAAACATTTTAAGTGTTTGACAAACAAAACAATTTATATGAGTAAAATGAGCAATACGCAATAAGCATTCCCCATTGCTTATTAAAATCAACTTATTTGTTTTATTCCTACCGCAATAAGCTGATTTTTAAAGATTCTTATCCAAACAGTTAAATTTATTTATTGCGGTGGAATAAGTAATAAACAACTTATTTTCTATCCCTATCTAAACACCCCCTGAGTTTTGACGGCTACCATTTGGACGACAGTTTCCACTCACCGTGGTCCATTGTATTAATAATTGCATTTGTTGGTGCGTTTATATCATAATCGCATCATTAAACATTCAATTTTTTCATTTCCAAACGCCACCTCAGTTCCCTCCTTACATTTCGTTCTCGGGCGATGGCTTTCCCATTCGATTTTTTCATTCCTCCGCGTGATTCCTTTCCCTTATATTATTTCGTTATCTCATCTCTCACCCAAAGGCAGACAACGAAGACACAACAGATACCAGCGGCCTTCTGCTGCAACCGGCGACTTCCTCCTTGTATTCCGGTACAAAATCTGCAAGCCCTAGCTTTGATTTTTCTTATTGTTAGTATATTGCTTATTGTTTCCATTCTTAAATAGTTTGTTTGATGGGTTTGATATCCAGCGACACCTTCAATCCTTTCATCAGATGCATCTTCACCCACTTCATTGAAGACCACTTGAACGCCTTTTTTCTGTATCAGCTTCAACTTTTTTTTTTCTCTATTCGTCTCTTCCACCTGTTTGTATTAATTTCAATTTTGTTTTACTTTTTGAAGAAATTCATGGTTTGGAGTGATCATCGAGATAGGGAACACCAAAAATCGACAGAGTTGAGGAAGGTTTGTTATTTATTTTATCTAATTTTGACTTTTGGATTAGTTTCTACAAATACCAACTGAAGCTTTGTTATTTTTACTCAAGGAAAGGGGAATTCTATAATTCACATTGCTAGGGTGAGATTTTACTCCTGTTGTATATAACGTAAACAGATTTTTTATACTAAAGTTTATTTTATTAATGTGTGTATAATATCTTCATAATCATAGTGTTTGTTCATAACTCAAATATTTGCTTAACAGAGGTGGAAAGTTTAAGATATTGTCATGATGTTTTCACTCCTAAAAGATTCTAGAAACTGTGTCCAACTATTGGATGCTTCTAATAACATAACATTCTCTGTAATGCTAAGACTATATGTACTTTGTATGTTTTAAACACTTTTTTTTCAAACACTTAAATCTGTATACTCATTACAGGAAGAAATCTGCAGATTGAAAGTGAAATCAATATCAAGTTAATGCATGGCTTTCTTTTCTTTATCATTTTCATTTTGGTTGGGTTTGGTTGTGTTTTCATATCAAAGAATTAATTGAATTTCAAATGGTTTTTTTGACCTTTTTGGAAAGAGGATCACAACGACCCAATCCTGTCATACCCATATTTGTTGACAATTCCGGTGGTTGGACCGATAAAGTTGAGGAAGCTAGTAGAGAATGGCTTTCGTGCATAGTACGTATGATAGTATTGCCGAGTCCTAGTAAATCTAGAAGGACAATGTATTTTACTTCCATCACTCTTCAATTGTAAACTTTTTAGTGGATATTTTATGTTATTTTGGTGACGGTATATTAGGAAATAGAATCAGAATATGAAAGATTTGTTTGATGAGTATCAACTTGCTGATTTCTTAACACAGCCCGAGAAGTCAATATTTTGAGATTATAACATTAAGTTGCATTTATTGGTACATTTAACTCAAAACCAGTATTGCATTTAATGGTTGTTTCATTCTATGATTTAAAGGTGCGTTCATTTTTTTTTATAGGAAATAAAATGGTAGAACCCTTTTTGTTTTTTGGAGCGGTTTCATCATTTTTTGATGCGATTTTATAACTGCATCATTAAATGGGGTTGTTTTTGTTTTTTTTATGCGGTTCGATAACCGCACTAATTAATCATTTCCATCGCATTATTAAATGCTTTCTCTACTAGTGATATTGGTAATTGTGTAATTTTAATTTACTTATTTAGTTTAAGTATCTTATAGATTTTCGCTTTTATATTTATATTAATTTAATTGTTATCTTGCTTTTGGTTTTTGATTTGGGTGTGTTAATATAAAAGGACATGAGAAAAAGTTGTTTAAAATGTCACGATTCAACCACTTGATATTAAAAAGAATTTCAGCTATAAAATTTGTATTTTTCAATTTGGTTAAAAATCATAGATAAGTATATATGGTATCTAACTTTTTTTATTAAATTATACATAAGGAACCAGATACTCATCACTTAGTACTGAATTATTATTGAATGAATAAATATTTGAGCCGTTGAGAGTGGGATATCCAGCAAACCAATCAATTAGCAAGTATCAGGTGCCTTCCTCATTGAAACAAAGCATATATTACTCTGTATTTTCTCGTAGATGGAGATGAACTGAAAGCTATTTCTTCCTCCCAATATCATTAGTTCACCCGGATAAATAGGAAATTGATTGGTCATTCATCCTTTCCAACCCCAGTTTATTTGGATTTCATTACTACAAAAACAAGTGCGTTCTTTTTATTCTTAACATATATTTAAAAATTCACACGCTGAAACTTCGTGTTTTACTGACTACATTTTTAGTCTAAATTGCCTTCATCGTATTAATAATTTCTTCAGCTTATTACTTTTTCCGTAATTTTCCTCCCATCTGAAACAATAGTATATATATATACTATTGTTTCAGGAATCATTATTGATTATTTATGGTTTTTTTAGGGATCCATAATTATAAATTTCAAATGGGTCAGTCGACACTGCAGCGCGCCCGTGATGATGAAAAGTTTCATTTGAAGCAAGTGAATTTTGTTTACAAAGAGGACTATGAGCGCCCCAAGGTTAAGGTTAAGCTCCCCAACCTCAAAACTAGACTCCCCAAGCTCAACAAAGACTCTGCTATGCCACGCAGCAATCAGGTCAATAATCTTATTTGACACAATCTCTTTCACTATTTGGGACATTCCCACCCTGGATGAACATTTATAGATAAAATTCTAGTCTTTGTCACTAAGTAAAAATAGGCATACCACAAAGCAAATAATTTTGTGTAGAGAACATAGGCGGATCTAGTATATTTCCAGGGCTAGCCCTGGATACCCCTCAAAAAAAAAAATTAATAGTGTACTTTTTTCCGGAATTTTTTTTCTTATTGTGTATTACTGTTTTTTTTTGTAGGAATACCCCTTTATTTTTCGGGGATACCCATTTACTTTGATCTGAATCCGTCACCGATAGAGAATTGACCTATACGTATTGTTGTATATAACCAAGTTTATATTTTCACCAAGTGAGGGTGTGAGTAAAATGCCCACCACCAAGTATAAAAGTATTTAAACTTGCTGGCTGACCTAAAAGTAAGATTCACTTTCCTGACATCATACAAATGTTATTTTTATTATTTCACAAATCAATAAATGACTAAATGCAAGAAATTATTTAATTTTGTAGTATCGTTTTCCTTTTGTATTTTCTTCTATTACAACAATGCACTTTCATTTTTTTTTACTTATTAAAGAGTTGTAATTTAAAAATTCTATTAAATTACAACTATACTTTCAATTTTTATCCCATCAAGTCCATTTTCTTTGAAAAATCTAGGAATTCATATCAAGAGTTGAATATTAATCAATTGTACTACATTATGTTCCAATGAAACAGCCAAACCACCTCAAAATGCCCCTCCATGTAATAAAAGATTGTACCCAAGATTTCAACCAAAAAAATTTCATCGCAAAGGGTGGTTACGGAAGGGTCTATAAGGGAATCCTCACCTCGGCAGATCATATAAACCAACTAGTTGCTGTGAAGAGGCTAGATGTCAGTGGCTTTAATTCAAGGTAACAAGGAGTTCCACACAGAGGTTACAATGCTCTCAGAGTATAAACACAAAAACATTATAACACTTATAGGGTTTTGTGATGATAACGAGGAAATGATCCTTGTTTATGAATAGGCAAGCCATGGAAGCCTTGATACATATTTATGTGGCAGTACAGTGTCGGGTGGACTATCATGGCCACAACTCCTCAAAATATGTATTGGTGTTGCATTTGCATTGGATTATCTTCATAACCACATGGCCGAAAAACACAGAATAATACATCACGATGTAAAAAGCGCAAATGTTTTGTTGGATGAGAATTGGAATGCAAAACTTTTGGATTTTGGGTTGGCGAGGATAGGCTTAGCAAATCAACATAACACCATTGTAATCACCAACATTGTTGGCACACATGGTTATTGTGACCCACAGTATGAAAAACAGGGTTTTATAACAAAAGAGTTGGACGTTTATTCATTTGGAGTGGTTTTGTTTGATGTTTTGTGTGGAAGGCTAGCATGTATTTTTTTAGTTACCATGATGAACGGAGATTATTCCTCCATCATTGGGCTCGAACGTGATACAAAACTGGTGAGCTTGATAAAGATTATTGATCATAGAACAAAGATAGAAATTAACCCAAGAACAATAAGCAAGTTCTCAGCTATTGCATATCAATGCTTGCATAAAACTCGGGAAGAACGACCTACAATTGCTGAGCTTGCATTCCAACTTGGGAAGCTTGGAAAATCCAAGTAAGTTTGAACATCGTTATCATCAATTACTTCAATATATGCATATATCTTTTTAGGGGAAAAATAAGGATGCCCAAGAAATCATTGGTGAATCTTTGTTAAAGAAAGGAGACATGGGCGAATAAAATCTAAACTAAAATTTAGGTTTTATGGTTGTATAGAGAAACAACGAGACAACACAACATCGCAGGTTGGTCATCTACACAGATGAAGAAAAGTATTCAAAGATTAACAAATATTTGATTCTTTCAAAGATGTATGTGCATTAATGGCCTGTAAGTTTTCTTCTAAGAACTTCATCACCTCTATAGTCCCCGAAATAGTGGTGAATTGATGCTTTCATATAAGGTAGTTCTCCCGTTAAGTTGTTCTGGGACAAAATCTATGATATTAGTAACTAGAGTCGTGTATTAGACGTTCTACGAAATGGGTATTTAACTAATGATTGCATCGTAACATTTATAGGTCGTGTTTGGCATGGAGCTTTTGGAAGCGTTTGAGAGATTCTAGTTTTTTTTAACTTTTGATAAAACAGTCTAGTTTAAACAAAAAGTTTCGTTTGGCAGCACGAGCGTTTAACTTTTAGTTTTAACAAAACACTCCGATTCTAAATGCTACTTCATGTAGCGTTTAACAAAACGCTCCTGAGCTTTTGAAATCAATTTTCATAATAATCCCTTAAAAATATATTTATATATTTATTTAATTTTAATCAATTGTCCTTTTATGTAGTTTTATATATTTCAAAAGCTTTCAGCTACTTTTGCCAAACATTCATATAACAAATAAAAGCTATAGCTTCCCACTACCAGCTACCAACTAACCGCTACCCGCTTCCAGCTAACAGCTACTTTTGCCAAACACACCCATAGTTGAAAAAAGTTACAACTCTAAACTATTGTAATCTATTATAATCTAAACACAATGTATCTATTTTTATTTAAACTTGAAAGGAAACAAACAAAGAAAAAAATTACTCCATACATGAGAATCAACCAATTAGATAAAAAAGATCAAGCAATTAGTATAAAACACAACAATTTGTTTCTAGATATAAATTAACTAAAAGTAATTATGGTATAATGAATCGCTCTCTGTTTATTGATAATCCACGCCCTATTTATAGAGACTAATACAATGCAAAACCACCACATCTTTTGGAGACAAATATCAAATATACAATCAAATATTGACAGATGTATACCTCCTTAACATACGTACAATCTATAAATCTAATCGGCTAATATTCCCCCACAGTTTGAGCTGGGGAAGGTCGAACACTCAAATTGGATCGAAACTGTGGATACAAGTAGCATGTCAACCCTTTAGTGAAGATATATGAATGTTGCATGGAGGACGGAATGTGTAGAACGCGAATATGACCAATACGAACCTTTTCATGCACAAAATGTATGTCAATCTTTACATGTTTGGTACATTGGTGCTGGTGTAACAACCAAAAAATACAACCAATTTTAAATTTTTCAAAAACATCTCGATTCCAGTAAATCTTTACAAAAAGGTTTTCAATACAAAACATTTAACGTGTTCCCAGAATCACAATACTACGAAATCACGAGGAGCGATACGATCACGCCTTCGCCTTGCCACAGTCTCCTGAGGAACCTGAAAAAAACATGAAACCACAACTGTAAGCCCGAAAGCTTAGTGAGATACCCCCAAAAATACCAACCACATATACGCCCTTCCAGGCCACGACCTTCCGGTCCAAAACATATTGCCTTCCAGCCCATAACAGATTGCCTTCCGACCCATAACATATCACCTTCCGACCCATAACATATTGCCATCCAGCCCATGACATATTGCCTTCCGGCCCATAACATGAAATGCATACATAACATAACAGATCATAGAACAGCCATGCATATCGGGTCAAACCCCAGTCCAACAACCCTGCGTACATAACATTCAATCCTATAACAGCTCACAGTCAACAAATCGATCAAACAGATCACATAACATATCATCACCCTAACCAGGATACCGACCTAACCGATTACGAACATAACATCACCCTATGTTTCAGCCAAAATACTACTTATGCACATACGCCTTTCCAGGCCATGACCTTCCGGTCCACATAATATAGAATGCCTTCCGGCCCATATCATAATGCTTTCCGGCCCATATCATCATGCCTTCCGGCCCATATCAAGCAATACCATAACAGAAAACTATCCGGATTTCCATCCAATAAAGGGTCGGCCTTGGTGCCGTAGACCCTGTCGATATAGTGAGAATAACTCACCTCGAAACTGCCGACTGAACAGATAACCCAAGCTGCTCCGATCACTGATACGATCTCCACCATTGGACAGCCACCAATGCACTGAACTCAAAACAATAATCAACAATTACCAAAATACCCCTGGAAACCACTGGTTAACCCTTGGCCAAAGACAAGGTCAAAGTCAACCCCTGACTGACCCTACTCGTCGATTCAACCCGATAACTCGCCGAGTTCCCATACTCAGAACTTTCCTCAATCCGCGACCTAACTCGCCGAGTCACCCCACGACTCGCCGAGTCCAACAACTTTGAGTCCACTCGCACACAACTCATCGAGTCATCCTTTGACTCACCGATTCTCGACTCAACCAGAAAATATTGGGACTCTTCGACAAGACTCTCCGAGTCTAAGAACAGACTCGCCGAGTTGTTCTTCCAACTTGTCGAGTCCCAGCTCATCTTCAAGCAACTCGTCGAGTTCACCCATGTGACTCGCCGAGTACCACCGGTCTGAATCCATACAGAAGCATTCTAGACCATGCAATTGATCCAAAACATAGATCTAGCCTCCTACAACTCATCCATCACGTAAAGTGGCAAACTTTACGTGAATCCCAAGAGATCTATGCATTTTGCACATTGGGCTAGGGCTTGGGACATGATGGCTCCACAAAACATTCCAACAAAGGGACTTTCATGCTCTCTGATCCTTCTCCATTCCAGATCTGTGGTAGCAACCTCAGATCTAACCTCTAGACTCCACTTACATCCATAGACAAGTTCCCACAAACCCCAAAATGAAGAAACAACATAACAACAGCCCAAGAACGAGATATTACCTCCAAGGAACGCCCCAACTGCAATGAAACTCGAATCCAAGCAAAGCCCCTTGCTCCAAGCCTTCAAACTCCCAAAATTCTCCAACAAACACCTCCTTCAAGCTCCTAAATGAGATATGATCTCTCACACACGAAGGCTAAGGGTTTCTGGACTTGAGGATGAATAAAGAGGCTGAGAGTGGGCTGTTATGTTCTTTATATAGGACTCAACCCTGGGAATTAGGGTTTTCTCCACTCAGCGCCTACTCGCCGAGTCCTCCTTACTGACTCGCCGAGTCGGCTACTTAACACGTGACCCAGTCGCGATTCTACTCGCCGAGTCCAACCATGGACTCGCCGAGTCACTCTTTCCAAACTTACTCTTTTAGCCCTTCTACTCTACTCTTGATATTTCGGGATGTTACAATTCTCCCCCACTTAAATTAGGCTTCGTCCTCGAAGCCTACAACACTCAACTCCAGAAATACTCCCACAACGTGCCACCTGGCCTTAATCGGACCAGGTCCCACAAGGCATACCCATCGAAACTCGAACACACTTTCCCTTCCCTTACGGTGTCCTGACCACCGTCTCGAACCGGGCACCGGCTGTACCCTCTGATAATCACACCCAATATCCGAGAATTACCCAAGATGCAACTATGCTCCAAATCTCAATAATCATTCGACCCATAAGGCTAGAAAACCATGAACCATCGAATCCCCGATCCGAATCCCATTCTATCCATTCCGTGACGACGGAAAGACCCATTCTCAATCTCAGAGCAACTCTCACGAGTTCCTCTCTTGCAACCGCATACACATGTTGAACTAGCTCTAACACCCTCAGGTTGGGAAAACCTGACACACTGATAATATCCTCAAATATCCCCCAGGATAAATCACTAATACATACCCCATACCCTGATCAGAATCACACTGAGAGTCCAAGACTCTCTCCTTGCATCTCTTCTGAGCCTCATGGCTCTACACTTGCGGAATTCCCTCCGCAACCTCAGCAGACATCCCAAACCGGATGAGCTCTTATTCCACTGCCGCAAACACGCTGCTCAAAAACCATACTCGAATTACTCTAATCATAACTCTGCTCTGCCGCTTTCACTTCCGGGAACTTACACTCCCTCTCGGGGTTACACCTTACTCTCTCTTCCTTTACCAAGGAATCCACTCGACCACATTGTCACTCCGACAAGTGTCACGACGCTCGCCCAACGCTACACCACCCTTTTTAGCGTGTCTGCTATCCAACCAACACACTTACTCTGAACCTCTTCGCAGGGACTCTCAAGCCCATGCACTACCTCAACTAATCAAGATCACCACCCGGGACCAAACCTTCTAATACAATCACACTGCAATATACACAATCCATATCCTTGAACCGATCCAACAATACCTGCAGGGACTTCAGCATGACTGGTCCACCTCGCCAGGCCTTCGGCCTGACTGGTACGCCTACCGGCCTTCCAATCTAACCGGACCGCTCAACTAGCATTCCTCGTCCGTGTCATCTCTCCGGGAAATCCTCCCATGCATGCTGCTATAGCCCCCCCTAGGGGTTCCAAACTCTATCTCCATTCCACACAATCGATCCCGGCCTGATCCCAGGCCCTCCACAATCAAATGCCCTAGGTCTGAAACCCGCCCCGCATGCCCGGCACTAGCTCCTATCAGCCTATACTCTGGCTGACAGATCACTGCTGAACTCTAGACAGCTCAACAATTTCACATACTCGACGATTCTCCGGAGAATTCTCCAATTCTCCCCCACTTATAGCACTGAACAACAATCATCGGTAGCCATCACCGACCTTCCAGAATAACCCTGCATAAAGAAAACACTTACATGCGGACTGATTCCCACAAGCATAAACAACCTTAACGAGATCTCACATCAACACTGATTAACCCGCTCGAAAGAAACTCAGACTATATCTAACCTCTCCTCGGAAAGTCGATGCTACCCGACCTTCAAACCCATGCCAGATTCCCACTGATAACTCTCATGGAAGATAACCACGAAATTTCTCAAAACAATAACTCATTAACAAACCACAACCCGCAAAACGACGAATACCGCATCGAAACCACACAAAGATACCAGCACACAACAATTCATCACAATAATCACAAGACAACAAGAAAGAAACATACCCGCAGCTGCATCCGGCACTGCTCTAACCTCCTCCACTGCAAGCTGAAAAGCACGACCCTAAGCCCTTGGGGGCTTCGCTCCACTCAGACCTGCATCTGCGATCCTCAACGTGGCCGATGCTGGGACTTACACCGGTCCTGCAGCAAGCTGTGGACAGTTGACCCTCAAGTGTCCAACCTAATGACAATGATAACATATCCTCAAATCCCAAACCGGCACTGACTGCCGACAATCCCTCGCATAGTGCCCCTCCTTTCCGCACTTGCGGCATGCACCACCGGACCAACAAACTCCAACGTGACTCCTCCCACACTTCCCATAAGTGTGGCTGCTCAGATCCCCCACTCTAACATCAACGGTCTTGGACCGTTTCGGCGCCGGCTGCGACTGCATTGGAGCCTGCCTCAGCTTACGCAACTGCAACTCAATCTCTAACTCACGCCGCCTGGCGGCCTCCTGCAACTCCAACAAGGTCTCCCACCCCTGCGCAGACACAAACTGTCTGATATCCCCCTTGAGCATACTCAGATATCGGGACATCTGAGCCTGCTCCGAAGCGAACCCAGGGCAAAACATTGCCCTCACAGTGAACATCCTGCCGATCTCAGTCACCGACTCTGAATCCTGCTTCAGCTCAAGGAACTCCTGAGCCAATCTCTCCCTCTCCACTTGCGGAACATAACGAGTGCTGAACATCTCTCTGAACTGATCCCATTAAACCGCAGCCCTCTGCTCATCTGAATATGACCCCACAGTCAATCTCCACCAATTCTTCGCCCCGAGCCTCAACAGGTTCAGAGCACACCTCACCCTCTGATCAGCAGGGCATGAACACGTGAAGAAACACTCCTCCACGTCCGATAACCACCTCATAGCAACAATCGGGTCCTGAACTCCATCGAATGTGGGAGGCTTCGTACTATCGAAGTCCCGATACTGAAAATCCATACCAGCTCCTCCCCCTGCCGCTGCTACAGCCACTGTAGCCGCCGCGTTAGCCGTCTCCGCAAGAGCCGCATAGCGCTCATCAAAATATTCCATCATGGCGGTCTTGATCGACCCAAACAGTTCCGGCAACTCAGCCCGGAACAATGCAGCAATCTCATCATGCAGGATCTCGCGAATCCTCGCATCGAACTCGCATCATCTGACCAATAACCTCGGGCGGTACCGATCCGCCTGGAACTCTCTCTCCTGCCTCCGATCCTGACCCGGATCCACTCCCAGCATGTCTCGAAATCTCCATACTGAAATAAACCACGAAACCTCAAACACTTCCCACCAACCCGGGAACCAACTCTAAACCCAACCTTAGAGATCATGGTTTCCCTGATACGCGTATGGGTCCTGTGCTTTCAGTAGTACGGGCCCATACTACCTTCCACACCTACCCATATTTGTATGAAGTACTACCACAACGCCCTAGAGAAACATGCATAACAACGCTCAACCCTCAACACTAGAGGAACACTGAAAATATCCCATAAGGAACCCTAGGCTACAGGCATCACAAATCAAGCAACATATCATGAAATCCTGAAGATCCCTAGCCTATCACTAGCATTCTGTTCTATCAAAGCTCAAAACAAATAACATGCATGGTATTTTGGGGTTACTTACTGGCTCCGGCTGATCGTACCTCTGCGTCCTCCTTTACTCATTTTGGAAAACCATTTTAAATACTCTTTTGAAAACTCTCCTCGATTTGAGACTGGAGTCACACGAATGTTCCTCCAATTCACTCAAACCAAGGCTCTGATACCAACTTGTAACGACCGAAAAATACAACCAATTTTAAATTTTTCAAAAACATCTCGATTCCAGTAAATCTTTACAAAAAGGTTTTCAATACAAAACATTTAACGTGTTCCCAGAATCACAATACTACGAAATCACGAGGAGCGGTACGATCACGCCTTCGCCTTGCCACAGTCTCCTGAGGAACCTGAAAAAAACGTGAAACCACAATTGTAAGCCCGAAAGCTTAGTGAGATACCACCAAAAATACCAACCACATATACGCCCTTCCAGGCCACGACCTTCCGGTCCAAAACATATTGCCTTCCGGCCCATAACATATCGCCTTCCGGCCCATAACATATCGCCTTCCGGCCCATAACATATTGCCATCCAGCCCATGACATATTGCCTTCCGGCCCATAACATGAAATGCATACATAACATAACAGATCATAGAACAGCCATGCATATCGGGTCAAACCCCAGTCCAACAACCCTGCGTACATAACATTCAATCCTATAACAGTTCACAGTCAACAAATCGATCAAACAGATCACATAACATATCATCACCCTAACCAGGATACCGACCTAACCGATTACGAACATAACATCACCCTATGTTTCAGCCAAAATACTACTTATGCACATATGCCTTTCCAGGCCATGACCTTCCGGTCTACATAATATAGAATGCCTTCCGGCCCATATCATAATGCTTTCCGGCCCATATCATCATGCCTTCCGGCCCATATCAAGCAATACCATAACAGAAAACTATCCGGATTTCCATCCAATAAAGGGTCGGCCTTGGTGCCGTAGACCCTGTCGATATAGTGAGAATAACTCACCTCGAAACTGCCGACTGAACAGATAACCCAAGCTGCTCCGATCACTGATACGATCTCCACCACTGGACAGCCACCAATGCACTGAACTCAAAACAATAATCAACAATTACCAAAATACCCCTGGAAACCACTGGTTAACCCTTGGCCAAAGACAAGGTCAAAGTCAACCCCTGACTGACCCTACTCGCCGAGTCAACCCGATGACTCGCCGAGTTCCCATACTCAAAACTTTCCTCAATCCGCGACCTAACTCGCCGAGTCACCCCGTGACTCGCCGAGTCTAACAACTTTGAGTCCACTCGCACACAACTCATCGAGTCATCCTTTGACTCACTGATTCTCGACTCAACCAGAAAATATTGGGACTCTTCAACAAGACTCGCCGAGTCCAAGAACAGACTCGCCGAGTCTAAGGCTACCATCAACCTACTCGTCGAGTTGTTCATACAACTCGCCGAGTTTCAGGCCATCTTCATCCGACTCGCCGAGTTGTTCTTCCAACTCGTCGAGTCCCAGCTCATCTTCAAGCAACTCGTCGAGTTCACTCATGTGACTCGCCGAGTACCACCGGTCTGAATCTATACAGAAGCATTCCAGACCATGCAATTGATCCAAAACATAGATCTAGCCTCCTACAACTCATCCATCACGTAAAGTGGCAAACTTTATGTGAATCCCAAGAGATCTATGCATTTTGCACATTGGGCTAGGGTTTGGGACATGATGGCTCCACAAAACGTTCCAACACAGGGACTTTCATGCTCTCTGATCCTTCTCCATTCCAGATCTATGGTAGCAACCTCAGATCTAACCTCTAGACTCCAAATACATCCATAGACAAGTTCCCACAAACCCCAAAATGAAGAAACAACATAACAACAGCCCAAGAATGAGATATTACCTCCAAGGAACGCCCCAACTGCAATGAAACTCGAATCCAAGCAAAGCCCCTTGCTCCAAGCCTTCAAACTCCCAAAATTCTCCAACAAACACCTCCTTCAAGCTACCAAATGAGATATGATCTCTCACACACGAAGGCTAAGGGTTTCTGGACTTGAGGATGAATAAAGAGGCTGAGAGTGGGCTGTTATGTTCTTTATATAGGGCTCAACCCCGGGAATTAGGGTTTTCTCCACTCAGCGCCTACTCGCCGAGTCCTCCTTACTGACTCGCCGAGTCACTCTTTCCCAACTTACTCTTTTAGCCCTTCTACTCTACTCTTGATATTTCGGGATGTTACAGCTGGACTGGATTCTGTGACAAATAAAGTGCAGACACATTGTCATAATAAACAATTGTGGCCTTGCGAAGCGGAACATGAAGCTCAAGTAGGAGATTTGTTAAACAAGTTGTCTCAGAAACAGCATTAGCAACACCATGGTATTCAACCTCTGCACTTGAATGAGAGATAGTTGGTTGACGCTTTACAGACCAGGATACAAGATTGTTTCCAAGAAAAACGCAGTAGTTGGAAGTGGATCGCGAGAGTCAGGACATCCTCCCTAGTCATCATTAGAATAGGTTGTTAGCGTGTGCGACGAAGATGCAACAAGTTGGAGACCGTAATCTATGGTGCCCTTTAGATGGCGGAAAATTTTCTTTGTGAAATAAAGGTGTGGCTCACGAGGAGTATGCATGAATAGGAAGACTTTTTGAACAACATATGTAATGTGAGGGTGTGTAAAGTCAGATACTGGAGAGCTCCAGCTAGAGTGTGATAGATAGTACCATCAGCAAATGATTCACCGTCAGTTGCGTTAAGTTTTGTGGATGTATCCACTGGTGTGTGCACGGCTTACAGGACGCCATAAAGGCTCTTTGAAGAATATCGCGAGTATAAGAGGCTTGCGACAAAAATAGACCATGTTTGTTACAAGTGGCCATGACACCTAGAAAATGGTGAAGATCACCGAGATCAGTCATAACAAATTCCTGCGACAAAGAAGTGATAATCTTGCGGAGAACACCAGGATGAGATGAAATCAAAATTATATCATCGACATATCATAATAAAGACACAGTATGACGGCTATGCTGATAAATAAATAATGAATAATTAGAGATGCTACTCCGGAAACCTTAAGATGTGATGAACGAGGAAAAATGAGTATACCAGGCACACGGAGCTTCTTTAATCCCATAAAGAGATTTCCGCAGACGGCAGACATGGGATGGAAACTGGACGTCAACAAATCCTGGAGGTTGGTGCACAAAAACAATCTCATGTAAATCGCCATGTAGAAATGCGTTCTTGACGTCTAGCTGATGTATTGGCCATGCCTACGAGACAACGAGACTGAGAACAGTTCTAATTATAGCTGGTTTCACGACTGGACTGAAGGTCTTATGGCAATCAATACCAATTGTCTGAGATTTCTTGTTAACCACAAGGCGAGCTTTATAGTGGTTAAGCGATCCATCCGCTTTAAACTTGTGGCGAAAAAACTACATACATCGAATAACAGTGCTGTTTGTCGGTCGTGGAATGAGTTCCCATGTTTTATTCACCTGTAAAGCTCAAAATTCATCTTCCATGGCTAGTAAGCAATTTGTGTCAAACCTAGCGGCAGTGATGGACTTAGGAATAGGGGAGAAGGGTAGGGTGGAGGTGGCTAGACCGGAGATTTGAGTCTGAGATTATACCGAGATAGTTCGAGGTGAGTCTTCTCACTATACATTACCTAGAGTGGAATTTATATGTGACCGGAAGGTCTTATGTATTGATATGAGTTATGTGAATTTATGTGATATATATATGTCGTATGTTTAGGACCGGAAGGTCAACAAGGTTAAGGTCAGAAGGAAATCAGAGTTATGGCCGGAAGGCAATCATAGTTATGGCTGGAAGCCAGTCAGAGTTTGGGCCGGAAGGAAAATCATGGTAGGGTCGGAAGGTCTACCAGAGTTATGGGACCGGAAGGTCCCACTAAGACACATTCACCGGAAGGTCTTATAGAGTTATAGCCTCGAGTGGCTAATTTATATGCATGTGGTATTTTGGGGAACTCACTAAGCATTCGTGCTTACCGTGTTATGTGTTATGTGTTTCAGGTACTTCCGAGGATCACGGGAAGGCACCGACGTGATTATACACACACTTTGGACATGGAGCTATGATTATGGATCCTGATTTGATATAATGTTTTGAAAACTTTGTTGACTATTATGGTGTTTTATATAAAATGACATGTGTTTTATGAAATTAAAAATGAAATTTTTATTTGAATATTTATGTCGTTACAAGTTGGTATAAGAGCCTTGGTATGAGGGATTCGGATACACCTTCGGGCATATCTGAACTCAAACTGAGGATTTGAGAAAAGTTTTCAAAAAGAAACAATTTTTCTAAAAAGAGTAAATGATTTCAAAGAGAAGAAGGGAGCAGTGTGTACAATCAGCCAGCGCCCGAACGGTGATTTCCAAAAATGCCCTTATGTTGTGTGTTGTGAGATATTATGAGATGTGTTATGCATGCTAGAGTAGGCTAGGTATTCATATTTAGGACTAGAGTGGCCTGATTTGTGATGCCTTAGCCTAGGAGTTACTGCTACTGTGAATTACTTCGAGTGTGAGTAGGTAGTAGAGAGGAGCTTATGAGAGGTCTACTGGAGGGTAGCCTGCATTCAGCAAGATATAGAGTACTTGAGATCTGGGATCCTAGGAGGAGGACTTGGGGTGAATACTGATGTGGTGTGGAAGGTAGTATAGGGCCCGTACTACTGGAAGCACCAGGCCAGTAAGCAGCCCAAGTAAGAATCCTTAGGGTACTAAGGAACAAGTAGGGTTGAGTGGTCGAGTGCGAGAATACTCGAGCTATTCTATGATTTCTTTTGTGTTGTATTTCAGAGACATCATGGTGGGTACGCGCCACATTCCAGAGAGCAGTAGTGTTAGCGATGAGGAGATTCGCAGGATGATTCATGATGAGGTGGCTGCAACCATTCGATCTGAGATACCAGAGATGTTTGGGTCTATCAAGACCATGTTGATTGAGACATTAGATGAGCGGTACGCTGCTCTTACCGATGTTGTTGTTGGTGCAGCCACCACAGCCGTTGCTGCTGCTAGGCCACAGGGGGTGACTTGTTGCTGTACCGGGAGTTCAGCAACACGAAGCCACCAGATTTTAATGGGACTCAGGATCCGATAACAGCAATGAGATGGATTTCTGACATTGAGGGATGCTTCTATACCTGTTCTTGTCCGGAGCATCTGAGGGTATAGTTCGTGTTGAATCAGCTTCGCTTGGGAGCGAAGGACTGGTGGAAGTTTGTGACAACTGATTTCTCTACTGCAGAGCTTACTGTGGTGACTTGGGAGAGGTTCACCGCTATGTTTCGAGACAAGTATGCTCCTTCGGTGGAGAGGGAATGGCTGGCCCAGGAGTTATTGTCCCTCAAGTAGGGGACTGAGTCTGTGACTGTGATGATGCGAATGTTTCATGAGAGCGCATTGTTTTACCATGAGCATGTGTCTACCGAGCAGGCACGTATAAGCTGATATCAGAGCATACTGAGGAGAGACATTCGTGAGTTCGTGACAAACTCAACATACCGAACATTTGTCGAGCTCCAGGAAAATGCTCGGAAGAGGGAGATTAAGCTAGAAACTCAGGCCAGGGAGGAGGCGGAGTCTTAGAGGAGGGATACGCGGCTGACACAATCTCAACCGGTGGCCAAGCAGGAAAAGCCCTCTGATTCGAGATCGAGAGGCTAGAAGGGCCACACTTGTGGGAAGTGCAGAAAGAGTCACGAGGGAGTCTGTCGAGCAGGTGCTTGCTACAAGTGTGGCAAGGAGGGGTACATAGCCAAGGATTGCCCCAAAGGGTTCATAGTCTATTTTAACTGTAGCCAGACCAGCCATCAGAAGGCCGAATGCCTGTAGTTGTTGTAGGGGTCAGCGCAAGGATCTGCACCTGCTGCTATTCGAACTACTGAGAGTCAGCCAGTGAAGGCTGAGGCACCAAAGGCTTGCGGGAGATCCTTTTAGTTGACCGCGGAAGAGATCCGCATAGCACCCGACGTTGTGGCTGGTATGTTATCTTTTTCTTATTCTTTTGCTTGTATATGATGCTTATTTGTGATATGTTTAGGTACTTTTCTTGTAAATTCTATACCTGCTTTGGTGTTGTTTGACTCGGGTGTGAATCGATCTTTCGTATCTTTAGCATTTAGTCGCCACATTAATATGCGAAGAGAAGCGTTGAGTCAACCTCCGAGAGTCTCTATAGCCGATGAACATGCGGTGTTTGTGACTGATGTAATCCGGGGATGTGTTCTTGAGATTTTCGGAGTTGTGTTTCCGATAGATCTGGTACCGATCACGATGGGTGATGTATGTGTTATTGTAGGCATGGCTTGTCTAAGTCGATTCGGAGCTATGATCGACTGCGAGCATCAGTAGGTGATGATACGAGACCCCAATGGGGGAGTGCTTATTATATATGGAGAGCGTACCAGATCTTGCTCAGCATTTTGTTTGGCTGCCAGAGCGAGACAGAGCTTGCAGCAGGGTTGCATGGTTTTTCTGGCGTATGTGTTGGATACGCGGGATATTGCGGAGAGACCGAGTGCTATCGCTGGGGTTTCGATGTTTAGCGAGTTTCCGGACGTATTCCCAGAGGAGTTATCGGGTGTGCCTCCCGAGAGGCAGGTGGAGTTTTGCATTGATTTGCTTCCAGGGGCGGCACCTATCGCCAAGGCACCCTAGCACCTTGCGCCGCCAGAGATGCAGGAGTTATTCTCGCAGCTTTAGGAGCTGTTTGGAAAGGGATTTATCCGGCCGAGTAGCTCACCGTGGGGAGTGCCAATCCTTTTTTAAGAAGAAGGTTGTTCACACCGGATGTGCATTGATTATCGGGAGTTGAACCAATTGACGGTCAAGAACCGTTATCCATTGTCGAGGATCGATGATCTGTTTGATCAATTGCAGGGTACATCTTGGTTCTCCAAGATTGATTTTGAGGTCTGGTTATCATCAGATGAGAGTTCGTTAGGAAGATATTCCGAATACAACATTTAAGACTCGCTATGGGCATTACAAGTTCGTGGTGATGCCTTTCGGGCTCACCAATCCACCAGCAGCGTTCATGGATCTCATGAACCGGGTATATAGACCTATGTTGGATCGTTCGGTGATCGTGTTCATTGATGATATTTTGGTGTATTCGTGGTCTAGAGAGCTGCATGAGGAGCATTTGAGAGAGGTTCTAGGAGTATTAAGATCAGAGAGGCTTTATGCCAAATTCTCCAAGTGTGACTTCAGGTTACGAGAGGTCCAGTTTTTGGGACACCTCATTAATCAGAATGGGATTTTGGTCGACTCGACCAAGATTGAGGCGGTTATGAGTTGGGAGGTGCCGAGGTCCCCCACCGAGATCAGGAGTTTTCTGGGGTTAGCCGGCTAGTACCGGAGGTTTATTAGAGATTTCTCCCAGATTACTGTTCCTCTCACCAAGTTGACCCGGAAGGGTGTTGCTTTTGTTTAGGGTCCCGATCAGTAGACCTCGTTTGAGACTCTTCGCCAGAGGTTGTACGAAGCTCCAGTGTTAGCTCTTCCTGAGGGAATGGAGGATTTCGTGGTTTACTGTGATGCATCTATATCGGGGATAGGTGCAGTGCTTATGCAGAGGGGGCACGTGATAGCATATGCATTGAGGCAGCTGAAGCCTCACGAGATGATATATCCCACCCACGATTTAGAGTTGGGGGCAGTGGTGTTCGCCCTCAAGATCTGGTGTCATTACTTGTACGAGGTTCGGTGTACCATCTACACGGACGACAAGAGCTTGAAGTATCTGATGGACCAGCCTAACTTGAATATGGGCCAGAGGAGATGGCTGGACATGGTAAAAGATTATGATTGTGAGATTTTGTATCACCCGGGCAAGGCTAACGTGGTGGCTGATGCCCTGAGTCGCAAGGCGGTCCTGATTCGGGATATATAAATGAGGATGACAGTGATGACTTCGGTATTGGATACCATTCGAGAGGCCCAGTCAGAGGTCATGAGACCGAAGAACCGCAAGAAGGAGCGGGTGGTCGGCTAGATATCCGAATTTGTAATGGATAGCCGGGGGCTTATGACCTTTCGAGGTCGGATTTGGGTACCTTATACGGGTGGAGCTCGTAGCACTCTGATGGAGGAGGCACATAGGTCGAGGTTTTCGATCTATCCTGGAGCCACTAAGATGTATTTGGATTTGAAAAGAGACTATGGGTGGCCCTATAGAAAGAGGGATGTAGCGTGGGTAGTAGAGAGATGTGTAACCTGCCGCCGGGTCAAGGCAGAGCACAAGCATCCTCATGGTCCATTGCAGCCTTTGGAGATCCCCCAGTGGAAGTGGGAGCAGATCTCGATGGACTTTATCACCAAATTGCCGAGGACAGGGCATGGAGTTGACGCGATCTGGGTGATTATGGATCGGTTGACGAAGAGTGCTCACTTCCTTGCTATTAGTGAGAGCTCTTCTGCGGAGAGGCTGGTAGAGATTTATGTGTGAGAGGTGGTAGCTCAACATGGAGTGTCAACGTCTATAGTTTCGGATCAAGATGTGCTTTTTACTTCCAGGTACTGGAAGAAGTTCAATGATGAGTTGGGAACGCGATTGCATTTTAGTACTTCCTACCACCGACAGACAAACAGACAGAGTGAGTGGACGATTCAGACGCTTGAGGACATGCTTCGGGCAAGCGTTATGGATTTCGGTGGGAGTTGGGATTCATACCTACCTTTGGCTGAGTTTTCCTATAACAACAACCATCACTCGAGTATCGGTATGCCTCCTTTTGAGCTTCTTTATGGGAGGAGGTGTCATACTCCCATCTGTTGGGGAAAGGTGGGGCAGAGAGTTATGAGTGGCACCGAGCAGATTCAGCAGGTCCGACAGAGGTTGCAAACAGCCCAGAGCCGTCAGAAGAGTTACGCAGACAGACGGTGATCCGAGCTTGAGTTCCAGGTCAAAGATTTTGTGCTTCTAAAAGTTTCCCCATTGAAAGGAGTAATTCGGTTTAGGAAGCGGGGCAAGTTGGGGCCTCGATATATTGGACCTTTCAGGGTAATTGCTAAGGTAAGAAAGGTAGCATATCAGTTGGAGCTACCTAAGGAGTTGAGCCAAATCCATAGCACCTTCCATGTGTCCCAGTTGCAGAAGTGTGTGGCTGATGAGACGACAGTAGTACCATTAGAGGACATTCAGGTGGATGCGATCCTGAATTACATTGAGAGGCCGATCGCGATCCTAGATCGGAAAGTGAAGGTTCTGAGGAACAAGGAAGTGCCTCTGGTTCAAGCCCAGTAGCAGCATCGGAGGGGATCCGGTTTGACTTGGGAACTGGAATCGGAGATGCAAGAGCAGTACCCCAAGTTATTTTGCAGAGCAAGACTTCGAGGGAAAAGTCTGATTCTAGTGGGGGATAATTGTAACATCCTGAAATCAGGTATATCTACTTGGCCCTTGTTCTTTCTTTAAGTTGTCAGTTTTAGCCCTTGTGTAGCTTGTGTGATAATCAAGTATGTTGGGCGTAATAGGGAGTACGTCGCGCGTACTCGTGAGCGTATTCATGACACGGAGGTTTCCTGGTACACGGGGCATACGAAGGTGTACGTGAGGCGTACCAGGCCCAAAATGATTCCCTAATTCTAAATGAGCCCCCTAATTAAAGAACGTTATGGCCTCATTGTTGGCCACCATTTCCAGAGACTTGTCCGTCCAAAACCCTAATCCTCATTCTTGTAGCTAGAGAGTGCCTTGAGAGCTTGTTGGTGTGCTCTTGAGCCTTAAGAGTGGAAAGGAAGCTTTGGAGAAGAAGGAGTAAGAGCACATGCACTTGGATCCGAGCTTAGCAATGTGAGAAGCTTCATTTGGAGGTGTAAAGCTTCAAACTTTCTTCCTTTTATGTTGTGTGTTCTTATATGGTATGTTTTGGGGGTTTTGTCCCAAAAGTTGATGGCTTTATGAGTTGATGAGCTCTAAGAACCTAGATATGTCCCTTGCTAGTGTATTTCACGTTATAAGGTCATAAAAATCCAATCTTGGTCAATAAGAAATAACCATGCATGGGATATGAGCTTAAGGAAGAAAATGGATGAAGGTTTTGAGTGTTTAAAGCCAAACCAGACATGCAAACGCGTAAAGGCTTCAACTTTATGGACTAGGAGACTGTAGGGGGTCCAGATCTGTATTTTGAGACAAGGTCTTAACTGATTAAGACCATAAGTGAGAAAATAGCGAAACTGGGACGTACGCTGAGCGTAAATCCCAGTACGTGGGGCGTAGGGTTCACTAAGCATTCGTACGCTGAGCGTAAAATAGTGAAAATGGGACATACGCTGAGGATAAAATAGTGAAACTGGGACATACAAAGTTATAGCCTCGAGTGGCTAATTTATATGCATGTGGTATTTTGGGGAACTCACTAAGCATTCATGCTTTCCGTGTAATGTGTTATGTGTTTTATAGGTACTTCCGATGATCACGGGAAGGCACCGACGTGATTGTACACACACTTTGGACATGGATCTATGATTGTGGATCCTGGATTTGATATAACGTTTTGAAAACTTTTTTTTTTACTATTATGGTGTTTTATATAAAATGACATGTGTTTTATGAAATTAAAAATGAAAATTTTATTTGAAAAGTTATGTCGTTACACCATAAATGGAAAAACAATAAAAACAATTCAATTGATTAGGACGCATGCAACCTAGTTTGATCTATGTCTTTCACATATAGAAACATACTATGAATCTCTAGCATTAAAAACTTTCCTATGAGTATACTAATTCATGAGATAAAAAAACTAACATTTAGATTGTTATTGTAAACAATCTTGAATCCTTCTTCAAAACTTTTGTAGCTAGCACCACAAAAGTCATGCCTCTAATGGTTCCCAACCAAGGCTAGAAACTAAGGATTATGGAGAGGAAGGAGAAGAATTCGGCCAGAAGTCTCTTAGGGTTAGGAGTGCCGAAATTGTGAATGTAAAGGCTCCTTATATAGGTGAGGTAGCTTTGAGCCAAAGCTATGGTTTAAGGGTGGATACCCTAATCCCTTTTCTTGGTTACCAAGCAGCCCACAAGCCTCCATCTAAAAGCCTTTGGATGAAATTTCTATTCCTAGAAGATTTCGTCTAACCTCTTTACAAGCAGGTTTTAGGGCTTTTTCCTTAACTATCAATAAAATGCCAAGCAACACCTGCGCTATTTCTTAATTCCAATTAATATCTGATTAATTATCACATCCGGCTAAAGCGGAAACACGAGGCGCAATAGTTTAAAGGGTCTCATAGAAAAAGTTAAAAGACAACACCAACCATAGTATTAAAAAACATTACAATTTACAATGACTTTGAACAACTTTTTAAAAGAAATTACAATGTATTTGAAAGACAATACATGTGAATGCTCCTACAAGTGATATGTCTTTAGGTGTGTCTTACTAGATGATTCCTGAAAAAGCATGTAAAACGAGCGTCAACTATAAAAATAGTTTGTGAGTTCACAGGTTTGCAAAAATATTGGTTTCATGAATCGTAATCAAAGTTTTTTAAAGAAATTTGTTAGTTATAATCGTGTATGAAAAAAAATTGATAATCAATATTAGCAAAAAGTTACAAAAAAATTATACTAAAAAACGGTAAAAATAGTTTTAGAAAAGATAAATTAAAAGCTAAAAAATAACATAAATCTAGAAACTACAACTATTTAATAACTATTTTAACACTATATCTATCTAATAAATAAATTTTTTTCAAAAACATATTCGGTATAAAAAATAAATAAAACTCGATAGATTGCTATCTTGGCTTTGGTTTTGATGATGGTGTGTTAATATAAAAGGATGTTCAAAATGTTTAGAAACTGACTTGATAAGGAATTTCAGGTTTCTACTATAAAAATTTTTAGTTATCAATTGCCTAAAATTCTTAGATAAGTATTTTTGGTATGTAGTTTTATTTTATTAAATTATAGATATGGAACCAGATACTCATCACTTAATAACTAGTTATTATTAAACGAATAAATTGTTGAGCCGCTGAGCGGGATATCTACCAGGTGAAAAACAAATCAATTAGCAAGCATCAGGTGCCTCTTCCATTGTAACAAATTCTATAGCAAGTATATGTTGGATTCGTGTCTAGGCCCGTAACCATATTTGGTAAGTACTTGACCCGGTTGTGCATGGTCCTTTTGGGTTGCCTTCACCAAAGCAACTTGACTAGAGAAATAATAGAGAAAGAGGTTATTATGATTTATTAATATATTATAAGAATAATATATGAAAACTGAAATCATATATGTTTAGTTAATTAAGAATTAATTTTGTGATCAAAAGAAGTTAATTAAACTAGGGGTACTGAACTGTAATTATGTGATAGTTGCAAAGTAGGGCAAAGGATGCCCTATATGATAAGGTAGACGAATTCAAGGGGATAAGGCCTTAGAATTCGTCCATGATAAGGTTTCTAGGGTTATCCTTTGGACTGCTTGGTGGGCAAGTAATCAAATAAGGATAAGGACTGAAACCCTAATTCCTACACCTATATAAAGACCCTAGAAATTCCTAGAGCCGATTTTCTGCCTCTCTCCCCTCTCTCTCTCTCTCTCTCTCTCTTGCTTCTTCAATTGCTCTTGGTGTTTGTGAGCCATTAGAGGTACTACACTTGTGGTACTTGCTTTTAAAGACAAGAATATATTCAAGATACAAGTTTTTATTACAATATAACAACAAGAGGTATGTGTTCCATTCTCCTTTATGATTTTCGAAATTACCTAGGAGCATGTTAGGTTTCTTTTGTGTTCATAGTGTTTTATAACTAATAGTGAATACATAGATCCATATGTAGGGTTGCATGCACACATAGGATTGTTTGTATAAAACCCATCAGTGGTATCAAAGCGTTTGGTTTTTATTTTCAATTAGCTTTATACAAATGTATGAATTTGACACATTAGGGTTTATAGCTAATAAACCCTAGAGACATGATTTTCGAAATTAGGGTTCTTAAACCTTGAATCTCGAAATTTCATAAGGGTTTCCCAAACCCTTTCCTTAGCCTCCAAGATTTCTAATTCTAGGGTTATCCAACCCTAGGGTTTCGAAATTTGCCTCCTTCCCCAAGATAAGATCCCTAAATTTTAGGGATTTGGATAATTCCATATCTTGTAATTATCCCTTAATTGTTTAAATATGGTAATTAAAGATTTTGAATTATCCCATCCCATATTTTCGAATTTTAGGGGATTTAAGGGATTAGGTTAAATTAATTGTTTAATTTAAGATAATCCTTCAAGATTTAATGATTCAAATTAATAGTTTAATTTTGGGATAATTATTAAATCAAAGTTTTGATATTTAAAATTTTAAAATTAAAAGGTTTTAAATTTTAGAAATTTTGAAATATTTGATTAAAACCGTAGTATTTTTAAATGTTTCAAATACACCCTATACTATTATAATATTACAAGCTTAATATGTATATATGTATAACTTAAAATGCTAGTCTTACCGTTAGTAGACCTCATTCACGAAGTCGATCTATAAGGGGGGGGGGGGGGTATAAGGTTATTGCCTATAAAATGGCCGTTTAATGGATGTCCACTATCACCCACCGCTTCCTTGATTGGTGGAGGTTCGTTAGCCGAATGGGTAGGATAGGGAAAACCATTCCTCATTAAAAGTATAATGAATTATAAAAGTAACTAAATGTTTTTCAAACAATTCTCAATCTTAGTTACTATAGGCAAAAGTGAATTGATGCAATTCCATAAAATTACACTTTGTACCCTTGCTAAGACGTTAGTGGAGCATGTGTGGTTAACTGGCACACTAATTGGGCTCTAAGCAAAGGTGGAAAAGGGTGACTCATTGTTTGTCATAGTTCGATGGAGCGTGTGTGGTTAACCGACACATCGAATAGGTCACTATAACAATGAGGGTACCATGTACATTTGCATGGTTATTCACACCCGCTTTGTGATCCTTGGCATCCCAGTCACAAACTAGATGGGCATATCGAGATTTAAACATGCCATTGAAAAGTTCAAGGAATCTCAAAGAAATCTAGGAGTTTTCAAAAACATTTAAAACTTTGGGGGTGTTTGGGATTCCTTTTCAAGGGGAAAAGTCCTTTTGTAAAAGGTCTTTTTGTAAAGACCTTTTTCCAAAAGATGTTGTTTAAAAAGTGTTTGAGATTTCTTTTGCTTTTCCGTCCTTGAAAGTTCAAAAAGATACAAAAAGTCACGGATGTGTGACTTTTGCAAATGCTAGTTTCTATGCTTTGGTAAAAGTTGGTTTTAAAGTCCTTTTCCACTTTCCAAACAACTTTTGGACTTTTCTAACTTTTTGGAAAAGTTAAAAGTCAAAAAGCTGATTTAAAAGGAAAAACAAACACCCCCTTAAATCTTTTTTCGTTTTTCATGGTGGAGAATAGTGAATTGTCTTTCACTTACCTTCAAATTATTTGCATGTTAGATTACGGCATCCTTCTTCTAATTTGTAAATAATATTGTTGGATCCTAGCCCTAATTTCTCATTCAGGTGTTTAATTGGGGATTCATTTTTAATCAAACTTTGTTCGTTTCTTTTTCAGATGTAGAAACGTCAACAACAATGCTTTTGTCTCCAACTCCTCAGGCTCATTCTCACTTATGAACTTATGTGAGAGAGTGATATTCAATGGGACCAACTTTAATGATTGGATCCGTAACATCTGAATGGTCACTCGCTATGAGGACAAAGAATATATCCTCGATGAGAAGCTGAAGAAGATCAATGTTAACACTGCCTCTCCCGATGAGATCGCCGCCTTTGAGGCCCACGAGCGTGATGCCATGAAAGTCCATTGCATCATGCTAGCGACCATGACTGTCGAACTTCAAAAGTCCTATGTGGACATGTACCCATATGAAATGCAACAAGACTTGCTGGACTGGTACCACCAGAGCACTAGGCAAGAAAGGTACGAGATCATCACTTCGATGATCACTGCCAAAATGGGTAATGGAGTGTCCCTTACCGCCCATCTCCAAAAGATGCAGAGATATGTTGATCGCCTGCTTAAGTTAAATGTTAACTTTGATGAAGAGATGAAAATCGACATCATCCTTCACTCCTTCCCTCCCTGCTACAACCAATTCTGCATGACCTACCATATGAATAAGGAAGAGGTCACCTAGAGCAAGCTTCAAGGCTTGTTGAGGACTGCTGAGAGCAATCTCAAGGATAAGTCTGTTGCAGTGACCCCCACCCCCATTGTTGCGCCTAGCTTGGTAATAGGTCAAAGGAAGGGCAAGAAGAGTAAGCCTCCCTCAAAGGGCCACCACAAGGGAAAGTACCAAGATGATACCTATTCTAGTGGAACGAAAGTTGGTTCTGCTAAGCCCAACTCTGACGCTAAGGAGGCAGGGTGCCACCACAGCCACAAGATAGGGCATTGGAAGAGAAGCTGCCCATAATATCTGCAAGCCATCAAGGATGGGAAGATCAAACCATCTTTCGCAGGTATTTACACAATTAAATCTAACGATTCATCGCATGCTATTTCTTGGGTTCTTGATACAGGATATGGTTTTCACATATGTTTTGATTTGCATGGACTAAGAAGAAATAGGGATGTGGAGCATGGAAGGATAAATCTAATCATGGGAAATAGAAGATCGTCGCCTGTTACTAAGATTGGAGTTTATTCCTCAGTGCTTAGTAATGGATTAGGTTTAGATTTAAATAATTGTTGCTATTCGCCAGATATGGAAAGAAACATCATTTTATTTCATTGTTTATATAGACGAGGTTCTAGATATTCATTTGATAATGAAAAGGGTTCTATTTATGCTTATCTTAATAGTGTTTTATATTTTGAAGCATGGCCTTGTAATGGAATACATGAGATTGTGATGGTTGTAGACAACTTAGGAAATGATGTGTTGTGTGTCGATTCTTCTAATAGTATGGATAACACATGATTGTGGCATTGTCGTCTTGGACATGTCAACAAGAAATGCATAGCCAAACTCCAAAAGGATGGAGTGTTGGAGTCATTCGACCTCAGGGACGATGACATGTGTGAGTCTTGTTTACTTGGAAAGATGACCAAGTCACCCTTTACTGGCACTTATGAGAGGGGTGTGGGTTTATTGGATCTCATACACACCAATGTGTGTGGGCCCTTTAGATCCACCACAAGGGATGCAAACCGCTTCTATGTGACTTTCACCGATGATTATAGCAGATATGGGTATATCTACTTAACCAAGCACAAGTCGGAAACCTTTGAAAAGTTCAAAGAGTTTAAACAAGAAGTGGAGAATCAATTGGGTAGGAAAATCAAGATGTTTTGATTCGATCGAGGAGGAGAGTACCTAAGTCTTGAATTCCACGACTACCTCAAGGAATGTGGAATAGTTTCGCAATTGACGCCACCTAAGACACCGCAGTTGAATGGTGTAGCTGAGAGGCATAATCAAACCTTGCTAGACATGGTTCGTTCCATGATAAGTCGTTCTTCACTACCTATCTCATTCTTGGGGTATGCCTTAGAGACTGCCGCCCATATCCTTAAATTAGTCCCAACAAAGAAGGTTTCCAAAACACCTCACGAGATGTTGACATGGAAGGCTCCCTCGTTAGAACATATCAAGGTTTGGGGTTGCGAGACTTTCGTAAGATGAGAGACTCACGACAAGCTCGAGCCACGAAGTGAGCGGTGTATTTTCATCAGCTACCCGCAGAAGTCCTTTGGATATCTCTTCTATAGACCGAGTGACAACGTTGTCTTCGTTGTGAGGAGATGGGTTTTCCGAGAGAGAGAACTCATAAGCCAAAGGGATAGTGGGAGGCAAATCGATCTTGAATAGATTCAAGAGTCGAGCGATGAAGGAACCTCTAACACTGGCGCTCAACCCGAGGAGGAATCTCCGGTTGAACCAATTGACGAGTTCTTACCTCTTAGACGTTCTGAAAGAGTTAGGGTTCAACCCTAGTTTTATGGTTTTCATATTAATATGGAAGGGGATACGTTCATTAGTGAGAGTACACTAGTGAATTTGGATGAACCTAACAGCTATAAGGAAGCCATGATAGGCCCGGAGTCTGCAAAATGGAAAGAGGCGATAGACAGCGAGATTCAGTCCATGTACGAAAACCAAGTTTGGAGCTTGGTTGATCATGTACCAGGTCGTAAGACGGTCGGGTGCAAATTGATCTTCAAGAAGAAGACCGACATGGATGAAAATGTTCACACTTATAAGGCGTGATTGGTTGTGAAGGGCTTTACTCAAATTCTCGCAGTTGACTATGATGAGACCTTCTCACCAGCTGTGAAGATAAAGTCTATTAGGGTGATGCTGGCCATTGCTGCATTTCATGATCATGAAATATGGCAAATGGATACCAAAACTGCTTTCCTTAATGGGAAGTTGGCTGAGGATGTTTACATGGCTTAGCCAGAGGGTTTTGTCAATCCGAAGCATCCTAATAGAGTATGTAAGCTTGAGAAGTCCATTTATGGACTTAAGCAAGCATCTCGCAGATGGAATCTTTGTTTCGACGAGAAAGTCAAAGAGTTCGGTTTCCTGCAAAGCAAAGATGAATCATGTGTATATGTCAAAGCCAGTGGGAGTATAGTAAGCTTCCTCGTATTGTATGTCAATGACATATTACTCATAGGAAATGACATCCCGACACTGCAGGAAGTTAAGTCATGGCTCGGGAAGTGCTTTGCTATGAAGGACCTTGGAGAAGCTGCCTATATTTTGGGAATAAAGATAGTGAGAAAAAGGAGTAAAAGGCTAATAGGACTTAGTCAGAATACTTACTTGGACTAGATACTAATACATTTTAGTATGGAGAATTCCAATAAAGGGGAGTTACCAATCCAAAGTAATGTCAAGTTGAGTAAGACTCAAAGTCCGAGTACCGAAGTCGAGATAGCAGAGATGACCCGAGTACCTTACGATTCCACAGTTGGCTCAATCTTGTTTTTTATGACTTGTACTCGCCCTAATGTGTCCTTCGCTTTGAGCATGGTTAGCAGATATCAAGGGAACCCTAGCAAAGAACATTGGACCGCAGTCAAGAACATTCCCAAGTACCTTCAGAGGACCAAGGAATGGTTCCTAGTCCTCGGTGGGAGTGATGAATTAAAGGTGCGAGGGTACAGTGACACCGGTTTTCAGACTGATAGGAACAACTACCGTTCGCATTTGGGCTGGGTCTTTACCCTTAATGGAGGTGCAGTGACTTGGAAAAGTTCCAAGCAAGAGACCATAGCTGATTCAATGCGCGAATCAGAGTACATTGCAATGAGCGAAGCGTCAAAAGAGGCAATATGGCTGAAGAATTTCATTGGAGACCTTGGAGTTGTGCTAGCCATACAGAAGCCTATGGAAATTTTCTATGATAATGAAAGAGCGGTTTCCTTGACCAAGGAACCAAGGGATCATGGTAGATCTTGACACATTGACATAAAATATCACTTTATTCGACATCGGGTAGAAGAAGGACTCCTCATAGTGAAGAGGGTATCGTCGGAGGATAACCCAACAAATCTGCTTACGAAGGGACTGAGTAGGGTTAAGCACTTGCATCACGCTAAGAGCATTGGGCTGAAGGACAATATTAGTTTGGATTAGATAGTTTAGAAACGTGTAATAGATCAATGTAACTGACATTTGATGATTAAATAAATGAGTATTATTTATGAGTAAAGTTATTGTCTTATGTTGATTGTTTACCTATTGTTTCATTTTGCATGTTTTGACTTCCTGAATAATAAGATTATTCGAACGGTCCACAATCGTTCATATGTTGGAAGTAGATATGAATGAAGACTGTCATGAATTGGTGTGTAGATTGTCTAAAGAGTATTAGACATAACAAAAGTTTGCTATGACGTTCATGAATGCTTATGAACAAGTTTTGAGCATTGGAATAAACCCACACTTGCTGGAATCACTTCTTGGAATTTATCACGAGTGATCGCAAGACGATAATATCATATGGTCTTAAAACTTAGATATATGGTTTATTGTTTGCTGATTGGTTGTGCATTGATAATGCGAAAATGCATCAATAATTTGATGTTACAAAACACATTGTTGTGTATGATTTGATTAGTGAATAGTAAATGCATATAAGTCGAAGTTTATCTGTTTCCTTTATCCTAAGAGGGTAAAAGCGATATCAGGGCCCCTTGATGATTTGGTTAGACTTATGTCTCGGGCCCGGTTAGGACTGGATTGATGTGGTCAATTAAGTTCTATGTCAAACGAATCTAAGATCGAGAAACAAACTGCTAGACAATAAGTATGATTATGTTCCATGTGATTGTCTGCACGATATCTAGAACAGAGGATCATACGATCCCTTATTTAAAGGACAAGTTGCTGATAAGATCAGAGTTCGACAGCGTCTTTGAGAGCTACGATTGCTAATTGGATTCTACTTGCATTTATGGTTACTAGACATATCCAAGTGGGAGACTATTGGATTAGTGTCTAAGCTCGTAACCATATTTGGTAAGTACTTGACCTGGATGTGCATGGTCCTTTTGGGTTGTCTTCACCAAAGCAACATGACTGGAGAACTAATAGAGAAAGAGGTTATTATGATTTCTTAACATATTATAAGAATAATATATTAAAAGAGAAATCATATTTGTTTAGTTAATATTGGTTAAGAATTAATTAAGAATTAACTTTGTGATCAAAAGAAGTTAATTGAACTGGGGGACTGAACTGTAATTATGTAATAGTTACAAAGTAGGGAAAACGATGCCCTATGTGATAGGGTCGACGAAATCAAGGGGATAAGGCCTTTGAATTCGTCCATGATAAGGTTTCTAGGGTTATCCTTTGGACTGCTTGGTGGGCAAGTAATCAAATAAGGATAAAGACTGAAACCCAAATTCCTACACCTATATAAAGACCCCTTGGCATAGGAAGGTCGGCCACTTGATCCTAGAAGTTCCTAGAGCCAATTTTCTGCCTCTCCCCTCTCTCTCTATTGCTTCTTCAACTGCTCTTGGTGTTTGTGAGCCATTAGAGGTACTACACTTGCGGTACTTTCTATCAAAGAAAGAAGATTCAAGATACAAGTTGTTATTACAATATAACAACAAGAGGTATATGTTCCATTCTCCTTTATGATTTTCGAAATTACCCAGGAGCATGTTAGGTTTCTTTTGTGTTGATAGTGTTGTATAACTAATAGTGAAAACATAGATCCATATCTAGGGTTGCATGCACACAAAGGATTGTTCATATAAAACCCATTAGTATCAACTCTGTATTTTTCTCTGTTTTCTCATAAATGGATATACACTGAAAGCTATTCTTTTACCTAATATATCTATATTCCTTGTTCTCTAATACTATTCAATTCTGTGAATTCTTCTTTCTTTTATTCAGCAGGTTAATTAGGAAATTGATTTGTCATTGATCTTCTTCGACCCAGTTAATTTCTTTACTTATAATTTGATCATCGATCTTTCAAGACTAAATTTACTAATTCAAGAGCTAAAACTTCGTGTTGTATAGACTATGTTTTCAGTCCAAGTTGCCTTCATTGTATTAATAGTTTCTTCAATTTGGTACTTTCTCCTTAATTTCCGGTTTATCTTTTCCATTGTTGACTCGGGGTATATATATATATATATATATATATATATATATATATATATATATATATATATATATATATACCCTTAAAGGTATATAAGCTAAGATACGCAAACACACTATAATATGCATTTTTGTTTGATTTATTCATTATAATGTTCTTAAACTTCAACGCTTAACTTGATTTGCTTTCAAGATTTTTGAAATTTGACTGCTATCTTCTTCTTACATCATATATTATTGCCGAACACCTAAAACACTATATATATATATATATATATATATATATATATATATATATATATATATATATATATATTATAACTGAAAATGAAAATTATATAAGAAAAAGATAATTGTGAAATTTAAAAAATCTTGGAACTAATCAAGTTCGAAGTTGAATTATAAGAAGATTGGATGATTACAATATACATATACATATACATATACATATACATATACATATATATATATATATATATATATATATATATATATATATACATACATATATATATATATATATATATATATATATATATATACATATATAAAATAAAAAATGACATAGTATAATGAGTTTGGGTACCTAAGGTATTGTTTGATTTTCTAAAACAAAAATTCATAAAGTCTGCGGACCACCTCTGCAACCCTCTGCAGTAGAAGAGATGGACCAAACGGCTACAGACTCTAATAAGAAACGTGTTTGTTTTTTTAACATCTGCATATTGCTGCAGATATTCAAAAAATTAAAATAAACTACTTTTATAAACCGAAAATACCTTTTTAATACGTAAAATTTAATAATGTATAACATTTCGGTTTTTAATAAAAAGTAATGATATTTCAACAAAAAATAAAGATATTTTAGTAAAAAATAATGATATTTCATCAAGAAGTTATCATTATTGAATATAAAAAAACAAAAAATAAATTCAACAAGAATAAACAAAAAAAAACGAAAAAAAAGTGAAACAAAATTTTAAAAACATATAATCAAAATTTCAGCAATAAAAAAAGAAGAAGAAGAGGTTGGAAGAGGCAGTACAAGTGCTGTGCCAAATAGAGCACGCGCAGAGGTTTTTGACTCAGAAGACTTCTAAAAAACAAACAGATGCGAGATGAAAAGTGTTGCGCGTGTGCTGCACCGCGCAACAATAAGAGGTTTGAAGATGTTTTTTTTCAAAAAACAAACAGCACCTAAGTGAATATACGCTTCTGTGTATATTCACTCATATATATATATATATATATATATATATATATATATATATATATATATCACGAAACATGACTGATAAAAAAAATTAGGGATGTGGGATTATGATTTGCACACGAATTTGTTGGAAGGGCAACCAAAAGTCGATCCTTAAGAGACGTTACCGAGATGGAGGAATAATATTGTGGTTGTAAAGAACCCTAAACAAAGGGTTCGTTTCACTACTAACCTCCCTAAGCTCAACGAGGCTTGTTTTGTTCCCACGAATAAGGTCAATAATCTTACTTCACATCATCTCTTTCACTCTTTGAGACATTTCCACAATCACTTGGGATTCTCATCCAGGCATACCCCAGATGAACAATTAATCACTTAATTCTATGATTTCTTTAGTTTATAAATGTGTCATATTAAAACTAAACACAAAAATAAACAAAGTATCTATGCTAGAATAGAAAATCATGTTATACATAAATAACTACCTACATTACATTAGTTTTTACCACATATGAATCAATGTATATCTGAATTAGCTATAGCATATCTATATGTATTAAAAAAAAGAATATTCTTCATTTCATTACTATGGAAAATGATTTTTCTATTTTTTTTTTATGTAGAGAATAGATTTGTTGTATCTAACCAACTTTCAGTTTTCACATTTCACCGACTGTTAGAACCGGTGATGAGAGAGAAATGATAGAAAGAGAATGAACATTCTTCATTTCATTACTATGGAAAATGAACATTCTTTATTTCATTATTATGGTTTGTTTCGTATATCAATGTGTTTGGACTTATGCTTTCCAAATTAAATCAAAATAGAAAAAAATTGGTGTAATTATTTATTTATTTATTTTTTGAAAAATAAGGTTTTTAAGTTCTCATTTAATTATGATCATGTATGTGTGAGTATATATATATATATATATATATATATATATATATATATATATATATACACTCACACGTACAGGATTAAAATCAAATGAGAACTTAAAAACCTTAATAAATTAAGATCTTTTCTACTACACAATATATTTAAAAAAAATAAAATAAAAAATTACACCAAATTTTTTGTATTTTGATTTAATTTGGAAAGCATCAAGTCTAAACACATTGAAATACTAAAGAGACCATATATTGTGTTTTGAATTGTTGAATATTAATTATTCTAGATTTTGTTTCAATGAAGCAGCCAAAGGACCTCAAAATACCATTTCAAGTCATAAAAGATTGTACCCAAGACTTTAATGAAAGGAATTTCATCGGAAAGGGTGATTACAGAAGGGTCTACAAGGGAATCGTTACCTGGGCGGATCATGTAAACCAAGTAGTTGCTATAAAACAGCTAGATGTCACCATATTTAAAGGTAACAAAGAGTTTCGCACAGAGGTTACAATGCTTTTAGAGTATCAACACAAAAACATTATAACACTTATAGGCTTTTGTGATGATAACAAGGAGATGATCCTTGTTTATGAATACGCAATCAGTGGAAGCCTTGACAGATATTTAAGTGCCAATACCATGTTGGTTGGACTACCATGGCACCTACTTCTTAAAATATGTATTGTGTTGCTTCTGCATTAGACTATCTTCATAACCAAGTGGCCGAAAAACATAGAATAATACATCGCGATGTGAAAAGCGCAAATATGTTATTGGATGAGAATTGGAATGCAAAACTTTCTAATTTTGGTTTGGCTACAATAGGTTTAGCAAATCAACAAAACACCTTTGTGATCACTAACCCTGCTGGAACGTATGGTTATACAGACCCACAATATGAAAGAACAGAGTTTTTAACAAAAGAGTCAGATGTTTATTCGTTTGGTGTGGTTTTGTTTAAAGTTTTGTGTGGAAGGCTGGCGTGTGTTTCCAATTACCATGATGAGCGACGGTTCCTACATCATTTGGCGCGAATCCGCTACAAAAATGGCGAGTTGGATAAGATTATTGCTCACAACATTAAGAAACACATCAAGACAAGCTCATTAAGCAATTTGTCATCTATTGCATATCAATGCTTGCATAAAACTCGGGAACAACGACCTACAATTTTTGAGATTGCTTTCCAACTTAAGGAAGCCTGGAAAATTCAAGTAAGTTTGAATATCCTTTTTATTTTTCCTTGATTTGAACTGTGTAGACTTGATGTTATAATATATACTATTGGATTTGGTTGGATGTTTGATGTTCTTATTTGTGTAACTGAGACGAATTCCTTCTATTTGTATATGCTGCAGATGAACCATGTATAAGCAACCAGATGAACATGCTATGTTAGGGAATACGGAGACATGGATGAATTAAATCTAAACTAAAACTTTGGTTTTCTCTAGTTATGTAGAGAAACAATGAGACAACACAACACCACAGGTTGGTCTTCTACATAGAGAAGAAAACACTGTAAGATAAACAAATTTTTTTTATTTGTATATTTAATACATCTTTTCGTGAAAGGCCTGTAATCTTTGTTCTACGAACTTTCATCTACTCCACAATCCTCAATATAGTGGTTAATTGATGCTTCCATACATGGTCGTTCTCCCCATAAACTTGTTTGGGACAACATGTGTGAAATTAGTCAGTAGAAGTTGAGTATTAGACTTTATATGGATATGATCTTTGACAAATGGTCGCATCATAACAATTCCAAATGAAAAAGAGTTAGCATTGTAGATAAAATTACTTCGTACATGAGCATCAACGCAGTGGATAATAAGAGATCATACAGTTCCTCTTGAACACAACAATTTGTATCTAGATAACAATTCATGAGAAGAAATCACAATAAAAAATAAAATTCATTGCATAAAATTTAATGTCATACAAATAATAGATGAAAGTACATTGCTATTTCTTCTGTTTATCGCTATACTATTCGATGAAATTTCAATGTGACATTAAAGTAATCTCCCCAACATAAGAGACAATTTGATTACATACAACTTGAAAAATGTGGGCATCCGACCTCAAAATTTTCTATTTTTGCAAAAATCTTGTTACGCACTCCCCATGTGCTAATAACCTACAATTTTCCATAAAACTTACAACATAAATGAGTATATGATAAGTTACATCTAATGGAATCACAAAAGAGAAACTTCTCCTCCTTATCTTTATCAGTGATAAGAAACATCTCATGATGGCTGTTTCATAATCTATGATTTTAGAATTGAAATCCTTTTTTTATAAAGCTCTTCTATAAGGGAAATATAGGTCTCCAACTATTTAGCTTCTGTTAATCCATCATTCGGATGGATCTCACCCTCACTTTCTTGATTCTTGAATTCCCCTTTTGCCCTTGCTGCAGCTTCATGTTCTTCAGTTGTTCTCAGTTCTGATAAAGGGCGACTAGCAGCTAATTACATAAAGCTGTCAAAAGTAAAAAAAAAAAAAAGTAGAATGAAAAGATGTGGCTTGACTAATTAAAGAAAGATTGTGTTGCAAAAACATATATCAATCATCACCTGTTGAAATACCGATCCAACTGCTGATTAGGAATCTCCAATATTCATGGGTAAATCATGGCAAGATTCGACCATTTCTATAGTTGATACTCATATTCAATGTATTTATCCAACAAAGAAAATGAAAGATAATCAGTTCCAACATAAGCTAGACCCCGTTCAAATAGCCTGAAAAGAACATCATAAATAAAATATTTAGATATATTAACCATAGATTATGGACTGCAGTAATAGCCCATATATGCCCCTTGTAATAAGTAGATTGGATCTAGAACCCACAACTTTACTAGAAAATCTCTACTCTGAGTTAGTTCCATTGTTAAAACATAAAAACACTTTTACTATTATAATAAAAACTTACTAGAAAATCTCTACTCTAAAGTCAGTGTACACAAGTAAATTCCAGTAGTCCTTTACAGTTCTCAGCAGGGGGACAAGAAGTGACCTCTCTGAGATCATGCTGTCTCAGAGTGGCATCCTCACTGGCACTCCAGACAACATTCGGGTTACCAGTTTCTACCTAAAACAGAAAATCCATGATGATAAGAAGATGATATTAGTAAATTTGTTAGGGGAAAACAATATATATATATATATATATATATATATATATATCTTACAGCTAATTTTTTAACTCTCCTGCTGTGGCATTGAAAATGAGCTGATAGGTTACTAACAGTATCTTCATGTGTGCGAGACATATTGAATAGTCGAACCTACAGGTGTGAGTTAAGATTTTCAGAAGACATGTGACTGAATGAAGCAATGAACAAAATGGGAGGAGGGAGGGTTACTTAAGTATCACCAGCTCCAGATGCTACCAACTCATCAGATGTTTTAGGAACAAACTTTGTGCAAAATATATTATTTCTATGACCACTGTCAATGGAATGCAAAAGCTTGCGACTTTCATAACTCCAAAGATTTACCTGAAACAGAATGGAACATCTCTAGTTTAAAAAAACTACATGTAAAAAAGAAGTATTGTTAGCTGCATTTTGCTTGGTTTTCAGGCATCATACAGGTAGCTAATACATATGAAGAAAAAAGGTAGGAAGATGTACATGAGCATCATCAGATCAAGATATCAATAGTGAGCCTTTTGAATTCCAAGCAATAGTATTTAGACATCCTTGATGCGCTTGAAAACAACACAGATCAACTCTTTATCAATGTTTGGTAAACAGAGACAAGTAAATGTATATCTAGAGTCTGCAACATAAAAAGGTTAGGGCGTATAGGTTTCTATCTCAATTTTTCTCATAATGATCAAAATACTTTTCATTTCTCTTCCTTTCTCCTGGATGGAGCAATACATACAGAAGGTAAGCGACACTAATGTGTTGATCAAAGTTATGATTCCAATAGAAAAACATCCCTTGCAAGATATATCAAGATTTAAGCACATAGTACACACCTCCAGTTCTCTTTCCAGAGAAAGCCTTCTAATGAATGATGAATGCATCTGTAGACTGTGATTTATATCCTGTAATATCACAAGATAGAATATCAGAATCTACAAAAAAATGCTACCAAGTAAATACAGAACCACAATATACACATGAAAACATTAATAAAACATGGAAGAACATGAAGATAGCCGATTGATGATCAAATAAACAGCTAGTAATATGAAAAATATGTAAGAATAAGATATATTTACCTATATGCATATATAAGCGAGTAAATAGAGTACAGGTATAAGATTACTTCAAAATTGTTGGTTAAAGTATTTGGTTTCATATAATGAACATTGAGATTGAAACTAACATTAAAGATTCTATCAATCAAAAAATTTGGATCTACAGAATCATTTTAAAAGAATGGGCATCAGAGCCAACTGGACCTCTTCTACCTCAATCAAGGTTAAGGAAGAAGAATATCATTATCTTAACATATGCCTTTGTGCAGGAGACTGAAAAGATTTAATCTCAAATGAGAAATGTGCCACTAGTTTTATTCCCCAAGTAATTTCTAGAATTTGCAATTCCCATAGTTTGATGAAAATGAGGGCTAGTCTCTAAAACTGATATTGTAAACCTAAATGTATATATGTAATGTTCCAAACATTATTACCATATATTGCATACATAATCCATTTGGGCAAACTAGAGTTGTAGATGTAAAAAAAAATTGCTTACCCTAAAACTAATAAAAAGGTGTGCAACTCAGGGGACTAAAACTGATAAAAAGTTGTGCAACTCAGGGGCCAAAATTGTATTTTACTGTAAAAATTCATTGAAAAAGTTAAAACAAGGGCAAAACAGTAATTTTAACAAGCTTAGCTCATTAATTTATTTAGCTGATTTTCAGAAACGCACGCCAAATTCGTAGCCTGAAGGGGTCTTTTCTTGAAGGTCTAAAAGATTCATTCGGAAGAGCAGCTTCAATATCCACAAAAATTATTTTAAGAAACTGAAGAATTTCATAAGCTTTCCCAGTTAATTTTGGTAAAGACAAGCAGTTATTTCCGATTATACCCCCATGAACTTCACATGGTTTTTTTCCAATTATACCCTCAGTCTCACACTGATGAGCTGGCTCGTTAGTTGAAAATGTGGAGTGGCATGAAAAATAATGGTGTCAAGTAGTTCCCACTAATTCCAAGCACTCACACCGGAATATTTCCCCAAATTTCTTTTCCAATTCTGCCCTTGCATTTGTGGAATGAACCGATTACCTAAACTGAAGTGCAACTTGACCCACAATGTGATCATCATTTAAATCACTTGATTTGTTCCTTTGCCATTTTTTAACGTTTTCTTTCAGTTGTTTCTATTTTGCATCATCATTTTCCAGCCATTCAAGTAGAGCCTCAATTTCACCATCTGATTCATAGCAAACCCATGCCCAAGAAGAGATTGTCACAATCACATTCTTCTTCACACTCACACCTGTCATAAAACAATAAAAAAATTATAAATAAAATTTAATTATGTTTCATTTTCTACCATTGACAGCTTCCTAACATGTAAATGGAGACAAGACTCAAACAGAGATAGGAGGCTTCATGGTACACCCTTTACCCTTCCTTATATTAGTTATGCTTAAATGCAAATAAATAAATAAATAAATAAATCCTGGATTTGCTACTTTATGAGAGAATTCATTCCCCAATGTTTCATCATTTAAATGTTCAGATCTAAGAATCTTGACAGCAACATGCTCACCAAGGTACTCTCCATTGAATCTTTCAACAAACAAAATAACTGATATTAAGATACCTGTAAGAATTAGGAATTCACCCCCTGTAGAAAAGAAGGTATAAAGAAGGTATACCTGTCAATCATGCTTCCTGGCTGAACAAGAAGGAGCGTTCTCTCTTCTACCGTCTTTAAAATTGTTTAAGTCAAATTCGCCCCCTATAGAAAAGAAGGTATGAAGAACATTAATAGTGTTGGATTTCCTCTTTGTAATGCTTCTCTACAGTATAACAAATAATATCTAACAAACTTTGTAAACATTAGACTTTAAATACTTTTTATGTAGACAAGTAAATGTACCTGTCAATCATGCTTCCTGGCTGAACAAAGCTAGATGCATCAGCAACATGTACCTATCAATCATGTCTACACATTACAGAGAACCAAGTTCAGATCACTAATGATACAAAAGTTAACTACCACAAGGGTAATATGGTCAGTTAGTTGAAGTGTTTGAAAGTGAATCAAAATGCACTTTTGGTTGTAATTTTTCTCTTAGGCATTTCATCATACAGTTGGCATGCCCTAATTTGAGAAAAACTTAAATAGAAGAGATAAATGGAGAAACTACCGACTTGTTCAATGGAAATTGGAATGAAAATAAACCCAGTTGATAAAATTGAATTTTGCTTTTTTTATTTGGTTTAATGAAAATAAACCCAGTAGATAAAATTGAATTTTGCATGAAAGGTAAAGGAGGACCTGAGAACTTGAGGTGTAATTTTGGAGGTATTAGACAACGAACATGGGGTAAATGGGTAGCTGAGATTCGAGAACCCAATAGAGGTAGTCGATTATGGCTTGGAACTTTCGGGTCAACAGTTGAAGCTTCCCTAGCTTATGATGAAGCTGCCCGAGTCATGTATGGTCCTTGTGCTCGTCTCAATCTGCCAAACTGTCGAACCATGAGCGAGTATTATTTTGAATCAATGGTGGTTCCTAATGGTGCTTCAAGTTGCGACCCCACTACAACGTGCAGCCATTCTGAAGACTGCAAAAATGGTCGGGTAGTCAAATGGTCAAAGATGATTGTGAATCGAATAGCAACGAATCTGGTAATCCGCCATTGATGACGACTGTTAAACAAGAAGTTGAAGATGATTAGGAAGATGACGACTGGTAATAGCAAGCCCTAATTTGAGAAAAACTGAAATAGAAGAGATAAATGGAGAAATTACCGACTTGCTCAACGGAAATTGGAATGAAAATAAACCCTTAGTTTACAAAATTAACCATAAAACTTCTTTTGATCTTCCATCTTGTGAGAAAGGGGAATTCGAACCTTTGTTTGTGGTGGTGTTGGTGGTCTGATGTAGATGGAGTGTTGGGGGCGGCAAGGATTGGATTTTTTGAGAAAGCATGTGAGAATGTCTTTGCGGTGGTGTTGGCGGTCTGAATCTTGAAGAGTTAATACTTAGGTGGCCTTCCATATCACAGTTCCTTGTTTCATCGATGCCTATACATCCGAACAGAACACACTACAAATATGGTGGTGTGAGTGATGGCTAGGGTTCTTGAGACAGAACAAAATATTTTTTGAGAAAGCGTGTGAGAATGTCTTTGAAGATATTGTGGAGAAAAGAATACGGAAAGAAGCAGGTCGAAGGAATAATGCAAGAACACTGTTGGTGAGTATTCTCAAGAACATCATAGATGAAGCAGGTGAAATCACAGCAGAGATGAAGCAGATGAATGGAAATCAGAAGCATTTTTTCTTGATTGATATGATGAAGTTGAGAGATGGAGATGAAACTATAACCTTGGATCTGTGATTGAGAAGTTGCACAACAATGAGAGGAGAATGAAAGATGCATCAAAACACTTAGGGAAAAGAGGGTAGCGGGCTTTTCTAATTTTTTTGGCTTTTTTTCCCGCTTGTAACTAAGGAACGCGCGTTCATAAAAATTATAAAGCGACACCTAAAGAGAACACGCATTTAAGATACAGCACCCTCCGTGTTTTTAATTTTTTTCTTAGGTCACTAATTTAAGGGCGCGCAATAATGCGTGACCTAAGTCCTTAAATTTTCTGAAGAGATGACACATTTTTAATGTCACTCTCGTTTGCGTAACATAGATTAATGAGTGTCGTGGTTTGCGCGTCGTAAAAGGCTGTTTTTCTAGTAGTGTAGGTACCTAAAATAAAAAATTTAGTATCAGTTATATATAAAATTAATTTAGGACCACCTTAAATATTTTAAATATTTGAGATGACTTGCCTTAATGTTTTTGTCATAAAAATCTATATAAAAAATCAAGATTTTTAAAGTCGACATTTTTTCTTTCAATAGCCAAATATCCCAAATCTCGATTTTACTTAAGATATAATACAATAAGAGATAACCAATAGAACTGAATATTAAAAACGTCGTTTCACTTCAAATGTGAACCACGTGGTTTTTGAATTCTAGATTCATCATTGCTGCCAGGCGGCACCTAGGCCGTTGTGGAGCCAGAATGGTAACCGATATAATTATATAATTAATCAAATAAATTAGTAACACAATAGCATTACAACCTTGCATTTGGAATATGTCTAGCCAATTCTATACTTGAGTGCATCATTTACCTCCTTTAGACAATCTTAGACTTCTGATTCTTATTGTATATTAATGTAGTTGAAGATGAAGATGCAGGGACTCAAAAGAATGAATATGCAAATAGGTATAAACATTTAAGCTATATTTCTAGTAAAATAATCATACTATTAATAAATACTAAATCTCCATTAACTATCCCACCTGATTAACAACGATTAACAATTACAACAAACAAGTTTTAACAAAAAAAATTAAAACAATTAAAAACCCCAAATTTAACTAATAAAAAGTAAGAACGTAAAACACGGAGCTCGTATGTGAAAGTTATGAATTTTTGATGTTTGAGGCACAAACTTCGAGGTCTGACCGAAGGTGTACGCCCAGCGTACAAGATTACTCCCACGTACTCGGAAGCTTGGTCTGGATTCGTCCACATCACCTCTTTCTTCAAACGAATGACACATATATTGCTTGTTTGACACGTCCGAAGCCCGGAATCCGAACATGTGCCACGTAGCTCCTACACACCGCGTATGAAGGTATGCCCTACGTACCGAGGTACGCCCAACGTACCGAAGTTACGCCCATCATAATCCAAGGCTTCCGGCCAGTTGTAAAATGAATGCGAGGCTACCCGATTTCTTAGGGAACCTCCCTAGCACCAGAAAAAAGTCCGAATCACCCGAAGTCCCCGAGAAAAGAGTCTTTTCAGTTTGAAACTCTGCCCGCGCAAAGCCCGGTTTTCAACAAAAACTCATGGTTTCATCAAGGAAAATCATATTTAGAAATGAAGTGCTGCCCGAATCACCACTTTAACAAGTACGTTCATACCTTACACTTTTCCAAACATTTTCTAGGTTTTAGGGGGGAATACTAGTAAAACGCATGATATATTGTGTTTAGAAATATAAATCGTTTATTACATTTTCTTACACTTTATAAACACTTTTCACAAAAAAAATACTAAATAAACATTATTACTAAACATATAAACTCTTAAAGTTGTTAAAATAGCTAGGTTTTCATCTCATATATAACATGCATATAAACTACAATAGGTATAGTTTATGGAAATTACAAACTATTTTGCTAAGCAAGAATAACGATATGAAAACAAACATGTATTTTATAATAGGTATAATTTACGGGGTCAGTTCACAATATTTAACATCATAAACATGTATACGGAAAAGTTACATTTTTATTTACTAAAAGGTTTTTCACTATATTACTCGTGAACTAGTTAAAGCAACAAATTTGTGAGACACGTCTTCGCATACTTACCTAAGTACCAACGGAAGCCCCAACTTATTAACCAAAGTCTCCTGGAGGGAGAGTGAGAGTTTGTGTATAAATCTATACAGGACTGACAATCCCGCGCCCTGACTATTAGCTACAGTTATTTTGGCGTGGCAAATGTCATTAACGATACTGATGTCTAAAAAACATCGTATTAGGTTATCCGTCATATTAGTATGGTTATAAGAACTCACATGGAGAAAACAACGACTCATTTACGTAGTAATATACTTTTCAAACAGTCTTAAGGGGTAGTAACTATATGATTATTTAGTATATACATCAGGGTTATATACAATTAATATCTGGTAGACAGTGGAATGTGTCATTTCCGTCTTACTTCCTGTTCCTTGTTTGGTTGTGGGCTTAGGGCAGAATCACCCAATTGATTATCTTTTCGATCTCGATTATATATAGCTCGTATGTACTAAGTAATCATGGTAGGGTATTAACATCACATCCAATTTTAAAGACAAACACAACTTTAGTTAGTTTTACTTAATAATAACGCTACATGTTATTAATTTTAGTATGGTAAAATACTTGTAATTTCAGTCTTCGTACATTAAAGACTACAACTCACTTATATAGAAAATGTAGGATTTTCTGGGATAAACATCATTGTTTTACAAACAAACAGTTTATAATTTAACTTTCTTGAAACAAATACGATTAATTAGTTTTCGGTGTGATTACTTAGTGGATACGTTTGGTTTATATAAAATGAAGATCCGATAGGTAGTGGAATATGTGATTTCCACCTTACTTCGTGTTCCTTGTTTGGTTGTTGGCTTAGGGCAGACCCACATATTCGACTATCCGTTCGATCTTTGATTATATATAACTAGTATGCACTAAGTAATTATAGTAGCAACTGGTATTAGTCATTTTACTTATATAAATTTAAAGCATCATATTTCATTCTTTAAGTATAGGACTACATTCCATTTACTAAGAAAATATATGATTTTCTAAAGAAAAACACTTAACATATCTAAAAGGATCATTTTGGTTAGTTCTGTGGCTAGCTAGTGAATACATTAAGGTTATATATAACGAAGATCCAATAGGCAGTGGAATGTGTGATTTACACCTTAGTTCCTGTTCCTTGTTTGGTTGTGGGCATAGGACAAATCCACACATTCGATTGTCCATTCGATCTAGATTATATATAACTTATATTCACTAGGTAATCGTAAAAGGAACTTGTATGGTCGTTACTTATTTAGAAAATATAGGATTTTCTGGAGAAAAACATGAACATTTTCAAAGAACAAAGAACATACTTTTTAAAACAAAAATTCTAATGAACTCAACAACTTAAATGTCGATACACTTTCGAAACCACTTGTATTCTCAAGAAACTAGTAGACAGGTACATGCATAAGGTCCAAGAAGACGGACCATAGTAGCTTCAAGTCTTTCTTTTTGCTATTTACTTTTTGAGTCAATCATCTGTGATTCGAATACAATATAATACTATATTATTAATACAATGGTTGCTTTTTCTTTGATTACTATTATTCATTGTTATGATACTATACATGACGTCCTCCACCCCCGAATGTTTCCGCCGTTCCAGTTTGTGGGTGTAACAGAGCTGGTGGCGATGCTTCAGCCTCATATGTTGGGCGTACGAGGAGTATGATGGGCGTACTAGGAGTGTCTAAACCCTAAATTTTGGTCATTTGGACCCTATTTAAACATCCTTATTCCTTAGGTTTGGCATCATTTTTTGCCTCTTAAGCCCCAAAAACCCTAAAGGCGAGTCTTAGCCTCTATTGTTGGGTGTTTGAGCCTTGGTGAGGATTTGGTGTTCATTTTGTGGATCTATATGACGGAGGAACTTGAAAAAATATTGTTTGAAGGAAAGCTTTGACATCTAGTATTTGTATCTCCTTTTGGTAGTTTGGGAGGTATAAATCTGAACCTTTCCTTTTCATTGCGTAGATCTTCTTCAAGGTTCATTTTTGGACATTTTGACCCTTTTGGTTGATGATTGGGAGTTTAAGTCGTTTTTGAAGCTTGTAATTGTAGATTTGGTTATATCATGGGTTCCTTGGCAATAATGGTGCAAACTTTACGGTGGTTTTTGGTCCATGCACGTATTAAGTCAATTATTAAGCTCTTTGACCTCTAGAGTCCGATTTAGCCATGTATTCACATAAAGTTGGCAATTTTATGTAATAAACCACCTTGGGGAAGTCAGTTCTGAGTTTGGTTCCAAGTCTTAATGGATTAAGTACTTAATTGTGAAGTTGACTTTGGACTAGTGAGTATGTTGGGTGTACAAGTATGTACGCCCCTCGTACTCAGTAGACTTGGGTCTTTTTGCATTTTGGGCTTCGGTTTCGGTTTGGCTGTGTTGGGCCATGTTGGGCCATCTGGATTTTTACTGTTGGGCTGTTGTGACTTGTTAGGACTTCTTTGGCAAAGGACCATGAAAGCGGTTAGGCCCATTTTGGAAAATTGGGCCATATTTGGGCCTTATACGGTTATTTTTGGATTTTGTTCCTTTGGTCATCTAGTTTGGGCCAAGCTTGATGAAGGATAAAAAGGTCCTCTACCCTAATTTGCACTTATAGTTTGAATCAGGGGCTAGATGTTGATGGGTTGTCATTTTGGTATCTGATAGCGCGTGGATTTGAAGGATCTTCAGTCAGAGATAATTCGTGGGATCAGTTTTTGATGAGGTGGTGTCTTATTTTGACGGTGTGGGGATCTATTAGCAGCCATGGATCATCTGTATAATTTTACAGTAGGAGGTGAGTTATCCTCACTATACTTTCAAGTTGAAGGCACCAATGTCGGCCCATTGGTTGGATAACCTGATATTGTTGATATGCAGAGAATGGGATATATATATATATATATATATATATATATATATATATATATATATATATAATGCTAGTCTTGATATGCTAGTCTGGTAGATCAGTAGGACTATATATCTGCATGATGTATATGTTTGTTAGATATCGGCAAATTGAGTTGGGTTAAGGTTGTACTGCTTTGTATTGTAGTCAACAAACCCTTGAGCATTACATATATGAGTTGAGCCCCGGGTAGGCTATGCCAGACTCAAGCTGAGGGCTCAGGTGCATTCCAGATACGAGTTGAGGACCTGATTGGTATGTCAGAATCATACTAAGGGCTTGAAGTTATTGGAGCAATCCAGATATGAGCTTTACTTGCGATATGGCACATACAAAATATATGTGTTGTTTGTGGCAATACTATCTCAATAGCTTTTTTCATTGTTGAATCTTGATCAGTCATGACCATGATTGGTGCTTTTCCAAAACACTTCAAGAATGACTAAAGTAACCAAATATAGGAATTTGTATCTTCTCTACACAACAAACCAGCTCCAAATGTGATGCACCTTTGTGATTATCAATGGTAGTAAAAGGTACAAACACCATACAATACCTAATAAAAACACAGACAAATACCATTAGAATATATAACTACAAAAATCTTATATTTCTAGAATAAATATATGTTTGTATGATATGTTGCGTCAAATGAAATGTCCCCAAATAACTCAAAATTTTGTTTGGAAGTGTCGTCGGCCCAAAAGAGAGCATTTAATTGCTTCTTGTCACATCTGTATTTCTATGCAAAATTTGTAACATTCTTTTTATGATTCTTATGCTTTGTAGTCAACAAATTTGCATCAGTGACCCCAATGTGATAATTTATATCCCTTGTAAAAATTTTCCAATCTATCTCTAATCCACTAACAAATTCACATCCTCCTTTTTTAATGCCCATTAGCCTATATGATGTAGTTTCCCCCATCTTTGTTCTCGAAAGCTTATGTATAAAAGCTTGATCAACAACGTCCAATTGACGCTTAGCTCGTGAAAGATTCATACAATCTTGATTGATAAGTTTGTGGTTGTGCTGTTGTTCAAAGTGCCACTGGTAAACTTCTGAAAAATCTGTTATAACTTTGAATGAAAAAAAAGCTTTGCAATTTGTGCGTTTACAATTACTAATTCTTAATTGCTTGTTAAGATCATCACTAATCGTGTCTAGAGTAGAAGTGTTTGGCAATCCCCCTCTATTGCATACAAAATATTTCGAAGTTGTGATTCCATTTTTTTCCTCTCAGTTGATTTTCTAATATCAAAACCAGATCTTAATATATATCCTTTATACTACTTAATAGCATCTTTGATATCTTTAAAAAATGAACCCATTGGAGGTATCCAACTAGCTTCAAACTTTGGAATCCAAAAGAAAGAACCATCAGCTCCAATGAATTGTTTGCAAGAGTCATATTGTGCTACAACATTGTCACTATAAACTACAAAAAAGAATATGCCACCATGTTAACATATAATTAGAATAATTTGCATTCATATGACTATAATCATAAAACACCACAATGTTATATGTGCGTTATTCTATAAGAATAATATGTAGTAATATGAACTTATCAGCAACATCCTTCTATAACAATAACTTATATCTATAACAGAACTACCTTGGGTTTCCGATTGTTTTTCATCATTATGCAGAATCTCTAAATCACCAGAACTGAATTGATGATTTTCTTCATAGTAATGATTATTTCCGATGTCATTCATATCTAAATCATCCATAACTGTTAGTAGGTTAAAAATTCAATATGTTATGTGCAAGTAACAATGAATGCAATGAAAACTCAAACCTTTATCAATTGATCAAATCATGATATAAAGTAAAAATTAAAAAAGTTACCTTGGGTTTCTGGTTGAATTTCCTCGTAGTGAAGAATCTATGAATCATTAGAACCGAACTAATGTTTTTCTTCATCAAGATGATTTTTTTCGATGACATGCATATCCAAATCATCCATAACTGTTATCATTACTGATATATAAATGTATGTACAATATTCTATAAGAATAATATGCAGTAACATGAACTTATCACGAAGATGATGTTAACGAAAAGCATATAGATGATTTTAATAAAAAGCAAACATATGACATATTGCTGAAAAACATAATGATTGAATGAAAGTTAAAAATCAAACAATGAAATAGATGATGTATTGCCAAATAACATATTATAGGTTTTAATTGTTTTCTAGGTCAAACAAATTAAACAACATGTGATGTTTGATTGCTGAAATCACAAATCATACATATATAAATTGGAGAAATTACTAATAGTTTGATGATTGAATTCATGAACTAGGTTAAAAATTGAATATGTTATATGCAAGTAACAATCTAAGCGATGAAAACTCAAAAATTGAATAATTGATGAATTCATGATTTTGAGTAAAAATCACAGCTTGAAAGATCGTAAACAGTTGTTGAAGATAAAGATTAACAGAAATCATTAAACATTTGAACCTTTACCTTCGATGAAATCGATGATCACAGAGTTAAAATTGATCACAATCTTGTAATGAATTTCTAATGTCGATAGATGAACATAAACCTCAACCACTCAGATTATCAGGTGCAGATGTAGAAGAATGAAGAACATAAACTTGAAAAACGCAAAAATCGTGAATTTAAAAGCAATGATTTAGCATTATTCGATCAATGTCCAACTCAAATCGATTATCGGTTGAAAGAACATAATATTGGAGATTAAAGACTGACCAGAGTGAATTGAAGAACAAGGAATGTTGATCCATCAAATATATGGGTAGAAGAATCGAAATAGATGAGATGATTTCTTGATGACGTGAAGATGACGCTAACATTATATCAGATCTATTCATCTTAAATTTAACCTAGTGACTAATCTACCCCTAATTAACTAATCAGTTAGATTAATTAGTGATAATCCATTTTTTTTATGAGCCACAAGATCAAATTTGATCAAAGGCTAAGATTTGGTCCCTATGTCTCACAAAATATAGGTGGTCTCGAATGAACCTCTACCTACATTTAAATTTATTTACCACAAAAGGGTGATTTAGTCCTATACTAAAAAAATACAATTGTGCCCTAGAAAATTCTTTACCGCCTACCAGATGACACAAGCACAACAACAAGAAAATACATTGCACCTCATCTCCAACCACACGCCATGGATAGAGTGGGATTCGGATCGGGGATCCGATGGTTCATGGCTTTCTAGCCCTTATGGGTCGAGTGATTGTTGGGATTTGGGGCAGTGATGCTTCATGGGTAATTCTCAGTTGTCGAGTGTGATTATCAGAGGGTACAGCCAATGCCTGGCTCGAAACGGTGGTCAGGACACCGTAAGGAAAGAGAAAGTGTGTTTGAGTTTCGATGGGTATGCCTTGAGGGATTGGCCTGGTTAAGGCCAGGTGGCGCGTTGTGGGAGTATCTTTGGGATTGAATTGTTGTAGGCTTCGAGGACGAAGCCTAATTTAAGTGGGGGAGAATTGTAACATCCCGAAATATCAAGAGTATAGTGGAAGGGCTAAAAGAGTAAATTGGGAAGGAGTGACTCGGCGAGTCCATGGATGGACTCGGCGAGTAGAGTCACGATTTGGTCGCGTGTTAAGTAGCCGACTCGGCGAGTCTATGAGGTGGACTCGGCGAGTAGGCGCTGAGTGGAGAAAACCCTAATTCTCGGGGTTGAGCCCTATATAAAGAACATTATGTTTCCTTCACATCCTCTTTATCATCCCTTGAGTTCCAGAGGCCTTGATTTCATGAGGAAACACCATTGTTGAGAGATTTGGAGCTTGAAGGAGCATTTGTTGAAGAAAGTTTGGGAGTTTGAGGGTGTGGAGCAAGGGGCTTTGTTCGGATTCGAGTCTCCTTGCAGTTGGGGCGTTCTTTTGAGGTAATATCTCGTTCTTGGGCTGTTGTTATCTTGTTTCTTCATTTTGGGTTTTGAGGGAAGCTTATCTTGGGTTATATTAGAGTCTAGAGGTTAGATCTGAGGTTGCTACCTCAGATCCGGAATGGAGAAGAATCATAGAGCATGAAAGTCCCTATGTTGGAGTGTTTAGTGAGGTCATCATGTCCCAAACCCTAACCCAATGTGCAAAGGCCTAGATCTCGTTGGATTCACGTAAAGTTTGCCACTTTACGTGATGGATGGGCTGTAGGAGGCTAGATCTATGTTTTGGATCAATTGCATGGCCTAGAATGCTTCTGAATGGATTCAGACCGGTGGTACTCGGTGAGTCACATGGGTGTACTCGACGAGTTGCTTGACGATGAGCTGGAACTCGACGAGTTGGATGAAGATGACCTGGAACTCGGCGAGTTGTATGAACAACTCGACGAGTAGGTTGAAGATAGCTTTAGACTCGGCGAGTCTGTTCTTGGACTCGGCGAGTCTTGTCGAAGAGTTCCAATATTTTCTGGTTGAGTCGAGGATCGGCGAGTCCAGGGATGACACGGTGAGTTGTGGGCAAGTGGACTCAGAGTTGTCGGACTCGGCGAGTCTCGGGGTGACTCAGCGAATTAGATCGCGGATTGAGGAAAGTTCTGAGTATAGGGACTCGGCGAGTCATCGGGTTGACTCGGCGAGTAGATTCAGTCAGGGATTGACTTTGACCTTGTCTTTGACCAAGGGTTGACCAGTGGTTTCCAGGGGCATTTTGGTAATTGTTGATTTGTTTTGAGTTCAATGCATTGGTGGTTGTCCAGTGGTTGGGATCGTATCAGTGATCGAAGCAGCTTGGGTTATCTGTTCAGCCGGCAGTTTCGAGGTGAGTTGTCCTCACTATATCAACGGGGTTTAAGGCACCACGGCCGACCCTTTATCGGATGGAAATCCGGGTAGTTGTCTGTTGTTATGATATTGCGGGATATGGGCTGGAAGGCATTATGTTATGGGCCGGAAGGCATTATATGTTGTGGGCCGGAAGGCATTGTGATATGGACCGGAAGGTCATGGCCTGGAAAGGTGTATGTGCGTAATTAGTATGTTGGCTGAGTCGTAGGGTGATGTTATGCTAGTGATCGGTTAGGTCGGTATCCTGGTTAGGGTGATCATATGTTATGTGATCTGTTTGATCAATTGCTGACTGTGAACTGTTATATGATTATATGTTATGTGCACACGGTTGCTTGGACTAGAGTTTGACCCGATATGCATGGATGTTCTATGTTCTGTTATGTTATGTATGCTTTTTTATGTTATGGGCCGAAAGGCAATATGTTATGGGTCGGAAGGCAATACGATTTGGACCGGGAGGTCGTGGCCTAGAAGGGCGTATTTGTGGTTGGTATTTTGGGGGTATCTCACTAAGCTTTCGGGCTTACAGTTGTGGTTTCATGTTTTTCAGGTTCTTCAGGAGACTGTGGCAAGGCGAAGGCGTGATCGTACCGTTCCTCGTGATTTCGTAGTATTGTGATTATGGGAACACGTTAAATGTTTTGTATTGAAAACGTTTTTGTAAAGATTTACTGGAATCGAGATATTTTTGAAAAATTTAAAATTGGTTGTATTTTTCGGTCGTTACAAGTTGGTATCAGAGCCTTGGTTTGAGTGAATTGGAGGAACGTTCGTGTGACTCCAGTCTCAAATCGAGGAGAGTTTTCAAAAGAGTATTTAAAATGGTTTTCTAAAATGAGTAAGGGAGGACGCTGATGTACGATCAGCCGGAGCCAGTAAGTAACCCCAAAATACCATGCATGTTATTTGTTTTTGAGCTTTGATAGAACAGCACGCTAGTGATAGGCTAGGGATCTTCAGGATTTCATGATATGTTGCCTGATTTGTGATGCCTGTAGCCTAGGGTCCCTTATGGGATATTTTCAGTGTTCCTCTAGTGTTGAGGGTTGAGCGTTGTTATGCATGTTTCTCTAGGGCGTGTGGTAGTACTTCATACAAATATTGGTAGGTGTGGAAGGTAGTATGGGCCCGTACTACTGAAAGCACATGACCCATACGCGTATCAGGGAAACCATGATCTCGAGGGTGGGTTGAGAGAGAGTTGGATCCCTGGGTGTGGGAAGCGTCTGAGATTTTGTGTGGTGTTTCTTTTCAGTATGGAGATTCCGAGGCATGATGAGAGTGGATCCGGATAAGGATCGGGAGCTGGAGAGAGAGTTCCGGGCAGATCGGTGCCGCCCGAGGTTATCGGTCAGATGAGCACGAGTGAGTTGGATGCGAGGATTCGTGAGATCCTGCGTGATGAGATTGCTGAGTTGTTCCGGGTTGAGTTGCCAGAGTTGTTTGGGTCAATTAAGACCGGCATGGTTGAGTATTTTGATGAGCGCTATGCAGCTCTCACTGAGACGGATGCCGCGGCAGCTACAGCGGCTGTAGCAGCGGCAAGGGGAGGAGCTAGTCGGGGTTTTCAGTATCGGGACTTCGATAGGATGAAGCCTCCCACATTCGATGGAGTTCAGGACCCGATTGTTGCTATGAGGTGGTTATCAGACGTGGAGGGGTGTTTCTTCATGTGTTCATGCCCTGCTGATCAGAGGGTGAGGTGTGCTCTGAACCTGTTGAGGCTCGGGGTGAAGGATTGGTGGAGATTGACCACGGGGTCATATTCGGAGGCGCAGAGGGCTGGGGTTTCGTGGGATCAGTTCAGAGAAATGTTCAGCACTCGCTATGTTCCACAAGTTGAGAGGGAGAGATTGGCTCAGGAGTTCCTTGAGCTGAAGCAGGATTCGGAATCGGTGACTGAGATCACCAGGATGTTCACTGAGAGGGCGATGTTTTGCTCAGAGTTCGCTTCGGAGCAGGCTCAAATGTCTCGATATCTGAGCATGCTCAAGAGGGACATCAGACAGTTTGTGTCTGCGCAGAGGTGCGAGACCTTGTTTGAGTTGCAGGAGGCCGCTAGGCGACGTAAGTTAGAGATTGAGTTGCAGTTGGGTGAGCTGAGGCAGGCTCCGGTTTAGTCACAGCCAGCGCCGAAACGGTCCAAGACCGTTGATGTTAGAGTGGGGGATCTGAGCAGCCACACTTGTGGGAAGTGTGGGAGGGGCCACACCGGGGTTTGTAGGTCCGGTAGTGCATGCCGCAAGTGCGGAAAGGAAGGGCACTATGCGAGGGATTGTCGGCAGTCAGCGCCAGTTCGTGATTTGAGGATTTGCTATCATTGTCATCAGGTTGGGCATTTGAGGGTCAACTGTCCACAGCTTGCTGCAGGACCGGTGCAGGCTCCAGCACCGGCCACTTTGAGGATCACAGGTGGAGGTCAGGGTGGAGCGGAACCCCCAAGGGCTCAGGTTCGTGCCTTTCAGCTTGCGGCAGAGGAGGTCAAGGTAGTGCCGGATGCAGCTGCGGGTATGTTTCTTTCTTGATGTCTTGTTATCTTGTGATTATTGTGGTGTAATGTTTATGAGCTGGTATTTTGTTTGGTTTTCGATGTGGTATTCGTCGTTTTATTGGTTATTGTTTTGGGAATTTCGTTGATTATCATTCATGAGGATTATTAGTGGAAACCCGACATTGGGTTGCAGGCTGGGTAGCATCTGCTTTCTGAGGAGTGGTTGATGCAGATTAAGTTTCTTTCGAGCAGGTTGATCGGTGTTGATGTGAGATCTCGTTGAGTTTGTTTATGCTTGTGAGACGCAGTCCGCGTGTAAGTGTTTTCTTTGTGCGAGAGTTGTTCTGGGAGGTCGGTGATGGCGACCGGTGGTTGATAGTTAGTGCCCAAGTGGGGGAGAATTGGAGAATTCTCCGGGAGATCGATGAGTAAGTGCTTAGCTGTTGGGATTCAGCTAGTGTTCTGTCAGCCCAGAGTATAGGCTGATAGGAGTAAGTGTCGGGCATGCGGGGTGGGATACAGACCTAGGGCATTTGATTGAGGAGGGCTTGGGAGCAGGCCGGGATCGAGTATGTATGATGGAGTTAGAGTTCGGAACCCCTTGAGGGCTAGAACGGTATGCATGGGAAGACTTCCGGGGGGGATAGCTCGGAATGTTGAATGCTAGTTGGGCGGTCCGGATAGACTGAAGGCCGGAAGGCGTACCAGGCCGAAGGCTCGGAGAACGGTCCAGCTAAACTGAAGGCACTGAGAGCGGTCCAGATTGGCTGAAGGTTCTGAGAGTGGTCCAGATGGACTGAAGGCCTGGTGAGGCGGTCCAGTCATGCTGAAGACTCTGCAGGTATTGTTGGATCATTTTGAGGTTATGGATTGTGTATGATGCAGTGTGATCGCATTAGAAGGTTTGGCCCCGGGTAGTGATCTTGATTAGTAGAGATAGTGCAGGGGCTTGAGAGTCCCTGCGATGAGAGTCAAAGTATGTGTGTTGGATGGATAGCAGATACGCTAAAAAGGGTAGGGTAGCGTTGGGCGAGCACCGTGGTACTTGTTGGAGTGGCAGTATGGCCTAGTGGATTCCTTGGAAAAGGAAGTGAGAGAAGTGTGTAACTCCGAGAGGGAGTGCAAGTTCACGAAAGTGAAAGCGGCAGAGCAGAGTTATGATTAGAGTAATTCTAGTATGGTTTTTGAGCAGCGTGTTTGCGGCAATGGAATAGAAGCTCATCCGGTTTGGGATGTCTACTGAGGTTGCGGAGGAATCCCGCAGATGTAGAGCCAAGAGACTCGGAAGGGATGCAGGGAGAGAGTCTTGGGCTCTCAGTGTGATTCTGATCAGGGTTTTGGATATTTATTAGTGGTTCATCCTGGGGGATGTTGGAGGATATCATTAGTGTATCAGGTTTTCTCAACCTGAGGGTGCTGGAGAAAGTTCAGCATGTGTATGTGATTGCAAAAGGAGAACTCGTGGGAGTTGCTCTGAGATTGAGAATGGGTCTTTCTGTCGTCACGGAATGGATAGAGTGGGATTCGGATCGGGGATCCGATGGTTCATGGCTTTCTAGCCCTTATGGGTCGAGTGATTGTTGGGATTTGGGGCAGTGATGCTTCATGGGTAATTCTCAGTTGTCGAGTGTGATTATCAGAGGGTACAGCCGGTGCCTGGCTCGAGACGGTGGTCAGGACACCGTAAGGAAAGAGAAAGTGTGTTTGAGTTTCGATGGGTATGCCTTGAGGGATTGGCCCGGTTAAGGCCAGGTGGCGCGTTGTGGGAGTATCTTTGGGATTGAATTGTTGTAGGCTTCGAGGACGAAGCCTAATTTAAGTGGGGGAGAATTATAACATCCCGAAATATCAAGAGTATAGTGGAAGGGCTAAAAGAGTAAATTGGGAAAGAGTGACTCGGCGAGTCCATGGATGGACTCGGCGAGTAGAGTCGCGATTTGGCCGCGTGTTAAGTAGCCGACTCGACGAGTCTATGAGATGGACTCGGCGAGTAGGCGCTGAGTGGAGAAAACCCTAATTCTCGGGGTTGAGCCCTATATAAAGAACGTTATGTTTCCTTCACAGCCTCTTTATCATCCCTTGAGTTCCAGAGGCCTTGATTTCATGAGGAAACACCATTGTTGAGAGATTTGGAGCATGGAGGAGCATTTGTTGAAGAAAGTTTGGGAGTTTGAGGGTGTGGAGCAAGGGGCTTTGTTCGGATTCGAGTCTCCTTGCAGTTGGGGCGTTCTTTTGAGGTAATATCTCGTTCTTGGGCTGTTGTTATCTTGTTTCTTCATTTTGGGTTTTGAGGGAAGCTTATCTAGGGTTATATTGGAGTCTAGAGGTTAGATCTAAGGTTGCTACCTCAGATCTGGAATGGAGAAGAATCAGAGAGCATGAAAGTCCCTGTGTTGGAGTGTTTAGTGAGGTCATCATGTCCCAAACCCTAACTCAATGTGCAAAAGGCCTATATCTCGTTGGATTCACGTAAAGTTTGCCACTTTACGTGATGGATGGGCTGTAGGAGGCTAGATCTATGTTTTGGATCAATTGCATGGCCTAGAATGCTTCTGAATGGATTCAGACCGGTGGTACTCGGTGAGTCACATGGGTGTACTCGACGAGTTGCTTGAAGATGAGCTGGAACTCGACGAGTTGGAAGAACAACTCGGCGAGTTGGATGAAGATGACCTGGAACTCGGCGAGTTGTATGAACAACTCAGCGAGTAGGTTGAAGATAGCTTTAGACTTGGCGAGTCTGTTCTTGGACTCGGCGAGTCTTGTCGAAGAGTTCCAATATTTTCTGGTTGAGTCGAGGATCGGCGAGTCAAGGGATGACTCGGTGAGTTGTGGGCGAGTGGACTCAGAGTTGTCGGACTCGGCGAGTCTCGGGGTGACTCAGCGAATTAGATCGCGGATTGAGGAAAGTTTTGAGTATGGGGACTCGGCGAGTCATCGGGTTGACTCGGCGAGTAGATTCAGTCAGGGGTTGACTTTGACCTTGTCTTTGACCAAGGGTTGACCAGTGGTTGCCAGGGGCATTTTGGTAATTGTTGATTTGTTTTGAGTTCAGTGCATTGGTGGTTGTCCAGTGGTGGGGATCGTATCAGTGATCGAAGCAGCTTGGGTTATCTGTTCAGCCGGCAGTTTCGAGGTGAGTTATCATCACTATATCAACGGGGTTTAAGGCACCAAGGCCGACCCTTTATCGGATGGAAATCTGGGTAGTTGTCTGTTGTTATGATATTGCGGGATATAGGCCGGAAGGCAATATGTTATGGGCCGGAAGGCAATACGATTTGGACCGGGAGGTCGTGGCCTGGAAGGGCGTATTTGTGGTTGGTATTTTGGGGGTATCTCACTAAGCTTTCGGGCTTACAGTTGTGGTTTCATGTTTTTCAGGTTCTTCAGGAGACTGTGGCAAGGCGAAGGCGTGATCGTACCGCTCCTCGTGATTTCGTAGTATTGTGATTCTGGGAACACGTTAAATGTTTTGTATTGAAAACCTTTTTGTAAAGATTTACTGGAATCGAGATATTTTTGAAAAATTTAAAATTGGTTGTATTTTTCGGTCGTTACATTAAGAGTACAATTGTTGGTTTTATAAGAAACCATTTTTATTTTAGATTACAAAAATTTGTTAGTTATAATGTTGTTTGTAAAAAAGAAAATTGATAAACCTTATTAGCAAAAAGCTACAAAAAATTATATTAAAAAAACAGTAAAAATAGTTTATAAAATGAAAACTAAAAGCTAAAAAAAGACATAAAATCTTGAAACTACACCTATTTAATAAATATTTTTAACACTATATTTATCTAATAAATAATATTTTCAAAAACATTTTTGGTAAAAAAAACTCAATAGATAGCTCTCTTGGCTTTGGTTTTTGATAGGGGAAATGACACAAATGTCGTATAAACTTTTTAGGGTTTACCCTTTGAGTCCCTAAATTTTTTGTTGGGCTTTGGGGTCCTTAAACTAAGATATGATCCGCTTTTTTAGTCACTGTCAACCTGTAATAGCCGGTTCAATGATCAGACCAAAAGATGTCACATTGTGCCCCTATAAAGCCCAAAAAATAAGTTTGGGGATCAATTCGTACAAAAAAAAACTCTCATTTTCTTCTAATGTCGATTCACACTCAATTCGTACCCTCTTGAACCAGCTGCTCATCAACATTTTATTCAGCCATTATAGCCACCATAACCCACTTTAATCATCATCGAATCAATATCACAACAGCCTAATCCAAACACCCTTATTCATCCCCTTTGTCTGATGAAATTAGCCGCCACTAGAGCACCCACAACCCACAAAAACCTCTGGTCAGCCACCATAACCCATTACCTGCAAATCGAAGGAAAAAAGAGATTAGCTCTCGTTTTCTCTATGAACCTCATCAAACCCACTCATCCTTCTCAACCTCGCATTCATCAAAACAGCAACTCGGAGGGAAAAGGAGAGGTAACTTATGTGATTTTGAACAGAGAAGAAGGAAGGAGGGGGTTAATTCCTTGAAGAGCTGAACTCGAATGAAAGAAAATAATGGAAGGTGGTTGTGATGGAGAATCCACTATAAGAGCAACGATTGATTTCTTGGGAGGGTACAAATTGAGTGTGAATCGGCTTTAGAAGAAAGAAAGTGAGTTTTTTTTTACGAATTGATCACCGAACCTTTTTTTTTTTTTGCTTTATAGGGGCACAATGTGAGTGTTTTAGGTTTAAAAGGTCACTGAACCAGCTATTACAGTTTGACAGAGATTAAAAGAGCATGTCATATCCTAGTTTAGAGACCCATAAAGTCCGACTAAAACATTAGGGACTCAACAGGTAAACTCTAAAAAATTTATAGGGCATTTGTGTCATTTCCCCTTTTTGATACTAATGTGTTAATATTAAAAAAAAAAAAGCACTAAAAAAAGCAAAAAGGTGTTCAAATGTTAAGAAACAGACTTGAGGTGTCTAGTTTTATTTTATTAAATTATAGATAAGAACCAGATACTCATCACTTAATAATTGATTAAACGGAAAATTGTTGAGCCGCTATGAGTGGGATACCCACCAGGTGAAACATGAATCAATTAGCAAGCATCAGGTGCCTCCCTTATATATATATATATATATATATATATATATATATATATATATATATATATATATATATATATATATATATATATATATATATATATATATATATATATATATATATATATATATATATATATATATGTCTGTGTTAACTATATTTCACCAAAACATGATTGATAAAAAAAATTAGGGATGTCGGATTATAATTTCCAAGAGAATTTGTGGGAAAAGCAGCCAAAGGTTGATCCTGATGAAGAGATGTTAGAAACACAGAGGAATTATATTGTTGTAAAAGACCCTAAACGAACGGTTCGTTTCTCTAACCTCCCCAAGCTCAACGAGGACGTTGTTATGCAGCGTAGCAATCAGGTCAATAATCTTATTTCACACCCTCTCTTTCATTCATTGGGATATTTCCACAAACACTTGGAATCCTCATCCAAGCATACCCCTGATGAAATTAATCACTTAAATCTACGATTTCTTTAGTTTATCAATGTGTCATATTAAAACTAAATACAAAAAATAAACAGGATATCTATGCGAAAATAGAAAATCATGTTATATATAAATAACTAGCTGTAATGCAATTACAGTAGTATTTTACACAGATGAGTCGATTTATATCTGAATTAGTATAGCATATGCATTTGTATTTAAAGCAAAAAAAAAAAGAATATATAAGATTCCTATCATGATATCTTTTTTTTGTTTGTATTTTGTAGAGATCTTTTTTTAGTAGCACTGCTGACCTCCCCAAGCTCAGTGAGGATTGTTTTGTTCGCACGTATCAGGTCAATAATCTTACTTCACACCAGATCAACAAGGTTGCTGTTATGCCGCGTACCAATCAGGTCAGTAATCTTATTTCACACCCTCTCTTTCTCTCATTGAGATATTTCCACAAACAGTTGGGATCCTCATCCAAGCATACCCCTGATGAACAATTAATCACTTAATTCTATGATTTCTTTAGTTTATCAATGTGTCATATTAAAACTAAATACAAAAATAAACAAAGTATCTATGCGAAAATAGAAAAACATGTTATACATAAATAACTACCTGCATTATAGTAGTTTTTACCACAGTATATAAGATTCATATCATGATATCTTTTTTTTTTTTTTTTTTTTTTTTGTAGAGAATAGATTTTCTATATCTAACCAACTTTGACTTTTCACATTTTACCGAGTGTTAGAATTGGTGATGAGAGAAAAATGATAGAAATAGAATGAATATTTTTCATTTCATTACTTTGGAAAATTATGCAAGAGATAATGAACTAATCTTCTAACAACTTGTTTGTTAATTTAACTAACTTTTGATTAACAAACTAACATGTACATAACATGTGAGTATTAACTCTAACACCGAGTGACATTGCAAGTAAAAAAGTCCAAGACCATCCGGAAAAGTATTTAAGCCGGATGGCCTCGCTCAAAGTAGGTTTCACCTTCCTAACATCTTACAAATGCTATTATTTCATAAGGAGTAAATACAATAAATTGTTAAGTTGTGGAGTTTGATTCAGTTTTTGGCCCTATAGCCGCCATAAGCATACCAAACATGGTGTCCTTGAATTTGTGAACATCTTAATGTTATTAGTTATTCATTTGCGAATGATGAAATAATTAGAATTAATATCAGGTACATTACTTATATATTTGTATGTTAATAAATCACGAAACGTAATAAAATTTTGATGCACTAGTTATCTACATTTGAATAATCCACGAGGTGTGATGACGGAGTCTATTTCTAGAAAAAAAAGAAAAAATAATCTTTTTAATATGTTTGTTTTTTCCCGATAAATGACCTTGTTAATATTGTCATTGTAAAGGACCCTAAACGAAGGGTTCATTTCAGTCCTAATTTCCCCAAGCTCACCGAGGCTGCTGTTATGCTGCATACCAATCAGGTCAATAATCTTATTTCACAGTCTCTTTCACTCTTTAGGGCATTTCCACAAACAGTTGGGATCCTCATCGAAGCATACTGCTCATGAACAATTAATCATTTAAGCCTATGGTTTCTTTAGTATATCAATGTGTTTGGACTTGATGCTTTTCAAATTAAATCTAAATACAAAAAATTTGATTTTTTTTTTTTTTTGAAAAATATTGTGTAGTTGAAAAGTTCTTAATTTCTTATGGTTTTTAAGTTCTCATTTGATTTTAATCCTATATATATATATATATATATATATATATATATATATATATATATATATATATATATTGTGTTTATAATTGTTGAATATTAATTATTCTAGATTATGTTTCAATGAAGCAGCCAAAGGACCTTAAAATACCGTTTCATGTCATAAAAGATTGTACCCAAGACTTTAACGAAAGGAATTTTATCGGAAAGGGTGGTTACGGAAGGGTCTACAAGGGAATCCTTACCTGGGCCGATCATGCATACCAACTAGTTGCTGTAAAACGGTTAGATGTCACCGGATTTCAAGGTAACAAAGAGTTCCGCACAGAGGTTACAATGCTTTCAGAGTATCAACACAAAAACATTATAAAACTTATTGGATTTTGTGATGATAACAAGGAGATGATCCTTGTTTACGAATATGCAAGCCACGGAAGCCTTGACAAATATTTAAGTAACACTACCATGTCGGGTGGGCTATCATGGCCCCAACTCCATAAAATATGTATTGGTGTTGCGTCTGCATTGGACTATCTTCATAACCACGTGGCTGAGAAACACAGAATAATACATCGCGATGTGAAAAGCGCGAATGTGTTATTGGATGAGAATTGGAATGCAAAACTTTCCGATTTTGGGTTGGCTAAAATAGGTTTAGCAAATCAACATAACACCTTTGTGATTACTAACCTTGCTGGCACATATGGTTATACTGACCCACAATATGAAAGAACCGGGTTTTTAACAAAAGAGTCAGACGTTTATTCGTTTGGTGTGGTTTTGTTTGAAGTTTTGTGTGGAAGGCCGGCATGTGTTTTCGGTTACCAAGATGAGAGGCGATTTCTACATCACTGGGTTCGAACACACTACAAAAAAGGAGAGCTGGAAAAGATTGTTGATCATACAATAAAGAAAGAAATTAACCCAAGAACATTAAGCAAGTTCTCAGCTATTGCATATCAATGCTTGCATAAAACTCGGGAAGAACGGCCTACAATTGCTGAGATTGCATTGCAACTTGGGAAAGCCTGGAAAATCCAAGTAAGTTTGAATATCCTTTTTATTTTTTCTTGATTTGAACTGTGTGGATTTGATGTTATAATATCTACTATTGGATTTGGTTGGATGTTTGATGTTCTTATTTGTGTAAACTGAGACCAACTCCTTCCATCTGTATATGCTGCAGATGAACCATGTATAAGCAACCAGATGAACATGCTATGCTAGGGAGACATGGATGAATTAAATGTAATGTAAAACTTTGGTTTTCTAGTTATGTAGAGAAACAACGAGACAACACAACACCACAGGTTGGTCTTCTACATAGAGAAAAAAACACTGTAAGATAAACAAATATTTTTTTAAAATTTGTATCTTTAATACGTCTTTACGTGAAAGGCCTGTAATCTTTGTTCTACGAACTTTCATCAACTCCACAATCCTCAATATAGTTGTTAATTGATGCTTCCATACAAGGTGGTTCTCCCCGTTAACTTGTTTCGGACAACATGTGTGATATTAGTCATTAGAAGTTGAGAATTAGACTTTATATATGGATGTGATCTTTGACAAATGGTCGCATCATAACAATTCCAAATGAAAAAAAGTTAACGTTGCAGATAAAATTACTTCGTACATATCTGCCCTCTGTTATGTGCAAAAAAAATTTCCAGAGGTAATCTTGTTTCTTTTCTAAGTTCTACAACCCTCCACTGCCCTCCAGTGTTGTATATATAATTTATAAATTGTGGTAGGCGGCCTAGTAGTAAGTAGAAAGGCTATACCTTTTAGGTAACCTAAAAAACAAAATTAGTAACAATTATATATAAAATTAATTTAGGACCTATCTTAAATATTTTAAATATTTGAGATGACCTGCCTTATTTTTTTTTTCTCAAAAAATCAATATAAAAATCAAGATTTTCTCTTTCAATAGCCGAAAATCCCAACTACAAAAAAAATGTCAATGTGACAAAAACAAAATGGTCACTAACAATAGAAGAAGCCGTCACTAAATGAATTAGTGACGAAATTTATGTTCGTCCCTTTTCGTCACTATAGCTCCGTCACTAAACTGGTTTAGCGACCAATATATATATAAGTGGTCATTAAATAGTTACTAAAATATATTGGTCACTAAATCTATGACAACCCATTTCGTCACTAAGGGCTTGTTTGTTTTTTGGCAAAAAGTCTTTTTGAGCACTTATATCTGCAAGCGGGTAGACATTTGGCAAAAAGACTTGTTTTCTGGAAGACAAAATAACTCAAAAAGACTTTTTCATCTCTTTTCCGGAAAGACCTCAAAACACCGCTTCTCCTTATAGAATACATTTCTAAGCTACCTTCTCATAGCCTCCATCTGCTCGTTCCCTTTCACGATTGCATCTCCCAATGGCGTTCTCTCCACCGCAGCCATCCTTCTGGCGAACGTCGGTCCTTGCTCTGCCTCCATTGCCCCATGTCGTCGTCACCTCCGCCACCGCCCAATCAGATACGATCTGTTTTGTTTCTTTTCGTTCTCCTCTCTTGTTTCTCTCTTCTTCTCTCCCTCTCAACCTGTATAATTAGTTTCAACTCCATTAATGGAGAGTTCCCGTCTACCATTTTCTTAATTAAAAACCTCAATGTTGTTGATTTCTCAAATAACTTCCTATTTATCACTTTGATTTTGTTTTGTTTAAGATGTAAATTTCTTGTTTCTGCTCTTATTTGAACAAGTACATGAAACAATCAAAGTGAAACAAGTTATACTTCAACCATAAAAGGGCACCATAAGTTCATACCGAGATCATCAAAAACCAAATTATCATGTTTATTTTAAAGTAAATCAATAACATAATGTTTGTCATACATCGATTAGGCTCTAATTGATTTCGTTTTGCTTTGTTTAAGACTAGTTGCTCAGCGAATACCATGAACATTGCAATCTCCAATTGTAAGCATAGAAAAAGGATTTATTCTTAAGAGAATTCTGAAAAAGACTGAAATACCCTTGAAATATTTTACTGCACCAAATCCAAAAGCCATCATACCAAACTCTTAACTCTAAAGTGTTGGAATAATGAAATTAATAGAAGAATAAAAGGGATTATAAAAAGGTTTTTGAAGTGTTTTGAGTGATAATATGGGACAAGGGCAATTATGTCTTTTTTGGTTTTCATCAAATCTGTTAAGATTTCTGGTTTGCCTGGTCTCTTGTGATAATGATAGAGAGGTAAGAAAGAGGGTGTGGTTTGATATCTTTTGGGTCATTTGCAAAAAACCACATTAAAAAACAAAAAATATCTTTTGTGCATATCATTATGTACAGAAATCAAGAGATATAAACTTACCACAAAAGTTATAGATGAAAAACATCTTCCGCGATTAAAAAATATAATGTTTGCAACGGGAACAACAAACAAAGCCACCTTCACTAAAATCCATTATTTTGAAAATAAGACACATTACAAATTTCAAGAAACAGTATTTTACAGTCTTACTTATATAAGCTGAACCAACAAAAGCAATACAGGGTGTGTTCAGAAGATCCTAAATTAAAGTAAGACACAAAAGTTCACAAGAGAAGAAGATGAAACATTAAGAGGTGTTAGTGCTAACCAACAATATAAACGATTCTTGTATTGTTTATCTTTAATTACTTTTTTATTGCAACAGCTTCTCCAGTTACTAAGCACTTGGCCTGCACAAGAGGGTAAAACAGTAATTCTCCAGAGTTGTTGCTTAAAGACTTAAAGTAATTCCAAAAGAACTTTGGGCGCTCTTCCATATAGCTTATCGTCTGAAACATTTAATACAATTACAAAAAATGATTGATAAATGATAATAATTACCTGTTCGGGTTTACCACCATACCCTTCATCTTAAAATGTAGTCTCCTGACCTGATCAGATGACAGTTAAAAGTCAACCATGATAGATAGGAATTTCTTAGTCCCTAGTGAGTTTTACCAGTAAGAGAATAGTAGGATGGTATTATTAAAACGCAGGAATTTACCATATGCTAATATGCTATACTATCAAATAGTCGTATAGAAACCTCTGGTGAGCCAGGAGAAATTCCAATTAACACCAACCATTTCTCAAATGGATCACATCTGTAGTTGATTATCTGATTGTTTGATAGATTACTTGTTCTGTCAAACATCTTTGTAGGTTTAGAATCACCTGTAAGAAAAAAGAATGCATCTGGTTTCACAAAATATAACATGATAAGTTTGTACAGTGGTTTTATCTGTAGCAAATATTGAGCCAGCAAAGTTAAACTTAAAGAGTAAAGCTAGAAGGAGATATTGTTTCAAATTCACAGGGTGCTTCACAAAGTGCAAGTTGATTTCTTTTTTTCTTTAGCCACCTTGTTATGTTACCATGGTTGAAGGACTCAAGGGAAAATCTCAGTAAACATAACAATATAAAGAACTGTATTGAGATACCCTTGAATTTAAAATAACACTACCTCTGTTATTGTAGGTGAAAGAGAAGGCATCCCAAGCTCTTGGTGTGGGGGGATGCCAGCAAGTCAAAGCATATGATCTTTTACAAAGAGTAAGATAAGATTTATAAACCCGTGTCATCATCCTTTTCTGAGGTTGAAAACATGGCAAATATTTGCAGCAATAATGGTTACATTCAACATTCACAGGAACAAGACGAATCTAAACAATATCAATAGGGGTAAATTAAATCGCAATATTACATCATTACAAATCATGATTGCATATCATGTTATAGCAGTTAAGACAGCTGCTTATGTGATGTACATATCATATTCTAACATATATTAAAAATACCGATTATAACTCTAACAGAGCATTAGGTAAACATTATATGATAACAGATAATTAGTGGCTATACACATTTGCTGATAAATTCAAGTGACGATCAATCCAATCAGAAGATGTGTTATTACCTAATCGAAGCTTCAACTGAACAATTAGGGCTTTACACTTGGAGCACGATGCTCAAGTGAAGAAGGGAGAAAGTGGTGGTTGTCGATGCGATAGCAGTGCCGGGAAGCACCGCCGACCGAAAGCACCGCCGGTGGAAGACGGAAGGCGAGGAAGCAGCGCCATTGAAAGACGGAAGGCGAGGACGAAGCATCGAAGTGACGGTGGCCAGACTTCAAATGTGATTAATTTAAGGGCATTATTGTCAAATTGCATATGTATTTTGTAGATAAAATGTTTTATTAATGCAATTTATCCCAAATTAAAGGCATTCTTACGTTTTTTGAAATGTAATTAGCATTTCTTTAAATTTAATTAATCCATTTAATGCAGTGACCTTATTTTTATGGTCACAAATTTTTCTATTTTCAGGTGACCGCTATTTTATGTCTATTATGTTTTCCTAACTTATATATATATATATATATATATATATATATATATATATATATATATATATATATATATATATATATATATATATATATATATATATATATATATATATATATATATATATATATATATATATATATATAATGGTTAATGACCACAATTCTGTGACCATAAATTTCATAATGACGAGTGACCACACATAGTATTGGTCTCTAAATTTAGATTAGAGCATTACCAAAATTACAATGACCACTTAATATATTGTGACTAAATGGCATTGTTAGTGACCATATGCCGACGACAATTGTCGTTGCTAAAAGTACCCCTATCCCGACGATAAGTCGTCGTCATACCTTTTGCGAACTTTGACCAGGACCTCTATTCCCACGACAAGTCGTCGGCAAAAGTCTGGCAGGAACGACAATAATATTGGTGGTCATCTGAAATTCTATACCGACAACATGTCGTCGGTATAGGTATCAAAAAATATAATATCCATTTATTTTTAATCCATATGCCAGAAAAACAAAACGACGTAGTTTTGTGTATGCTATACCGACGACTTGTCGTCGGCATGACACGTGACGATCCGTATCCCAGGGCTATCCTAACGACTTGTCGTCGCTATAGGTGTCCTGAGGACATGTCATTGCCACAGGTTTTAAATAAAACTTTATTTTTTCCCGAAAATATGGTTGACAAAAGTTATACCGACAACTTGTCGTCGCAATAGGTGCAACTATGCCGACGACATCTATGTCGATGACATAATAGACCTTTGCCGACACGCCTGTGCCAACAACCCTTTGCCAACGACTTTTCGTCTCCATACCCTATACCAATGACTTGTCGTCTGGATAGCGTCTGAGTTTGTAGTCTGCATAGGGTCCGATTGTTGTAGTGCCAACAAACTTTAAGATCGAATGACAATTGGCAGTCTATTACTATATACGTTTTTTCATGATATAAACTTGTTCAAAATATTTAGTTTATAATATTTTTCAATGAAGCAGCCAAATCACCTCAAAATCCCACTCCACACCATAAAAGATTGCACCGAAGACTTCAACAAAAAAAATATCATCGGAAGGGTGGCTACGGAATGGTCTACAAAGGAATCCTCACATGGGGGAATCGTGTAAACGAACTAGTTGTTGTAAAACGTCTAGATGCCAGTGGATTTCAAGGTAACAAGGAGTTCCACACAGAGGTGACAATGCTTTCAGAGTATCAGCACCAAAACATTATAACCCTTATAGGTTTTTGTGATGATAACAATGAGATGATCCTAGTTTACGAATATGCAATCAATGGAAGCCTCAACACTTATTTAAGTGTCACTACAACGACGGATGACTTATCATGGCAACATTGTCTCAAAATATGGATTGATATTGCTTTTGTTTTGTACTACCTTCATAACCATGTGGCTAAAAAGCACAGAATAATTCACCACGATATAACAAGCGCGAATATTTTGTTGGATGAAAATTGGAATTCAAAACTTTCGGATTTTGGATTAGCTAGGATTGGTTTACCAAATCAACATAACACCTTTGTGATCACTCACCCTGGTGGTACACCTGGTTATAGTGACCCACAATATGAAAGAACAGGTTTTTTAACGAAAGAGTCAGACGTTTATTCATCTGGTGTGGTTTTGTTTGAAGTTTTGTGTGGAAGGCTAGCATATATTTTGAGTTACCATGATGAACAGAAATTTCTCCATCATTGGGCTCGAACGCACTACAAAAATGGAGAGCTGGATGAGATTATTGATCACAGAATAAAGAATGCTATCAAACCAAAAGCATTGAGAACATTTTCAGCTATTGCTTATCAATGTTTGCAAAAATCTCGGGAAGAAAGACCTACAAGTGCTGAGATTGTATACCAACTTAAGGACACCAGGAAAATCCAAGTGAGTTTCAATATCCTTTTTATCAATTTACTTAACATCTTTTGATGAAAATTGTGATTATCTACATAAATCTGCATTAATTACTGACACGTCCTATATATCATTTATTTTTTGTTCATCATCAGTTAGAAGATGAAGGAGATGCACACTTCTCTAGTCCATACACAAAGGGAATCTTTCGTCAATCTTCAGCAAACAAGGGAGAAATGTATGAATAAAAATCTACAGTAAAAGTTAGGTTTAGAGATTGTATATAGAAATAGTATTGAGACGACACAAACATCAGAGGTTGGTCTTGTACATAGGGAAACAAACATTGTAAGGTTAACAAATCTTTATTTCTATATATATATATATATATATATATATATATATATATATATATATATATATATATATATATAGGGTTAGGTTATTTTGTTTTCACTATCTATTGTGTGCATGTATGACTGATTCTGGACCAATCATTTTAGTTATTTAAAGAAAGTAATTAATGCATATTACATGTTGAAGATATAATAGATATTAATTACATCTTCAGCATTTAAAATGCATTAATTACTTTCTTAAAATAACTAAAATGATTGGTCCATAATCAGTCATACATGCACACAATAGATAGTGAAAACATTTGAACCTAACTCTCTCTTTCTCTCTCTCTCTCTCTCTCTCTATATATATATATATATATATATATATATATATATATATATATATATATATATATATATATATATATATATATATATATATATATATATATATAGGGTTCAATTGAGAAAAACAAAGGTTAAGAATGGGGGAATCATTCTCAACCACTCATTTATTTTTTGTCGCAAAAGCATCCGTCGTACCAGCGGAAATGAGAAAGGGATACACATGTGTTTTCCAACCAAACATATTTCCTTAAACTATGCTAAGCATTACCTTAAATATACCAAAATTCATGATTTTTTATTCTCTACAAATAGACATCCATATTGATATAGTTTTAAGATAAAATAAAAAATTTATTTATTTTTTATATTTTCAGCTATCGTTATTCATAAGTGAATAAAAATGAATCAGGTTTTTACGACACTATATTCGTTATTCACTTATAAATAAAAACTATGATTAATTTTGTTTTACAATTTAAGTATCATTCATACATGAATATAGCATATACTAAACATAGTATATTCATATTTAAATATTAGATGATTCATTCACTTGTGAATATTACATAGTATATTCACTTGTGAATATTAGATGGTATATTCATTTATGAATATTAAATAATATTTTCATATCTGAATGTTACATAGTATTACATAGTATATCACATGTGAATATTACATAGTATATTCACTTGTGACTATTAGATGATATATTCACTTATGAATATTACACACTACATTCACATATGAATATTACAATGTGTTTTCACAAATATATATAATTTTTATATGTTATTCACATATAAATAACATACAGACTTGCATATTCGTTTTTTTGTTTTAATAACCATATATTGATTCAGGTGAGAAAACATATTCATATATGACTATAACGTGGTAATTTAGTTTATGCATTTCATCAAACAGTTGGAGTGCATACAATTTAACTTTTTTAAAAACGTTAAAAACATGATACTTTGACTATTTAAAACTTACAAAATAGTAGATAGATACATAATTATATGAAATTTTTCAAAAAAAAAAACGATCTGATCTTTTTCTAACCTCAATTTTGAAGTTTTATTTGAGAATCGATGTTGAATGAATGATATGAAGTGGATTTTTTATTGATTATCAATGATGTTGATCTAATAACGATGGGAGTATAATTAATCGTGGATATTGAAGATCTGATCGTATTCAAGCTGAATTGAAGGTTGGATTAAAAGAACAAAAAATGAATTTTTGTTGTTAACTGTTGAATCGTGTTGATAAACATATTATTGACGAAGATCGATGATTGATTGACACCGGATGATGTTGATGATGGTTTAACTGAAGAAATCTGGATGATTGTTGAAGGTTGGAGGAGAAATTTGGATGATGAACGATCGAAATTTCTATATAGTTACGTATTTATGATTGAAGGTTATTCTCATATTTACAAGTTTGCCACCGTGTCTTTTTATGCTTAGATTAAATGAGTGGCTGAGAATGATTCCCTGATTCTCTCCAACTGTATAGAAATTTCCACATAATATTTTGTTTAATAATTGTATCAAATTTAGTAATAAATGTATATCAAATTCAATAATAGATTTCCCTTCTAATTTTAAAATTTCCAAATTAAAATTGATTAGGTTTTTTTTACTTAAATTATTTGTTTAAATTTAAAAGATAAAAAATAATTAGATCTTTATATTTGATTTTTTTTTAAATTAACGCATGTAATACTTGGGTCTCATAACTAGTATTATATAGAATTTAATAAAATAGAAAAACTTATAAAATGACATGTGGAAAAAAAATTAATTCAAAATAAACATAAAATGACATTTGGCAAATTGAATGAGAGTATGACAAGTAGCAAAAAACATTTGTTTATTAGAGAGGAAAAGATGAGTTAATTGATGTTTTCATCTACCACAAGACTTATAAGGTAGCTGTTGTTCAGATATACCCATCAACCAAGAGGTCTCTTCAAAGTCTATCCCCTCTTCTTGGCAATATCCCTTCACTACTAGTCGAGCCTTGTTCCTGATCACGTTGCCTTCTTTATCCATCTTGTTCCTGAATACCCATTTTAATCCGACCACACACCAAACTTCTCCTCGGGAGGATAGATGGATAGATGGGGCGATTCAGGTGAGATCCAATGTAGATCCAACTTTCGATTCACTCGTGGGATCCGGGCGGTCTGGGGGGACCACCATGGCTCCTCTCTTCTCGAGAATCCATACATCTCTTATCAGTGTATGGACAATTATCTCTCGAGCACAGGTTTAGGTTCGGCCTCAATGGGAAAATAAAATGGAGCACCTAACAACGCATCTTCATAGACCAAGAACTACGAAATCACCCCTTTCATTCTGGGGTGACGGAGGGATCATACCATTCGAGCCTTTTTTTCATGCTTTTCCCCGAGGTCTGGAGAAAGCTGAAATCAATAGGATTTCCCTAATCCTCCCTTACTGAAAGGAAGAGTGTGAAATTATTTTTCCTTTCTGCAGGGACCAGGAGATTGGATCTAGCCGTAAGAAGAATGCTTGGTATAAATAACTCACTTCTTGGTCTTCGACCCCCGCAGTCACTACGCACGCCCCCGATCAGTGCAATGGGATGTGTCTATTTATCTATCTCTTGACTCGAAATGGGAGCATGTTTGAAAAAGGATCTTAGAGTGTCTAGGGTTGAGGAAGTCAAGTCACAGGCAAGCAACCAACAGGCTAAGAGCTATCTCCCAACCTCTCCCTTATTGACAAAATGAGAGGGATTTCAGGCAATTAGCATATAAGAATTCCTGCCCTAGAAGATCGCATTTCTGACTTGAGCACCGTCTTTAGGCATTTCAGTTCTCAGGATCTTACGAAGAAAGGCTAAAGATCATACTGAGCTCTCGCACTCCTCCCATCCGCGAAGCTGAGGGGGGAGAAAAAGCATAACTCCCTGGTCTCATAGGTTACCTTTCGATCTTCCTCCCCCGTAACACTCCCAAATCGATCGCTATCCTTTTCTTGCTTTCTTGTTGTCTTGAATTGTTATAGAGCGGCTTTATATCAGGTATAGTTGGTAGGATGAAGTGGGATGAAGCCTTAGTGGGTATAGCAAGTGTGACGGGGAGGCAGCTCGGGCGTAGTGGGTCTGGACGCCTAGCACGAAAGAGCCTTCTCTGGTAGCGGCACTATACCTTAGTGTAACAGCCCGGAATCCAAGGTTTTTGTTATAATTATGTTTTGGGGGTTTTAAGAGGGGACTCGGCGAGTTGGAGTCTAGACTCGCCGAGTAAGATCGCAGACCTGGTCGCGGGTTCGCGACTGGACTCGACGAGTCCGAATATGGACTCGGCGAGTCTGCGCTGTTCAGCGAAAACCCTAACCGTTTAGGTTTGGGACGTATATAAGGGACTTATTGGCCGTCATTGTTCACTTTAGCCTTCTGAGAGAAACCCTAATTCGATTGTGTGCATCTGGAGCAAGGTTGAAGACCATTGTTGATTTTGGAAGAGTTGTTGTGCAAGGAAGAGAAGGCTTGGTGAAGGGAACAACAAGGGGAGTCATGTTCTGAGGATTGGGGACACAGAGAGCACATCATCCAGGTAAGAATTCGAGTTATACTCTGCTATGTTGATGTGTATATGGATTTAGGGTTTATGGAACCCTTTTGTGACTAGATTGAATGTTACCCTAGTCCCCCAAACGATTGGAACCCTGTATTGGGACCTTTGGAGGTCCAGAATGTCCCATGCCGGAGCATTTCGGGAATTGATGGAGGTTTTGGATTGGAATCCTTATGCCTTAGGTCAAAATGTAAATTATGAATCATGGGGTGTATTATGAGCACCGAAATGAGGACCTTACGTGATGAATCAGTTTAGGAAGGCCAGACCTATGAATGGTCGGAGCAGTTCTGACCTTAGAAGGCAGTTTGAGCGGTTGCATGGCATGGACTCGCCGAGTCCGATGAACAAACTCGGCGAGTAGCTTGAAGATTAACTGGGACTCGTCGAGTTGTTCTTCAGACTCGGCGAGTTGAGTCGGGGTGGCCCCGCGATTCTTCCAGGAGGAACTCGTTGAGTCAAAAAGGGGATACTCGACGTGTAGAAAGGGAATCTTAAGGAATCGGTGAGCTAAGGGCAGGTGGACTCAGAGTAGTTGAACTCGGCGAGTCTTGGGGTGACTCGGCGAGTTAGGTTGTGAGTTGAGTGAAGTTCTAAGTATGGGGACTCGGCGAGTCATAGGGTTGACTCGGCGAGTAGGGTCAGTCAGGGATTGACTTTGACCTTGTCCTTGACCAAAGGGTTGACCAGTGATTCCAGTGGTAGTTTGGTAATTGTTGTTTATTGTTGGAGTTCAGTGCATTGGTGGCTGTCCAGAGGTGGAGATCGTATCAGTGATCGGAGCAGCTTGAGCTATCTATTCAGTCGGCAGTTTCGAGGTGAGTTATCCTCACTATATCGCTAGGGTTTACGGCACCAAGGCCAACCTTTTTATCGGATGGAAATCCGGGTAATTGTCAGTTGTTACATGTTGTGGGCCGGAAGGCATTGCTATGTGGACCGGAAGGTCATGGCCTGGAAAGGCGTATGTGTGCATTTAGTATGTTGACTGATTGTAGGGTGATGTTATGCTAGTGACTGGCTAGGCCGGTATCTTGAATAGAGTAAGGTTATGTTATGTGGTCTGTTGATAGATTGCTGATTGTGAACTGTTATATGATTATGTGTTATGCGTATGATTGCTAGACCTGATGTGACCCGGTATGCAGGGTCGTTCTATGTTCTGTTATGATATGTATGCTAATATGTTATGGGCCAGAAGGCAATATGTTATGGGCAGGAAGGCATTGCGTTATGGGCCGGAAGGCGATATGTTTGGGACTGGAAGGTCGTGGCCTGGAAAGGCGTATATGTGGTTGGTATTTTGGGGGTATCTCACTAAGCTTTCGGGCTTACAGTTGTGGTTTTATGTTTCAGGTCTCAGGAGTCTGTGGCAAGGCAAAGGCGTGATCGTACCGTTCCTCGCGTTGGTGTTTTATGAATTGAACCTGGGAAATACTCTGTTAAATAATGTATTGAAAACCTTTTTGTAACAACGTTATTAAAATGAGTGGCTTTTGAGAAGTTTTAATTGTTTTGAAATTTTGGACGTTACACTTAGTCTCTCTCTAGCTTCCAGTCTATATAAAACGTAGTTAGCAGAGGTTAGTCTGTCTGGCGTTCCCTCGCGTGAAGGGCTACTTTTTCCGAAGCATCCTTAGGAGTGGGAATCAATCTCCAAACACGATTTCTTTCGAACTCATTCAGTTCGTCTTGCATTGCATGTACCCAATCAGCATGATCAAGTGCAGTGTTAGCCGTGGAGACAAACGAATTAAACATGCAAAATTCGACTTGAGAAAATAATGCAGTCTGCTTCGCTTTCATTTGAGAACGAGTAAGAACTCTTTTTGATGATACACCAATGATATGTGTTTCGGGGTGATCCCTTGTCCATTTAATCAGGGGAGGATAATTTGGATCATAAGCTGGATCCAATTTTGCATTGACCTCTTCTTCGAGTTCTGATTCAACATCTTCGTTATTTGTTTTATCATTCTCCCCCTCAAATGGCGAAGTATATCCAACGTCAGTTCAGGTATTTCTCCCCCAGTTAGAGTGTGATTCTCCCCCTCGGTTGGAGATGGATTCTCCCCTTCGACTTGAGATGGATTTTCCCTTGCAGCTGGATGCTCCCCCTCGACTTGAGCTTCAGGATTTGGAGTCGGATGCTCCCCCTCGACATGCACATCTGCTGTGTTGGAAATAGAAGGTTGATTCTCGGCTGCTTTAGGAGGATCGGTTTCAGCAGCATGTACAACTTCATCGATGCTTTTCTTCAGATGATCAACTTTGTTGTCTGCTGCATTCTCCTCCGAATTGATGGCTTGTTTTGGTTCATCGAATAACCTTGTGTATTCTTCAAACAAGTTGGAAATTGGAGCCAAGGCTAGACCAATTTTAGGGAAGATGTCTACTGTAGTTATGTCAGTTGACTGAATTTTATTAACATAATTGTCATCAAAGGTAACATAGTAGGTTTCTTCGAGACGCTTGGATCGTTTGTTTAGAACCCTATATGCCTTTGAGGTCAGAGAATTCCCTAGAAATATCCCTTCATCTGCTTTGACGTCAAACTTGTTTTGGTTCTCCTTGGAGTTAAAAAGGAAACATCTGGAACCGAACACGTGGAAAAATTTTATATTGGGCTTTCGATTGTTTAGGATCTCATATGGGGTTAAGGTAAATCTTTTGTTAAGAAGGGATCGGTTCTGAGTGTAGCAAGCACATGTGATGGCATCAGCCAAGAAATACAGAGGAAGTGAAGTGAAAGATAGCATCGTGCGGGTAGCTTCACATAGAGATCGGTTTATCCTTTCAACGATACCGTTCAACTGTGGAGTGTAAGGAGCAGAGAAGTTGTGAGTTTCTCCTCTTTCAACCAAGTAGTCTTCAAACTCCTTATTTTTGAACTCAAGCCCATTATCGCTTCGAATGTTCCTTACAGTCTTTCGCAGTTGGACCTCGACCTGCTTAATAAATACTTTCAACTTGGGAGTTGCTTCAGATTTCTGTTTAAGAAAGAAAATCCAGGTGAAGCAAGTAAAATCATCTACAATAACAAGTATGAACTTACAACCATCGATGCTTTCGATATCCGAAGGTCCACACAATTCAACATATAGAAGCACAAGAGGTTCAATGATCTTTGTATTGATGTGCGTGGGATGACTCTTTCGGCTCTACTTTCCCATCTCACATGCTGCACAAAGGTGCTCCTTATCGAATTTCAGAGGGGGAAGACCTTTAACATGATCACCTAGTACTAGTTTGTTGATTTCATTGAAGTTCAGATGCGAGAGTCGTCTATACCATAACCAGCTTTCATCGGATTTTGCTTTAGCTAGTAGACATATCGTAGGTTTTCCCTTGATAGGGTTGAGATTGAGAGGATACATCTCTCCCTTGCGTTGAGACTTCATGTGACAACCCGAAATTTCCATTCTAAACAAACCATTTCAATCCAATAGAAGTTAGAACGGTTACAATGAAAACTCAAATTTCGAGTATATGTTTGGCAGTTTTCAGGATTTTACACTTAAGAAGATATTAGGAGAGTAGATGCACTAGGGTTTTGTGCAACGCTGTTATTCCAAGACTCTAGGACATTAGAGTTCGTTCCAGGAATAAAAATACTTTCTGCCAAAAATATTTCAGGACTATAAATAGATTTCTGAACTAAATTCATTCATTATTCACATTTCCAACTAGAGAAAGTCATGTTCTCTCTCATGGATCTTCGGGTTTTCATCCCAAATCGTGAGTACACTTCTCTAGTTGTGTTATAATGCTTGTTTTATGCTTATTAACATAGAGTGTATGTCAAATATATGAGATCCGGGAGTTTGCCGCCCAACAACGTTCTTGGGGAGTAAACTCCAAAATGAAGCTTAAAGGCCATCTAGTCCCATTTCCTTGTTAGGTAACTAGCTTAGGATAATATGTATGATCATTTGAGACTAGGAAACAATCTAAGACACCCTTAAAGGGAGTTTACGGCCAAGAGAATGCTCTTAGGCCGTAAACACCAAATAAGGGCACCAAAGTGTGCCTAGGGTCCTCCATAGCCTTAAACAAATGCCTAGAAAGTATTCTACTTGTATTAGGGACATGAAATCAACCTAGAATCACCCAAGTTTGGGAGTTCACGGCCCAAGAATATCTTAGGCCGTAAACTCCCTTGAACATGCCAAAATGCTTTGAAACACCTCCTTAAGCTTACACTTCAATTAGGACAAGTACCCTAAAGTGTTTAAAGCCAAGAAAACATAAGGAATCACAAGGAAAAAGGAGTTTATGGCCAAGATAAACTCTTGGGCCGTAAACACCTATAAAGGGGTCAAATGACACCCTAACTCCCTCCTTATGCCTAGAACCCAAAATAGATCATTACCTAGAAATGTTTGAGACTTGAAAACACCATAAAAACCCTCCCAAGGGAATTTACGGCCGTAAACTCCAAGGGAATATGGTCTCTGGGCCGTAAACTCCCCAAAGGAGTTTGTATGGCACCCAAACACTTGTTATAGCCTTGAAACATTTCACCACCTGAGTTGTAATAATTCTAAGAACCATTTAGAGCCTTGGTTGAGAGTTTACGGCCAGGAGTTTACTCCCCTGGGCCGTAAACTCCAAAGAATATGGTCATTAGACCTTAAACTCCCATTAGGGGCATTGCACTTGCAACCCATTAGCCTCCTAGCACTTGACCAAAAGTGTTTTCCTCACGTCTAAATGTTTATACTTGTATAATTAGTGTTTTAATCACTAATTATTTATATACATATGTTTTCATATGTAATTAGGATCATTGTGTATGTCTAAGTCTTCAATTGACACCAAGCACTTGTCCGATCCTTCCGTACGATAACAGTCAGTTCAATTCCAGTCATTTACTGCAGGTGAGTTCATACCCCTTAACTAATGTTTTAAACTATTTTTAAATGTTTTATGGGGGGGGGGATACAAGTAGAATCATGCTACTTCTTATATCAATCACATGTGATTAATAAGTAGAATTATGCTAGTTATTCCATAAATCACATGTGATTAATATACAGCATTCAAATGATTTGGCTACCCATTAGCCGTTTTACCAAACAATTTCCCTTAAATGATTTTTATAAACATTTTATATGTTTTAAACTCCTTATTGCACTGTGCATCTTACTCTGTAGATTACCTTTCAAACTTATTTACAACTGTGTTTCAAACAAATGTTTCCTTATACTTAAACTGTTTTATCAAACTTATGCCTTCAAATTGTTTTATCGATTTACATCAAGTCGATCTTTTCTTAAAATAATATTTATGTTTCAAATGTCTTACAAAACTTATTTATGCTTTTATATTATAAATTGCATGCCTCTATATGTATAGTTATATAAGAAATGTTTAAAAGACTTAGGAAGGCTATCCATCCTATTTCCTTTTCGCGCTTAAGATGTGGTCTGGTGGGATATTGGGTATTCGTCCGAAAGTCGTTTAAATATTAGTTATATATCATGTGTACATATATAGTCATAAAAGGTCCTTCCAATTCATCTCATGCCCTTGGGTAGCAAGGGTATACATCCATGTCCATACGTACCAGTTAGACTACTAGTAAACTACCATATAGGTAGTTTAGGAAGATACTAGAACTATTACTAGAACACGATATCATACAATGAGTCAGTTCATTCATGAGTCAATACCTTGTAGAACATTACAGTACATTACTATACTTGCTAGATAGAGAGAACACACATTACAGCTAGCACACGTAGAACATTACAATACATTACTATACTTGCTAGATAGAGAGAACACACATTACAGCTAGCACACGTAGACCATTACAGTACATTACTATACTTGCTAGATAGAGAGAACACTCATTACAGCTAGCACACGTATAACATTACAGTACACTATTATACTATTACATGATCACACTTACATAAGTACAATTACATGATCACACTTATATGAGCACCTTTACATAGATATTGTAGGGTGAGTTCTATTACATTTTATATGTATAGACTCTGTTATCAAATCCTCATTCTTATCTTTACCTTGTGATACAATCACATAATCGACGAGATAGATTGGGTTTAATATCCTAGTACCAAAGGAAACGTTGCGGGATTGACCATTCCTAGAATCTCTGTTAGCTACAGAGGTAAAAGCACATCCACGGATGTCAACGGTTGATACTATTACAGGTATACTTTAAGGGACTGACTATTCCTATACCCAGCTGTTAGCAACAGAGGTAAATGTACATCTACGAATGTCATCAGTTAACATCGTTAGTTACCCTGGTACCAAAGGGTAGTACTAAGACTACATTCAGAACAGTTAGGTCTCGATAGAAGACTACATTCAGAACAATTAGGTCTTGGTAGAAGACTACATTCAGAACAGTTAGGTCTTGGTAGAAGACACCTTCATATACTGTAACACCGTAAATTTCAAATAATATATATATATATATATATATATATATATATATATATATATATATATATATATATATATATTACAATTTATAAAAACATTTCTCATTAACTTTTCATAAAAACATCAAGTTTAAATCTCAATTCACATCATACAAAATCCCAAGATCACAAGTATAGCAAAATCCCCTATGTGTGTACGGATCAAGCCGGCGCCTTCCCACGGTCATCGCTAGTACCTGAAACAACAACACTAACACTGTAAGCACGAAGCTTAGTGAGTTCCCCAAAATACCACACATAAAACACATATTAGCCACTCGAGGCTATAACTCTATGGGTCCGTGCACCCAAACTCTGTGAACCCTCAGGTTCTAACTCTAGGAACCTTCCGGTTCCAACTCTGTAAACATGCACAGCATAAATCACATAGAAATAATGCAGTACAACATATAGCATACATAACATACAAATACTCTGTCACATAACTCTGGTTACCTACTCAAGGTAAAGTATAGTGAGAAGACTCACCTCGCGTATGTCGGTATCTCACGAATCCTGGAAGTCCCTCGTGCTCGATCCTCCGAGCTCTAATCCTCCGAACAGAATAGGTGCTCCCCACGGCGAGCTGTTCGGCCGAATAAATCCCTTCCCCAGCAACTCCTGAAGCTGCGAGGATAACTCCTGCATCTCTGGAGGTGCAAGACGATAAGGCACCTTAGCGATAGGTGCGGCCCCCGGAACCAAATCAATACCAAACTCCACTTGCCTCACAGGAGGCACACCCGGCAACTCCTCGGGAAAAACATCTGGAAACTCACGCACCACCGGTACCTCCTCAACTGAACTCGGTCTCTCGGAAGTCGTTCGCGTATCCATCACATACGCCACAAAACCCTTACAGCCATGCTGTAGAAACTGCCTCGCCCTAGCGGCCGAACAAAAAGCTGATCCTGAACGTGTACCCTCGCCGTACACTGAAAGAACTCCTCCATTAGGGTTTCGTATGGTCACCAGCTGACGCTCACAGTCGATAACCGCGCCGAATCGGCTCAACCAGTCCATGCCCACAATGACACAGACATCACCCATCGCAATAGGAATCAGATCAATCGGAAACTCAACCCCGAAAATCTCTAACACACATCCCCGGAGAACCTCCGTGGCACAAATCACTCTATCGTCAGCTATGGAAACTCTCAGAGGTCGACTCAATGCCTCACGACTAACACTGATATGCTGACTAAAGGCCAAAGATACAAAAGACCGACTCGCACCCGAGTCAAATAACACTAAAGCAGGTACAGAGCTCACAAGGAAAGTACCTACGCATAACATAATATAAGCATAATATCTCAATATCAAAATAAATACATGAAAGGAAACATACCAGCCACAACATCGGGCGCAGCGCGGACCTCCTCCGCAGTCAGCTGGAAGGCTCTCCCTCGAGCTCTCGGCGCCTCGGCCTTCACAGGCCGACTCTTTGTAGCTCTGATGGCGGCAGGAGCAGATCCCTGAGATGCTCCGCGTAACTGCGGACACTCGGCCTTCCGGTGTCCGGTCTGGTTGCAGTGAAAACACACTGCAAACCCCTTGGGGCAGTCCTTGGCCATGTGCCCCTCCTTGCCACATTTGTAGCAAGACCCCGCTCGACAAACTCCGTCATGACCCTTGCCGCACTTCCCGCAAGTGCGGCCCTTCTGGCTCCCTGGTCTGGGATCAGCGGGCTTGGCCCGCTTGGCCGCCGGCTGCAACTGTGCCGGTCGCCGATCCCTCCCTTGAGACTCCGCCTCCTCCCTGGCCTGAGTCTCAAGCTCAATCTCCCTCTTCCGGGCATTTGCCTGAAGCTCGGCAAATGTCCGGTACGAGGAGTTCGCAGCGAACTCCCGAATATCCCACCTCAAAATGCTCAAGTAGCGGCTCATACGTGCCTGCTCAGTGGACATGTGCTCAGGGCAGAACATCACCCTCTCATGGAACATCCTCGTGATCGCTGTAACTGACTCACTACCCTGCTTGAGGGTCAGAAACTCCTGTGCCAAACGCTCCCTCTCTACCTGGGGAACGTACTCATCCCGGAACATGGTAGTGAACCTCTCCCAGGTCACCGCCGAAAGCTCAGTAGACGTATAATGCGCCGTCACAAACTTCCACCAGTCCTTCACTCCCAAGCGAAGCTGGTTCAGCGCGAACCGAACCTTCAAATGCTCAGGAGACGAGAAAGTGAAGAAACACCCCTCAATATCAGATATCCACCTCATAGCTGCCACCGGATCCTAAGTCCCATCAAACTCTGGTGGTTTTGTGTTGCTGAACTCGCGGAACAGCAATGCATCACCACCCTGCGGCCTCACAGCAGCAATCGCTGTGGTAGTCGCTGCAGCAGCAGCCTCAGAAAGAGCGGCATAACGCTCATCAAACGTCTCAATCAATGTGGTCTTTATAGACTCAAACATCTCCGGTATCTCTGCCCTGATGGCCGCAGCCACCTCCTCCTGAATGATCCGGCGGATCTCCTCCTCACTGGTACCACTGCTCTCGGGCATCAAACGTGTCCTCACCATGATCTACCTCTGAAATACAACATACGATAAATTAGAATCCACACGAGCATACTCACACTCGTCAACTCTTCCCTCCTTGATTCTTGGCATTCCAAAGATTCTTACTTGGGCTGCACACCGCTCCGGCGCTTCCAATAGTACGGGCCCAATACTACTGTCCGCACCGCACCAGAACACACTCCAAGTCCTCCTCTTCGGATCCCAAGTCCCAAGTACTCTATCATGCGTAAACCACTCTCTAATAGATCTCTCATAAGCCCCTCACTGCTACCTACTCACTCTCAAGCATCTCGTAGCAGCTCACCTCTCCCTAGGCTAAGGCATCACAAATCAGGCCACTCTAATCCTAATAGTAATACCTCGCCTACTCTAGCATGCAGATACATCATATCAATATCAATATCACATAATATAAAGGTATTTTGGGAAATCACCGTTCGGGCGCTGACCGATCGTACACACATCTCTTGCTCTGCGTTTTCAAAAAAAATCTTTTACTCTTTTCAAAAATACATCTCAAATCCTCAGTTTGAGTTGAAATACGCCCGAAGGTGTACTCGAATCCCTCAAACCAATGCTCTGATACCAACTTGTAACACCGTAAATTTCAAATATTTTTTTTATTTTTTTTATTTTTTTTATTTTTTTACAATTTATAAAAACATTTCCCATTAACTTTTCATAAAAACATCAAGTTTAAATCTCAATTCACATCATACAAAATCCCAAGATCACAAGTATAGCAAAATCCCCTGTGTGTGTACGGATCAAGCCGGCGCCTTCCCACGGTCATCGCTAGTACCTGAAACAACAACACTAACACTGTAAGCACGAAGCTTAGTGAGTTCCCCAAAATACCACACATAAAACACATATTAGCCACTCGAGGCTATAACTCTATGGGTCCGTGCACCCAAACTCTGTGAACCCTCAGGTTCTAACTCTAGGAACCTTCCGGTTCCAACTCTGTAAACATGCACAACATAAATCACATAGAAATAATGCAGTACAACATATAGCATACATAACATACAAATACTCTGTCACATAACTCTGGTTACCTACTCAAGGTAAAGTATAGTGAGAAGACTCACCTCGCGTATCTCGGTATCTCATGAATCCTGGAAGTCCCTCGTGCTCGATCCTCCGAGCTCTAATCCTCCTATAATATCACATGTCTCTAATTAACACTTTTTATCTCTAAGGTTGACTATCCCTAAGAAGTCAACACATGTCAACTCTGGTCAACGGTCAACTTTGACCGGACTCGGCGAGTGCACAAGGGCAACTCGGCGAGTCTAGACGTTTTCACCAACTCTCTAGGATTCCCTTTTTACACGTCGAGTAATCCCCCTGACTCGACGAGTTCCACCTGGAAGAATCGCGGGGCCACCCCGACTCAACTCGCCGAGTCTCAAGAACAACTCGGCGAGTCCCAGCTCGACTCAGTCCACCTGTCAACCCTCTCTAACTCACCCTAACTCACTGAGTCAACCTATGACTCAACTGGACCACTCACTGAGCGAACTCAAGGCAATCTTCAAGCTACTCGCCGAGTCTGTTCGTCGGACTCCGCGAGTCCATGCCATGCAACCACTCCAACTTGCTTCTAAGGTCAGATCTGCTCCAACAATTCATAGATCTGGCCTTCCTAGACTGATTCATCACGTAAAGCCCCTAACTTGGTGTCCATAACACACACCATGGCTCATAAATAGCATTTTGACCTAAGGCATAAGGATTCCAATCCAAAACCTCCATTGATTCCCAAAAAGCTTGGGCAAAGGGACACTCTGGACCTCCAAGGGTCCAGATCTATGGTCTAAATCGCTTAAGGGACCAAGGGAGCACAAGATCTAGCCACAAAAGGGTTCAATAAGCCCTAAATCAATGTAAACATCGACATAGAAGAGGATAGCTCGAAGGTATTACCACAATAGTGATGCTCTAGACTCCAAACTCTCAGAAAATGGCTCCTCTTGCTTTCCCCTTAGCTGATTCTCCCTTTCCTTGCAAAATGACACCTTCAAGATCAATAATGGCCTCCTACTTTGCTCCAAACGCTCACACTCGATTAGGGTTTCACTCAAGGGACTGGTGAGCACAAATGACGGCCATAAGGCCCTTTAAATAGGTCCCAAACCCGAGAAATTAAGGTTTCATTAAACAGCGCGGACTCGCCGAGTCCATATCTTGGACTCGCCGAGTCCAGGCGAATCCCGCGTCCAGAATCTCAATCCTACTCGGCAAGTCTGAGCTCCAACTCGCCGAGTCCCCTCTCAAAACACCAAAATCATAAACATAAAAGATACCTGGAAATCTGGGATGTTACATATACTAGTAGGAATCATAGGGATTTCTAGGGTTTTTCAAACACTTACAGTTCATATACACTTTCAATACTTACAATACATAGACTTACAAATTCTTACATACAAATACTTACTTACAAATTAAGACACTAAATACTTATGGTCTCACCAGCTTCAAAGCTGATACTCGCTTTCAAAATTACTTGTATCCTCAGGTCATCATAGACAGGTACCGATGCAAGGAGAAAGGAAGATGGAGCTTGTTCAAGACTTATCTTTCATTTTGATTTATGCTTTAGTGTTTATCAAAATTTGACAGAACATATTTGTATAATAATTATATTATTAATGCAATGGATGATGTTGTTGCTTGTTTACTACTTTACATTGTTGTTGATATTATACATGACGTCCTCCGCCCCAGAACGTTTCAAGCCGTTCTTGGTTTTGGGGTGTGACAGATTGGTATCAGAGCGTTGTTTATAGTGAATTAAGTATATCAACCCATAAAAGATATACTAACTATAAATACATAAGGGATTAAAAATACTCTGACCAAGAGTTTATACTTTAAATAGTAAAATATTTAAGTAAGTATACGTGCTGCATTCATACTAAAATCAGTGTCACTAGGACAGTACAAAAGAATTACGATTGTTGGGCAACACAGGTGGGCTTAGAGACATATGGTCAGAACTGGGAAGATATAGCCTGATCACCTATATTATCCGGGGGTTGACTAGCATGTGCCTAAGTTTAAGTGTGTGGTTGCAACAATGCTAAAATCTTACCAACCCTATCACAATGAGAACAATAGAACATAACATTAAAATTAAAATAGTATAAGAGTATTTGGTGTTACTATAAGTACGTTATACTTGAGAACTAAAACGGGATCTTCATTACTAAGTTGATAGTTTCTAAGTGGATACACTAAGGCTATATGTAATTAGGATGTTATAGACTTTGAATCTGTGATAATTTTGCCTTACCCCTATTCTGTGTGAATTTGGAATTAAGGTCACTTATTCAAAGGTCTATCCTGTTTAGATTACACATAGCTGGTATGCACTTCACAAATAGCGATGTAACTAATGAAGGTTTTCTAAATAATTATCTAGATAGTTCGTCTAATAATTATTCTCTTACCCTAAATTCTCGCATAAATAACATAGCTGGACTCCATCCCCTCGGTAACCAGTACCTTCTGAGTGAGGTCATAACTGGTTAGTTTGGAGAAGAACCAGAGAATGATCATCCTATCCCCTTGAATGATCACCATGATGAAGACCTTTCGTATGATGCTAACTCCGAACCAGAGGTTGAGAACCTACCCCGAGCAGCTCCCTTTCCAATTCCTAACCCTCGCCCGGCTTTTTCATGGCCCGACCCTGAGTAAGTGGAATGCTTGGAAACAAGGGGCCAAGGACAAGATCAGCCCATGCCATTTAATGGCGACCGAAGCTTTTACGACTTGAATAATGGGGGCTCAGCAGATAGAGTCTTGCCAATCTTGGTCCGTAGAGTGACCCGAAATGAGATTCAAGGCAGGACAGCCCTACATTAAACTACAGAAGTAGTCGCCTATGCTAGAATGCATACCCTCCACACCATTCGTCTAGAAGATGCTCATGAGAGATCAGAGAGAAACCATGAAACCCTGCTGCAAACACTAGCTGAATCACGAGCCGAAGTCATGGAACTTAGAGTACGCCATAGGGTGTACAGCAGACACCTACTTGACGTGGAACGTCAATTGGCTGAACTAAGAGTTCACCAGAGGGATGACCGTCGCTAGTAGTAGACGCTTTACTTTATTTCTTTATTAAAAAGGAATCGTGTTTTCTGTCTATGCCTGATGTGGCATTTTCTATGAAATTATCTTGTACCGTAAGTAGTTTAGTTAGGTCTTTATGCTGTCAGGAACTATCTTTTGTGGATATGATGTAAGACCTTTACAAGGTCATTTTCCAGAATCTTTACATCGTGAATATCAAAGATATTGACAGCCGGCTAACTTCTGTGTCATTTCCTTTATTCAAAGTACTCTTATCATACTCTCATTGGAGTCTATCTGAAACATGCTTTAGTCAAGTCATTGGACTATTGTGATTTATCTCCGGAGACATTTCCAAGTCTCTTTCAGTGGTTGGATCTTGTTATTCACCAACCCACGATACCCCAGCTCGAACGACGAACGTTTTGAGACCATTCTACGAATTCACTTCTACTCATTACTAGGACTGCCTCATAGGGATGTAGGTCAAACCTTCACGAACATACTTTCATGCTGTACTAGGACTGTATCATAGGGATGCAGGTCAAACTTTCGAGAACATACTTCTACTCTTTACATGAACAATCTAAGTACATCAGGGTCAACTAGAATCGCTCACAAAATCCTTATCTTTCGTGTTACAGAATCATGTCATCATCCGGAAGCAATCAGTCGAACACGGAAACCTCCGCTTTTCCTATGGACGCCGCTACCTTTCAAACAGCAGTTACAGCTGCCGTGGTAGCTGCCGTAACCGCGGTCCTTGCGCACCGTAGCGCTATCAGCACAGTCAATGCAGCTGATGGGAATGAAGTTTCCAATCGTAGTATCAATCCAGGAAGTCGCCAAACAGTAACAGCCACAGGCTCGCAAAGCCGAAAAGCAGAGAACAAGAAACGAAAGCTTCATGCCTAGAAAGAACGCAAGAGATCCCAAAGGCTGGCTACACAACAACAGCAAGTGGAAACCCCTGCCGTTCCCGTACCGAGCAGACCCTACAAAGGAACACTCCCGAAGTGCGACCGGTGCAACTACCACCACAAGGGAATTTGCCGAGCCTGGCAATGCAATAGTTGCAACAAGACGGGGCACATTGCTCGTTTCTGTAGAACTACCTCCACCACTGGAGCAAGCCTAGTTTGCTATAGTTGTGGTGAGGCAGGGCATTATCACATAAATTGTCCAAAAGAGAAGATCAATGAAAACAACCGTGACCCCATAACTCCTACTCGACACTTCACTTCCACCACCAATATTGGTGCTATCCAGATATGTCACCAATGCGGTGAAATTGGGCACTTCAAGAAAGATTGCCCGATAACAAAGAACTCGGGTGATGATGGGAAGATTCTCTGGATCACAGCTGCAGGAGAGCCTACTCCGGAAACCACGTTAATGTAATTAAGGCGTTTCGTTGTAACAGACTTATAAACTATCCAGAACTAATACAACTAGAGTCTTACCTTTTGCGAGATCCTATCTGTATAGGGATTCTCGTGTTGCGTATACTTGTCTTTTGTAGTATACCTTATTCGTAGCAATAGTCTTGTGGTAAATCTAAAGTACCGTAACTTTGTTCATGGTTGCACGGTTGTGTTTTGTCGGTAAAACGTCTTATGTTCAAATCTAATGTCTTTAAGTTTCAGTATGATTCCGACATTATCATACGACTCGATTCGATTTGATCCTCACGAAAACAGCTTCATACGTACATCTCTTTCTTCTAGATCACATTTCCAGCGAAGCCGTCATATCAGAACACCGAAGTACTCATGCCAGGAGTACCTCCTAGTTATTTTCTTTCTGAAGAAATCCCTGAAGTACCACTCGGGCAGTACGTCAAGTTTAATCCAAGGATTCATGCGATTGATCTATCACTGAGGAAGGTATACATAAGGGTGATATATAATCAAGCTTCTACAGGTTTAGAATTGATCATTCCACTTTAACTTCTTTTTTTCCCGATGGGATGTGAGCTTAAAGAAGAATCAGTTATTCGACAACCTTTTCAATCTTAATTATATACGACTCGTATACCCGAAGTTGTGATTGTGAAACCATGTATGAATTCTAATATGAACTTCAGGACGGAGAACTGCTTAAGTCTACGAGTAATCACATCGTCATGTGAACAAACATAGAACCCAGTACGACTCTTGTAAACAGATCACCCTATAGTCTAAACACCCACGGAGATACCATAACAGTACAAACAACTTAACGAACTACACAGAAAGAGAATTAAAAGACTAGGCTTCTCACCCTGGAGAACCCCAGTCTTATTCTCCCAGAGATTGACGGATTGCATCGTATGTGCCTTGGATATCGAGGACTCCGTCAAGATTTTCATTAGAAATCGTTATCTCTGCCTCACATAGATGAAATGGTTGAGCAAACGCAAGGAAAGAATTACTTTCAGGAATGGACCTGAGATCCGAATATCACCAGTCCGAGTGTTAGGGAAAGGTGTCCGGAAGACTATCTCCTAAACTCGATGCGGACACTTCAAGTCCGTAGTGATACCCTTCGGATAGGACCAATACGCCCATAGTTTTCATGAGCTAAATGAATAGGGTGCGCTTTTCTTACTTGGATCAATTCGTCATTTCTCCATGTAACGACTTACTTATCTACCCTCGTAGTAAGAAGAAAACCCAGGGAAACATTTCCTACAGAGGAACTTTAGCGAAGTTCTCTAGACACGAGTCTTGAAATTGAAGAGTCAAATTTCTATGACACACTGTTAGTAATGTGGGAAATTTTGAGTACTCTTTCAATTTGTCAAAGCCGATGAGCATTGGTCGACACCAGAGTCACCGGCAGTCTTTCGCCAAATTCTAGGTCTTACCGACCTACGGCCTTAGTTCATTCAGAACTCCTCGCAAGCTACAGAAACTCGTACGACTTTGACCCAGCAAGGGGTGGCCCTTGACTGGGAAGTTACGCAAGAAAAGGAACCTTTGAGATTCCAAGTGAGTGACCAAGTTCTTTAGGATAACTCACTCTGGGAATGGCTTAATACGCTTCGTAAAGCGTCGAAAGCTAAATCCAAGATAGACAGGACCTCTGAGATTCTTGTCAGAATCAGTCCTGCGCCTCGCACAAACTAGACCTACTCCGCGAACTCAATAACGTACATTCTACTCTTCGCGTCTCGATCGTGAAACCATACTTTTCCGTTAGGACTCTAGTAAGTCCACATGTCGAGATCCTCGCCTTCGTATTAGGACCGTAGTGGCCCTCGACCGAGAGGTCAAGCGGACGAAGCAACGCCGTCGCCAGTTAGTGAAGGTTCGTTGGAATGCCAACCGAGAACCCGATTTCACTTAAGTGCGCTAGAACCAATCGATTAGGAAGTTTCCTCCTCACGACTCGATCATTCGTACATACTTCCTTGCTTAAACTCTAATTTTGGGACGAAATTCCCTTCAACAGGGGGATGATGTGACAACCCGAAATTTCCATTCTGAACAAACCATTTCAATCCAATAGAAGTTAGAACGGTTACAGTGAAAACTCAGATTTCAAGTATAAGTTTGGCCGTTTTCAGGATTTTACACTTAAGAAGATATTAGGAGAGAGTGGATGCACTAGGGTTTTGTGCAACACTGTTATTCCAAGACTCTAGGACATTAGAGTTCGTTCCAGGAATAAAAATATTTTCTGCCAAAAGTATTTCAGGACTATAAATAGATTTCTGAACTAAATTCATTCATTATTCACATTTCCAACTAGAGAAAGTCGTGTTCTCTCTCACGGATCTTCGGGTTTTCATCCCAAATCGTGAGTACACTTCTCTAGTTGTGTTATAATGCTTGTTTTATGCTTATTAACATAGAGTGTATGTCAAATATATGAGATCCGGGAGTTTACCGCCCAAGAACGTTCTAGGGGAGTAAACTCCAAAATGAAGCTTAAAGGGCATCTAGTCCCATTTCCTTGTTAGGTAACTAGCTTAGGATAATATATATGATCATTTGAGACTAGGAAACAATCAAAGACACCCTTAAAGGGAGTTTACGGCCAAGAGAATGCTCTTAGGCCGTAAACACCAAATAAGGGCACCAAAGTGTGCCTAGGATCCTCCATAGCCTTAAACAAATGCCTAGAAAGTATTCTACTTGTATTAGGGACATGAAATCAACCTAGAATCACCCAAGTTTGGGAGTTCACGGCCCAAGAATATCTTAGGCCGTAAACTCCCTTGAACATGCCAAAATGCTTTGAAACACCTCCTTAAGCTTAGACTTCAATTAGGACAAGTACCCTAAAGTGTTTAAAGCCAAGAAAACATAAGGAATCACAAGGAAAAAGGAGTTTATGGCCAAGATAAACTCTTGGGTCGTAAACACCTATAAAGGGGTCAAATGACACCCTAACTCATTCCTTATGCCTAGAACCCAACATAGATCATTACCTAGAAATGTTTGAGACTTGAAAACACCATAAAAACCCTCCCAAGGGAATTTACGGCCGTAAACTCCAAGGGAATATGGTCTCTGGGCCGTAAACTCCCCATAGGAGTTTGTATGGCACCCAAACACTTGTTATAGCCTTGAAACAATTCACCACCGGAGTTGTAATAATTCTAAGCACCATTTAGAGCCTTGGTTGAGAGTTTACGGCCAGGAGTTTACTCCCCTGGGCCGTAAACTCCAAAGAATATGGTCATTAGACCTTAAACTCCCATTAGGGGCATTACACTCCTTTGTTTTAACCCATTAGCCTCGTAGCACTTGACCAAAAGTGTTTTCCTCGCGTCTAAATGTTTATACTTGTATAATTAGTGTTTTAATCACTAATTATTTATATACATATGTTTTCATATGTAATTAGGATCATTGTGTGTGTCTAAGTCTTCACTTGACACCAAGCACTTGTCTGATCCTTCCGTACGATAACAGTCAGTTCAATTCCAGTCATTTACTGCAGGAGAGTTCATACCCCTTAACTAATGTTTTAAACTAATTTTAAATGTTTTATGGGGGGGGGGGATACAAGTAGAATCATGCTACTTCTTATATCAATCACATGTGATTAATAAGTAGAGTTATGCTAGTTATTCCATAAATCACATGTGATTAATAAATCACATGTGATTTGGCTACTCATTAGCCGTTTTACCAAACAGTTTCCTTCAAATGATTTTTATAAACATTTTATATGTTTTAAACTCCTTATTGCACTGTGCATCTTACTCTGTACATTACATTTCAAAGTTATTTACAACTGTGTTTCAAACAAATGTTTCCTTATACTTAAACTGTTTTATCAAACTTATGCCTTCAAATTGTTTTATAGATTGACATCAAGTCGATCTTTTCTTAAAATAATATTTATGTTTCAAATGTCTTACAAAACTTATTTATGCTTTTATATTATAAATTGCATGCCTCTATATGTATAGTTATATAAGAAATGTTTAAAAGACTTAGGAAGGCTATCCATCCTATTTCCTTTTCGCGCTTAAGATGTGGTCTGGTGGGATATTGGGTATTCGTCCGAAAGTCGTTTAGATATTAGTTATATATCATGTGTACATATATAGTCATAAAAGGTCCTTCCAATTCATCTCATGCCCTTGGGTAGCAAGGGTATACATCCATGTCCATACGTACCAGTTAGACTACTAGTAAACTACCATATAGGTAGTTTAGGAAGATACTAGAACTATTACTAGAACACGATATCATACAATGAGTCAGTTCATTCATGAGTCAATACCTTGTAGAACATTACAGTACATTACTATACTTGCTAGATAGAGAGAACACACATTACAGCTAGCACACGTAGAACATTACAATACATTACTATACTTGCTAGATAGAGAGAACACACATTACAGCTAGCACACGTAGACCATTACAGTACATTACTATACTTGCTAGATAGAGAGAACACTCATTACAGCTAGCACACGTATAACATTACAGTACACTATTATACTATTACATGATCACACTTACATAAGTACAATTACATGATCACACTTATATGAGCACCTTTACATAGATATTGTAGGGTGAGTTCTATTACATTTTATATGTATAGACTCTGTTATCAAATCCTCATTCTTATCTTTACCTTGTGATACAATCACATAATCGACGAGATAGATTGGGTTTAATATCCTAGTACCAAAGGAAACGTTGCGGGATTGACCATTCCTAGAATCTCTGTTAGCTACAGAGGTAAAAGCACATCCACGGATATCAACGGTTGATACCATTACATGTATACTTTAAGGGACTGACTATTCCTATACCCAGCTGTTAGCAACAGAGGTAAATGTACATCTACGAATGTCATCAGTTAACATCGTTAGTTACCCTGGTACCAAAGGGTAGTACTAAGACTACATTCAAAACAGTTAGGTCTTGGTAGAAGACTACGTTCAGAACATTTAGGTCTTGGTAGAAGACACCTTCATATACTAGTAGGAATCATAGGGATTTCTAGGGTTTTTCAAACACTTACAATTCATATACACTTTCAATACTTACAATACATAGACTTACAAATTCTTACATACAAATACTTACTTACAAATTAAGACACTAAATACTTATGATCTCACCAGCTTCAAAGCTGATACTCGCTTTCAAAATTACTTGTATCCTCTGGTCATCATAGACTGGTACCGATGCAAGGAGAAAGGAAGATGGAGCTTGTTCAAGACTTATCTTTCATTTTGATTTATGCTTTAGTGTTTATCAAAATTTGACAGAACACATTTGTATCATAATTATATTATTAATGCAATGGATGATGTTGTTGCTTGTTTACTACTTGACATTGTTGTTGATATTATACATGACGTCCTCCACCCCAAAACGTTTCCGCCGTTCTTGGTTTTGGGGTGTGACACTTCAATAGAACCTTCTTCATGTTCTTCTCAATGATTTCTGATCCCTCATCATCAAACGAAACTTTCACTCCAGTTCCAACCACCAGTTGCGAAACACTAATGAGGTTGTGCCGCAAACCTTCCATGTACGCAAATTTTCTAATTGAGAATTCCCCATTTGTTATCATACCATATCCTTTTATTGTTCCAAACGAGTTGTTCCCATACTTCAGACATCCACCATCTTTTAGGGACCGAAAATCCCTCAGCTCTTCTTTCCTGCTGGTCATGTGACGTGAGCAGCCACTGTCAATATACCATTCTTCGTCGAACTGCTCGTCACTTAACACCTACAAATTTAAGTAGATTTAAGAACCCAAAGTTTCTTGGGCCCTGGTAAGTTTTTCACATAAAAGGAAATAACAACAACAAGATCAACTAAATATTTTCGTTTAACCAAAGTGGTTTCGTCTTTGTGTTTGATGGTGTACACCTTTATTTTATTTTTATCTTGTTTAAATTGAGGTGTATTAGATGGTGTTTTGTTAGCATGAATTTTCATAGTATTCCTAGGTTCAGCTAACTTTTTCTTGTTAGTATTATTTTTCTCAGCATCAAGCTTTCCTTTTCCTTTAACAGTTTTCAAGAATTGTGAACCGAGACTAGAAGTTCGGCTTTGGGTTTTGAACCGAGACTGGAGGTTCGGCTGTGATCCTTGGGTTTTGAACCGAGACTGGAGGTTCAGCTCTTAGAGTGAAAGGAACTTTTAGAGTGAAAGGAATTTGGACCGAAACTAGGATTTTGGTTTAACTGATTGCCTGCCTTGTATGATTGATTACCAGCTTAAGCATCCTTCTTGATTTGGACAAAGTCAGAATTTTGATACTTCCAAAACTGTTTTCTCTCACGCAAGTTTTTTCATGTACCTTTGATTTCTTTGGCGCTTTTGATCGGCCAGTTGTTTCTGAGATTTATGGATATTGAAGCTTGGTTTTGGCTTTGCGTTTTGATTTCGATTTTCCTTATAAGTTACGGCTGGATGAGACTCTTTACTGGGTTCTTCTTGTATTTCTTTCGTTCCACTTGCGCTTGGTTTGGCGAAACTTGAGGGTTTGTTAATGGGTTCTGGTACGTATTTACCTTTCACCCTCCATGAAGTTTGCTCTGACAAGCCAACAGTTTCGTCTGCATTATCAGTAGGAGCTGACCAGAAGAAATCGTCACAACCTCCAGCATTGTCTTGATCTATCAAAATTTTTAGTTCTATTGTTTGTCTTTCTGTTACTCCTTTAACAACATAAACTTGATTTAGAACCGTTCTCAGCTGCTGAAGGCCTCCTTGTGATGTCAGTTAGCCATTACCTGAACACCATCACATGCGATGAGGCTCAGATAATCCTTCGAATAACAGATTCGTCCTTATAACGGTTAGACTCAAACGAGAGCTGCGCAATAGGGCCAAATCCAACACTCTAAGATTATTCAACCCTGATCACATGTGACGTGACGTATTCACTTAATGGATAACTCCCACCACTCAGAATCCCACAAAGCACAAAGCAAGCAGCATTCATACAAAAGGGAACAATCTCAAGCAAATCCGTTCTCATAGAGAGAAACTGAACTAGCATACAGTGCTAAACTCATACTATCAGGCATAACCTAAACAGGCTATTCTACTGCTGTCTACTCAATTCTAACATGCGTTTTTTTTACACTGAAGCACATAAAACAGGCATATAAGGCATCACTCCTAGATCCTTAGTCCTATTCTAGCATGTTGTTCTACTGAAACTGATAACATAACATAAGCTTGTATGGGTACTTTGGGGAATACTTACTTGAGCTCGGCCGGTCACGCACATCACACACTTCATTCCTTCTTAAAACTCTTTTCTTAGCTTTTCCGAAAATATTTTCTTTCTTAAAATCTTTTAATCCCTCGATTTAAGTTTAGACACCCCTGAAGGTGTGTCCGAGTCCCTCAAACCAGGGCTCTGATACCAACTTGTAACATCCCAAAAATACGAGCCAAAAATTTCATTTTTAAAACGGGTACTTAGCAAAACATATAGGAATAAATCGTTCAACGATCATATCATTTCACAAAAGATGTTGCATGTCGGAAAAACATTGTTATAAACATAAAAGTGTCAGAGTACAATTCCCCAGGAACATATCATAATGCGGAATACAAAGCATGTGTGTGATGTACCACTACCGCGCCAGCTCCTTCCCCTTCGAAGAAGAGGTACCTGAAACCAAAACTGAAAACTGTAAGCACGAAGCTTAGTGAGTTCCCCCAAGATACCGCATACCATACAATCACATATCATGCATACTGCCGAGCAATTCTGGGGTGCCCGACCTACCCGGTACGGCCGTTCTGGGGTGCCGACCTATCGTGCCAAGCCGTTCTGGGGTGCTGACTACCCGTGTCAAGCCGTTCTGGGGTGCTGACTACCCATCGGTCCTAACAACCGATCCACGGGGACTATTTCACCCCTTACTGCTACTATCACATATATCGTAACATAACACATTATCAGACATATCTGGGGTGTCCGATCTACCCTTCGGTCCTAACGACCAAAACTTGGGGACTATTCCCTCCTACTACCACTATCACATATAACATATCATGTCAGCATATAACATATTAGGTAGTAGCAAACCTAGATGTTATCACAAAGACAAACATCTAACATACAACTCCTACTGGTGGGCCGGCATTGTGGTCGTAGACCCACCGCTACTGGAAGGTAACTCATCTCAAAGTAGCTGCTGATCGGTGTGGGAACTAACTGTCTTCTGCTGTTGCTGTTCCGGAAATCCTCTGGCTAATAATTCCCACAAAACACTTAGTCAAATACTGCTAACCAACCTCAGGGTAAAATGACCATTTACCCCTAACCAACCAAGAGTCAAAGTCAAAGTCAACTGCCAGTTGACCTGACTCGCCGAGTCCATGAACAACTCGCCGAGTCCATGAACAACACACCGAGTCCATGCGAGTAGACTCCGTCGCCCGGTCCGTCGCCGCCGCCGCCCCTTGGCCGTCGCAGTCGTCCCCCCTTGGCCTCCTAGCTCAATTTCTTCCCCAAAAGGTAAAACCCTAGTTTTTTTGTTTTTTTGTGATATTACTTCATGTATACAACTTTAGATGGTTAATTCATTGATAATGTTGATTTGTTTTGTTAAATGTGAGGTTTTAGATTTTATTTTAGGGCGAATTTGAGGTTTTAGGTTAATTTTCTTGTGTCATTCTAGGTTTTGTAGAAGAGTCGAAGCTACAATACTTGTGCGCTTTGGACATGCCTGATGAAGCTCTTTGCTTATTCAAGCATTCAGCAATCAATGGTTTTTGTTGATGGGGTCTCGTTTAATATTGTGATTGATGCTGCATATAAACTAGGGAAAATGGATGATGCAATGTGGTTTCTAGAAGAGATGAAAAACAGGAAAATCAAGCCTCTTGTTTTTCAGGCACAAGCAGGTACTACCAATTAACCAATAAGATGTATGTATATTTATGTATGTATATGATATAGCTATATCATATTTTTACCAATTGTTGTTATAATTGTGCAAGTCTTCTCTTTTTTCTTTCTAACTCGAACACATGCAAAACTATTACATCACAACATATTTGTTTTTCTTTTATAAGCCTAGAAGTAAGTAAAATTATTTTATTTTACTTACTTCTTCTTTCATTTTTTTTTTCTAACTTACTAGGCTTATGTAACTCCCACATATTAACGTAAACCCTATTTAATACTTATCATATATAGTATGAGTTTGATATCTTTCCAAATTAATTATCTTTAAATTTGATTTTTTAAGGGTTAAAGGCTAATTAAATTTGGTCCAGATGCCCAAAAACACCAAAATGGTCATTTTGACAAAAAAAAAATTGTTGTAGGCTTCAATATGTTCTTATATTTCAGTTTTAAGTGGTCCAAATGACTTTAGTGACCAAAATGATCAAATTGACCAAAAAGGTAAAAATGACAATTTTGACAAAAAAAAAACTATTGTAGGGTTTCAACGTCAAGGGATTCAACCAAACGTGGGTCAAGATGAAGGGGTTCAAAACGAAGGTGTTCATGATGGACTGATTCACTAGGGGTCAAGCTGGAGTGGATAATGTTAGACAATTGCATACTAACCAACAAACTCTTGCACTACATAAGTTGACTAGTCTCAATACTCATCATGATGTGGTTCTGAAGAAGTTTAGGAATCTGCTAAAGATGAAGATTAGGAAGGCGATTTAGGATAAAGATTGTCGAGGTAATTTTGCATGTCCAATTAGATGAAGCCTAGGTGTACAAAGTGACATTTTATTTTGCATGTTAAGATGTTTAAATCTTTAGTAGCATTTTATTATGTTATTTTCATATGCTTTTTGTAGACTATATGTTTGGTAAATTTATAAGCTTATCGTGCTTTAAAATGCAAGATAAATTTTGGTATTTTGATAAGTTAATGTTTCATGGTTTGATAGCAGCCTCTTAATGTATTCTATTTTGGTAAGTTCTTAATTTATTATGTTATTTTCATAACAGCCTCTTAATATATGCTATCTTGATAATGCTTCATTCTTTAATAGCAGCCTCTTCATTGTCTAATGTATTTGACATTTTATAGTTTAATGTAATGAATTTTTATTTCATTTTGACCAAATTAATTGTTTTTTTATTTAAAAAAATATTGTTTTTTATTTTAAAAAATAAAAAAGTATTAGCTACGGATTAGCTACAGAAAATCCGTAGCTATCACTTCCGTAGCTATTCCGTAGCTATCCACTTCCGTAGCTATTCTGTAGCTATTCAATTCCGCAGCTATTCTGTAGGAAATCTGTAGCTATTTATTTCCGTAGCTATGGTAGCTACGGAAAATTCCGTAGCTATTCCGTAGCGCTTCCATAGCTAATCTGTAACTATAATTTAGCCACGGGCCATTATGCTACAGACATTTTTCCGTAGCAATTCCATAGCTATCTGCTTATAGCTACGGATTGTGTTGTAGCTATTACACCAGTTTTCTAGTAGTGGAAGAAGAAGATGCAGGGACTCAAAAGAGACTCAAAAGAATGAATATGTAAATAGGTATACAAATTTAAGCTATATTTCTATTGTTCTAGTAAAATAATCATACTATTAATAAATACTAAATCTCCATTAACTATCCCACCTGATTAACAACGATTAACAATTAAAACAAACAAGTTTTAACCAAAAAAAATTATAAACCCCAAATTTAACTAATCAAAAGTAAGAAATATACCACGCCACTAATTTTTGGGGGAATAAAAGCAAAGTCTGGTTAAGGAACTCGTTAGATATACACACTACACAAAACGGACTTTAATTAATTGAAAAATAGAAATAAGAAATATATCGATCGGCCATCCAGCATCGAGTAGAGAAGGAATAGCCGAACATGGGCGGCAGTGGTGTCTATCCAAAGAAAATTACATACGTTTCTAGTATAAATTGTAGCAAACAAATTTCATATTTTGTAAACCAGACTATACCAAAAAAAGAAAAAAACAAAACAAAACAAAACAAAAATAAAGAAAAACAAAAAGTTAAAATCTAATTATAAATTCTAAAAGACACTTTGCCGTGACAAAGTTTTACTTTAAAATCTTTGTCAACTACAAGCTGGAAAATATTATTGAAAATGTGAAAGCAATAGTGACTCAAACTCCTAAAATAATATAATAGAAATTTTGTTTAAACTTATTGATGAAGAGACATATATAAAGATAAAAAGTGAAGCTACTTGGTTAGAAAAATATGAAATTTACAGATTTGATTATATAATTGGTATGATTCTATGGTATTATATATTGGCTAAAGTAAATAATATGAGTAAACAATTTCAATCTAAGACAATGTGTAGTTTATAACTTATGATTTAGGAATGGATCCGGTGTTTGTTAATTAAAAAAAAAAGAATTAAAAAAAAAAAATAACAAGAGTGACATTGATTCTGATCATCAGAACAACATAACTAGATAAACTTTCACCTCAAGAGTCATTAAGACTCAACATTGGAGTGCAAGTTTGAACAACGCTTACAATATGAAAATATTTTTTGTTTCTTATTAACAATAGAAAAGTTGAAGTCACTAAAATATTAATAAGTTTGCAAAAATCTTGACAAGTGGTCATATTTGATACATCAGTGTTAATTTATCCAATGGATTAACTTCTAGGATTTCTCTTATTGTAGCTTACGTCCTCCAAAAAACCCTAGAAGCATACCATATCCTTGTCTCATTTAGTTTAGTGTTCTTTATGCATTCTAAGTGGTGTTGAAGAAGAAGCAAGTGGAGTTGGTCAATAAAAGGTTGGATCTAGTAAGGTTTCAACTTTCTTGTCACTTGAATCAAGTTATACTAAAAGTTTCTTATTTTCTTTTATTTGTTTGTAAGAAGTGATTGTTACGTTTTCTACCAACAACGTTGTACTTACGAATTGGCTTTAATTTAAGATTGCAGTTGTTGGTTTTTGTAAGAAACCATTGATGTTTCAGATTAAAGAAATTTGTTACTTATAATTGTGTTTGAAATTTTTTTGATAAACATTATTAGCAAAAAGTTACAAAAAAAATTATATTAAGAAAATAGTAAACATTTTTTAGACTATTAAAAAATTTGCCAATTAGTGACGAAACAAAATGGTCACTAAGAATAGAAGTCATCACTCAATGATTTAGTGACCAAAATTTTGGTCTCACTTTTTGTCACTATCCATCACAAAAACTAATTACTAACATAAATATAAAATGGTCACTAAATAGTGACTAAAATACATTGGTCACTAAATCTATGACGACCCGTTTCGTCACTAAATGATGTCACTAATCAATGAACGTCGTCACTATATTACCTAATTAGTGACCATAAAAAGTCATCATTGATTCTTTTATTAAGAAAGATTGCAATTTTTCTACCTGTTGTTTTGCTTGATCAAATGCTTCCATCCATAATAATCAAAATAAAATGACAAAACAATCAGATACATGATTGGTAACATATGTGCATAAATACCAGAAACTATCACTTACATTGATTTTCCCTAATAAGTGCTATAAATCCATGATGTTTGTCCTATTTTTCTAGAATTTAAAATGCATAACCTACAACATAAGCAAACAACTATTTTACCATTTTTAGCTTGGTTTCACAAAAAAAAGGTATAAAACTTCATCATATTAATTAAAAATCAGTAAAAGCGTATCCATACATGTATGTTTCTAGGAATAATATATATTTTTAATGATTGGGCTATAACTAATCAGTTATAAACACATCTGTTTCCTGTTAATCACTTAAAAATAGATAGGATCCAAAACACAGTTTAACAGTTTTCATGGCATGTGATTTTAGAAATCAAACCTAATAAAGCAGATTGTGTGCTTTGTTAAGAAAACAAATTAATAAAGAAAGAATTAAACCTCTATTTATTAGGGATGTTCTTGATCATAACTATATTTCTTGAATCTAAAAAGCTTGATTCAGAAATAATCCCATCTTCCCTGATAAAAAACCTGACAAAGTATATTAGAAAAGAACAAATGTTTTGATTGAATGTGTATGTTTGAAACTAAGTGAGCAATTAACATTATAATGTAAAGGACATAATCTATGAAACAACTAACCTGGCCATCAGCAGCAGAAGTAACTATGGTTCTGTCATCAGTGAAAGGCATGATTCTAGCTTGAAATATGTTGTCTACATGACCAGCAGCAACATCAGAATCCGACACAAGGTGCACAATCACTTTAAAATTTGTAAAACTTGAGCTGAAATAAATTGTAAATAAACTTAAAGATAAAACTCTATCAATTTCACGATTTCAATATAATACTTCGCATTAGTTTCACAAACGTAAATATATCTGGGGAAGAATGAACCTTGGAAGCAGAGATTCAGCGATAGAAGTTTCTGGGAGGATTGAAATCGATTTCTCTGTTAAAAACCTACAGAATCTCATGTTGCGAAGGATCCCTATTCTTATCATATACGCTACTCTCCATAATAGCTTCAGTGAGGTTATCAACGACCTGTTTAGATTAGTCAACATAAGCAAGTTTAAGAACATCCTTGAGTGGAGGTCAAAAACGGACTTCAATTCCACCACTTCGACCTCCGTCAGCAGGACATCAGGCATCAATGCATCGATATGAGGTAAGGGATTCAGCTATGAATATGCCTTCTCTATGAGAAAATTGTAGAGTTATAAACCTGGTGGAGAATCGAATGAAACTCAATTCGAAGCCCTAATCGCCGACCAACCCTAATTGCATAGGAGATAGGGTTTATGCTTTGCACACCAACTGTTGATTGAGTCGATTGATCAAGCGAGATAGATCAGAGGTGAGAGTAGTGTGGGAGACGGGTAGCAGTGGGAACCATCTAGAAAGAAAGAGAAAGAGAGATATGAGAGAAGGGAGATAAGGCGGTGGTAAAGGTGAGGAGAAGACGATACAGTGGAGGATGTTCCGAAAGAAATTGTATTTGAGGCGGTGGTGAAATAGAAAGACGATTGAGTCGATGACACTAACCTCGTCCTTATTAGTTTAGATGGACGGTGGATATTAATCTAAAAAAAACAGATAGTTTTAAAAAAAAAAAAAATAATCATAAATAATAATAATAATAATAATAATAATAATAATAAGGTAGAAAAAATTAAAAAATGAACGAATAGGAATGATTTACTGTTTTCTAAGGGGTTTGAAATTAATCTATATATTATATATATAATTAGAAATAAGAAATATACCGATCAGATCATCCAGCAATGATTAGAGAAGGAAGAGCCACATGGGCGGTACTCGTGTCTATCCAAAGAAAACTACAAATATGTTTCTACTATAAATTGTGTCAAACAATTCCATATTTTGCAAAAAACATTATACCAAAAAAAAACTACAAATATGTTTCTAATATAAATTGTATTATATATTGGCTAAAGTAAAATAGCTTCAATTTGAGACAATGTGTGGTGCTATAACTTATGATTTAGGAAATGATTCCATGTTTGTTGAGAAAAATAATAAAAAAAAATTAAAAAAAAAATTAACGAGAGTAACGTTGGGTCATCTCTCAAATTTGTGGTGCTATAATTTATGATTTAGGAAATGATCTCGTGTTTGTTGAGAAAAATTGTAAAAGAATAATTAAAAAAAATTAAGGAAAATGACCTTGGGTGATCAAACCACATAACTACATGAAATTTCACCTAAACACAAACAAAATGAAGATATTATTTGTCTCTTGTTAACAAGAAAAAGTTGAAATCACTAAATATTAATAAGTTTGTAAAAATCTTAAAAAGTGGTCATATCTCATACACCACTCTTGATGATTTATTCAATGAATTGGAATTGTTACAAAAAAGAAATAAAAAAAAATAATACCGGTAGAAAATAATATAACTAATAGAATGCTAAATTTCTCAAAAATGATGGAGATTTATCTAATTTCTTGTCTAACATACAAAAGATTTTTTACTATCTCATTGCAGTTGCATCAACATAAATAAGCATTTCAAAATAAAAGTTTTTAAAATATTATTTGCGATTAACCATGTCTCAAGAGATATTAAATGCTTTGACTTTAATTTAATTTAGAACGAATATGTTTATAATATTAATTATGAAAGTGTAATACATGAATTTACACCTAAAACTATTAAGAGGGCGATGTTTAAAAAATAGTAACCCATTCAATGTTGATCTTTTTTCTAAAAATTTCTCATAACAGTTACAACTTATTATTAATGAGTGAAAATATGATGTTATAGTAGTGAAATTACTAGACGTTTGTTAGCAACTTGAAGTTTTGAATTTAATAATAGCAAAATTACTTATAATATTTTACAAAATAAATAAATATATAATTATGGGGCCTCATTTTGATATTTGCACAAGGCCTCGAAAATGTTAGGATCAAGCATGGTGGCCACCGATTGGTGCTCACTCCGACGACGGCATCAAAGTGAACAAGGCAGTGGTTGTAGTGGTGAACATGACAAAAAAACTTCTTTGTTGGCTACGTTAGAAAAAGGAGATAGAGTGGTAGTGAACTAGGTTAAATGAGAGAGTGAAGAGAGCCATTTTTTTTTGGAAAAATTCAAATGGCTAGGTGCCAAAACGAATTGAATGGGGATATACTCTCTTTCAATTTAAAAAAAAAGGAAAAAAACTTAATATGTTAATATACATATATGGTGAGAACAACATCCAAGTGGCGTTCATGCACCCCACTTCTTCTCGATCTGCCACTCCACCTAGGCGATAAGTCACTACTACAAAAAGGGCATTATTGATGGCCATAACTGATAGTAATATGTCACTAATGGGTTTTACCAATGGGATTGCAACAGATCCAAATACATTGGTATATTCTTTGTTGGGTTTTAGTTCAAAAAATAGTTTCATACACTAGAAAAATATGGCAATAGAAGACTTTAACTTTTGAAATAACATAAACATTTTATATCCACCAATGATCTTCTTGCAAGTTATAGAAATATTAAAATACCAACCAAAGAAGAGGTGAAGAAATAAAAACTTTGTAGTTTTTTAGGTCCTCTTGGGAGGCTTGGAAGTTGATGAAGATTATGGAACGTTTGAGACATCAACAATGACTCAACTTGATGTAGATGCTAGCCCAAAACTCTTAAACTCTTAAGCTTGAAGTTCATAACCAATATGAACTTCAATAGAGCAAAATATATGCAAGTAATCTTCAATAACTCAAAGCAAAGAAGAGATGGAGAGTCTCCTAGAGAGCTCTCGACCATTTCAAGGGAAGAGACACCCAAGAGTGCAAGACACTAGCTAATTGAAGTATGAACTTAATCTAAAGCTCTTTATCTAATAAGCACTTTAGACAAGCTTGTACCCATGTCATAAGAGTGTCCTCCATGCTTCTTAAGACTTGTATATTTTTGAATAAACAAAGAAGAAAGCCATCCTTTCTTTATGTCACTCTCAATTTTTGGAATTTGCACATAAAAGAGGAGAGTTAGTTTAAATTTTATAAACTCAAGTTTTATAAAATATAAACTTTGTCTTTTGAGTAAAAGACAAAAGAGTTTCAACTAGTCCAAAAGGTTGCACATAACTTATTTAATTAATACCATATGAATTATGTAATATTACTTACTATTGAAAGTTATTATTTCCATGAAATAAATAATTTTCAAGCTAATTATATGTCACACCCCAAAACCACGAACGGCGGAAACGTTCAGGGGTGGAGGACGTCATGTACAGTATCACAACAGTGTAATATAATAAACAAGCAACAAAATCATCCATTGCATTATAAGTAAAGTTTAATACATGTGTGTTCTTTTATGTAATAAGACACCAAAAATATACAATCAAAATAAAATACGAGACTTGTCTGCTCTGTCTTCTCAAAACCTGGCCTCCGTACCTGTCTACTGATGACCTGAGAATACAAGTTATTTTGAAAGCGAGTATCAGCTTTAAAGCTGGTGAATTCATAAGTATAATAGTGTCATTGCCTTGTTTGTGAAAATCTATTATGAAGGCCATGTAAACCTTTAAATGAAAATGTTGAGGTAAGTATGAAATCCCTAGAAAAACCCTTATTTTCTATAAATATGAAATGTAGTCTTCTACCAAGACCCGAATGTTCTGTACGTATGAAGTGAAGTCTTCTACCAAGACCCGAATGTTTTATTTGTAAAATGATAGTTTTTCCTTTGTATTGACTAGTACTAAAAGTGCTTAGTCTAACTCATTGTTTATGTGAATGTATCACAAAATAAAGTAAATAGGAAAATGTACTACTGTAAGTGTTGTCACTGGGTACTAGGACCAACACAACATCGCATTAAGCGAAATGTATAACCTAATGAACATCCGAAGATTGTCCAATTGTCTTCTGTAGCAGCAGCAGGTGGGTGGAAGGGTTAGTCCCAAATCGATCTTCCTAATATAAGTAGTAACCTTAGACCTCCGAAGATGGTCATCGACCACTGGTGCTAATCAGTGGGGTTCGGAATGGTAAGTCCCGCCTAGATATCCCATTGAACCGGGATAGGAAAGATAATTTACACAGAAAGTACTAATAAATTATCCTCTTAGTTCTAAGTACAAGTATCCAGGTAAGTATATTGGAACATATTCATGTATCAGGTAAGCATCTGTAAGTACTCATGTATCAGGAAATGTACTAGTATAGACTCATGAATGAACTGACTCTTGTGTGATTCCTTGTAATAAAAATAATGTTTGATATCTTCAAATTATCCCTATGATAATTTACTGTAATATAACTGGATGATCATGTAGGTTTATACACTCTTACTAGTCAAGGGTGTGGGAAACTAAATGAAAGATGTAAACTATAAACTTAATACATATATAAGAATATAAGTGTATATGCATAGTTTAGTTCAAGAATGTAAAAATGGTTTTGTAAGACCTCTTATGGGTTTTGAACAACAATTAACAATGACTTGATGTCATTTTAATAAACATTTCAAAGGTAAAACATTTGGTAACAATGTGTTTTTAAGATGTAAAACCATTTCATGCATCACATTTTGTAGCATGTGAAATCCGTTAAATGACAATCATAGTTATAAAATACATATCAATGATTCAATAACATGTTTGTTTCTACTTGTATTCCCCCCCCCCCCCCTTAAAGCATTTAAAATCATTTAAAATATTGATTAGGGGTATGAACTCACATGATTGAAGTGGTTGATTTGAAATAGTCTAGAGAAGAATCGAGCAGAACTTCGACAGGAAGAGTTGAAAACGCGGGAAAATCTCGGGATTCTCGGGAATCTCGGGGACACAAAGCCTTCCTTCGGGACTTGAAGGTGAAAACCGGGGCTTTGGGAGGGTCTCGGGGGCTTAAACGCAGAGTTTCGGCACGAGAAAGAAAGGAACTGAGCAATGGAACTCGGAGCCCTTGAAATCTACTTATAGGGGCATTTTTGGGGTGTGCCACGTCGTGGCAACCTTTTTCCATGTCGTGGGCTTGGTCGTCACTGCATGCGTCATCCCAAGTTGCATCTGGGGGCCTCCCGGAGGTGTCAGGAGATTTGCCACGTCGTGGTCTCTGACAGCCTCGAATATCGGGTCTCGAACTTGTAAAATCCGTAACTTTCGCATACGAGCTCCGTTTTCGACGTTCTTTATATGCACGCGTAGCTAAAAATATGATCTACAACTCTCGTTTAGACTTCATTGGCAAATTTTGAATTTATTTTGAATTATTTATTTTTAACGGGCCGGGACACGAAAAGTCCGTTAAAAATCCATAACTTCTTCATCCGGTGTCCGTTTTCGTCAGACTTTTCGCCGTTGCGCTACTAATGTTGAGACCTTAGATTCTCATTTAGGTTGTTTTGGTCAAAAGTATCTCGAGCTCTGTTTCGAGTTTTTTAGCTGTCTACTGTTATACCCGAATCTTGGAAAAATCATAACTTCCTCATCTGAAGTCAGATTTGGACGTTCTTTTTATGTACGCTCACGGTTTGAGGTTATCTATAACTTTCATTTAGATACTTAAGGCTAAAAACTATTATATTGAAACTTCGCGTTTTTCGTTTAATCGGTGTTGCCGGTTTTGCCGAGAATCTTCGGTTGGTCATAACTTCTTCGTTATAACTCGGATTTTAGGGTTCTTTATATGTACGAAAACCTTGATACGATTCCTACTACTTTATTTAACCCAAATAAGATTTTAGGAAAGTTATATTTTGACCTAAATTTGATTGGTTTTACCTTACATTGTCTCGAAATATCGGGTTGTCACATTATAAGAGTTTTATTAAATATTTATTAAAATATATTTCTAATAAATAATCAGTTATATCAAGTTGTTGTTAGTGTGACCCTTTGGATCATATGTTAATTAGCAATATCAATTTAATATGAGTCTTGAGCATACTAGACCTTTCAATTTCTCACTTATGGAAGACTCATATTAGACTGATATAGGCAATGGTGAACGTCTAGCAATATTTCATTGCCCCCATCAACATACGACTTTGTGCCATTCTATCAATGCCCAATATCCAAAACGCTCAAAGCTACAATTGGTGTATAAGGTAAGTTTAGTAGTTATCCCTTTGCTACATACATCATGTTGAACATGAGATTCGGATCGCGATCAATCTCATTAGCTGTTCAACTTTTGGTAAGGCGCCTTAGATGTCTAACTCTCAACACATGAGAGGAACAAATCCCATCTTGACTACATAAGCCTCTTGCATAGTTCACACCATACCTGAAAATGGCTTTTATAACTGTGTGTTTCTAGAACAACATTTGACCATATCAAGCATAATGCTCCTTACACTTAAGTCCCACTATGTATCTCAGGTGTTAAGGATACAAAGATAGTACCTTTTTAATCAGGTATCATTCATGATAGCAATCCACGAGATAATCTTGATGCGGGTTAGTTCAATACTAGTTCTCTGACAAGTACCTATGAAACTTGGTTACAACCACTTGCCTACTTTCATCTAGTGAAAGTCAACCAATCCAATTCATATTAGTCTTAATTTATAATTGCTCCCACAGTTATAACCGACTATGAACTTTTAGAATAATAACATTACTCATGGATTAAACATGTTAATATAGAACACAACAAGTATTAATGTGATGAATATATCCCAATATATCATAACATTGTCTAATAGTTGTTGTTATAATGCTCCAACATCCAAATGCTAAATATAAATCAAAATCCATTTCTAGAATAATAAAGTTTTATAGCTGAAGTGTGATCATTCATACTTAGCTCAAAAGAATGAATTTATCAATGGATCTGTCAAAATTAAATTTTTGTGAATTCTGTGAATACTATCACCTTCATACCTAACTTTACTATAGGTATAGTTAAACATCTTAGAGATATGATTGGTGTTCTTTCGTGACATAGAGTCTCTTAGCTTGATTAAGTATACTCTCGAAGTCACAAAGATTTCTACGTGATCCTCAAATGGTAGAAATCAACATAGTTTTTCAATGATCCCATTCATGCAATCATATTTGAATTCAACTTCTAAAGTAGTGTATTTTTATTTTGTAGTAGATTGTGTCATTATGTTTTGCTTGGACCTTATTCCAAAAAAACTTACCTTTCATTCCATAATGAAGTAAAAAATCCAATTATAATTCACACACACACACACACACACATATATATATATATATATATATATATGTTTAAAAATTAACATCTTGTGTAGATCTTAATGAAATAATCCTTTCTAAACTGATTGTCTCATATACATTCTCTTAGTTCTTCTAAAGTACTCTTAGAATGCTCTCTTAGTCATCTAGTGACTTAACCATGTATTTAATTAGTATCCAATGACAAGATTACAATATGATCAAATACCATGTCCTACGCATAATATGGTGTAAATGATGAATTCATTTTCCAAGCAAATAGAATATAAACCATTTCATCTAGTTCAAACCTATGAGCTATGTACTTTTGAGGCTAGCTCAAAATGATGCCATATGACAATGACAAGAATTCTTCAAAAGAATCTTGTGTCTTGATCACTTTCAAGATATTGCCAATATATATATATATATATATATATATATATATATATATATATATATATATATATATATATATATATATATATATATATATATAAGGACATGAAACTTTTAACATTCCTTTTATCTATCCCTTATAGATTTTACATTCCAAGAATTTATCTTCTCCTTCCTAAGTCTTTGATTTAAAAACACTTTCCGAGTCAAGGTGAAAACGACCTTGATTAATCATCATATGATTTCAAATGATTAAGTATGTCTTATTCATACAAGATTAGGAATTTCACCATGTTCCCACTAGTTCTTAGTAAACACACATGTTCTATTCATTTTGATATAAAAATATACCTTGCGGTTTTACATAAAATGATGATTATAACATTTAGATGTTTGATTTACATCCACAAGTGGATCTCAAGCTCTACATATTTTGTTAGGATAACTTGGATCAAGAAAACCTCCAGGCTAATCTATATAGGTATCTTCTAGTAGATGTCTATTAAGAAAAGCAGTCTTTCTTGAAATCTATTTACTATATCTCATATTAAGAATATGAATTTATAGCAAATAATATCCTTGTTGATTTAATCATAGCTACCTATGAAAAAGGTTTGATCACAGTCAGTGTCATGAGTATGATGAGGACCATAGTCAATGACATGAGTATGAGAAAATCCTTTTACTACAAGTCTTGCTTTAAATGTGTATGGTTATCCATGTAATTTATTCTTTCTAGAAGAACCATTTACTCCTTCTAGCCTTGTTATAGGGATAAATTTTAATCAAGCACATACTTGATTCTCATACATGGATTACATCTCATGTTCATGACTCTAAGTCATTTATTAGATTCGAGATCTGACATAGCATCCTAGTATTTGATGGAATTTTACAAAAACCATCCATAAAAGCTCATCAATGAGAGATTCCACATTTATCAAGTCATAGATAATGGGTTTTTAACATAACAACATCCTATGTGTTCATGGAACCCTAAGTGCTTTGGATCTATGTGTAACAGCCCGGAATTCCAGGTATCTTTATTGATTTGATTATTTTGTGTTTTGAGAGGGGACTCGGCGAGTTGGAGCTCAGACTCGCCGAGTAGGGTCGCGATTCTGGACGCGGGATTCGTCTGGACTCGGCGAGTCTAGGATATGGACTCGGCGAGTCTGCGCTGTTTAATGAAACCCTAATTTCCCGGTCCTAAGCCCTATTTAAAGGACCTTATGGCCCTCATTTGCGGCCACCTTGAACCCTAAGAGCCCCCATTCGACTGTGAGCCCTTGTGAGTGTATTTGGAGGCCATTTGTTCACCGTTTTGTGTGATATTGCAAGAAAGGAGGGAGAGGATCAAACTTGACGAGTTGGGGAGCTTGGATCTGTTGCTAATTCATCAAGGGAGTCTTCTTGAGGTAACTTTCAGAGCCAAACTTCGTGTTTTGTGTTGATGTGTCAAATCTAGGGTTTCTTCTTGCATTTCTTGGCTTAAATTGGAAGTATGAAAGGTTCCATGGAGATATGGAACCTAGATCTGGGCCTTAGCAGGTCCAGGAGACCCCATATGACTAGCTTTATGTCCATCCTTTTGAGTTAAAAGCTAAGGTGGTCATATTAGAGGTTGTTTCCCCAAAATAAGCCTTGTACGCATTGCATGGAAACCAAGACTGAGACTTTACGTGACAAATGAGCTTGGGAAGGCCAGATCTATGAATGGATGGAACGGATCTGACCGCAAAAGCCAGTTTTAGCTGGTGCATGCTTGGACTCGCCGAGTCTGATAAACAGACTCGACGAGTCGCTTGAAGATTGTCCTTGAGGACACCCAGTGTGTAGTCCTGACCGAGTTATGGTTGACTCAGTGAGTCAGGACGAGTTAGAGAGGGTTGACAGGTGGACTGAGTCGAGCTGGGACTCACCGAGTTGTTCTTGAGACTCGGCGAGTTGAGTCGGGGTGGCCCCACGACTTTCCCAGGTGGAACTCGTCGAGTCAGGGGAAGCACTCGACGAGTAAGAAGGGAATCCTAGGGAGTTGACGAATACGTCTAGACTCGCTGAGTTGCCCCTGTGCACTCGCCGAGTCCGGTCAAGTTGACCGTTGACCGTTGACCAGAGTTGACCTATGTTTGACTTCTTAGGGATAGTCAAACTTAGAAGATAAAAATGTTAATAAGAGATGTATGATGTTATAGGGAGATTGTAGCTCGGCGGATCGAGCACGAGTGACTTCGGGATTTGCTAGCTTTCGATATTCACGAGGTGAGTCTTCTCACTATACTGTACCCGGAAGGGTTTGACTGTGTGACCGGAAGGTCGGATATGATATGAGATATATGTGCTATATGTGATAAGTTAATTGTTATACGTGCTATGTATGTTATGTGGGCTGGAAGGCATTATGTTAAGGGCCAGAAGGCGATTATGTTATGGGCCGGAAGGCGTTGTGTTGTGGACCGTAAGGTTGGCGTGGGTAAGACCGGAAGGTTTACCCAGCAGGGACGGAAGTCCCCTGAGACACATGGACCGGAAGGTCAGGGCCTGGAAAGGCGTATGTGCGTAAGTTGTATTTTGGGGAACTCACTAAGCATTTATGCTTACAGTTGTTGTGTATGTGTTTCAGGTACTAGCGAGGACCGTGGGAAGGCGCCAGCGTGATCTGTACACGCTGATAGGTGTTTTGTGATCTTGGGATTCATATGATTTGTATTCTGACATGACACTTGGAATGTTTATGCCTTGTTTTGAATGAAAATACTTTATTTTGAAATGAAAATTTTGTTTGAAAATTTACGTTGTTACAAATTGGTATCAGAGCCTTGGTTTGAGGGATTCGGGTACACCTTCGGGCGTAACTGAACTCAAACCGAGGATTTGAGGAAAGCTTTTAAAATAAAGGCATAAACTTTTATAAATAATTTTGTGGTAAACAAGAAAGAAGCAGTGTGTACGATCAGTCAGCGCCCGAACGGTAAAGATCCCCAAAATACCTTACAATGTTATGTTAAAAGATAAGATATGATATGAATTGTTATGCATGCTAGAAGACTAGGTATTGATGATAGGACTAGAGCGGCCTGATTTGTGATGCCTTAGTCTAGGGAGGTTTGCCGATATGAGATGCTTTGATAGTGTGCGGGTAGATAGTGCGTAACAAAAGTAGAGTACTCACTATCTGGGGTTTGGGGAGGAAGACTTGGGATGAATGCTGATGCGGTGTGGTCGGTAGTATTGGGCCCGTACTACCGAAGACACCGGGTCAGGGGGAAACCCAAGTAAGAATCCCTAGATATCGGAGACTGAGTAGGGTTGCGTTATCGAGTGCGATTATACTCGATGGAGTCTCTGATAGTTTTATGTTGTATTTCAGAGACATCATGGTTGGACCACGCCACAGACTGAGTACGAGCGGTGTGAGTGACGAGGAGATTCGTCAGATGATTCATGAGGAGGTGGCTGAAGCGATCCGGGCTGAGATTCCGGAGATGTTTGGGTCTATTAAGACCACCTTGATGGAGACTTTTGATGAGCGGTACGCCGCATTGACTGAGGCTGCAGCCGCTGCCAGGCCACAGGGGGGTGACTCGTTGCTGTTTCGGGAGTTTAGCAACACGAAGCCACCTGAGTTTGATGGGACGCAGGATCCGATTGCTGTGATGAGGTGGATCGCTGATATTGAGGGGTGTTTCTACACTTGTTCATGTCCGGAGCATCTGAGGGTACGGTTCGCTTTGAACCAGCTCTGTCTGGGAGCGAAGGATTGGTGGAAGTTCGTGACGGGGAACTTCACTTTGGCAGAGATTTCAGCAGTGTCATGGGAGAGGTTTACCTCTATGTTCAGAGACGAGTACGTTCCCCCGGTGGAGAGGGAACGATTGGTTCAGGAGTTCTTGACCCTCAAGCAGGGTACTGATTCGGTTACGGTGACCACGCGGAAGTTTCATGAGAGGGCGATGTTCTGCCCCGAGCTGGTGTCCACAGAGCAGGCTCGGATGAGCCGGTACTTGGGTGTTTTGAGGAGGGATATTCAGGAGTTTGTGTCAAACTCCACCTATCATACCTTTGCTGAGCTTCAGGCGAATGCCAGGAAGCGCGAGATCGAGTTGGAGACCCAGGCCAGGGAGGAGGCCGAGTCTCAGCGGGTGGACCGACGGCCGGCTCAGTCTCAGCCGGCAGCCAAGCGGACTAAGTCCGCCGATTCGAGGACGGGAGGTCCGAAGGGCCGCACTTGCGGAAAGTGCGGCAAGGGTCATGAGGGGGCATGTCGATCTGGTGCTTGCTACAAGTGTGGCAAGGAGGGGCACATCGCTAGGGATTGCCCCAAGGGGTTTACGGTTTGCTTTCATTGCAACCAGACAGGCCATCGGAAGGCCGAGTACCCTCAGCTTCTTCAGGGATCTGCACCTGCTACCAGGACCACTGAGACTCGACCGGTGAAGGCCGAGGCCCCGAGGGCTCGTAGGAGAGCCTTTCAGCTGACTGCGGAGGAGGTCCGCGTTGCGCCCGATGTTGTGGCAGGTATGCTTTATTTCATGTATTTATTTCGATGTTGAGATGTTATGCTTATATTATGATATGCGTAGGTACTTTTCTTGTGAACTCTGTGCCTGCTCTAGTGTTATTTGACTCAGGTGCGAGTCGGTCTTTTGTATCTTTGGCCTTTAGTCAGCATATTAGCGTTGGTTGTGAGCCGTTGAGTCGGCCTCTGAGAGTTTCTATAGCTGACGAGAGGGTGATTTGTGCCACGGAGGTTCTCCGGGGATGTGTGTTAGAGATTTTCGGGGTCGAGTTTCCAATTGATCTGATTCCTATTGCGATGGTGATGTCTGTGTCATTGTGGACATGGACTGGTTGAGTCGATTCGGCGCTGTCATCGACTGTGAGCGTCAGCTGGTGACTATACGAGACCCTAGTGGGGGAGTTCTTTCGGTGTACGGCGAGGGTACCCGTTCAGGATCAGCTTTTTGTTCGGCCGCTAGGGTGAGGCAGTGTTTACAGCAGGGCTGTAAGGGTTTTGTGGCGTATGTGATGGATACGCGGGAGGCTTCCGAGAGACTGAGATCAGTTGAGGAGGTTCCAGTGGTGCGTGAGTTTCCAGATGTTTTTCCCAAGGAGCTGCCGGGAGTACCTCCTGTGAGGCAAGTGGAGTTTGGTATTGATCTGGTTCCGGGGGCCGCGCCTATCGCTAAGGTGCCTTATCGTCTTGCACCTCCAGAGATGCAAGAGTTGTCCTCACAGCTTCAAGAGTTGCTGGGAAAGGGATTCATTCGGCCGAGCAGCTCGCCGTGGGGAGCACCTATTCTGTTCGTCAAAAAGAAGGATGGTTCACACCGGATGTGCATTGATTACCGGGAGTTGAACAAGTTGACAGTCAAGAACCGTTACCCGTTACCGAGGATCGACGATTTATTCGATCAGTTGCAGGGAGCATCTTGGTTTTCCAAGATCGATCTGAGGTCGGGGTATCATCAGGTGAGGGTACGGGATGAGGACGTCCAGAAGACAGCGTTTAGGACGCGATATGGGCATTACGAGTTTGTGGTGATGCCTTTTGGGCTCACCAATGCCCCGGCTGTGTTCATGGATCTCATGAACAGGGTATGCAGGCCGATGCTGGATCGGTCGGTGATTGTATTCATCGATGATATTCTGGTGTATTCGAGATCTAGAGAGCAGCATGAGGGGCATTTGAGGGAGGTCCTTGGGGTGTTGAGATCGGAGAAGCTTTATGCAAAGTTTTCCAAGTGTGATTTCTGGTTGCGGGAGGTCCAGTTCCTAGGACACCTCGTTAACCAGGAAGGGATTCTGGTCGATCCGGCCAAGGTTGAGGCGGTGATGAGTTTGGAAGTGCCGAAGTCACCATCTGAGATCAGGAGTTTCCTCGGGTTGGCAGGGTATTATCGGAGATTTATCAAGGATTTCTCCAAGATCGCAGTGCCGCTCACCAGATTGACCCGGAAGGGTGTTGCATTCTCATGGGGTCCCGAGCAACAGACCTCCTTTGAGACACTTCGCCAAAGGTTGTGCGAAGCCCCGGTATTAGCTCTCCCAGAAGGGATGGAGGATTTTGTAGTATATTGCAATGCATCGATTTTGGGGCTGGGTGCAGTGTTGATGCAGAGGGGTCATGTGATAGCTTATGCGTCGAGGCAGCTGAAGCCTCATGAGACGAGATATCCCACGCATGATTTAGAGTTGGGGGCAGTAGTGTTCGCTCTCAAGATTTGGCGTCACTACTTGTATGGGGTTCGATGTAAGATATACACGGACCATAAGAGCTTGAAGTATTTGATGGATCAGCCCAACCTAAATATGCGTCACAGGAGGTGGTTGGATGTGGTCAAGGATTATGATTGTGAGATCCTGTATCACCCAGGCAAGGCTAATGTGGTAGCCGATGCGTTGAGCCGCAAGGCGGAGAGCACTCCACTGCAAGATGTATGTTTGAGATTGACCGTGATAGCTCCAGTATTGGATGCTATTCGTGGGGCACAGGCCGAGGCTGTGCGACCGGAGATGCAGAAGAGAGAACGGGTCGTTGGTTTGGTTTCAGAGTTCGTTACGGATGGACGAGGGCTTATGACGTTTCAGGGTCGGATTTGGGTACCGTTTGTGGGTGGTACGCGTATTACTTTGATGGAAGAGGCTCATCGGTTCGATCCATCTGGGGGCTACGAAGATGTATTTGGATTTGAGGAAAGAGTATTGGTGGCCTTGTATGAAGAGGGACGTCGCATGGTTCGTTGAGAGGTGCTTGACCTGCCGTAGGGTTAAGGCCGAGCACCAGAGACCGCATGGCAAGTTGCAGCCATTGGAGGTTCCCGAATGGAAGTGGGAACAGATCACTATGGATTTCATCACCAAATTGCCGAGGACTGCCAGAGGAGTTGATGCAATTTGGGTGATTGTGGATAGGTTGACGAAGAGCGCTCACTTCCTTGCCATCAGTGAGAGTTCTTCAGCGGAGAAGTTGGCGGAGTTATATGTGAGAAAAGTGGTATCTCGGCATGGGGTGCCGATCTCGATTGTTTCAGACCGTGATGTGCGCTTCACTTCCAGATTCTGGAAGAAATTTCATGAGGATCTGGGTACTAAACTGCATTTTAGTACCGCATATCATCCCCAGACAGACGGCCAGAGCGAGCGGACGATTCAGACGCTGGAAGACATGCTTCGAGCGTGTGTGTTAGATTTCAGGGGTAGCTGGGATGCGTATTTACCCTTGGCGGAGTTTTCCTACAACAACAGCCATCATTCGAGCATTGGTATGCCACCCTTTGAGCTGTTGTATGGTAGGAGGTGTCGGACCCCCATTTGCTGGGGAGAGGTTGGGCAGAGAGTGATGGGCAACACAGAGATCGTGCTTCAGACGACCGAACAGATTCAGCAGGTCAGACAGAGGTTATTGACCGCCCAGAGCCGACAGAAGAGTTATGCAGACAGACGCCGGTCCGAGCTTGAGTTTCAGGTCGACGACTTCGTTCTCCTGAAAGTTTCTCCTTGGAAAGGAGTGATTCGATTCAGGAAGAGGGGCAAGTTGGGGCCCCGGTATATTGGGCCATTTCGTGTGATTGCAAGGGTAGGCCGGGTAGCCTATCGTTTGGAGTTGCCAGCCGAGTTGGGGCAGATCCACGACACTTTTCACGTGTCGCAGTTGAGGAAGTGTATAGCCGATGAGTCGGCAGTGGTTCCATTAGAGGATATTCATGTGGATGCGAGTCTGAATTATGCTGAGAGGCCTGTGGCCATCAGGGATCGGAAGATCAAGGTTCTGAGGAACAAGGAGGTACCTCTGGTGTTGGTTCAGTGGCAACACCGGAAGGGATCGGAGATGACCTGGGAGCCGGAGCGCGAGATGCGGGAGCAGCATCCGGAGCTATTTTCAGAGCGAGACTTCGAGGGCGAAGTCTAGTTCTAGTGGGGGAGAATTGTAACAGCCTGGAATTCCAGGTATCTTTATTGATTTGATTATTTTGTGTTTTGAGAGGGGACTCGGCGAGTTGGAGCTCAGACTCGCCGAGTAGGGTCGCGATTCTGGACGCGGGATTCGTCTGGACTCGGCGAGTCTGCGCTGTTTAATGAAACCCTAATTTCCCGGTCCTAAGCCCTATTTAAAGGACCTTATGGCCCTCATTTGCGGCCACCTTGAACCCTAAGAGCCCCCATTCGACTGTGAGCCCTTGTGAGTGTATTTGGAGGCCATTTGTTCACCGTTTTGTGTGATATTGCAAGAAAGGAGGGAGAGGATCAAACTTGACGAGTTGGGGAGCTTGGATCTGTTGCTAATTCATCAAGGGAGTCTTCTTGAGGTAACTTTCAGATCCAAACTTCGTGTTTTGTGTTGATGTGTCAAATCTAGGGTTTCTTCTTGCATTTCTTGGCTTAAATTGGAAGTATGAAAGGTTCCATGGAGATATGGAACCTAGATCTGGGCCTTAGCAGGTCCAGGAGACCCCATATGACTAGCTTTATGTCCATCCTTTTGAGTTAGAAGCTAAGGTGGTCATATTAGAGGTTGTTTCCCCAAAATAAGCCTTGTACGCATTGCATGGAAACCAAGACTGAGACTTTACGTGACAAATGAGCTTGGGAAGGCCAGATCTATGAATGGATGGAACGGATCTGACCGCAAAAGCCAGTTTTAGCTGGTGCATGGCTTGGACTCGCCGAGTCTGATGAACAGACTCGACGAGTTGCTTGAAGATTGTCCTTGAGGACACCCAGTGTGTAGTCCTGACCGAGTTATGGTTGACTCAGTGAGTCAGGACGAGTTAGAGAGGGTCGACAGGTGGACTGAGTCGAGCTGGGACTCGCCGAGTTGTTCTTGAGACTCGGCGAGTTGAGTCGGGGTGGCCCCACGACTCTCCCAGGTGGAACTCGTCGAGTCAGGGGAAGCACTCGACGAGTAAGAAGGGAATCCTAGGGAGTTGACGAATACGTCTAGACTCGCGGAGTTGCCCCTGTGCACTCGCCGAGTCCGGTCAAGTTGACCGTTGACCGTTGACCAGAGTTGACCTATGTTTGACTTCTTAGGGATAGTCAAACTTAGAAGATAAAAATGTTAATAAGAGATGTATGATGTTATAGGGAGATTGTAGCTCGGCGGATCGAGCACGAGTGACTTCGAGATTTGCTAGCTTTCGATATTCACGAGGTGAGTCTTCTCACTATACTGTACCCGGAAGGGTTTGACTGTGTGACGGAAGGTCGGATATGATATGAGATATATGTGCTATATGTGATAAGTTAATTGTTATACGTGCTATGTATGTTATGTGGGCCGAAAGGCATTATGTTAAGGGCCGGAAGGCGATTATGTTATGGGCCGGAAGGCGTTGTGTTGTGGACCGTAAGGTTGGCGTGGGTAAGACCGGAAGGTTTACCCAGCAGGGACGAAAGTCCCCTGAGACACATGGACCGGAAGGTCAGGGCCTGGGAAGGCGTATGTGCGTAAGTTATATTTTGGGGAACTCACTAAGCATTTATGCTTATAGTTGTTGTGTATGTGTTTCAGGTACTAGCGAGGACCGTGGGAAGGCGCCGGCGTGATCTGTACACGCTGATAGGTGTTTTGTGATCTTGGGATTCATATGATTTGTATTATGACATGACACTTGGAATGTTTATGCCTTGTTTTGAATGAAAATACTTTATTTTGAAATGAAAAATTTGTTTGAAAATTTACGTTGTTACACTATGTTTTCACTAATTGAACATGCAAAAGAAATTCCAAAGCAATAACCCTAGATCTAACATATTTAATTCGAAATTCACATATGAAAAGGGTTAAGAAGATTACCTTGCTTGTTAAGAAGATTAGTGCCCCAAATGTTGCACCTCTAATGGCTCACAAACACTTGTAGCAAAAGGATGAGAGGAGAGAGGAGGGAATATGCAGAAAATTGGCTAGGGTTTCTATGCTCTAATCATTGGCTGAAAACTCTATGTGAAGGGGTCTTTAAATAGACGAGGTTACTAGGGTTTTTAGGTGGAAACCTTAATTTCTTGCTTAGGCCTTAAGCAGTCCATCGACCTCCTATTCTAGAAGCCTTGGATGAATTCTATAGGGTCTGCCTATATATTTCGTCCACTCCATCCAAAAGGAGTCCATCAGCCCAATTTTGCAACTATCAATGATTTGGAAAACACTCCTCTTTCTTTTAATTAGTTCCTTTAATCCCAAAATTAATTCCAAATTAATTTCTAATCAAATACTAATTAAATAATATGATTTATAATTAATATATTAATCTCATAATATATTAATAAATCATTTATTAACCTTTCTCTCCATAAATCATCCTGTCAAGTTGCTAAAGTGAAGGCAACCTAAAAAGACCATGCTACTATCAAATCAAGTTCATACCAATTATAGTTATGGGCTTAGACTCCTAATCCAATAGTCTCCCACTTGGATAAGTCTAATAACTATAATTGCAAGTATGACTTCAAAATCTGATAAGCAATCATAGCTCTCAAAAGTCGTTGTCAAACTCTGACCCAGTCAGTCGTGTTTCCTTAAGATAAGGGATCATGTAATTCTTCGTTCTTCAAGATATCACGTGGGCAAAGACATGAAATAGAATCATTCTCATTTATCCAACAGTTTGTTTCCCGATTTCTGATTTGTATGACAAAGAACTTAATTGAACACATCAATTCAGTCCTGACCGGGCCCGACACATAAGTCAACACAAATTCATCGAGGGGCCGAAGATATCGCTTTTACCCCTTGGGATAAAAGGAAGAGATAAACTTTGACTTATATATATATACTATTTACTCATCAATCATACACAATAATGCTTTTTATAACATCAAGTTACTGATGTGTATACACATTATCAATGCACAACCAACTTGTAAACAACAACTCATATATCTCGGTTTAAAGACTATACGATATTATCATCTCATCATAACTCGTGATCAATTCCATGAAGTAATTCAAATGAGCGTGGGTTTAATCCAATACTCCAATCCTCATTTCAAAAGTACTTATATATGTTGCAGCAAACCATTGCTATGTCTAAACACTTAGACAATCTACAAGTCAGTTCAGATAGTCTTAATTCACTACTTACTTCAAAAGTGTGATCAACTGTGGATAATTTAAACAATCCAATTATTCGGGAAGTAAAGCATGCAAAGTGAAACACAAGATAAACAACTGATAAAAGATAGCAAACAATTACTTATATATAAATCTCCATTACATAATAATCAATGTCAATTACATTTATATTGTTACATGTTTCTAAAATATCTATCTAATCATTAAAAGTAATATCGTCCTTCAGACCAATGCTCCTCACATGCTGAATGTGATTAATCCTACTCAGATCCTTTGTGAGGGGATCTGCAGGATTCTCTTCTGACGATACCCTCTTAATGACGAGGAATCCTTTTTCTACCCGATGTTTGATGAAATGATATTTTCTGACGAGGGGATCTGCAGGATTCTCTTCTGATGATAGCCTCCTTTGACACTTCGCTCACAGCTATATACTCTTACTCACACGTTGAATCAACCACGGTCTCCTACTTGGAACTTTTCCAAGTAACTACTCCTCCATTATGTGTAAACACCCAACCAGACTGAGAACGGAAGTTGTCTCGGTCTGTCTGAAAACTGGCATCACTATAACCAGTAACTCTCAAGTCATCATTGCCACCAAACACAAGGACCCAATCATTTATCCTTCATAGATACTTAAGAATATTCTTAACTTCTATCCAGTGAGCTTCACCCTGGGTTTCCCTGATATCGGCTAACCATGCTCAAAGCAAAAGCCACATCAGGGCGAGTACATGTCATAGCATACATGATGGATCCAATGGCAGAAGCATATCGAATTTGACTCATTTCTGGTATCTCGACATTGGTACTCAGACTCTGAGTTTTACTCAGCTTTGTGTTGCTCTAGATAGGTAGTTCTCTTTTCATGGAATTTTCAATGCTAAAACGCTTTAGCACTTTATCCAAGTAAGTACTTTGACTAAGTCCAATTATTCCTCTACTCGTATTTCTCATGATCCTTATTGCCAGAATATAAGCAGCCTCTCTTAGATCCTTCATAGAGAAACACTTTCCAAGCCATGACTTAACTTCTTGCAAGGTTGGAACGTCGTTTCTTATGAGCAGTATGTCATCAACATATAATACTAGAAAGCTAACTATACTCCTACTAGCTTTGACATATATACAAGATTCATCCTCACTCCTAGACAAGCCAAACTCTTTGACCTTCTCATCAAAGCAAAGATTCCATCTGCGAGAAGCTTGCTTTAATCCATATATATATATATATATATATATATATATATATATCAAGCTTACACACTCTATTAGGGTACTTAGCTGTTGGATATAGTGTCTAAGTCCATAACTTTATTTGGTATGTACTTGACTCGACCCGACATAGTCCATTTGGGTTGCATGGCATTGCAATACTTGGATAGACAAAATGAGAGAATAAGGCACTTATGATTATTAATATATTATAAGTTCTAATATATTAATAATAGTATTATTTAATTAGTCTTGATCAAATATTAATTTAAGTATTAATTTGGTGATCAAGTTGAAACTAATTAAATATATGGGGTTGATTATGACAATCATCTAAACTTTTATAGTGGATAAATGATCCATGGTTTATGGGTTATGGATATAACCATTTGGAGCTCCATGGATAGTCCATGGGAGTTACAAACCCATGGGTCATGAGAATGGAAGAGTCATGACAATTATGAGTCTTCATGATGAAACCCTAATTGTGACACCACTATAAAAGGGACCCCATGGCTAGGAAAATCGGACCTAGAGTATTCTTGTGAGGGCATAGCCGATTTTGAAGTGTAGAAGTATTCTCTCTAGTTATTCCAAGGTTGTGGTGTTGTGTGAAGCATTTGAGGCACAACATTTAGGGTGCTAGGCTCACAAAGTCTTGAAGGAATCCAAGCAACAACAAGGTATGTATTTCTTCTAGTTTTTATGTTTTATGTAATACCCATGCCATGCTAGTTAGGAAATAACCTTGAAAAAGAAATTTACATGTATATAGAGAAAACATAGATTCAAGGTTATTAGGGTTGCATGTACACTTAGGAAGTGTTAGAATGCCCAAAAACCCATTAGTGGTATCAGAGCCTAGGATTGTTTTCTGTATACTTGATGCAAAACTGCTTAAAAATTGAAAAATCTGCTCACTGACGACTGGACTCGCCGAGTTCATGGGTAGGACTCGCCGAGTCCATGAACAAATTCATCCTACTCGTCGAGTAGGTTCTTGCACTCGACGAGTAGGAGCGTGTTGGGCAGTTTTTCGAGTTTTTTTGCTGGAAATGGATTAAAATCATTATCCCAAACTGTTTTGGACCTGTAAAAAAATTGTTTTTCAAAGTGGTAATGATTATTTTAACCCATTTTAAATGACTATTATCAATTTTCAAGTTTTATATGGGTTAATATGATTTCTTGAAATTGTTTGATATTAATATTTGTTCTTATGAGTTTTAGAAGATTATAGGAATTGTGTGTAACCTACATGCTTGTTTAATTCATGATCTTAATTTTAATGATGGTGTCCATAACTTGTCCTCAAGTCATGGATAACCAAAACACTACAAGAAAAATAGCCTTTTACGACGCTCATTGCGTGTCGTAAAAGGCTCAGACGACGCGCAAATGCGCATCAAGGAAGGCCCTGTCATAAAGAGAGACGACGCGCATTTACGACGCTCATTTACCACGCGCAATTACGACGCGCGTTTACGACACGCAATGCGTATCAAGGAAGGCCCTGTCATAAAGGAAGACGACATGCATTCGTGTGTCGTAAACTTACGACGTGTGTGTTAATGACACACAGTGCATATCAAGAAAGCCCCTATTAAGAAAGGCCATGTCATAAATGAAGATGACATACATTTTTGCGTATCATAATTTTAAATGTTTAAAAAAAAATATTATTTATAGATTTACTAATTTTCAAATTAAATAATACATTAAAAATCTCATAATATAAAATAAAATAGCATAAATAAAAAAGATAATTCATTTCACTAATATGTCAAATACAAATAAGTATTCCAATAGTGATTAAATGTTATAAAAAAATGAACTCATTTATATACAATTGCATTATCTAGCTTACTATGTGCCAACAACTCTCAGTGTGTTTAATTTTGCTTGAGTCTCATTTCCTCCAAAGCTTCTAGCCATGCTAAAATATGATATCATAAATTCATCAAGTCCTTGGCATGAAGTCTTAGATAGAAGCTTAACTGCAATCTCCAATCCTTCTAGCAGATCCTAAAGATCATTATTGGCCATGTAGCAGGATCAACCTACAATCTTTTTTCTGCCTTCTTATTACTTGCTTCATCTTCTTTTGACCAAGGTTGTGCCTTCAACAGCAACATGTTGCATTGCATTAAAAAGATAAAAACAGATGACAACAAATACAAATAACTACATTCTACTTTAAAAAAAAATAGAATCCAACTCCTAAATCACAAACCTGTTTAAACATACTAGAGACAGGATCCAATCCATGGGGTACTTTTGGAAAATAGTCCCATCACAGAACAAAAAAAATTTCAGAAAGTGAAAATCAGATTTATAGCATAGGGGAAATAAAAGTATACAACATAACATGTCTTTAGCGGATTTGTCCACAAAGACAGTAAAATTCTGTAAATACTTAACACCAAGTGATTAGGTTTAGCACAAAGCATGGTTAATTCGTGCACACGCACTACTAGAAAAACGCTCAGACCATTGTCTGTAATTGTAGAAGTATAAAATTTATGACGCTTTCAAAGCCCTAACACGTGTTGTTAGTTCCCTGACTTGATTTTGCAAACGTTCTGGATTACAAAAGAAATCCACAAATACCTGCCTTTGAAGTGCCATTTCTTGAGAGTGATGCTTCACAATCTGTCCCATAAATACATATAACATATATCACATCATTTAATAATTTAATATCAATAAGCGGAGGAAAAGAAACCTAAAAGGATTCCCTTAGTAACCTGTAATTATACCTGTTTAATGCCATATTTTGTTTTTGGAACATCCAAGCATGTGAAGGTGGTATCAAGCTTAAAAATATTTATGAATTTTGTGGAGCAAACTAAATGGAAAAATTCTGTTGGGTTGAAGATTCGCTAGAGGATTGCGTCATTGGGCTCGGCTTTAGTCCAATTATTTTGTACTTCGGTTTGGGCCTGTCCAACCGAGAGCCTGTTATGTTTATTATATAAGTATATGCTTGCATGCATAATTAAAAAAAACGATTAAGAGTATTACGATAGAATTACAGATTTCTTTGATCGTTCTTGTAAACCTACTAATCCTCTACAGTTGATGTTCTTAATCGAGCTCTTCTGAGGGTTTTGTTTTAATCATTCAACTCGTTTGATTCATTCTTGACTTGTTCTTTATTTTCCTGTTCTTGCTATTTTGTATTTATTTACCTGTTTAAGATCTAATCGATCTTCAAGATTAAGTTTTAATCTCATCAATTGGTATCAGAGCAGGAGGCTGTGTAATCGATACACATCTTTTCTGTGAAAAGGTTTCAATTAGGGTTTTTCCGCAACTACCGATATTTATTGAGCCGTCATCTCATTATTGACGTATCTTGATATTTATTGTTTTGCCCTAATCTGCTTTATTACAAGTCTGATCTTTGAACAGGTTTTTTGATCATAATGGATGAGTCGCAATCAAATCCTATCAATATTTCCAACAGCATCGGTTCAACCACGAAGATTCCAATCCTATATACCCATGACTATGAAGTCTAGGCGCATCACTTCGAAGACTACGTGATAGGATCTGAGGATAATGGATACCTCATATGGGAAGCTATCATTAATGGACCTTTTTCTCATTCTGCAACGTCCAGGATTATAAAAACTCAAAAGGAGTACAATGATCTGCTGAAGGATGTTAAAGATATTGCACAAGATGAAAAGGATAAATTCCAGTGCAATATCAAGGCGTTAAGATTGATAAGATTCGCCGTTCAGTCCGACACCTTCAGGTTGGTCAGCTCATGCACGACGGCAAAGGAAGTTTGGGATAGACTTCGCGAACTGTACTCTACAGACGAGGATCTTGAACATTCTATCCAAACCTTGCTCTTATCTGAGTTTGGAGAATTCAGGCAAGGAGCAGAAGAAACAGTGACCCAGACGTTCGATCGCTTTAATCATCTTCTCAGCAGGATGATCAAACATGACATCGAAAGGAAGCTTATCGAGCAAAAGGTTACATTCTTAAATGGTCTGAGGTCTGAATGGAGAGCAGTGGTGTCTACAGTCAAAGCCCATGAGCAGTTTAAATCATATTCTTTGGCGAAACTGGTGGGTATTCTCAAGTCCCAGGAAAAGATTGTGTTGCAGGAAAAGAACGTTGTTTCAAGCCTAGGTTCGCTGGCTCTCCTGTCAAAAAGTAAAGCTATGATGGAGGATGAAGACCTCAACTTGGAGGAGTATGATCTCAGGTCTGAGGATTATGCTATGATGGTGTCTAACCCCAAGAGGTTCATTAGGAAGAGATTCCCCAGCAACAAAAACCGAAACTGGCAGGGGAGTTATAGTTCAGAAAAGGTTAACAATGAACCGAAGGTTGAAGAGCCCAAGAAGGAATCAAAGGCAGATGGTGATTCTGGAGTAAGCTGTTACTACTGTGGCGGGAAAAACCACTATGCTAAGGATTGTGTCCTCAAAAAGATGGCTGAAAAGGACGAGGAAAAGGATGAGGAAGCCTTTTTGCAGAAAAGGCTTGATGATATGAGAAAGAAGAAGTCTACCGCTAACCCTTCCATGAATGCTCTTATTGTGCAGGGTTCGGTCGCTGATGACGAGTTCAGTAGCGTGGAAGTTTGGTCTACCGACTCAGAAGACGATGAAGTAAGGAAGCCTACTCATGGAAAGTCTTATGTGGCAAAGGAGGAGAGAAGTGGAGGAAGATGCTTCATGGTGTCTGATGTATCTTAGATGAGGGGATACAACATTGATGGTGGAAGCAATGAACCGAAGGGGCAGGAGGACATGTGCTTTACGGCCAAACCACTCAGTCAGCAGTTCAATGAGCTTGATGAACTGATAAAGAAGGTACAATCGGTTTTCATTTCATTTAAAGTACCACAATCCTCATATGAGAAAGAACTAAAAAATGTTAATACAAGAATTTCTCATCTAGATAGTAGCTTAACTCAAACTCGAGTCACCAATTCTAACCTGACTGATCAATTAAGCAGGGTGTCTTCAAAGAGTGAGGAGCGGCGCATGTGGATCGAGTTGAAGGAGTCTGAATTAGTTAAAATTAAAGACGAAAACATTTATTTACAAAGAGACAATTTAAAGTTGTTAAAACAACGGAATGTTTTTTGTTTAATTGCAAAACGTCTTTATTCTAATATTACTCAGCTTCACTTGGACTGTGAAATAGGCCAAAAGATCCATCGCATGATTTTGCCCTTCCTTGAGTTTAAGGAGGATGAAATTGATGCCGAAGCTTATAACTGTAAGAGTGTGATATCATCTGATGATGTCAATCCGACCTACATGTATGGACTGGACAAAATTGAGTCCTTCATTAAATCCAAGGACCACAAGGACATGCTTAAAAACCTTTTGGATGAAAATGATAGACTTAAACTGAGAACCGAAACCATACAAAAATTTGACTCTTTAAACGCCAACGTAAGCTCAGAAAACAAAATTGATGTTGAAAATGCATCTGAGCTTAACGAGGACGACAACATGAGTGAAATTTCTGTAGAGGACACGGTTGACTGCTCAGAATTTGTAAAAAGCGAACCTGAAAACCGCAAGAATCTAATTTCTGAAAATTCAGTGGAGTTCGCTCGATTGTCCCAACAAAAGTCCCCGATCTTAGCAGAGAAAGCAGTTGTGTATCAAAAGGTTAGGACCACTTCAAATCAAGTATACAAGGTCACTGGAGTAACCGAACATCAGACGGCTGAACTCACAGCTATTGTAAACGAAGACAATGCTGATGGCTGTGATGAGTACTTCTGGTCAGCTCCAATAGATAATGCAAACGAAACGGTAGGCTTATCAGAAAGAACCTCTTGGATGAGTAAAGGTAGATACATACCTGAACCCTTGAATAAGCCAGATAATTTCGATGAGCCAAGCACCAGTGGTACGAAAGACATTCCTCATGAGAATGAAAGTTCGGCAAAAGAAGACGTTCCCTTTACTTCCTCAGTTCAAAGTGAAACTCCTACAGTTCAAAACGAACCAGCCAAGGAGAAACCGAAAATGAAAGCTAATATTCATCATCAACCAAAGCAGATGAAGAATAAGAAACGTGAAAGGAACCAAAGATACAGGAAGAATCTCTCTGAAAGGAGGCAATTCTGGCAATCCCAGAATGCATACTTCTCACATCAAGACAAGAATCTGAAGTATGAAGACAATCCTGTCGGAAAGCCTGAGAGCCACAACAACCGAAAGCCAAGGTTCGGTTCACAAGAGAATACCAACCGAAAGCAAAGGTTTGGTTCTGAGAATGACTTCAACCGAAAGCAAAGGTTCGGTTCTGAAGTCAAAAGAGATCAAAACTCTAAGGTCAGTCCCTCCAATGATCAAAAGCAAAAGGGTCACCTAGAGTCTCTAGCCAAGAAGTCCTCTCGATCTAAACCCACTCCTTCTAGTTCATCTAATTCTTCTACTTCTACCAATTCATCTCCATCTTGCTCTAAAGCTCATTCTGTTCATTCTCAAAAATCTCATTCATCCGCTGAACAAAAGGGCAAACAGAAGGTTTCTACATCCACACCAGAGTCTAAACCGAACGCACCCAATCCTAATAAAATAAACGTTTTTACCATTAAAAAGAAAGATGAAACAACACTTATAAAACGAACATATCTTGTTGACATCTCTCTTACTATTCCTGTTCCCATGAAAAGCTCACGTGGACCCAAGAAACTTTGGGTTCCTAAATCTGCTTAATTTTTGCAGGTTATAAGTGACGAGCAGTTCGACGAAGAATGGTACATTGATAGTGGCTGCTCACGTCACATGACAGGGAGGAAAGAGGAGCTCAGGGAATACAGATCTCTTACAAATGGTGGCAATGTCAAGTTTGGAAACAATTCTTTCGGCACCATAAAGGGATACGGAATGATAACTAATGGTGATTTCACTATAAGGATGGTGGCTTATGTGGAAGGACTCCAACACAACCTCATCAGTGTATCTCAGCTTGTTGGAGGTACAGGTCTCAAAGTCTCATTCGATGATGAAGGTTATGAAATTATTGAGAAAAAGACAAAGAAAGTAATTCTCAAGTCGAAGCGAAAGGGTGAAATGTTTCCTCTAAACCTTAAACCCATCAAAGGAAACCCAGCTATATGCTTGTTATCAAAAGCTCAATCTGACGAAAGCTGGTTGTGGCACCGAAAACTCTCTCATCTCAACTTTAAAGATATCAACCGACTTGTCACTGGAGGTCATGTTAGGGGTCTTCCATTGCTCAAGTTCGATAGAGATCATTTGTGTGCTGCATGCGAAATGGGGAAGCAGAGTCGTCAAAGTCATCCATCTGTAATTAACACAAAAGTTGTTGAACCACTCGAATTACTTCATATTGATTTGTGTGGTCCTTCATCTATCGAAAGCATCGGTGGTAGCAAGTATATTCTTGTTATTGTTGATGACTTTTCACGATTTACATGGGTGTTCTTTCTAAAGCTCAAATCTGAAGCGACTCATAAGCTGAAAATGTTTATCAAACAAATTGAAGTACAGCTCAAGAAGATCGTTCGCAACATCAGGAGCGACAATGGTCTGGAATTCAAAAACAGGGAATTTGAAGAATTTCTAGCAGAAAAGGGAATAAGTCACAACTTCTCAGCTCCTTACACACCTCAACAGAACGGAATAGTCGAAAGACGAAACCGATCTTTGTGTAAAGCTGCCCGAACTATGCTAAGTTTCGCTTCCTTACCTCTTTATTTTTGGGCTGATGCTATTTCTGCTGCTTGTTTTACACAGAACAGGTCCTATCTCAACAAGCGATTCACGCTCACACCTTATGAGATACTAAACAACAGAAAGCCCAATGTGAATTTTTTCCATGTGTTCGGCTCACGGTGTTTCATCTTTAACTCTAAAGAACACCGCAACAAGTTCGATGTCAAAGCCAACGAGGGCATCTTTCTGGGCTACTCTCTCACTACCAAAGCATACAGAGTCCTAAACAAGCGTTCAAGAAAAATTGAAGAGACATATTACGTGACCTTTGACGATAGCTATGTCAAAAAGCTACAAGCCAAAGAAGACACCGCTGGGGAAATCTTTCCTCAAACTGGCCAAGTCACAGTCTCGATCGCTAATCTATACGAGGAATTTCTGGAGCTCTTTGACGAACCAGAGAAAGCTTCTCTCTCAGAAGCAGGTGCAGCAGACAACAAGGTAGACCACATGAAGCAAATTGTCGAAGAAGCTGCCAGGAGAATGAATGAAGGAGGATCGACTTCTGATGAACCTTCATCCAACGATGCTTCAGTCGAGGGGGAGCCAAGCTCACATGTCGAGGGGGAGCCAAGCTCTACAACTGCAACCGAAAGTGCTTCTCCAACCGAAAGTGCTTCTCCAACCGAAGGTGCATCAACGCCTGCAAGTCCAGCATCACAAGAAACCTCTGAACCTCAAGTTTCTCAAAGCTCATCAATCGAGGGGGAGCATGATGATATGACGCTTGACTACGATAGCCAATCCGAGCCAGAAGAAATGATCAATGCTGAACTAGACCCAACCTTTGATCCAAATTATCCTCCTCTTACCAAATGGACCAGAGATCATCCTATCTCTCAAGTGGTTGGTGATGTCTCTGAAAAGGTTCTAACCCGATCACAACTGAAGGCAAAACAGACATCCTTATTTTCAAAGGTTGAGTTTTGTATGTTTAACTCATTCGTATCAAAAGTTGAACCGAAGACAGTTAACACTGCCCTTGATCACTCTGATTGGGTTCAAGCAATGCAAGACGAACTGAACGAATTTGAAAGGAACAAAGTCTGGCGCCTCATTCCAACTCCTCCAGATGCTTCGGTTGTTGGTCTCAAATGGGTCTTTAGGAACAAAATGGACAAGGAAGGGAATGTTATAAGGAACAAAGCTCGTATGGTAGTAAAGGGATACTGTCAGGAGGAAGGGATTGATTATGAAGAGACTTTTGCTCCTGTAGCTAGGCTGGAATCTGTAAGAATATTTCTTGCTTATGCTGCCCACAAAAACTTTGAAGTTTTCCAAATGGACGTCAAGTGTGCATTTCTTAATGGAGAACTCGAAGAAACCGTGTATGTGGAGCAACCTCCTGGGTTCGTGAACGAAAAGTATCCAAACCATTGCTATATTCTGGATAAAGCTGTGTATGGCCTTAAACAAGCTCCGAGAGCCTGGTATGAAATGCTAACTAAATTCTTAAAGATGTCTAAATTCAAACAAGGTTCGGTTGACCCAACCTTCTTTCGCAAAAAGGAAGGTAACCACCTTATGATAGTTCAAATTTATGTCGATGACATTATCTTTGGCTCTACGAATCCCAGCTTAACAGCTGAATTCAGAAAGTTGATGGAGACTAAATTTGAAATGAGCTCAATGGGTCCTATTAACTTTTTCCTTCGTTTAAATATTAGACAGGGACCCGAAGACATCTTTATCAATCAGGAAGCTTACACGAAGACTCTCCTAGCAAAGTTTGGTATGATGGGAGACTCCAAAGTCAAAGTCCCAATGACATTCGGCACCAAGCTAACTCCATCCCTAGACAAACCGGCTGTCGATATCACGCTCTATCGTCAAATGATAGGCTCACTAATGTATCTTACTGCTAGCAGGCCTGACATCATGTTTTCTATGTGTTATTGTGCTCGATTTCAGGCAAACCCACGCGAACCTCACATGCTTGCAGTGAAGAACATTTTACGCTATCTCAAGCGAACCACCTCCTTAGGTCTATGGTATCCTTCCAACTCAGGCTTCTTCGTTCAAGCCTATTCTGATGCTGACCTTGGAGGATGTGGACTCGACAGAAAAAGCACTACTGGTGGCTGTCAATTCCTTGACGGGAAGTTGGTCAGCTGGCAATCCAAGAAACAAACGTGTGTGTCGTTGTCTACTGCCGAAGCGGAATACATAGCCGCTGCTTCCTGCACCTCACAAGTGATTTGGATCCAGAGTCAACTTCGAGACTATGGACTCAATATGAAGAAGATCCCACTATATTGTGACTCTGAAAGTGCAATTAGGATCTGTCATAACCCAGTTCAACACTCTAAAACCAAACACATAGCACTGAGGTATCACTTCATCAAAGATTACGTGGAAGATGGAAACGTCGAAGTTCACTTCGTAAGAACCACTGATCAACTGGCTGACGTCTTTACCAAAGCTCTTCCTGAAGCATCATTCAACAAAATATTGCAAGGGCTAGGTATGATGGAATCAGAGTCAGTACCTCACACTACCTCTCAACCTCCAACGTAAGAAGCGAAACCAACTGAACGTTCGGGTTCGGTTAAACCATCTGACTCGCTCATCACTTCAAAGGTAGTTTTTCTTGGTTGTATATTTCTTGTACAAAATTGTTTTTTTGTGTTACAAGTATTTTCCAATTGCATGTCTAAATTCCTTGGTTTCTCAAAACTTTCCAAAACCGAAACCTACTGAAGGTTCGGGTTCGGTTCTTCAAAATTTTGTTGAACCGAAACCAACCGAACGCTCGGGTTCGGTTTTTCAAAATTTTGTTGAACCGAAACCAACCGAACGTTCGGGTTCGGTTTTTCAAAATTTTGTTGAACCGAAACCAACCGAACGCTCGGGTTCGGTTTTTCAAAATTTTCTAGAACCGAAACCAACCGAACGCTCGGGTTCGGTTTTTCAATTTTTTCCCAACCGAAACCAACCGAACGTTCGGGTTCGGTTTTTCATATTTTTTTCAAAGTTTTTTATTAAGTCTTATTTTTTTCCTTACTTATTTTTTTTACTTATTTTTTTTATTTTTTTATTTTTTTATTTTTTTCTTCTTTAATAAATCTCAAAAACTCCAAAAATATTTTTCTCTTTTATTTTTTTTGTTGTGTGTTCGTTCGTTTATGGGGGTATAAATGTTGGATTAATTAAGTGTCCCTAGAAGCATGCTGCTGTATGTGTCCCAAGCCTCATAAGATTTTGAATAATAGCCTTCATGACCTGGTATAAACAAACCTTGTCTTCCCAATAAGGCTACCACATTTATTCTCATCGTGAGCTACCTCACTATTTTCTCACATGAGTTAAGAGTTTTTCTGCTTGGTCCTTATTTTCGCAGCAGAGGTACTTTATCTTCTTAAACCATCTCCATTACACTTCTCCATTACATTCGTTTCATCAACGTAACCCTTGAGACTCTCAGCAATTACCACTGAGGTTTATGGTTACACAACATCTGTGTTAATGATCTTAGTTTCGTATCACTACGAGCTGAGTGAAACCCAAAATTCAACACCATATCTGAATTGACGGTGAACAATTAATTTGCTCAAGTTTTCACCAAAGAATTGACGGATGTACCTTCATGAAATCTCATATTTTATTTTGTGTGATTCCTATGAAATTGTTAAACACCATAACATTTCTTCCCTTGGGATCCAGTTTTTAATTTTAAAATTTTTATTGAGATTTTATATTTTCCAAGCCAATTTAATATTAATTCCCTCCTACTTGTTCAACAGACTACACCGGTCTCACAAGTACTTTGATCACTTTCTTTCTTATTTCAAGATTAGAATTGATGCATCAAAGTGAAAGCCACCCTAAAGTAGCCTAATTAAAAGAAGCCTTTCAACATTTCTTAAAAAGAGATTGATCGTAATTCAACGGGAATCCACATTAACACTTTAAGGTCTCTCTTGACCTTGAAGGAAGAGATTCGTGCCCGGGATCATCAGTTTCATGTCATTATTGACATCACAGTAAATCCTAAAAAGAGTTGCTTTATTTCTTTTCTTTTTACACTCTTTGCACGAAAATCTTTGATTTTCCAAACTTCCGTTACTAATTAATTTCAGGCTGATTTGTTGCATTGGTGGTTAATAATTAAGACTTGGTCAACAATCCTCCACGTGGGCAGTTTATTCAAAAGATGCGATTCAAAACGATAAGACGAAGGGTTGCTGACTCAGGCGGGAAATTAAAAGGATTGAATTTCAACCGGTGGTAAAAGTAAAAAGGGGCGCGTGTGAAGTTGAAACGTCCATCCTTTTACTGACATAGTGGACGCGTGTGAGGTTCTCAAGCGATTTCTCTCTGACACTTAAAGGTGCGTGAGGATTTGAAACACCTTATTCTAAAACGGCGCTTGTTGGGCGGCGTGATCCTAGGAATCTGACTCTCTCTCTCCTACGTGATCATCGCATGCCTTAACTGTCACGCATCTGTCATTCCGGGAAACCTTTTCGTATTTCCATAGAAGATTTGAAACGATTTTTCTCTCTCCTTTCACCCACTATAAAAGGCAGTCAATACTTCCATTTACCTCTTTACTGCTTCAAATTTACAAGAGAGCAACAACTCGAAAAAGCTTTACTGTTCCTCTTCTTCTACCTTCAACAATGGCAGAATCATCATCCGTCCACGCCACCTCACACATTCTTCCCATTCGTCCTCAACAGTGCTTGGTGATTGACCTCACACCACAGGCGTATGATTCTTACATGTTTCCGATCATCGAGTGCTTGAAGTACTCGCAAATCGCTCCTGCACTATCAAGGGTTGAGTCTGTGCCCATGGCGATGCTCTCGCAGGTGTATGCGACTGCTTATTACGACAAAGCAGTCGAGCGGGTGTTCTTTGAGGTTGCTGATCACAAGATCTCAATTTCAAGGCAGCGATTCTGCACTCTGCTAGGGTTTGCTGCTGATTCTTCGAGAATCAATCCGGAGACGATTCTGGTGGGCCATCTTTACAGCATGTTCTACAATATGGGGTACACGGAGGTGCTCATCTCCGTCGCCAAGTTCAAGAAATCCTGCTTGCCGCCGCAGTGGAACGGCATGTTCACAGTCCTCTTCAAGGGCTTGTCGGAACGGAGCTCAGGATCCGACGGTGCTAGTCGACTTTTCTTGTCGATTATGTATGCAGTTTACAACGGCGTCAACTTAGATTTTGGGTTGGTCCTCTGGCAACAGCTCATCCAGAGCCTTTCTTCTTCATCACGACATTCTGAGGTGTCGTATGCCCGGTTCTGGACTCTTATTACAAAGTGGGCAATGGATAAGTTCGACGTCCCCACTCCTGCAGGTGCATCGATGTCTTCGATCGGTACGTTTCATCCCACGAAGATCATCGTCTCTGATGCATCCAAGTTTTCCTTCATTGGCTCTATTCCGGAGACAATGTTTGGTGATGTTCCTTCTGACAACAGGATCATCAGGACGATCAAGGAGTTCAAACAGTCAGGGCCAAGGGAACTCACACCGGAAATGCTAAAGTCCATCCACGATGCTGACAAACCGGTGAACAGGGGCAAAAAGGCGGAAAAAGGGAAGCAAGTGACCAAAGCTCCTAAAGGTCCTTCTCCCAAGAAGAGGAAACAAACGAAACCTGATCAGTCCCCGCAGCCGAAGAGGAGGAAGACTCAACCGAAGCGAAAGCTTATAATCCCTTCCTCTTCGAGTGACTCAGAAGATGAGCGTTCGGATTCGGACGGCTCTCAAGGAGGCGAAACCCCTCAACGAGGCAACACCCCACCCCGATCTCCTACTCCAAACATGGAAATCCACAACTCACCAGTTCCTTCACCTACTCAAACAATCCCTACTTCCATTCCCACCATAACCCCTACTACCACTATTCCTCCAACCTCTTTCCCTATACCACCACCCATTTTCACTGATACAACTACAACAACAACTGCAAAGGTTACAACCAAAGTATCTGATACGGGGGTTCATACCTGTGACATCCCCAAAATCACGGCCATAAAAGACCGATTTTGTTTATGCTTTATGAAAATCAGAGTACTTCGTTTTAATAAAAGGTTGCGGAATTTGTTCCCAGAAAAAAACATGGTAAATACGTTATTAAAACATTTTCGAAGAAACGTATTTATTTCATTTTAAAATGTTTGGGATGTCATCGTTAATACCGAAACATAAGCATAAACAGAACTTACAATGATTTACACTAGTGATCTACATCTCTTTTAAATCTCTCAGTGTAATGTCACTTCACTTCGCCACCTGTGATATACATAAACTGAGTGGGTCAGGTTGGGAAACCTGGTGAGTACATAGGGTTTTCAACCCACAATAATATAATTATTATGTTCAAACAATCAAACAATCAACCCAATTACCCATCCCCATTATCTTCTTTTAGTCTTCCCTAAAGATATTATCTCAAGGGTCATCTCCTATATCATATTTACTTCTCATCTCCTTACATCGTATTTCCTTATATGATTGTTCCTACGAACTTTATCTAAGGATCATCGCCTACATTGCATAGACAATACTAATCCGGGGATTACTCCCTCAATATGTGTCTAGCAAGAGTTAAGGTATCATCGCATGATTACGCAGCCACAACATCACCTGGACTTGTAAATCATGATAAGGATTAGTCTATCATCGCATGAATACGTAGCCACAACATCGCCTGGACTCATAATTCATAATAAGGGTTAGACTATCATCGCATGAATACGTAGTTACAACATCGCCTGAACTCGTAATTCATCACCTACAGGTTACTAGCCTGCTGGTGTTTCCACGGGGTTGTCTATAATAGTCCGTGGTCGCCATCCATACTCTGGTAGATGACTACATCTCCAAATTGTCGGACAAGGTAGTAGTATCCTACATCACCGATTCATAATCAACTATCTATCATCACCTTCCTATCATCACCTATCTCTCATTATTTTATTTCATCACTCACCAACTATTTCATCTACCCATGTTTTATCTCAACATATTTGTAGATATAAAATAAATATACAGTTTAAATCATTTAAAACATGTATAAATCATTCATCCAGCATAGACAACAAGTATTCAAACAATATGCACACATAGCACGTAATTTATATTAAAATACTTCATATCTATGTGTAAGATGAAAGGGACTATGCACTCACCTGAGTAGGTGGTGACTCAGCACTCGGACAGCGCTTCGATACTCTCAAAACGATATTCCTTCGATCAAACCTAGTATCGATACCACTAGGGTTTAGTTTAACGATAACCGCGACAAATTAATTAGTCAGAGTATTATTCAGCGTTAATAATACTCGATATAACTCATAATAATAGCCTAAAAATTATTTTAAGGACCTAATAACATTCCTATAATTATTTGAAAGCTATATTAAAAATTGCGTAAACGTAGCACACTTACAGCGAATTTTATCGAAAACCGGAACTTAATTGGAGCAGCGTTTCGAAACCGAAAAACTCCTTTTTCTCGGGACTCCGGGAGCCTCGGGGCTTCCCTAGGGTGCTAGGGGTTTAACTAGGGCTTAGGGGGGTTTATAGCACTTAGAGAGAGAAAATATGTAGAGAGAGAAGTGAAAAATGGTGTGAAGAATGAAGAAATCTCGGCCCCTTTTTATAGCCCTGCGAGGCCTCGGTACGCTGGGCGTACCTCGGACCTACGCGAGGCGTAACCATCGGATAAGGGCGCCACCTCGGACCAGCTGGCTTGCACTCCGGAAGAGATAAGGGCGAGGGTACGCGGTGCGTACTGGCTTCGGACGCGGGGCGTAAGCGAGGGCGACGTGTTCTTCATCTGAAGCGAGATCTGATCAGCGATGGACGGCCCACAATGCGCCACGTCATCAGTTCTTTATCAGCCTTCGCAAATTGCATTCTCGACTTCTAAAAATCATAACTTTCGCATACGAGCTCCGTTTTTGACGTTCTTTATATCCACGCGAAGGCGGGAACGTACTCTACAACTTTCGTTTAGAATCTGTCGGCTAATTTTGGCTCGATTTTTAATTTTATATTATTAACGGGCCGAGACAGGATTGGTCCGTTAAATCCTCATAACTTCTTCATCCGACATCCGTTTTTGCCCATCTTTTTCTCGTTACGCTACTCTTAACGAGATCTTCGATTCTCGTTCAGGTCGTGTCGGCTAAAACCCGCTCGATCTAATATTCGAATTTTGGGTTGTACACTACTAGTCCGAAACTTCGAAAAATCATAATTTCTTCATACGAAGTCAGATTTGGGCGTTCTTTTTATCGATGTTCTTAGTTTAACATATTCTACGACTTTTGTTTAGATCACTAAGGCTAAATCTCGCTCTATCGTAAATTGACTATTTACGCTTCCCGGTGTCGTGCCGGTTTTGCCGTAAAACTTCGACGGGCCATAACTTCTTCGTTATAACTCGGATTTCGGCGTTCCTTATATGTACGGAAACCTTGTGACATATTCCACAACTTGGTTAAGATTATTTATTCTAAATAATCTTCTGTCGAAAAGTCGTTTTCGACCCCTATTGCCACTAAATTGACTAGCCCGAATTTGCGGGCGTTACAATTATCTCCCCCTTAGGATGATTACGTCCCGGAATCATCAACGAAACATGGTCGTATAATGACTCCATAAGTCGTCTCTTCATCCTAGGTAATAATTATAACTTCTACATTCCTTCAAGTCTATCTCTCAGACTTATTGACTTTATGCAGTACTCGATCGTGCACCTGCTCTCTACCTCAGGCTAGACTCCAAATTATGACCTTCAAGTCAAAATCTAGATCCTTACTGGATACGAACTTGAGATGACTTCTTTTATTACTACTATGGATCGATGTGTCATATTCTAATGACCTATCATCGTATGTTGCAACACTTAGACTTAAGTCTCTTAGAGTTAAATTCTAAAACAGACTATGCCTTCCTTCATGTTCTAATGTGATATAATCACACTTTAACATTAGGCATTTCTAGCTACCAACTTCTTTAACAACGAGCGCGATATTTCTATTGATCGCTTTGATTTCAATCGTTTGGTTTAAGTTGGACGCTACATCAAACTTGGTTCTCTGAACCACACAACATACTCATCGTAGTCGGACTCGATTCGATATGGCCACTAGGGTCGGAATATCAACAATCTTCTTAGTCATTACCGAAACGATGGTAACAACACACTTGAATAAAACGAAATCAATTACTAGCTTCTTGGTAACCTTATGACTTTCCCTGATCCAAGTGTGAGTCCTGTGCTTCCGGTAGTATAGGCCTCTACTACCATTCACACCTACTCATACTCGTCCCAAGTATTGTCTCGCAGTTTCCCAAGTCACCATGCAGCGAATCAACTTAACACATCAGATAACAAAACAAAGGTTTTATATTATTTCTTGAAATGATTACATAGGTGTTCAAGTTCACCCTAGGCTATGCCTCTAATAGGCCACATCATACAACACTATGGCTACTGCATAACTTGATCTTCGGATATGAAGTCCTCATCCTTGATTCCTCGCACGGTTTTCTGCTTCGTCGAGGATCATGTGAAATGCCCTTGGCCTTGGTGGCATTTCTGGTCTTACTGCTTTATTTTTCTTTGGGCAGTTCTTTGAAATATGCCCATCATTTCCACATTCGTAGCACTTCTTGTTGTCGAATGTACAATCTCTGGAATAGTGACCGGTCCTACCACACTTATAGCACGTCACTTCACCATCGTATCTTCCGAAGTGCTTCTTCTTGTACTTCTCACACCACTTGGCTTCATTCCTTCGGTCGTCCAGGTTAGACTTCGAGAACTTTCCCTTATTATCAGGTCTTGAGGATCCTTCTAACTTCCTCTTCTCACCAACTCCAACTTTCTCCAGACCCTTTTCTCTTATTTGGGTCTCAACATTCTTGGCTGCCCAGATGGCGACTTTCAAAGTGGTTGCTTGTTTGACCATTGGACCAAAGTCTGCTGGTAATCCATGGGCTAACTTATTGACCTTGGAGAGTTCAGTTGGAACTAGATAAGGAACAAGCTTTATTTTCTCCGTAAAACTTGCAGCATACTCGATGACACTCATCTTTCCCTTCTTTAGATTCTGAAACTCGTTGTTGATCTCTAGTAGATCCTGCTCAGAGCAGTACTGCATTTTTAGCTGCACCAGAAAATCCTCCCATGACATCTTGCTCGCTTCTCCTTTGGGCATCGAATCAGCTAGTAGCTTCCACCAGCTTAGTACTCCACATTTCAACAGAGGAACCGCGAGAGCGGTCTTTTGCCTGTTGCTACACTCACAACTCTCAAACATCGTCTCCATCTCGGAGATCCAGTTTATGACTTCCACCGGCGTCGGGCTTCCAGATAGACTCGGTGGTTTGGACGCCATGAAGTCCTTGTATTTGCATCCACGTCCATCATTTCCTCCATCCTGGTGGTTTTGCCTAACTATCGGTGGGTTGGCTTGACCAACAGTTCCACTGTAGTTTCCCTCCTCAGTCGGCCCTTCGTTCAACTCGGGCCGTTCAATCTGTATGGTCGCTTCCTCTCGATTTTGCTGGAGCAAACGTCTGGTTTCCTCCATTTGACGATCCAACATCGCCTGGATCATTGCTTGCACACCGGCCATCGTTATTGGCTCAGCAGCGGCTACCACAACCGGTATTTGCTCAATCACTGGGGGCTGATCTCGATTCCCATTTGCATTCACGTTTCCGCTACGTGTTCTTACCATCTTGATCTATACACCGAATAAGGTGAATTTAGACCTTTACTTGACGTTTTAATCATCCTTATCACTCCAAAACGTTTACATGCTAGTTCTAATACCGTAGTCGTACGTTTAGAATCCTAAACACATAAGGTTTCCAGATCCGGTCGGCAACAGACCATAGATCCGAACAAATAACAGCATATCATGCACAAAGCATTTAGCACATAAAAGCAATTTAGGTACAATTCCTAAAATAAGCTAGTGCTCACACCTCACAATCATCGCTTAGCATTCTAAGTTTAAGTCTAGAAATAAATCCATATTCCTAGTTCGCTTAAACTAATGCTCTGATACCAACTGTGACATCCCCAAAATCACGGCCAGAAAAGACCGATTTTGTTTATGCTTTATGAAAATCAGAGTACTTCGTTTTAATAAAAGGTTGCGGAATTTGTTCCCAGAAAAAAACATGGTAAATACGTTATTAAAACATTTTTGAAGAAACGTATTTATTTCATTTTAAAATGTTTGGGATGTCATCGTTAATACCGAAACATAAGCATAAACAGAACTTACAATGATTTACACTAGTGATCTACATCTCTTTTAAATCTCTCAGTGTAATGTCACTTCACTTCGTCACCTGTGATATACATAAACTGAGTGGGTCAGGTTGGGAAACCTGGTGAGTACATAGGGTTTTCAACCCACAATAATATAATTATTATGTTCAAACAATCAAACAATCAACCCAATTACCCATCCCCATTATCTTCTTTTAGTCTTCCCTAAAGATATTATCTCAAGGGTCATCTCCTATATCATATTTACTTCTCATCTCGTTACATCGTATTTCCTTATATGATTGTTCCTACGAACTTTATCTAAGGATCATCGCCTACATTGCATAGACAATACTAATCCGGGGATTACTCCCTCAATATGTGTCTAGCAAGAGTTAAGGTATCATCGCATGATTACGCAGCCACAACATCACCTGGACTTGTAAATCATGATAAGGATTAGTCTATCATCGCATGAATACGTAGCCACAACATCGCCTGGACTCGTAATTCATAATAAGGGTTAGACTATCATCGCATGAATACGTAGTTACAACATCGCCTGAACTCGTAATTCATCACCTACAGGTTACTAGCCTGCTGGTGTTTCCACGGGGTTGTCTATAATAGTCCGTGGTCGCCATCCATACTCTAGTAGATGACTACATCTCCAAATTGCCGGACAAGGTAGTAGTATCCTACATCACCGATTCATAATCACCTATCTATCATCACCTATCTCTCATTATTTTATTTCATCACTCACCAACTATTTCATCTACCCATGTTTTATCCCAACATATTTGTAGATATAAAATAAATATATAGTTTAAATCATTTAAAACATGTATAAATCATTCATCCAGCATAGACAACAAGTATTCAAACAATATGCACACATAGCATGTAATTTATATTAAAATACTTCATATCTATGTGTAAGATGAAAGGGACTATGCACTCACCTGAGTAGGTGGTGACTCAGCACTCGGACAGCGCTTCGATACTCTCAAAACGATATTCCTTCGATAAAACCTAGTATCGATACCACTAGGGTTTAGTTTAACGATAACCGCGACAAATTAATTAGTCAGAGTATTATTCAGCGTTAATAATATTCGATATAACTCATAATAATAGCCTAAAAATTATTTTAAGGACCTAATAACATTCCTATAATTATTTGAAAGCTATATTAAAAATTGCGTAAGCGTAGCACACTTACAGCGAATTTTATCGAAAACCGGAACTTAATTGGAGCAGCGTTTCGAAACCGAAAAACTCCTTTTTCTCGGGACTCTGGGAGCCTCGGGGCTTCCCTAGGGTGCTAGGGGTTTAACTAGGGCTTAGGGGGGTTTATAGCACTTAGAGAGAGAAAATATGTAGAGAGAGAAGTGAAAAATGGTGTGAAGAATGAAGAAATCTCGGCCCCTTTTTATAGCCCTGCGAGGCCTCGGTACGCTGGGCGTACCTCGGACCTACGCGGGGCGTAACCATCGGATAAGGGCGCCACCTCGGACCAGCTGGCTTACACTCCGGAAGAGATAAGGGCGAGGGTACGCGGTGCGTACTGGCTTCGGACGCGGGGCGTAAGTGAGGGCGACGTGTTCTTCATCCGAAGCGAGATCTGATCAGCGATGGACGGCCCACAATGCGCCACGTCATCAGTTCTTTATCAGCCTTTGCAAATTGCATTCTCGACTTCTAAAAATCATAACTTTCGCATACGAGCTCCGTTTTTGACGTTCTTTATATCCACGCGAAGGCGGGAACGTACTCTACAACTTTCGTTTAGAATCTGTCGGCTAATTTTGGCTCGATTTTAAATTTTATATTATTAACGGCCCGAGACAGGATTGGTCCGTTAAATCCTCATAACTTCTTCATCCGACATCCGTTTTTGCCCATCTTTTTCTCGTTACGCTACTCTTAACGAGATCTTCGATTCTCGTTCAGGTCGTGTCGGCTAAAACCCGCTCGATCTAATATTCGAATTTTGGGCTGTACACTACTAGTCCGAAACTTCGAAAAATCATAACTTCTTCATACGAAGTCAGATTTGGGCGTTCTTTTTATCGATGTTCTTAGTTTAACATATTCTACGACTTTTGTTTAGATCGCTAAGGCTTAATCTCGCTCTATCGTAAATTGACTATTTACGCTTCCCGGTGTCGTGCCGGTTTTGCCGTAAAACTTCGACGGGCCATAACTTCTTCGTTATAACTCGGATTTCGGCGTTCCTTATATGTACGGAAACCTTGTGACATATTCCACAACTTGGTTAAGATTATTTATTCTAAATAATCTTCTGTCGAAAAGTCGTTTTCGACCCCTATTGCCTCTAAATTGACTAGCCCAGATTTGCGGGCGTTACAATACCGATGCAACCGAAACCCCACCTGTAACTGAACCACCACAAACCGAAACCCAGCATCCAACCGAACCTACCCACACTCCACCACCACCCGAAACTACCCCACCCCACACTCACCCTGAACCTACCCAACCCACCACACCCCCAGCTTCACCACCTCCATCATCTCCAGATCATGCCTCTGATGGAGATAACCCGTTTCTTGGTGGAGACAACAAGACCTTCGATTCGGTCTACTTTAGTCCGTTTCAGGTTCAGAGTGACGAAGAGGATGATGCTCCAGTGACAAAGAAGCATCTTAAGGAGCTCAACGAGAAGGTTGACTTACTTCTCGCTTCATCTTCCAACCAACAGTCCTCTCTATCTGAAGCTGCACTTCAGAAGATTGTTGATGCCTTCTCCAGGGCTCAGCATGATTCGGTAGCCTCAGCCACTGCCGCCATAGACGCCTCTACCAAAGCCTGTGAGGCAGCGACCGCAAAAGTCGATAAACTATTCTCAGACGCCTCTTCTCTGTTGAAGTCATTACAGGAGCGTGCGGATTCTACCAAGACAACTTTGGAACCGATTGTTCAGCAATTGGCAAAGTTCATCTCAACGGAGTTGACCTCGTTCGCTACTCTTCGCCAAACCATAAGCGACGACAACTCGGCCCTTCGTGCCTCCATTGATGAGCGCCTCGCTAAGCTTCGGGAGGATCTCGCAGCTGAAAACTCATTGATGGACGTTCTGGCAAGCAAAACCACCGCCCTAAAGGTCAAGAGCACTCAACTTTCAAACTCACAGCAACAGCTTGAAGCTCTTCGATCCGAACGGGAGGTTATCAAGACATGTGTTTCGGATGTACACGCTGCTCTATCTAACATCCTAGAAGCACACGATCCGATTCTAAACCATTCGGTGAGGCGAACCCTTGCTGACAAACTTGCTCCTGCCTTGGACCTTCTCAGCAAAATCGAAGGTTTACCTAGTTTCGTGTCCACTCCGAAACAAGGGGGAGAAGAGAAAAAGACTGGATCGAAACCACCTCCTTCCTCCAAAGCTATTCACACAACCGAACCACCTCCGACTGGTCAAGCTTCGGGTTCGGGTGTGAAGGACAAAGGGAAAAACATAGCTGAGGAAGAAGATGAAGATGAAGATAAAGAAACCATTGCTGACATGTTGAAACGAAAGAACAGTCGCAATGCTGATGAAGATGTTAATCGTGTGGCGCGAGAGGCCGAAGAAGCCGAACGCACGCAGAAGGAAGCCCACGATCTCCTCGAGAGCAGGAAGACTCTGTTCCCTGCATGGACTCGGGAGCGAATGATTAAAGAGGCCATAGATACTCCCAGCATCTTATGGCTCAAGCCGGTGATTTCGTTCGACTGCAATAATTCTGTCGATTCGCAGTTCGACATGCCGTTGACTCGAAAGGCGTTTATCTTCCACGCCTTCTCAAGTATTTTTGAAGTCCCTCATCTGAACCCTAAGGTGGATAGGGAGCTGATTGAATTCTATCTGAAGGCTGCTCGTCCTCAGTATCTAACTTGGAGCGCCCAGAAGATAGTGAACGTTCGGGTATTGAAGCCTTACACCGAAGGAAGATTCATTAATGTTCGGTTCAAGGTGATTCGAGGGTCTGCAAGAACTGAACATCATATATCCCTGGCAGATCTACCGAACTTAAATCCTCATGATTGGATTGTCTTGCATAATATCCTTTTGACGAATGAAGCCGAATATGGTCCAATTATAGACCATCTCAAAAGGATGTTAGTCTGTTACATCATGGAGGTAGCCCTTATGGATCAGGAGGTAGCCACCACCTTCAAGAAGAAACCAAAGATAGCTCCTGTGGGATCGGCCAGTGATCTCAATAAAATGAAGATGGGCAAGATCGACCCGAGACGCAATTCGGTCATGTTCACTAGAGCAGAAGGACAGAAATGTCTCTTTGCTTTAGCTGACAAACATCTTTACACCACTGCTTGTCTGGAGCATGTGTTATTGATCATCCGAAGGTGTAAAGAGAATGCAGCGGATGATGTTAAGTACTTCAACGACATGATCCAATGGTACATCAGGTTTAGGCAGACGATACTGGCTCTTATCTCTCGTCTGTTTAACACTGTGAAGAAGAAGGTACCCGCCTCCGCTGCTGGCCCAAGTAACAAGTAAAGATCTCGCTCCATTTGACGCAAAGGGGGAGATTGTTGGGTTGAAGATTCGCTAGAGGATTGCGTCATTGGGCTCGGCTTTAGTCCAATTATTTTGTACTCTGGTTTGGGCCTGTCCAACCGAGAGCATGTTATGTTTATTATATATGTATATGCTTGCATGCATAATTAAAAAAAACGATTAAGAGTATTACGATAGAATTACAGATTTCTTCGATCGTTCTTGTAAACCTACTAATCCTCTACAGTTGATGTTCTTAATCGAGCTCTTCTGAGGGTTTTGTTTTAATCATTTGACTCGTTTGATTCATTCTTGACTTGTTCTTTATTTTCTTGTTCTTGCTATTTTGTATTTATTTACCTGTTTAAGATCTAATCGATCTTCAAGATTAAGTTTTAATCTCATCAAATTCTGTAGACGAAAAGACTTGAACCTAAGATCTCATACCTAAATGAGATTCATGAAATCCAATGTACCACTTGATCTAATAGATTGTTTTTGTCATTTGTTTGAATAAACGGATTAAATATGTTCATAAACACGGTAATTGGGCATTTGTAAAATTGACCAGCTTAGTGTGTGACATTCATATCTATAAGGCCTTCAAAATTTAAAAAACTCAAATTGCAATTTTCTATTACAAGTTATGATAGGTCAAAGGCAGTTTAAAAGTCAAAATTAGTGAAAACCCCCCAAATTGAAGGCCCTAGAGGTTGAATCTCGAAAAAATACGAAACTTTAAAAAAAAACCTCACCTCGATCCGAGGTCCGAGTCAAAAGATATAGCATTTCAAAGTTTTGAGATAAAAACACAAAAACATTCTATACTTGAAGACTTGTTTCCTTGTAAGCAAATGTACACAGCCAAACATGATGTTATTATCAGTCCATATTTTTCATTAAAATATGGACTTCTGAAAAATCAATAAATCAGTAACTAAGTAATTATTATTTTAACATTCACACCTGTCTACTATAAAAAAAACCTCCGTTTTCAAGTGTGACTTGTTCTTTTTTTTTCCCTACATTGTAATAAATCAGTAACTAAGTAATTCGCATCAGAGTTATTTCAAACCTTCTTTCGGCATACCACTAGTCCTTTTGATGGTGAGATCGAAATGTTCTTTCTTACCTGTTGCTATAGATTTATTTTAAGAAAACAAGGAGATGACACACTTTCTAGCCAATGTTAAATGTATAATACAACATGTTAAACATGTGTGTTTTGGGAAAAAACTTTCCTATTTTAAGTTTTGTGTTAGATTAGTATTTGTTTTCATTCGGTTTAAGTAGGGTAATCTTTTTATGTTTTAAATTAAGTTTTTTTTATTCCCGTTTCAAAAAAAAAAGCTTTGTAGTTAACCAACTTTTTTCTAGAAAAGTGTTTGTCTCATGTTAGACTTTCTCTGTTCTTGCTCTTCTCTATTTGATCCTTTATTTTTCTTTGCTTCTCGTTTTTCTTTGGCATTAAGGAATCATCAGGTCAAGTCGTTACATTTGATGATATAACATATACCACCGTATTCTCCTTCTGTGTTTTCACGTATTGTGATGAGATTCACATCATCATATCGAGTTTTGTAACCTGTATTTGGACCCCTTGACTTCAAAGAAGCCTGAGAGGTGAGATTATCCAGCAACTTTTCATCCAACTCCATATCACAACGTTCATCAACTGTAAAAACAACAAAAAGTATGCTATGAATTCAGTTATTTAAGTCATTCATGATATGTTGTAGCATTAATTTCACACAATAAACAGATTTAACATAACATTATTTTCTTCTAGATTGGAACAGAACAACAACCGATTGAAACAAGAGTGTCGATTTTTGCATATGGCCATAGAAGTTGTGCTTCATGTATTGCAAATATTGATCGGCACTGTGCTGGACAAAATAATAGAGCTCCTTTTATCTACACATATCTCTTTTAATGTCTAAAATGAGAATCTGGTCATAATATATTATCAAAGAAAAGGTAAAAGAGTCACCAAGATGTGCATGTATTATATATATAGTATTTGGCACCTAGCAAAGACATAGACATAGACGAAACTACTTGGTTTCCATTATAGGTCACCAGAGTCACACCAACTGAGGGTCCATCTTTTGGAACTGCTCCTGCTGGGAAATGTATATGGATGTCCCGCCCTTCAAGCAGATTCCCTTCTTCTTCTCCACAATCCAGATTAAGCTTTGCTGCCCTTGCTCTTACCTAATAATAAAATTAAGTAAATAAACAAACACACACTTATATAGATAGCAATTGAAGAGGAGATACCCAAGTCAAAGCAAAAGAAACAGTGTAACAGGTTGCCCAAAAACAACAAAAACCACATTGCTTACCAATTTTAAGAAATAATGTGTATAGAAATAGAAAACAGGAGATATTGAAGGAGATCGTGCTGCGTTTCAGCTTTGTGATACTTCTAAATCTGATTTATTACACGACAAACCTAATCTACTATGTGATAAAGAAACAGCTGCAACAAACCAATAATAATAAGCATATGAACATCTGTCCAAAACGATGCTGAACTCTCATATTTCTCATGCTACACATTGATAATCTAACACCACATAACGAAAATTCCACAATTCAGATATTACTCACAAATTCAAACTTTATATTCTGTTTCAGATATAAGCAAAATCGAGTTACTAGATGATGAATAAACATATACGCAAACTCAAAGAAGATGATGATAAATGGAAGTAGAATAGGGGTGATGGTTGAGTACACGAGTCCAAGCAAGAAGTACAACTGTAATCGAGGCTCGGTTACAGGCCAAAGCAATGAACCAGGATCCATGGTTTCCTCTGTCTTCTCCGGGATGGCGACTGATCCAAGAACTCTTTTAGTTGCTGAAGCGCGGTTCCAGTTATGATGCTTCCGAGAAACACATTGAGATGTAAAAAAAGATGAAAGAGATTAGAATGTCGCATACGAAGATACTTCCTCCGTATGGAGCCTAAATAGAACTTGGATCAAAGAGATTAGAAGGTCGCATACAAATAGTATAAAGCAAAGAATAATTTGATTTATTACCGATAGATCTTTGAGGAGGTGAAGTGTGAAGAAAGCTATGGGGGCTAGGTTTCCTTTACGATTCTAGGGTTTGATGAATTGTGTTAGTTGAACGACACATCCCAGGCGACAATTGCTTGCTCTTTCATGGGACCTTCTTTGAGAATTTTAACAAACACCGAGCATACACCAGCGTTCAACGCTCTCAGGATTACGACCAAGCAATCCAATTGTAGACACAACATTCTCCTGACCTTGTGGGGATCGAGAAATGAAGGAGAAGAAAATGTAGAGAGAGAAAAAAAGTATGAGAACCATTTGAAGAAGTTAACGAACTTAGATGAGAAATTAGGGCTCGTATGAAGCTGTATCTCTTCCGTCGAGTACCGCTATGGGTTTGATCTGTTCAAAAGACGGGATTATATTGCGATTTTGTTGTGGGAAAAAAGAGGATTGGTGATGATATTAGGGTATTTTTGGGTATTAGAGTGACAGAGATAGAGAGAGAGAAAGAGAGAGAGAGAGAGAGAGGGAGAGAGAGAAGAACGATGGAAATAAGGCAGAGGGTAACAATGGCGGCCTTTCAAACTTTTGGGATTTTCGTTTCCCTCCAGCTGCAAAAGAAGAGAACGCGCCTTTCATTAAAAAAAATATAAAGCGACATTTCTAGACGACACCCATTTTTAAATAAGTGCCCTCCGTGTTTTTATTTTTTTGTTCGACATTAATTTTAGGGCACGCATAAAAGCGTATCCACTATCCTTCAAATTTTAGAAGAGATAACATTATTTTTAGGGCACACGCTTTTGCGTATCGTAAATCACCGCGTGTCATTGTTTGCGCGTCATTAAAGGGCTGTTTTCTAGTAGTGAAAGTCACTTCTTTAAAAGTTGTCATTAAAGAATAGTAGGTTTCATAAAATGAAGAGTGTTCAACTTTATGAACCATTAAAACTCATAAGTTACAAATTTGAAGAGTCTTGAAATAGTTTCAAAACTTGCCCTCAAGTTTTGGAATTTGTAAAGTCTTACACTTTAATTCCAAATTAATTCTTAAAAAAAAAAGGTTAAAAATTCAAACTTTATGGACTTCATTAAATTAATTAAAGTGTTTAATTAAAAGAGTTAATAATTCCATAAAGACATGATTTTGTTAGAGTGCAAAGTCATGCTTGGATGTAGTGTTTTAGGCTTTCCTCTTTGTATGTGTAAGTAGGTTAAGTCTTTCCTATAAATAGGAAGTGAGTGACTCCCATTTTGTAAGTGAACCATTTGGAGTGTTAGACTAGAGAGAGAAACTTTGTACAAACCCAATTGTATATTCTTTCTAGATCTAATAAGAGCATACAAAGATTTATTTACTCCTTGTGTTCTTGATTTTACATGATGATTCACTAGATCTTTCTAATTCCGCACATGCCATCATAATCAACACCACTACAATTGGTATCAGAGCGGATGTTCTTGATTTGATCAAGAATTGATCCTTGATGGCTATCTTGATTTGGTGATTCTTCATGTTCTTATTGATCTTCGTGTTTTGAGAGTGTTTTGTGTTCTAAGAAATCGAATTTTTCTTTGATTTGATCCATAATTCGACTTTCTCTCTCTAGAATACTTGTTTGTTTCACTTTCTCTCTCTAGAGATCTCCTTGATTTACATTTTCTCTCTCTAGAAAACCTAAGTTCATATCATTTGATTCGAAAGAAAAGAAGCAATTATGGAGAAATGGATGATACGTAGTGAAGATGTTCAAAGTGAATGCTCATTTGAATATCTTCTTTATAACTTAACTGTTGGATTGAAAAGTGAACGTGATATTGTTGTAAATGGAGAAAAGAATGAAGTTGGAGAATTAATTAGTTGCCCAATTTTTCGAACCAAACATTTGTTTAATCGTTTGGTTACAACATATCAAAAGAGACGAAGAAATAGAAGAGATGGAGAAGTCATAAAAGGAATTTCTCGTGCTGAATGCAAATATGGAAGTAATAAACTTAAATATTATGCAGATTGTCGTGAAGCTCGGGATGGTGTTGTTGATGATGATGATGTTCAAGAAAAAGGTGTTCAAGTTGATTTTCATGATGAAAAAGTTTTTTGCTCGATTGGAGTTCAAACCGATGATATTTTGTGTTCTTGTGATTCGTTTGAAGGAATGATTCCTTATCGGAAGCCGGTGGTTCAAGAAATTCACAAATATCAAACTCCAAAAGATTTGATTCAAAATCAAAATGTTCATGTTGTTGAAAGTGGGTTTGTTCATGAAGTCAAGTCTTCTAGATGCAAAAAGATGAGAAAGAAAAAGAAGAAGAAGATGAATCGGAAGAACAAGCGGGTTTACTCACAAAAATCGTCAAATGTTGTGAAGCCGAAATCCGTGAAACAAATTTGGGTTCCAAAGCAACAATCTCCAAAGGTTGAATTGAATTTGAAGTCAAAACCCAAAAGTGTTGGTGGTTCTTTTGAAGATGTTCTTGGATCGTTGAAGAACACGAAGAACACAAAGAACGAGTTGTACATCTCGCATGGTGGGTGGTACAATGTTCGATTTGGAGATTTTCTCATTCCGACAAAAGAACCAAGATCTTCCAAATTTGATTCGTTTGTTGAAAACGGAACTCGATTCGTCAAAAAGGTATCTTAAATTCTTAAATGGATTCCAAAATGTCCATGATTTCGATTCATATTTTTCGTTTTTCATTTTTGATCGATTTGCTTCGTTGGATGTAATCCGTTTTAACCCCATTGATGATCCTATAAATTTTTTTATCAAATCCTAATCCAATCCTATTTGTCTGTTTGATCCGTTTTTAAATTGAAACTGTTCATTTGAATCGAATTTTAAGCCCAATTTCATTTGCTTGTCACTGATCATTAAAATTGAGCCCAACTTTATTTCAATTCGATATCTTCTTTGGTTCTCTACTGACTCGTACACTCTGACGTTCTTTTTTCAATTGTCGATCGACTTGTTCTTGATTCTCGTTTTGATTTCATCTCTAATAATCGACTGATACTATGAATCAATATTGTACTGTTTCTTGGATATCGAGTCGATCTTGGTTTTGTTGATGTATAGAAAATCTTCAATCGAAATCTTGATTTTGAAGAATTTGATAAAGAATTGTTGAATATGTTGAAGAAAAAGTGGAATATTCTCTGTTTGATCTGAAAATCGTTGATAGATTCATGGATTTGTGTTTGTCAACCGAACAATTCTTAAAGTCAAAGCTAAACGTCAAAATCGGTTTCTTGATGAATCTGGAATTGATTTCGCTTTTGATGTTTTTGTTTTGGGCCATTTGAGAAATCGAATAGGAAAGCGATATTGGAGTCGAACTTGATTTCAAAATTTTGACTTGGAATTGCGATTTTGATTTCGAAAAGTCGGTGTTGGTTTATTGCTTAATATCGACTGGGTTAATCGATTTTGGAATTTTATTGTTGATGTTTTGGTTTGAATGAAAAAGCGATTCCAGAGGTTATCAATTGTTTATTGCTTTGGGTTGCGAATGTCGATGGTTTTGGAATCGATGTGGATTCATTTTGGGTTGAATGAAAAACAAACTATTGTTTTTGAAGTCATAATCGACTGGTAAGAGTCAATGTTCAAAGTCTAGTCTATATTGATTGATGTTGGTACCAAGGAAATGGTTTGGGAATCAATCTCGCTTTGGAATCGTTATTTGGTGAATATCGATTGTTTTGACATATCGACATAGGTGTATGGAATGGTTTGATAAACAGATTGATGTTGAATAAAAAGCGAAGTGTATTTTGATTTCAAAATGGGGATGATGAAACATAGTCTGAGAAATTAATATTGGGAAGTGACGATGAACGAAGACCAAAGATTTTGAAATCGATTGTAATTGATATCGATTTTGGGGAGTCGATAGTTTTGAAATGAACTGGAAAGATTTTGGAGTAGACATTTGAAGAATTGAATGATTTTGATATGCTATTGGTTCGATAGTTGACTGGAACCAAAAGAAATTTTGATGTCGATTGTTGATTCTTCAAACATGATTTTGCATTTGGTTAACTGGTTTGAAGGCCAAGAATATTCGCATCTGGGTCTCAATTAATTTCGCATATGAGGTTGTATGGATTGGAGTTAAAGATGCGAAGGTGATTAAGGTTGAAATTTAGTTCGCATTTGGTTAAATTGGGTTAAGATGCGAAGTATTTTCATCCATGGTTCGCATTCATGTTTCACGTGCGAAGAATTGAAGATGCGAAGTATTTTACTGTATAACATGAATTGGGGAAGAAAACAAATAGTTTCGAATTTGGCCCCTTATATTTTCACGAAATGGCAAAATTAGCCCAGTTTCGCAAGTTTGAAGAAAATGCAGAAATTTTCAAAATGAGTACCTGCAGTTTCTGATTTTTGGCAACAAATACCCAACTTCGCATATGGGTAATAAAAGCTGAGAAATTGCAGAATTTTCAGTTCTGGTCCTGTAGTTTGTGCGAATTTACGCTTTATGCCCGGTTTTGCAAATGGGCTAGAGTTTTGCATATTTGACTGTTTTTGGTGCAACGGGTCCCTGCAAGTTTCAGAAAATGACAATTTCTACCCGATTTTTGAAAAATCTTGCAACTTTCACCCAAAAAGTCAAAAATTTTCATAAATTGGAAAATTTTTGTGGCTTTTTCATGACTGTTTTTGGTACACATCAAGGGGGAGTATTGTGAAGACTATTCCTCGAGCGCTTCTCATCCTTAGTGGTTTGATAATCATTTTTTGATTATAAAAAGGGAGAGTGTGATGGGTATTTGAAGCTTCTCGGGTTTGTCGAATATTCATTTACAGATTTGAAGACCGGTGTTACTTCGAGGGGGAGTTTGGTCTTGATCGCGCTAGGTCGTTGGAGATTAAAGCCGGACATCAAATCCTAACTTTGAGGGGGAGAATGTTAGAGTGCAAATTCATGCTTGGATGTAGTGTTTTAGGCTTTCCTCTTTGTATGTGTAAGTGGGTTAAGTGTTTCCTATAAATAGGAAGTGAGTGACTCCCATTTTGCAAGTGAACCATTTGGAGTGTTAGACTAGAGAGAGAAACTTTGTACAAACCCATTTGTATATTCTTTCTAGATCTAATAAGATCTTACAAAGATTTATTTACTCCTTGTGTTCTTGATTTTACATGATGATTCACTAGATCTTTCTAATTCCGCACATGCCATCATAATCAACACCACTACAGATTTAAGTTTAATTAAATTAAGAGTATAGTTTAATTAATTGATTAAACCACCAAGTATTTTAAATGTTTAAAATACACCCTTATACTATTATTATAATTTTAATTATATAGATATGTATAAGAATAAGTCAATCTTACCATTAGTAGGCCTCATTCACGAAGCCGGTCTATAAGGGGGTATAAGGTTACTGCCTATAAAATGGCGTTTAATGGGTGTCCACTCTCACCCACCGCTTCCTTAACTGGTGGAGGGTCGTTAGCCGAAAAGGTAGGATATGACCTTAATCCTCATTAAAAGTATAATGAAATTATAAAGTAACTATACCTTAATAATTCCCAATCTTAGCTACTTTAGGAAAATGTGAATTTAGTGCTAACCCATAAAATTACACTTTGTACCTTACCAAGTCGTTAGTGGAGCGGGTGTGGTTAATCGGCACACTAATAAGGACTAGTAAGTGTGGCAAGGGGTAACTTGACCTTATTATAGATTGGTGGAGCTGTGTGTCTAAACGACACATCGATTAGGTGATAAAGTTAAGGGTACCAAGTCAATTTGTATGGTTATTCACACCTTGTTTGTGATCCTCGGCATCCCAGTCACAAAATTGAGAGGTCACAATCGAGATTCAAACATGCCATTGAAAGTTCAATGTATCTCAAAAGATCTAGGAGTTTCAAATCCAATTAAAACTTAATTATATTTCGTTTTTCATGGTGGAAATTGGTAAATCTTCATTTACCTACCTTCAACTATTTTATAACTTGGATTACGGCATCCCTCTTCCAGTTATAAATAGGTTGTTGGATCGTAGCCTTAATATTTCATATTGGGTGTTATATTAAGGACTTTAAATCAACTAACTTGAATTTCTCCCATTATAGATGTCTAGTTTAGACAACTATGGTCTTCCCAAATCTTTAGGAAGAAGCTTCCTAATGAAGATGATATCCCCAATGGCAACCAAGGTGAAAGATCAATCCCTTTGTTGTGCATTAGTGGGACTGGAAATCATACTTCACTTCCTCTACCTCCTCCAATAAATCTCCCTATCCCACAAGTTTCAAGACCTGATAAGTTCTAGGTCACTCAATCCCTATTGGCAAACAAAGTCTATATGTGCTTAGGTGTTGGAGATTAAGTCACATATTGACAAGCCGGGAGAGTCGGGTGTCGAAGTCTCAAGGTAGCTGGATGTTGACTTGGTCACTCCTTGATGACAGATCATGACATGAACCTTAATGATCTTACCTCTTTGCTTGATGATGCTGAATCAGCAATGATTTGGAGCATTAGTAAAGCAAAATTTGATTGGAAGATCAACTTCCCAAACTTCCATGGACATTGACAATGATAACATTGGAAGTCCAGAAAACCTTTCTCTTCCCAATTGAAAGGGATTGGCCATAGTCAACTCGGTTGACCAAATGGTAAAGAGAAAGGCTAAGTCTGTGATAGTCCCGTGTACCGTTTCCAAAGAGTCCATAGGTTTCTGTTGCCAAAGGAAGGGCATTGGTTGCGAATCTGCCAAATTTACCTAAAAGTCTATAAGGATAGTAAAGTCAAATGTTTGACTCTACTTCAGGTAAAGTCCATTGTCTAACTCTATTAAGTTTCTATTATGAGATTCTTATTGCATGATGTGACTGGGTCACATGTTGATGTTTTAAGAATCAAAGAAAAGTGAAGAAACTTAAAGGAAGTATATGCTGATTCTGATCGCGAAGAGGAATTTTGATCGCATAATTCGGTGATCAGAATTTTGAGCTGTTACTTAAGAGTTGAGACATATTGCTTAGGAATAGATAACAACAAGTTTTTCATATGGGTTGTAAGGATAAGTTTACCGTAAAGTTTTAAAATAAATGAAAAGTTTTGATTTTATTTATTTTAAGTATCCTTACAATGGCATTTGTGAAAAATTGTTGATTATATGTTTCCATTAATAGCAATAATTGAAAATGAATTTGATTCTTTCATTTGTGGTAGTATCATAATTTACCAAATAAGGAAAGATTCTCATCACCCAAGTTTCAGTTAGATAGAAACTTGGAATCATGCAACTTGTATTGTATGATGAATGAGAAGTTTTCATCTTTGGGAAATTGAGACTAATTCCTTGTTCACATGTACATGTGAGTCAAGTGAAGGACTAAAAGATTGGGTACACTTGGTTGTGTGCTGGTCAGGTCCACCACAAAGGTTGATTGTAACGCCCCGTTCCTAAGAGTACTAAATTGTGAGTCCCCAGGATTTAAGAGAAATGGTATTTTGATCATCTTGTGGGAAAAGTGGAATAATGAGGGCCAAGTATGAAATTTTGGGGACTCGCCGAGTACGCCCAACGTAAGCTGGGATTACGCTCAGCGTAAGGCGTAAGTGGACGCGGGTGCAAGGTTGAGTACACCCAGCGTACTAGAGGTACGCCCAACGTACTCTCAGAGTTCTAAAACACTAAAATTAGGGTCAGCCACTATATAAGGAACATGTTGGTGCATACCCTAGCCTCCATAAGCTCTCCCTTAACCTCAGAAACCCTAAGATAGCCGTCCCACCTCCTTGTTTGGGTGTGTTTGGTCTTGGAAAGCTTGGATTAGCAAAGGACAGCATAAAGGAAGAAAGAAGAAGTTGTCAAAGAAGGAGAGAAACGGCTGGAGCTTATAGATCTGGGAAGACATCATCCTTTGAAGCCTATTTAAGGTATAAAGCTTCTTGCTTGACATTCATATTGTGTAGATCTATGTGTTGTGAAGCTTTGACACCATTCTTGTCCCAAAAGTCCCCATTTTGATGCATGTTTTGAGTTGGTCGAGGTTATCTGTCCTTTCAGACCTTTGGAGAGGTCTTGAGTGAGAAAAATGAGGTCCCAAGGGCTGTGGTTGTTCCATTTGTGAGATATGTGGGTCTTAATGGATTAAGACGTTGGATTAAGAGCTTTATGGACGTCCCAAGTGATAAAGTTTGAGACTTTATGAATCTTAGGCATATTTGGCCTAGGGATCTGAAGTTTGGGCTTAAGAGCTTAAGCCATTAAGAAGTCATGAAGACTTAATGAGTAGCGAAGTTACGCCCCGCGTAGCGAGTTAGTGCCCCGATCCCTTGTTGCGAATCGGCGTGTACGCCCAGCGTACCAAGGACGGTACGCCCAACGTACTCCCTCTGTTGGGTTTTCATTTTGGGCCTTAGGGTTTGGGCTGTTATTTGGGCTGCTGGATTTTGGGCCGTGACTGGACATTATGGTTAGAGTATTATGGGACCATTGGTTGTTATGGATCATGAGTTTAGGCCCATTTGGTGAGGCGGGCCCAATTTAGTAAATTGGGCCAATAGTGGGCTTTGCTTCAGACTTTTGGACTTTGGGCCATTGGTGGGCTTGGGAGCTTACCTAGTGTTGGGCCGGATTGAGTTAAGGGTAAAATGGTCAATTTACCCTTGGAAGAGTATTGTGCTTGGCCTAATGTTTATTTGTGCTATGTTGGCTAGTTCGGGATTTTCGATGAGTCGGTGATTTGAGAATCTGCTTCTTCAGTTCAGAGTTTCAGCAGTGCGAGGTGAGTTATCCTCACTATATCAATAGGGTCTAAGGCACCAAGGCTGGCCCTTTATCGGATTGAGATCCGGGTATTGTCGTTATGTTATTGCTTTGGTATGTTTGCATCCTGGTAGCTAGGATGGGGTATGATAGAGACCTGGTTGAGGTCGGTAACCTGATATGTAGGGTGATGCTATGCTAGTGACCGGTTAGGTCGGTATCCTGGTTAGGATGATGATATGCTATGTGATTTGTTTGATCGGCTTGTTGACTGCGAATTGTTATATGATTGTATGTTTATGTGCACATGGTTGTTTAGACTGGAGTTGGGTTGAGGCGGGTCCTGCTTTGTGTTGTAGGCCAAGATACCCAGCCCGAAACGGTTGTCCCGAAGGCCCAGCGAGCGGTCTGGATAGGCTGTAGGCCCCAAGAGGGCGGACCAGACGTGCCAAGGCTCGGAGAGTGGACCAGGCTGACTGAAGGCCCGGTGCGGGCGGACCAGTCATACTGTAGACTCAGAGAGTGGACCAGGTGGATTGAAGGCCTGGTGCGGGCGGACCAATCACACTGTAGACTCGATGTATATGGCTAGACCCGGAGGGTGGACCAGGTGTACTGTTGGCCGGTGCGGCGGACTAGTCACACAGTAGACCCGAAGTGCATGGCTATTTTGTGATCGGATATGATATGGCATGTTATGCGTGTATGGTATATGTGGTTGGTATTTTGGGGATATCTCACTAAGCTTTCGGGCTTACAGTTGTGGTTTTATGTTTTTCACGTTTTTCTGGAGACCGTGGCAAGGCGAAGGTGTGATCGTACCGCTCCTCATGTTTATGTTGTGATGTGATTCTGGGAGTACTCTAAATAAATTTTATTGAAAACCTTTTTGTAATAATTTAATGAAATCATATTGTTTTTGAAAAGTTTAAATTGGTTGGAATATTTCGGTCATTACAAGTTGGTATCAGAGCCTTGGTTTGAGTGAATTGGAGAAACACTCGTGTAACTCCAGTCTCAAATCGAGGAGGGTTTTCAAAAGAGAATTTAAAATGGTTTTCAAAATGAGTAAAGGAGGACGCGGAGGTACGATCAGCCGGAGCCAGTAAGTAACCCCAAAATAAAATACATGATATTTGTTTTGAGCATTGATAGAATAGCATGCTAGTGCTAGGCTAGGGATCTTCAGGATTTCTTGACAATGTTGCCTGATTTATGATGCCTGTTAGCCTAGGGTTTCCCTGTGGGAGATTTCCAGTGTTTCTCTAAGCTGTGAGGGTTGAGCGCTTGTTTTGTATGTTTTCACTAGAGGTGTTGTGGTAGTACTTCATACAAATATGGGTAGGTGTGGAAGGTAGTATGGGCCCGTACTACTGAAAGCACACGACCCATACGCGTATCAGGGAAACCATGACCTCTAGGGTTGGGTTGAGAGTTGGTTCCCGGGTTGGTAGGAAGTGTCTGAGATTTTGTGGTGTTTTTCAGTATGGAGATTCCGAGGCATGCTGGGAGTGGATCCGGGTCAGGATCGGGAGCAGGAGAGGGAGTTCCGGGCGGGTCAGTACCGCCCGAGGTTATTGGTCAGATGAGCACGTGCGAGTTGGATGCGAGGATTCGTGAGATCCTACATGATGAGATTGCTGCGTTGTTCCGGCCTAAGTTGCGGGAACTGTCTGGGTCGATCAAGACCGCCATGGTTGAGTATTTTGATGAGCGCTATGCAGCTCTCACAGAGACGGCTGCCGCGGCGGCTACAACAGCTGTAGTAGCGGCAGGGGGACGAGCTGGTCGGGGTTTTCAGTATCGGGACTTCGATAATACGAAGCCTCCTACCTTTGATGGAGTTCAGGACCCAATTGTTGCTATGAGATGGTTATCAGACGTGGAGGGGTGTTTCTTCATGTGTTCGTGCCCTGCTGATCAGAGGGTGAGGTGTGCTCTAAACCTGTTGAGGCTCGAGGCGAAGGATTGGTGGAGATTGACCACGGGGTCATTTTCGGATGCACAGAGGGCTGCGGTTTCATGGGATCAGTTCAGAGAGATGTTCAACACTTGTTATGTTCTGCGTGTTGAGAGAGAGAGAGAGATTGGCTTAGGAATTCCTTGAGCTGAAGCAGGGTTCGGAGTCGGTGACTGAGATCACCAGGATGTTCACTGAGAGGGCGATGTTTTGCCCTGAGTTCGCTTCGGAGCAGGCTCAGATGTCTCGATATCTGAGCATGCTCAAGAGGGATATCAGACAGTTTGTGTCTACGCAGAGGTGCGAGACTTTGTTGGAGTTGCAGGAGGCCGCCAGGTGGCGTGAGTTAGAGATTGAGTTGCAGTTGCGTGAGCTGAGGCAGGCTCCGGTGCAGTCGGAGCTGGCGCCGAAACGGTCCAAGACCGTTGATTCTAGGGTGGGAGATCAGAGCAGCCATGCTTGTGGGAAGTGTGGGAGGGGTCACACCGGAGTTTGTAGGTCCGGTGGTGTATGCCACAAGTGCGTAAAGGAGGGGCACTATGCGAGGGATTGTCGGCAGTCAGTGCCGGTTTGGGATTTGAGGATTTGTTATCATTGTCATCAGGTTGGGCACTTGAGGGTCAACTGTCCACAGCTTGCTGCAGGACCGGTGCAGGCGCCAGCGCTGGCCACTTTGAGGATCACGGGTGGAGGTCAGGGTGGAGCGGAGCCCCCAAGGGCTCACGGTCGTGCTTTTCAGCTTGCAGCAGAGGAGGTCAGAGCAGTGCTGGATGTAACTGCGGGTATGTTTCTTTCTTGATGTCTTGTTTGTCTTGTGGTTATTGTGGAGTATTGTTTATCTGCTAGTCTCATTGTGTGGTTTTCGGTGTGGTATTCGTTGTTCTTTGAGGGTTATGGTTTGGTTATCGGTTAGTGTTGGGAATTTCGTTGGTCATCATTTATTGGGGTTATTAGTGGAAATATGGCGTCTGATTTGAGGGATGGGTAGCATCTGCATTCTGAGGAGTGGTTAGCTGCAGATTGAGTTTCTTTCAAGCTCGGGTCGATCAGCGTTGATATGTGTTTTTGTGAAGGTTGTTTGCGCTTGCGGGACGCAGTCCGCGTGAAAGTGATTATGTTGTGTAAGGTTGTTGTGGGAGGTCGATGATGGCGACCGGTGATTGATAGTCAGTGCTATAAGTGGGGGAGAATTGGAAAATTCTCCGGAAGATCGATGAGCATGAGAGGTTGGGATTCAACAATATTCGGTCAGCCAAGAGCGTAGGCTGGTATGAGTAAGTGGGAGGCATGCAGGGCGGGATACAGACCAAGGGTACTTGATTGTGGAGGGCCTGGGATCAGGCCGGGATTGAGTTTGTGTGATGGAGATAGAGTTCGGAACCCCTAGAGGGCTAGAACAGTATGCATGGGAGGAATTTCCCGGAGAGATAACTCGGAATGATGAATGCTAGTTGCGCGGTCTGGATAGACTCAAGGCCGATAGGCGTACTAGTCAGGCCGAAGGCTCAGGGAACGGTCCAGCCAGACTGTAGGCCCTGGAGGGTGGTCCATATTAGCTGAAGGTTCTGATAGTGGTCCAGATTGGATGAAGGCCTGGTAAGGCGGTCCAGTCATGCTGAAGAATCTGCAGGTATTGTTAGACCGGTTCGAGGAAATGGATTGAGTATGTTGCGATGTGTTAGCATTAGAAGGTCTGGCCCCGGGTATTGATCTTGATTAGTGGAGATGGTGCATGGACTCGAGAGTCCTTGCGAGCAGATTCAGAGCATGTGTGTTGCATGGATAGCGGTTATGCTATAAGGGAGTAGTGTAGCATTGGGCGAGCACCGTGGCACTTGTCGCAGTGACAAGGCGGCCAAGTGGATTTCCTTTGTAAGGAAAGAGAGAGGAATGTAGCTCCGAGGGGGAGTGTAAATTCACGGACGTGAAAGCAGCAGCGCAGAGTTATGATTGGAGTGGTCCAATTATGGTCATTGAGCTACGTGATTGCGGCAGTGGTATGGGATCACATCCGGTTTGGATGTCTGCTGAGGTCGCGGAAGGAATTCTGCAGGTGTAGAGCCAAGAGGCTCAAAAGGGATGCAGGGATAGATTCTTGGACTCCCGGTTTGATTCTGATCAAGGAATTGTGCATGTAGTGGTGGTTCATCCTGGGGGATGTTTGGAGGTGTCGTTAGTGTGACGGGTTTTCCTAACCCGAGGGTGTTAGAGCTAGTGCAGCATGTGCATGCGACTGCAAGATGAGAACTCATGGGAGTTGCTCTGAGGCTGAAGAATGTGTTATTCTGTCAGCATGGGATGGATAGAGTTGGACTCCGATCGGGAACCCGGTGGTTTAAGGTTATATCTAGCTCGTAAGAGCCAAGTGATTGTTGTGATCAGGATTGAGAAAAGTTCCATGGAGTGGTACTCGGTTGATAAGTGTGGAGCCTGATAGGTGTGGTTATCAAAGGTTGAAGTCGGTGGCCGGCTTGAGGCGGTAGTCAGGACACCGCTAGAAAGGAGAAAGTGAGTTTCGGGTTTCGATGGTTGCTTCTTGAGGAACCTGGTTGGGTTAATGCCAGGTGGTGCGTGGCGGGAGAAGTTCTGGAGTAGAGACGCCGAAGGCTTCGAGGGCGAAGCCTAGTTTAAGTGGGGGAGAATTGTAACGCCCGTTCCTAAGAGTACCAAATTGTGAGTCCCCGGGATTTAAGAGAAATGGTATTTTGATCATCTTGTCAGAAAAGTGGAATAATGAGGGCCAAGTATGAAATTTTGGGGACTCGCCGAGTACGCCCAACGTAAGCTGGGATTACGCTCAACGTAAGGCGTAAGTGGACGCGGGTGCAAGGTTGAGTACGCCCAGCATACTAGAGGTACGCCCAGCGTACTCTCAGAGTTCTAAAGCCCTAAAATTAGGGTCAGCCACTATATAAGGAACATGTTGGTGCATACCCTAGCCTCCATAAGCTCTCCCTTAACCTCAGAAACCCTAAGATAGCCGTTCCACCTCCTTGTTTGGGCGTGTGTGGTCTTAGAAAGCTTGGATTAACAAAGGAGAAGTTGTAAAAGAAGGAGAGAAACGGCTGGAGCTTATAGATCTGGGAAGACATCATCCTTTGGAGCCTATTTTGAGGTATAAAGCTTCTTGCTTGACATTCATATTGTGTAGATCTATGTGTTGTGAAGCATTGACACCATTCTTGTCCCAAAATTCCTCATTTTGATGCATGTTTTGAGTTGGTCGAGATTATGTGTCCTTTCAGACCTTTGGAGAGGTCTTGAGTGAGAAAAATGAGGTCCCAAGGGCTATGGTTATTCCATGTGTGAGATATGTGGGTCTTAATGGACTAAGACCTTGGATTAAGAGCTTTATGGACGTCCCAAGTGATAAAGTTTGAGACTTTATGAATCTTAGGCATATTTGGCCTAGGGATCTGAAGTTTGGGCTTAAGAGCTTAAGCCATTAAGAAGTCATGAAGACTTAATGAGTAGCGAAGTTACGCCCCGCGTAGCGAGTCAGTGCCCCGATCCCCTGTTGCGAATCGGCGTGTACGCCCACCGTACGAAGGAGGGTACGCCCAGCGTACTCCCTCTATTGGGTTTTCATTTTGGGCCTTAGGGTTTGGGCTGTTATTTGGGCTGCTGGGTTTTGGGCCGTGACTGGACATTATGGTTAGAGTATTATGGGCCCATTAGTTGTTATGGATCATGAGTTTAGGCCCATTTGGTGAGGTGGGCCCAATTTAGTAAATTGGGCCAATAGTGGGCTTTGCTTTAGACTTTTGGACTTTGGGCCATTGGTGGGCTTGGGAGCTTACCTAGTGTTGGGCCGGATTGAGTTAGGGGTAAAATGGTCAATTTACCCTTGGAAGAGTATTGTGCTTGGCCTAATGTTTATTTGTGCTATGTTGCCTAGTTCAGGATTTTCGGTGAGTCGATGATTCGAGAATCTGCTTCTTCAGTTCAGAGTTTCGGCAGTGCGAGGTGAGTTATCCTCACTATATCAACAGGGTCTAAGGCACCAAGGCTGGCCCTTTATCGGATTGAGATCCGGGTATTGTCGTTATGTTATTGCTTTGGTATGTTTGCATCCTGGTAGCTAGGATGGGGTATGATAGAGACCTGGTTGAGGTCGGTAACCTGATATGTAGGGTGATGCTATGCTAGTGACCGGTTAGGTCGGTATCCTGGTTAGGATGATGATATGCTATGTGATTTGTTTGATCGGCTTGTTGACTGCGAATTGTTATATGATTGTATGTTTATGTGCACATGGTTGTTTGGACTGGAGTTGGGTTGAGGCGGGTCCTGCTTTGTGCTGTAGGCCAAGATACCCAGCGCGGAACGGTTGTCCCGAAGGCCCAGCGAGCGGTCTGGATAGGCTGTAGGCCCCAAGAGGGCGGACCAGACGTGCCAAGGCTCGGAGAGTGGACCAGGCTGACTGAAGGCCCGGTGCGGGCGGACCAGTCATACTGTAGACTTAGAGAGTGGACCAGGTGGATTGAAGGCCTGGTGCGGGCGGACCAATCACACTATAGACTCGATGTATATGGCTAGACTCGGAGGGTGGACTAGGTGTACTGTTGGCCGGTGCGGCGGACTAGTCACACAGTAGACCCGAAGTGCATGGCTGTTCTGTGATCGGATATGATATGGCATGTTATGCGTGTATGGTATATGTGGTTGGTATTTTGGGGATATCTCACTAAGCTTTCGGGCTTACAGTTGTGGTTTTATGTTTTTCAGGTTCTTCAGGAGACCCTGGCAAGGCGAAGGCGTGATCGTACCGCTCCTCATGTTTATGTTGTGATGTGATTCTGGGAATACTCTAAATAAATTGTATTGAAAACCTTTTTGTAATAATTTAATGAAATCGGGTTGTTTTTGAAAAGTTTAAATTGGTTGGAATATTTCGGTCGTTACATTGATAAGATTATTCATTATGATTTACTAAAGTTTAGTAAATATGGTTATACTTACAAGTTTAAGTATAATTCTGGATCATTGAAGAGTTTCAATGATAGACAGAATGAGTAAGAAGAATCAAATAAGGCAAAAAGATAAAAGCTTCTCCAATCTGAAGAGATGGGAGAGTACTTGGGTATTTTGTTTTATGATTATCTTAGTGATTATGAAACCATATCACAATTGATCCTCTAAGGACACCTTAGTTCATTTGTTTGGCTAAGGAGAGGAATCATGAGTTGTTGAAATGGTTAAATCAAAAGATAAATCGTACATCAAAATCAAATCTTAGAGTCATACTCCAAGATTGAGCCATTGAGTGACATAATCTTTAGAAAGTTTATAACACTTATCAAATGTAGAGTAAGATGTGTCCTACTCTTGTACATTTGAGGTTGGTTAGTTGTGATGTTTTGGATAAAACATAGACCACTAAGACCAATAGTGAGAAGTGTTTAACTTGATAAGAATCCACACTAGCTCTTGAATATTTGTTTTGTCAAGGAATGGTTCTTGACAAAGAGACGTCTTATATGTCAAGAGGACAGCAGGAGTCTAAAAGATTCTGAAATAGTTTCAAGAGCTAATCAAGAGTTTTGTTAATCGCTAGCCCACGACTTGAGGTTTGTAGCCTATCATGTTGACATATTCTTATTTATGTGTCTATTCCAGTTAAAAGTTGATTATGCTTGTGAGTTCTATGAGTTCTCAATTGTTTGCATAACAACCCGGAAGCAATGGTGGGCATTATGCTACCAGGTGGCAAGAAATTAAGATTGAACAAGTTCAGTCTATATGAGTTTGGATTTGTCACTAACCTTGTCTTGTGATTATGAGTATGACAAATTCACATGGATAGGAACACATACACCATAAAAAACTAAGTGTCATAAGGTTTCTCTTTGATTCATGAAAATGATGGTAAGGAAACTCTTTCACTAAGTAGATTTTGAGTAGATAGCAATTGTGAGAATGATAAAAGGTATAAACATTATGATTACGACATCCCTCTTCATAATTGTTTAGACACATAAGTGAGCTATCTAAGGAAAGGTGTATGGTTTTGATAAAGTTTTATCAAAGAAATTGCATATCAGAAATCTGAACTTTGGTAGAAAAGTCAATAAAGTCTTGGTTTCTAGAAGTCCAGTTGATCTCTGGATACATGTCAAAGCTAGTGGGAGCATAAGTGTTATGCTAGTAAGATAATAATCATTATGCTAGTGGGAGCATGATTATTATGTTAAGTGTTGCAAGTCAGCAATATTAATTATAGAAAACAAAAGTTTCAATTCACCTTGAAAAGGTTGTTTTGCTATAATTAAGGGAGAGGATTTTATACTTCACTCCAATTCTACAAGCTTAGAATATATATGAATGTTATGCTGGAATGGTTCAACATAAGGAAATTCTATATATGTTGCGTTCTCAAAATTCAATTATGATTACGGCATCTCTCTTCATAGTTCGAATTATTAAAACATGGCAAATAAAAAATTTTATAGCATAAATCATGTCCCATATGCTTTGGGTATAGGTTTGATTACATGTGCTGTAATATTCATCCATTCTAATTTTCCAAATGCCTAGGGCATTAAGAAGGGAAAAGGGATTAGAACTGGATATGACTAAAATGATTAAGCAATTGTCGAGGACAGTTTGAGGTTTACCAAAGATTGGTTACTCATGGATAATTGGAAGTATAGAGTTAGGACCGTATTGATATATTTTGAAAAGAGGAAACTCTTGTTCAAAAGTGATGGTCAAAATAGGAATATGGAATTGTTTCCATAGGTGGAAGTTACTCTTTGAATCTGTGTAAGATTAGAGAACTTAATGCAAGAAGGATGTTCAAAGGAATGTACTTTGAATTTGAGACTTCATGGAATTGCTTTCCATTGAAATATCCTATAATGCCTGTTGTCAAGTCTTTGTGACTTTTATGCATAGTCATTACAGAGGGATCATTGCATATAAGTAAATGGCAAGAGTTTGGTATTCTTACATTTACAATAAGGATTGGGATTGTGAAATGAGAATCAATGAAGTCGTGTTCAATTAATATATTTCACAAAGAGATGACCATATGTAAACATAATGTGCATACTTGGAGTATGGCATAGCTATTGTTTAGAGAAACATGGTATGCATGCTTGGAGCATGGCATCGCTACTGTTTTAATTCAAGTACTAAGTTGATTAATCGAAACATGAATAATGAGTAATCAATATGGTTCTTAGATAAAAGGGTTTTATTTACACTTAAGAGTTTGTGGCCATATAGGATTAGTATTATTTTTATGTTTCAGTTTGCATGTTTTTACTTCCAGAATAATTATGTTATTATTCAAATCATCCACAGTCAGTCAAACTTTGGAAGTAAGTATTGATTTAAGACTGTCATGAATTTGGCTTGTATGATTTGTCTAAAGTGCTTTCCATAATGCAATGGTTGCTACAACATTCATGAGTACTCATAAGGGCTGAGTATTGGATTCAACCCACACTCACTTGCATCACTTTATGGAATTTATCTCGAGTGATCGTGAGACGGTAATATCATATAAATCTTCAAACCTAGAGATATGAGTTGTCGACTATGAGTTGGTTATTCATTGATTGCATCACTTTATGGCACTTATGATTATTAATATATTATAAGTTCTAATATATTAATAATAGTATTATTTAATTAGTCTTGATCAAATATTAATTTAAGTATTAATTTGGTGATCAAGTTGAAACTAATTAAATATATGGGGTTGATTATGACAATCATCTAAACTTTTATAGTGGATTAAATGATCCATGGTTTATGGGTTATGGATATAACCATTTGGAGCTCCATGGATAGTCCATGGGAGTTACAAACCCATGGGTCATGAGAATGGAAGAGTCATGACAATTATGAGTCTTCATGATGAAACCCTAATTGTGACACCACTATAAAAGGGACCCCATGGCTAGGAAAATCGGACCTAGAGTATTCTTGTGAGGGCATAACCGATTTTGAAGTGTAGAAGTATTCTCTCTAGTTACTCCAAGGTTGTGGTGTTGTGTGAAGCATTTGAGGCACAACATTTGGGGTGCTAGGCTCACAAAGTCTTGAAGGAATCCAAGCAACAACAAGGTATGTATTTCTTCTAGTTTTTATGTTTTATGTAATCCCCATTCCATGCTAGTTAGAAAATAACCTTGAAAAAGAAATTTGCATGTATATAGAGAAAACATAGATTCAAGGTTATTAGGGTTGCATGTACACTTAGGAAGTGTTAGAATGCCCAAAACCCATCATTAGAATCTACAAAACCCTCTAGTTGACTCATGTAAACATCTTTAGCCAACTTTACATTAAGGATAGCGGTTTTGACATCCATCTACCATATTTCACAATCATGAATTGCAGCTATGGATAGCATAACCCTAATAGATTTGATCTTAGCTACTGGTGAAAAGGTCTCATCATAGTCAACCCATGAGGTTTTAGTAAAGCCCTTCGCAACCAGTCGTGCCTTGAACATGTGTACCTTCCCGTCCATGTCAGTCTTCTTCTTCAAAGATCCATTTGCACCCAACTATCTTACGACCTGGTACATGTTCAGCCAAGTTCCATACTTGATTGTCATACATGGACTGGATCTCGCTGTCCATTGCCTCTTTCCATATAGCAGACTCAGGGCCCGCCATGGCTTCCTTGTAGTTAGCAGGTTCATCCAAATTTATCAGTGTACTATCACTGATAAATGTATCACCTTCTGCGGTTATATGGAAACCATATAACACAGGTGGAACGCTAACTCGAGTGGAATGCCTAAGAGGTAACAACTCGTCAATTGGTTCAACATGAATTTCTTCCTCGGGTTGAGTGCTAGTGTTAGAGTTTCCTTCATCGCTTGACACTTGAATTTCTTCAAGATCATTTATACTCCCACTGTCCTCTTTGCATATGAGTTCCCTATCGTGGAAAACTCCCCTTCATACTATGAAGACCACCTTCTCACTAGGTCTGTAGAACAAGTATAAAAAGGACTTCTATGGGTAGCTGATGAAAATACATCGCTTACTTCAACGTTCAACCTTGTTGTGAGTCTCTCGTCTAACGAAAGCTTAACAACCCCAAACCTTGATGTGTGCCAACGAGGGAACCTTCCCTGTCCACATCTCGTGAGATGTTTTGACAACCTTCTTTTTCGGGACTAGATTAAGGATATGGGCGACATTCTCTAATGCATACCCCCTGAATAATATCGGAAGCAAAGCTCAACTCATCTTGGAACAAAACATGTCCAACAAAGTTCAATTACGCCTCTCAGCCATACCATTAAGCTGTGGTGTCCTAGGAGGTGTCAATTGTGAAAAAAATCGACATTCCTTAAGATAGTCGTGGAAATCGATAATAAGATACTCACCACCCCTGTCGAATTTGAGCATCTTGATCTTCCATCCCAATTGATTTTCGACTTCATGTTTAAACTATTTAAACTTTTCAAATGTTTCTGACTTACGCTTGATTAAGTAGATATATCCATATCTGCTATAATCATCGGGAAAAGTCACATAAATCTGATTCTCATCCCTTGTGTCGGATCTGAAGGGCCTACACATAGATGTGTATGAGATCCAACAATCACTCATCTCTTTCACAAGTACCAGTGAAAGGTGATTTAGTCATGTTTCCAAGCAGACAAGATTCACATGTATCATCTGACCTTAGTTCAAATGATTCCAACACTCCATCATTTTGGAGTTGGGCAATGTGCTTCTTGTTGACATGTCGAGGATGATAATGCCACAATCACGCTTTGTCTAAACCATTAGACGAATCAATTTGTAACACACTATTTCCTACATTGTCTACAACCATCACAATTTCATATACACCACCACAAGGCAATGCTTTAAAATAAAAAATACCATTATAATAAGCATTAATAGAACCAATTTCATTATTAAAAGAAAATCTAAAGCCTTGTCTGTACAAACCAAGAAAAGAAATAACATTCCTTGTCATTTATGACGAGTAGCAACAATTATTCAAGTCTAAAGATAATGCACTACTAAGCTTTAAAGAATAAATGCCTATCTTGGTAACAGGTGATGATCTCCTATTGCCAATGCCCATTATCAGGTTCATCTTCCCAAGCTCCACATTCCTACTTTTTCTTAGTCCCTACAAGTCAGAGCAAATGTGAAAACCACATCCTGTATCAAGGACCCAAGAATTAGAATGCAATGAATTTTTAGACAAAATAATGTAAATACCTGTCAAGGTAGGCTTAATCTTGCCATCCTTAATGTCTTGCAGGTACTTAGGACAACTTCTCTTCCAATGCCTCTTGTATTGGCAGTAGAAACATGTTGCATCTTTTGGATCTAAGGCAGGGGGATCAGAAGTGGATTTTGTTTCGGGTCTACTAGAAGAAGACCCATCATGAGACTTTCACTTCCAACTTTTCTTAGAGGGAGCTTCCCTCTTTTTCCACTTTCCTTGTCCAATACCCATGACTGGAGCAGCAGCAGTAGGAGGAGTGGATTCAATAGACTTTCCTTTTAATCCACTTTTAGTAGTTCTCAACAAGCCTTGAAGCTTGCTCAATGTGACTTCCACTTTGCTCAAATGATAAATCATTTTGAACTAATCATTAAAAGGAGGTAAAGAGTATAGGATTATGTCAATGGCCAACTATTCATCAAATTTCTCATTTATTTTTAGCAAATGATCCACATATCTCTACATGCATTGCAGGTGGCTCGTGATGGACTCTCCATCCTTCATCTTCATAGTAATGAGTGACTTGACTATCTCGTACCTCTCTCGACGTGCTCTTTGATGGTACTTATCCATTAAGTCCTGGCACATCTCGTAAGACCAATAGTCCTCATAAAACCGTTGTTGCTCAGGAGTCATAGTGGCCACCATGATACACGACACTTTGGTCGCATCCTAGCAGTGGGCCTTATACTCAACTATCTCTCCGGGAGTAGATTTGGACTCATCGATCTCTTTCAGCTCTTTGTCGAGGATATATTCCTTGTCCTCGAAATGCAAGGCCATTCGGATGTTTCGGATCCAATCAGTGAAAATTGACCCATAAAATGTCACCTTTGCATAGATGCCCAAGAGCAAGAAAGTGTTGTTGGAGGAACCAGGAGCATTGTTTGAGGTAGACATCTGCAAAATAAGAAGGACAAGTTTTGATTAGTTAAGGAATCCTTCATATAACACCCAAAATGAAACATTAATTCTAGCATCCAACACAATAATTCACAATTCAGAAGAGGGATGCCGTAATCCTATTATAAATTATATGAATGTAGGTAAATGACGATTTACCAATTCCACCATGAAAACAAAATTTTAAAATGAATTAGGTTTTGAATGAAATGAAATTCCAAGATCTTTGAGATTCATTGAACTATTCAATGACATGTTTAATCTTGATTATGCCCTTTAAGTTTGTTACTAGGATACCAAGGATCACAAATAAGGTGTGAATAACCATGCAAATTAGATTGGTACTCTCCTTGTCATTTACCACCTAATCTATGTGCCGGTTAACGACATATGCTTAATTGATCAACGATAATTTACGAGCTACCTATTGACACCCTTTGTTAGTCTAAGTTAGTGTGTCGGTTAACCACACACGCCCCACTAACGACTTAACAAAGTTTAATGTGCAATTTCATGGATTAACATTAAATTCACATTTTTCTAAAGTAACTAAGATTAGGAATTTATAAAGGTGTTTAGTTACTTTATATTTATCATTATACTAATTAATGAAGATTAATGTCCTGTCCTACCCATTTGGCTAACGACCCTCCACCAATCAAGGTAGCGGTGGGTGAGAGTGGACACCTATTCAACCGCCATTTTATAGGCAGTTTCCTTATATCCCCTTATAGATCGACTTCGTGAATGAGGCCTACTAACGGTAAGACCGACTGTTCTTATACGTATATATAATTAAACGTTTAATCTTATAATAATATAAGGGTGTATTTTAAACTTTTAAAATACTAGGGTTTTTGAATTTAATATTTCAAAATTAAAATTTTAATTAACATTTAAGTTCCAAAACTAAAGGGTGTAATTTGAAACTTTTCAAAATTGCTAGATCAAATTTTATAATTAAATTAATAAAATAATGTTGTCATTATCTTAAAATTTAACCAAATCAATCTTATTTGTTAAGGAAATCAAATTACCATTCATAAAATTAAATTGAAGGCTTAAAAAATGAACTATGGTAATTATCCTAATCCAAATAAGATCTGAAAATCGAAAAATCAGGCATCTGATGAGTCAACTCGTCAAGTCAGGTTATGAACTCGTCGAGTAGACCCAACTCGTTGAGTTCCTCATTAAACTCGTTGAGTTCCACAAACAGATTGCAAATCTGTTGTGCTTGTGCTTTCAACATATTACTATTCCATCAAATACAATTGAAAAACAACCCGGCTCTAATAGCACTGATGGGTTTTGAGCATAACAACACCTTATGTGTTTATGCAACCCTAATTTCTTTGGATCTAAGTTTTTCGCTAATTAAACATGCAAAAAGAAATTCAAAAGCAAAAACCCTAGATCTAGCATATATAATTCGAAATTTACATATGAAAAGGGTTAAGAAGATTACCTTGCTTGTTATATAGCAATAACAAGAATTCATTGCTTGATCTTGACTCTCGAAAGCTTAGTGTCCCAAATGTTGCTCCTCTAATGGCTCAAAGACAGTTGTAGCAAGAGGATGAGAGGAGTGAGGAGGGAATATGCAGAAAACCGGCTATGTTTTTTATGCTCTAAGCATTGGCTGAAAACCCAATGTGAAGGGGTCTTTAAATAGCTGAGGCTGGTAGGGTTTTTAGGTGGAAACCCTAATTTCTTTCTTAGGCCTTAAGAAATCCATGGGCCTCCTATTCTAGAAGCCTTAGACGAATTCTATAGGGCCTCACTATAGATTTCGTCCACTCCATCCGAAAGGAGTCCAGCAGCCCAGTTTTGCAACTATCAATGATTTGCAAAACAGTCCCCTCTCTTTTAATTAGTTCCTTTAATCCCAAAATTGATTCCTAATTAATTTCTGATCTAATACTAATTAAATAATTTCTAATTATTATATTATTCTCACAATATATTAATAAATCATTTATTAACCCCTATCTCTATAAATCATCCTGTCAAGTTGCTAAAGTGAAGGCAACCTAAAACGACCATGCTACTATCAAATCAAGTTCATACCAATTATAGTTATGGGATTGGACACCTAATACGACAATGGATGATTTCTACCATTGATGCGAACAATTTGTGTTTGTGAATAGCTATTATTCAATTTTAACAATCCTTGTTGAAACTAGTGCCAACTATTAGTACATAAGGTTATGGTTCTTGAGGTGCTTCAAGTTCCATGTAGCTCCTACTTGCTTTGCCATTAGCAGCTTGCTTTCTAATAACTTAGACTTAATAAGAATAAGAGAATCTATTCTTAGTGGGTTTGCATATAAGAATCTAAGCCACATTTAGAGTATTATACAAATATATAAATATATATATATATATATATATATATATATATATATATATATATATATATATATATATATATATATATATATTAGATTTTGGGTTTAGAAGCTTTAGTCCAACATCGGCTTCAAATCCATAAAACATTAAGTAATATATGGATGGAACCTTTCCATACTAAATCTTAGGAAGTGTTAATCTACTTATTAGTTGGTATTTGTATTTAATATACAATTAATAGTGACTGAAGTATTATCTCAAAAATATTAAAGGATGATATTTGTACTGATTAGAAAGTAAATCATACCAGGTAAGATTTAATTCATCCTTTAATATCATTAAGGCCTTCGATTAGTTCTTACTGGTTTGTAGCTGAACTTTTGAAACCTTCAACAAAGATTTCACAATTATGTTTTACCAAGTAAAATATAAATAAAGCTACTATAGTTGTTAACAAAGTTGATTTGGTATCTTGTGCTTAATCTCATACATTCATTAGAAAGGAAGTCTTACACCAAGGTGTATAGTTCCTGAATTCTTTTCTCTATATTTTTGTGAAAATATTATTAGGAATCCTTTACATATAAATAAGGTTCACATATTTCAAATAAACTACATTATTTTCCTTCACAGATCCCTTTCTTGAAGTTGGAATATATCAATTCCATTTATATGATAAAGATAACAATGTCAAATATGAGTTTGATCTAAAAACAAGTTTAAGTCAAAAGTGTTTGCATATAGAAGTTAATTTTATTTATGAAATGTTGATATTTACTTCACAACATTATTAAGAGATCTAGTCTCATAAATAGAAGTTAATCAGTTTAGAATATGAATATTATTGTTATGAAAATCGATTAAGTAAACGATCAACATTTGAATAAAATAACTAAGACATAAATTTAGACATGCTAAATTAAAACATACATTGTTCCAAATCAAATATTGTTTTACATTACACGTAATTTATGTTCTAAGCATAAATAATAAACTAAACTCCGAGACTGTAGTTCCAACTTGATTGTGCTCAGCTGGTACTCTTCAGTAAATATCTGCAAACCATTTAAAGATATTAGATTAACATTTAAGTACCAAGTACCTAAGTCTTATATGAAAAATATGAGTTTTATCTATTAGATACAAGAGGTACTTGTCTCTTCCAGACTTTCTTTACAAATAAGAGGAGTAAAACCTCTTCTAGTGTCAAGTCTTTGCACAAAAGGAACAAGATCCATCTATGTGGGCTTTAGTAGATTTCTTGGGCTTAAAGGTGTTCAGTCCATAGAACATGGGCCTCTTAGATCACACTAGGTTACTCTTTTAGCCTTGCATCATTCCAATGTTTAAACTTGCTTTAAATACAATATCTTTTTATTTATTGGAATATTACTTGACCGGTTATATCCTCAGATATATGTTTAAATTATTCAAGACTTCCAAAAAGTCATGAATAAGTATTCCTAGCTTGATGTTAGAAGCATCTTAAGCATCACATTAATGCCTTTACTCGGTATCATGTTCAGGTTTAATTTCTCAAAGAAAATAGTTTAGGACTAGGACCCTTAAGTATATACAATTTCATATCTCTCATGAGATTGTCTCTTAAGACATCAACCGATTCATTGAAGTTGTATCTATTGAATGTTATTGTATTATTAAGTCATTCAAGAAAATGACAATTCATGATAATGATAATGGATTATTTAACTACAAAATTTTAACAAAATTCATTTAGTATTTTCAATATTTAACCTTCATTAATTAATACCCTTTTAGTTTCCAAAAACATTAATTATCAAAGATCCATTTCTTGAAGTTGGAATATGTGAATGCCAGTTATATGATGAAGATAACAATATCAAAAGTGTTTGCATAAAGAACTTAATTTTATTTAGGAAATGTTGATATTTACTTCATAATTCTATTAAGGATCTAGTCTCATAAATAAAAGTTAATTAGTTCAGAATATGAATATTATCATTATGAAAAACGATTAAGTAAATGATCAACATTTGAATAAAATAACTAAGACATAAATTTAGACATGCAAAATTAAAACATACACTGTTCCAAATCAAATATTGTTTTACATTACAAGTAATTTATGTTTTAAGGATAAATAATAAACTAAACTCCGAGACTGTAGTTCCAACTTGATTGTGCTCAGTTGGTACTCTTCAGTAAATATCTGCAAACCATTTATAGATATTATATTAACATTTAATTACCAAGTACCTAAGTGTTATATGAAAAGTATGAGTTCTATCTATTAGACACAAGAAGTACTAGTCTCTTCCAGACTTTCTTTCCAAATAATAGGAGTAAATTCTCTTCCAGTGTCGAGTCTCTTCACAAAAGAAACAAAATTCATCTATGTGGGCTTTAATATTGTTTTACATTACAAGTAATTTATGTTTTAAGCATAAATAATAAACTAAACTCCGAGAGTGTAGTTCAAACTTGATTGTGCTTAGTTGGTACTCTTTTGTAAATATCTGCAAACCATTTATAGATATTAGATTAACATTTAAGTACCAAGTACCTAAGTGTTATATGAAAATTATGAGTTCTATCTATTAGATACAAGAAGTATTAGTCTCTTCCAAACTTTCGTTCCAAATAAAAGGAGTAAATCCTCTTCTAGTGTCCAGTCTCTTCACAAAAGAAACAAGATCCATCTATGTGGGCTTTAACAAATTTCTTGGGCTTAAAGGTATTTAGTCCATAAAACATGGGCCTCTTAGATCACAGTAGGCAACTCTTTTAGCTTTGCATTATTCCAATGTTTAAACTAGCTTTAAATAAAATATCACTGTATTTATTGGAAAATTGCTTGACCTGTTATATCCTCAGATATATGTTTGAATTATCCTAGACTTCCAAGAAGTCATGAATAACTATTCCTAGCTTGATGTTAGAAGCATCTTAAGCATCTCCGTGATGCTTTTACTAGGTATCATGTTCAGGTTTAATTTCTCAAAGCAAATAGGTTATGACTAGGACCTTTAAGTATATACAATTTCATATCTCTCATGAGATTGTCTCTTAAGGCATGAACCCATTCATTGAAATTATCTATCTATTGAATGTTATTGTTTCATTAAGTCATTAAAGAAAATGGGAATTCATGATAATGAGAATGGATTATTTAACTACAAAATTTTAACAAAATTCATTTAGTATTTTTAATATTTAATCTTCATTAATTAATACCCTTTTAGTTTCCAAAAACATTAATTATCAAAGTCTAGGATCCAAGTTGCAAAACAAATGAATGATTAGGTGTCCTTTAACCCATCCATTTGAATACAACCTAGTAGATATCGATTATCAATTATATCTTGTTATATAATTTCTAGATTTATGGTATCGCTAATAACAAAATTAATTAGACATGTTTGATCCCATGTATGCCTTGGAACTCTCTTTCTTAGGTATCCTTTATCACAAAAGATACCCGATCAAATTGCCAAATTTTCAAAACTTGTGTAATCGACCTATAACTTGGTTATAGAAATCGCGAATGCACCCCGACCATCAAAAGATAACACTAAGCTGTTAGGTATCAGTGACAACTGTCAAAATTCGAGTAAGTTATAGATTTGACTAAACTTAGTTGCACGTATAGGCATGACACATACCAGACTTAGTAACTAGAAGGTGGGTTATAACCTACTAGAAACTTGGAAACAATTAGAAACGAAGGATAGTGTACTTAGATTTCACATTGGTATGCGAATTCTACTACTACTTAACTATAACGAGTATCCATATTCGGATCATTCTTTGACTTGAACATCTTTGCATGAATCATGTAGACACATCATGCACTTGACCTAGTGGTATAAATTAGGTTCGAGTCTTGTAGGAACTTAAGTCAAAGTTGAAACCATGACTAGTATACTTGATTCTTATGTTTCCCTTAAATCTCGAAAACCACTACATAGAATGCCAAGAAACTAATAAAAATAAATTAAAAACATTATTTCTAACTTGAATAAGTGTTAGGAAACACAAAAATAATTTGGAGTCTCAAGAATTCAATTTATTTTGATATCCAAAGATTTACAAAATTCCTTAAAACCCTAGAAGTCATAAAAACTCATATTTATCAAGTTTTATATTAAAATCTAATAAAAAAATTTATAAACACTATAATATCAAATTAATATATTTCAAATGTGGGAATATAATCAAGGAAATTAATTTAATTAATTAACATTAACTTTACATTTATAAGTTAAAAATCCAAGAGTTATGAACAAATTTTATAAAAAATACACATTTTATATAAATTGAAAGAAATTTTATAAAAATTAAGGAATTAATATAAAATAAATAAATAAATTAAAATAAAATTCAATCTCTCCATTCAAAAGTCGGACCTCTCTCCTCTCTCTCTTACTTGTAAACCCTAATACTCCATTTCCCTAAAATTTGAATCATTTCCCCATTTCTCCACACTTCACTCTCTTTCACACTCTCTATCACCAACTTTATTCTCTATCTTCTCCACCCTTTAAACCGTGGAATTTTTAGAGAATAGGATCGAAGAACACTCGTTAAACTCGAAATCTTCACCATATTGTGGTGTTACTAAAGGTAAAATCGATTTCTATTTCACTTTTCCTTCAAGTTTTGCTATTTTTCTTGCACTTTCTCCTTCTTCTACTCCATTTTATTGTAAAATCATGAACACTTACTCCTACTCACGATTTTGATGATGACGGTGGTAGGATTTCACCCAAAAACAACATGCATGTTGTAGATGGTGAAGTCTCATGACCTAAACTAAGTGAAAATCAAGGAAATGCACTTTTCTACACATTTTGGTGGGAAAACACCACATTGTGACAACCTGAAAAATTTGGAACAAGAAAGGTCTAGATGGTAGGCTTATGCAAGTGAATTCACAATGTAACCTTGTTACAATAATACTTTGAAATCCATAAGGACATTACTGGCATATGTATGTATATAAGTTCATATATATACACATATACTTATATATACCATGGAAATCATAATTTTGAGAACCTATTGAAAGTAAAACATAAAAAACACATCAAGACCAGTCAAACAGTGGAATAGAAATAATAAACCTAGAACATGGTTTTATAATATTTAGTCTAGTACTGTACCCACCCTAGAACACAATAGAACCGAAAACACCTTATTGGGTATACCTCAAAACCGAAATCTCCAATTATGGCCCATTAGAGGCCGAAAACTCTACAAGGCTAGAACCGAAATCACACCTTGAAGCTTACTAGGACCGAAATCCTCATGTGTGGGGGTAGCAACGGCATTCGGTCGTACCTAAACCGCAAACCCCTTCTTATGGCCGAAAACCTAAAAGGTAAATCATGATAAGTAGTTCGAGGGGGAATTTTCTATTGGTTATGTTGTACTTCAAAGATATACCTTGGGAGGAAAGATTCAGCTTTACATAATTTTACTCAGCAAACAACTATGCAGAACACTCCAATGACCATGAAATATGAATACCCATTATTTTCATTGAAGTCACGTCCAGAGAAGCATTCCCACAATTCTCCAACATTCATTCTTCTTTGTATCATTCTCTCTTAATACTTCATCTCCATACAACCAAAAATTTCTCTCAAGAAAAAGCTAAATGTTCTTCAACAATTATCATATAAGTGGTCCTGGAAGTTGTGGTAAGTAATTTCAACAACCCCTGGTGTTATTACACATTATGTTGTTAATGTCACCATATTCACACACATTTTCGTGTGTTAGTTTTTCCTTGAACACCAACCCTTCCAAGGAGTTCGTCAATCACTTACCAAGAAGCTAGGCTCGAAAATCACCACATTCTTCCTTTAAATCATCCACCAAACCAAAACAAGGTGAGTTCATACCCCCATATTTTCAAGCTTTTTCCATGTTTTAGGGGGGGGGGATACAAGTAAAACTTTGTTTATCCCGCAAATAATTACATGTTTTCATCCTTATGTTAAAGCTAAAATATTATTTGTTCAAGTTATGGCTTATACTAGTTTTGGTATAAATATTAGTGTAATACATATTGTTAAAGCAAACGTAATCTACGTTATAAAATCATAAGAAAATTTGTGGTTGTAAAACTACATGGGTTTTGGAAACTTTTACTAAAAGTTAGCTTTTCTAGCCAAAAAATGGTTACATTATAGTCATTTATAAATTGGGTGACTTACAACCTAAAAACATTACGCTTTAAATTTCATATTTTGATACTAGATAAGAATACACATACACATTTATATAAAGGATTACATGAATATTTTCAAAAAAAAAAGTGAAATATAAACAGTATATTTTGACGGCTACACAACCATCAGGTCATATTTAGAGGATATATATAATTACTCAAAAGAATAATGTTTAATATTACGAGAAAAAGTGAGTCATAGCTCACGTAAATCTGTTAATGATCTTGTGAGACGTTCCTTCACCGTACCTACCTAGCATACACCTTATGTCATGCGTTATAACTCGAGTCTCCTGGAGGAGAGCGAGACCGTTGTGTATAGATCTGTATGTGATTGATAACCCCACACCTCAGTTGTTCGCTACAGTTAGATTGACAAGTCTAGGGTAACAAATGTCTTACAAGCTCCGACGCCTAAAGAACGCCGTTCAGGCATATCAGTCATATTAGAATGGTTAAAAAAACTCACATAAGGATTAGCAAAACTACTTGGTTTATGTGAAGCTTATAGTTCATTAGTTTTATAAAAAGAAATAAAACTATATATTATTTTCGGTACAATATTCACTTACATCTTGGTCTTACGGTTTAAGACTACAGTTCACCTTTAAGAAAATATTGGATTTTTTGGAAAAATACATTATTACTTTACAAAGGAAAGATACAAAGGAATTACATACAATTACAGTTCATATTAAGGAAAATAACGGATTTTCTGCAAACATACATTATTACTTTACAAGGAAAATATACAAAGGAATTACTTACAGTTACAGTTCCTAAGAAAGAAAATCTAGGATTTTCTAGAAATATACGACACCATTTTTCGCGAAACAGTTACAAAAACTTTTCATACAAAATGCTTATGAACTCACCAAATTAATTGTTGAAACTTTTCAAAATCACTTGTATTCTCAGGAACAAATAGACAGGTACTCAACCCTTCTTGAGGGTCGGCATCATTGTCTCATGTTTTTCTACTTTTCTGTCATTTGTACTCAAATCTTGAACAAACAGAGTTTTGTAAACAATGTAATACTTTAAATTTCAATGTATGAATGTTTGTGTTTCTATGTTTCATTTATATTCAACTGTTATGATATTATACATGATGTACACTCCATTAGCCCCCAGACGTTTCCGCCGTTCTGGTTTGGGGGTGTGACAAATTGGTATCAGAGCATTGTTTATAGTGAACTAGTATATCAAACCTTACAAGATATAAAAACTATAAATACAATGAGACTAAAACACTCTGACCAAGAGTTATACTTTTAAATGTAGTATTATTTTATAAAAGTATACATACATACATAGTAAAACGGTGTCATAACAAAAGGCATAATAGAAGTAGTATGATGAGCTGAAAACTTAGGGTAGGTCTCGGGATATGTGATTAGACCTTGAGTAAATATAGCCTGATCAACTATATTTATCCGAGGTGTAACTAGCATATACTGGGAAATAGTCGTAGTAAAGGACAAGTCTTACTTACCAACACCAAGATACCCAGAAACAAACGCAATATTAAGGATACTATAGAACCACACACTTACACCCTCATACATATTTCTCATACCTCTATTCTTGCACAGACAACATGGTTGGATTTAACCACGAAGACCCCCACTACCGTGCCATGGTAGCCAACGGAAGGATCGAGGAGGAACTAGAAGAGGTTCATAAGGAGAACCTGGAAGTGGGTCCTAAAGAATACCAAGAGGTGGACTATGAGGGGGAGGATTCTGATGAGGATTCAGACAAGGATGAAGGCGACGGAGAGATCCTTAGCGAGCCTTACCCTATCAGGAGTGGGAAAGAGACCCTTTCATCTATCTCCTCCCAGGTACGTAAACATCAAATAGGAATTCTCTTGGGATGGACATACCTAGTAAGAAAATGTTACACATTCAAGGGCAAGCTTCGTTGCTAAGATCCACCTTGTCCATGATGCACCTCCACAAGAGGAACCCAACAACATGCTTGGATTAGAGGAGACGACTAACGATCCGTATTAGGCTTGCACCCACATCACCACACCCCGGGCCCCTACACCCTCGCCAATCAATCATTACCTCTAATGGTACCACTAGTGGCTCTTCTAGGTACCCAGGTTCAGGCTCTCCATCATGAAGTAATGGAGATTGGAAGCGAAGCCCGGAATGCAACAATACGAATTTGACGTCTCCACGAAAAACAAGAACACCATTCAGGAGCAATACTGAACAAGCAAAAAAGTAGGAGGACCTTACCGACCGTCCACACTCCTTAGAGGAGTTAGTTCCACCATGAGACAATAGATCCTTGAAGCTGAGGCTAGGGCAACCTTAGCCAAACAGAGAGCAGAGGAAGCCACTCACGAAATGAGTGAAATGGTAGGGCACCTTGTGCGCCATTTCGGCATATGATAAGACAAGTGTAGTCAAGCGAGACAATCATTGCACTACTTATACTATGTCTTAGGTTTATTATGTCTTTCATCACAACTAGTAGTAGTAAATCAAGAGAGGTACGCCCTCCAAGAACCCATGTAATCCAAATAACCTAATTGTATCGATAGCTATATTATATTTTGATAAACTTAACGTTTGTACAATACCTACTACTACTTATCACCATAAGTACATTTTGAGAATGTGGTCGAAACTTTTGGAATCATACAACAAAACACGTGACTTATATACGTGTATACATAGATGTATATCTATAAATATAGATGAGATACAACTAGAAACGACCAAAGTTACTTAAGAGCTCGTTTTCGCCATGTAACAGAATAATGCCTTCACATGGAAATAGCCGACCAATTAGCGAAACACCAATACTACAGATAGACTCCGCTACTTTTCAAGCTGCAATCACATCCGTCATCACACAAATCAATGCTAACAAAACAAACAAAAATGGAATTGGTGTCGACAATTCCAATCGTAGTAATAACCAAGGGCACCAACAAGTGGCTGCCTACAAGGACACACCAAACCAAAAACCTAAGAACATGAAACAAAAGTCCTAAAACGGGAAAGGGGCAACTCGACTCAAGGACTTACCAAAAGGCAACAAGCTATAACAGTCCATACCACACTGACCCTACTACCTCAACACCGAGAAAACCATATGCTAGAAACCTCCCAAAATGCAACAAGTGAAGCTTCGAGCATAATGGAGTCTACTGGTAGTTGCATTGAAATAGGTGCAACAAGAAGGCGCACACCACCTGCCACTGTAGGACCCTGGCCCAATACATCACTCTAACCCCCGATGCTGTAGTAAGTCCAGTATGCCACACATGCGGTGAAATGGGACATTTCAAGAGAGATTGTCGAACAGAGAGGAATGACGGAGGAGCGGAAGGAGTTTAACAACAGGACATGATGAAGCAACAAGGAACCCTACTAGGATTCTCAGTACATTTCCAAACAACAAAAATTAAGCATCGAGTTATCACAAAATTTGTTTCCATTTAAAAGCATAATCATAAATTGATCCCTCATCCGAACAAATCATATCATTGATAGAAAAACTAAAGATTCTTACAAGTGATCTATGATGGCTGGTGTAAACATATGGGTCATATATAATTAAGATTCTACAGATTTAGAATGTGTGATTCCACCTTACTTCCTGTTCCTTGTTTGGTTGTGGACTTAGGGCAAAGTCACTCATTCGACTGTCTTTTCAATCTTAATTATATACGACTAGTTTACACAAAACTATTATAGAGAGACCTAGTAGGAATCATACTATGAAATTTTATCATTATTTATTATAGTACTCGTACTGCTAATACACGCTAATTCATGTGCAAAATATTCATAGTTGTAATTGAAGGGTTTTGAGCATCCTAATAACCTTAAGGTGCACATACAACCCTAGATGCTTTGGAACTATGTTTTCTCTATTATACATGCAAAATTGATTTCCAAAGCATTGTCCTATCTATCATGTAATCATAGGTACTCGTATAAATAAAAACTAAATAGAAATACATACATCTTCTTGTAGTTGATTGCTTGGAGCTTTAAGAGCCTAGCACCAATGATGTGAATGCCTCAAGTGGAATAAAAAATCACCATAACAACTTGGAAGACTTGAGAGAATATGATGCACTCTTAGAAATCGGCTATGCTTTCTTATCTCACACCCTAGTGCCAATTTCTAGAGCCTTGGACTTCTATATATAGTATGGAGGATTAGGTTTACATCCATGTAAACCCTAATACCCCCAACCTTTAACATACTTAGGATCCATGGGTTAAAAGCTCCATAGACTATCCATGGAATTCCATGCAAGCTTAGCCCATCCTAAATAATCAATTGGCCCATACTATTAGAATCCATATTTAACTAGTCTCTTTTGATCATTAAATTAATTCCAAATTAGTTGTTGATCAATACTATTTAAATAATATGATTTCATATTAATATATTATAACTTATAATATATTAATAAACCATAAACATACTCCTCTCAAAAAACTATCCATACAAATTGTTTAGGTGAAGTGCAACCCAAATGGACCATGCCGGATTGAGTCAAGTACATACCAAATATAGTTATGGACTTTGACAACTTATCCAACAGTCTCCCACTTGGATAATCTGATAATTATAGTTGCAAGCATGCCTTCAGAAATCGACCAGCAATCATAGCTCTTAAAACTTTTTCGAACTATGAAGTGTCATTTTAGATAAGTGATCATATATTCCTCCGTTCTCAAGGTATCAGCTAGACAAATACATGGAACAACGTCGTACTTATTGTCAACACTTTGTTTCCCGATTTATGATTTTTTTTGACATAGAACTTAATCGAACACATCAATTTAGTTCTGATCGGGCCCAACACATAGGTCAAAAGAAAATCATCGAGGGGACCAAGATATTGCTTTTAATCCTCCAAGGACTAAAAGGAATAGATAAACTTCGCCTCATATGCTTGTACTAACTACACATTGAATCATACACAATAGCACGTTTTATAAAACCAAGTTACTGATGCGTTTTCGTACTCTCAGTGTACAACCAACTCATAGTCAACAACTCATATATCTAGGTTTGAAGACTTACATGATATTACTATCTAACGATCACTTGAGATAAATTCCATGAAGTGAAACAAATGAGCGTGGGTTTAATCCAATACTCAAAACTTATGAGCACTCATGAATGTTGTAGCAACCATTGCTATGTCTAATACAATTCAGACAAATCTACAAACCCAATTCATGACAGTCTTATTTCAGTACCCACTTCCAAAGTATGATTGACTATCCAAAGTTTGAATAATATAATTATTCTGGAATTCATAACATGTAAAGTTGAAACAATAGTAAATGATCGACACAATATAGTAGCTTTACTCATAAATAAATAACAACTTTTATTTATTCATCAAATGTCAATTACATTTTACAAGTTTAAAAAATAGCTATCTAATTATTAAAACTAATATCGTCCTTCAGCTCGATGCTCTTTGCATGCTGCAAATGCTTAACCCTAGTTAGTCCCTTCATGAGGGGATCTGCTTGGTTATCTTCTGATGATACCCTCTTTGCCATGACAAGTCCTTCTTCTATCTTGTGTCTTATGAAGTGATACTTTCTGTCAATGTGCCTGGATCTTCCATGACCTCTTGGTTCCTTATCTAAGGCAACCACACTATTGCTATCACAAAAAATCTACATAGGCTCCTTTATAACTTGTACAACTCCAAGGACTCTGTTGGGTCGTGTTTTGTATTGCGTCTTTTGGGTTCGTTAGCCAGTCTATGTCTTGTCTCCGGTATGGGCCTGTCCATCCGTGAGTTTTGTAGGGTTTAATATAAATAGATGCTTGCATGCATCATAGAAAGTAACGATAGAAATCATTAGAGAAGTATTATTCAGTACATTCATCGTTCTTGTTTTGTAACCCGAATAATCCTCTACAGCGGAAGTTCTTAGTCGAGCTCTGCTGAGGATTGAGTAATCGAGTCATTCGACTCATTTAGATCCATTCTTATGTTTTACTTCACTGTTTTTACGATTCATAATTTACTGTTACAAAGATCTAATCGATCAAAGAGTTTTTATAACTCATCAATTGGTATCAGAGCAGGAGGCTGTGTAATTCATACACATCTTTTCTGTGAAAGAAACGATTAGGGTTATTCCGCAATAACTAATATTTATTAAGCCGTCATTCCAATTATTGACGTAACTCATCATTTATTTGTTTGCCCTAATATTACATATTACAAGTCTGATCTTTCAAACAGGTTAAACGATCAAGCATGGACGAGTCTCAATCTAATCCTATCAACATCTCAAACAACATTGGATCAATGACAAAGATTCCTATTCTTTACACCCAGGATTATGAAGTATGGGCACATCATTTTGAAGATTATGTCATCGAATCTGAAGATAATGGGTATCTTATTTGGGAAGCGATTGTATCTGGACCATTTGCTCACTCAGGAACATCGAAAATCATTAAAACTCAGAAAGAGTATAATAATCTGCAGAAAGACGTAAAAGACGTGGCTCAAGACGAAAAAGAAAAGTTTCAGTGCAATATTAAAGCATTGAGACTGATCCGATTCGCTCTTCAATCCGATACATTTAGGTTGGTGAGTTCCTGCAGTACCGCTAAAGAAATCTGGGATAGGCTGCGAGAGCTATATTCCACAGATGAAGATCTGGAGCATTCTATTCAGACCTTGCTTTTGTCTGAGTTTGGTGAATTTAAGCAGAATTCTGATGAAACTGTTACTCAGACATTCGATCGCTTCAATCATCTTCTTAGCAAGATGATCAAACATGATATAGAAAGGAAGCTGATTGAACAGAAGGTCACCTTTCTGAATGGCCTAAGATCTGAGTGGAGAACTGTTGTGTCCACATTTAAAGCTCATGAGCAGTTCAAGTCATATTCATTGGCTAAGTTGGTGGGAATTCTGAAATCCCAAGAAAAGATTGTCATGCAAGAGAAGAATGCGGTCTCGAGTTTGGGGTCCTTGGCCCTCCTGTCTAAAGGCAAGAATGCAGTGGAAGATGAAGATCTGAACCTAGAAGATTATGATCTCACTTTAGAAGATTATGCAATGATGGTGTCTAATCCTAAGAGGTTCATCAAGAAAAAGTTCCCCACCAATAAGAACCGAAATTGGCAGGGAAGCTATAGTTCTGAAAAGGTTAGGGAGGAGCCGAAGCCAGAAGAACCAAAGAAAGAGGTGAAAGCTGAAGGAGATTCAGACGTTAACTGCTATTACTGTGGAGGAAAGAACCATTATGCTAAGGACTGTGTTCTGAAGAAAATGGCACAGAAGGATGAAGAAAAGGATGAAGAGGCTGTCTTGATGAAAAAGCTTGAAGAGATTAAGAGGAAGAAATCTGCTACTGACCCTTCTATGAATGCTCTTATTGTACAGGGTTCGGTAGCGGATGACGAGTTCGGAGGCGTGGAGGTGTGGTCTACCGATTCAGAGGATGATGAAGTAAGGAAGCCTTCACATGGAAAGGCATATGTGGCAAGTGGCGTTGAAAGCAGTGGGAAATGCTTGATGGTAACTGATGTATCTCACATGAGGGAATACAATACTGATGGTGGAAAAGAGGACACCAAGGAGCGAGAGGACTTGTGCTTCACAGCAAAACCTCTCAGTGTGCAGATCAATGAGCTTGATGAATTGATCAAGAAGGTACAATCTCTTTTCATTTCATTTAAAGTCCCACAGAAATCTTATGAAAAATAATTAAAAAGCTTAAATTCAAGAATCTCAAATCTAGATAGTTGTTTAACTCAAACAAGGGTCACCAATTCTAACCTAACTGACCAAATAAGCAGGGTGTCATCCAAGAGTGAGGAGCGAAGGATGTGGACAGAGCAAAAGGAGTCGGAGCTGATTAAGTCAAAAGATGAAAATATTTATTTACAAAGAGACAATTTAAAACTTTTGAAATAGAGAAATGTTTTTGTTTGATTACTAAACGTCTTTATGCTAACATCACTCAACTGCATCTAAATTGTGAAATAGGGCAGAAAATTCATTGCATGATTTTGCCCTTCCTTGAGTTTAAGGAGGATGAAATCGATGCTGAAGCATATAATTGCAAAAGCGTTGTTTCGTCTGATGATGTGAATCCCACTTACATGTATGGTCTGGACAAAATCGAATCTTTTATAAAGTCCAAGGACCATAAGGACATGCTGAAAAACCTTTTGGATGAAAACGATAAGCTGAAACTAAGGACCGAAACCATACAAAAATTTGACTCATTGAATGCCAATTTAAGTTCAAAAAATAAAATTGATGTTGAAAACGCATCTGAACTTAATGAGGACGGTGATATGAGTGAAATTTTTGTAGAGGATGAAGTCGACTGTTTTGAGTTTGTTAAAAGCGAACCCGAAAACCACAAAAATCTTATTTCTGAAAATTCTGTGGAGTTTGCTCGTTTGTCCCAAAATAAGTCCCCGAAACTTGAAGAAAAGGCTGTAGTGTACCAAAAGGTGAGAACAACTCCAAACCAAGTGTATAAAGTCACAGGAGTAACCGAACATCAAACAGCCGAACTCACTGCCATAGTGAACAAAGACAATGCGGATGGCTGTGATGAGTATTTCTGGTCTGCTCCTATAGATAATGCCGACGAAACTGTTGGTCTATCTGAGCGAACGTCCTGGAAAACCAAAGGAAGATATGTTCCAGAGCCACCGAACAAGCCTGACAACTTCGACGTGCCAAGCACTAGTGGTACAAAAGAAGTTCCTGTAGAAGAAGTCACTTCCCCAAGCGAAACATCATCTGTGAAAAGTGAACCGACTGACAAGAAGCAGAAGCAAAAGGCTAACATCCGCAAACAGCCGAAACAAGCGAAGGATGAAAAGCAACAAAGGAATCTGAGATACAAAAAGAATCTCTCAGAGCGAAAGCGGGTTTGGCGATCTCAAAACACCAATTTTTCTTATCATGACAAAAATTCAAAGTCTGAGAAAAATGCTTTCAGGGCGCAAGAAATCACTAACAACCGAAAGGACAGGTTTGGTTCAGAGAGCACTAACAACCGAAAAGACAGGTTCGGTTCAGAGAACGACAGCAACCGAAAGCACAAGTTCGGTTCCGAAAGCAAAAGCTACTGAAGCTCAAGGTTCGGTCCCTCTAATGACCAAAAACAAAAGGGACACATAGAACCTCAAGTCAGGAAAAATTCTCAGTCGAAATTCTCTCGTTCTAATTCCTCTCAATCTCATTCTAAACCCAATTCTTTTCAAACTCAAAATCCAAAATCTTCAACAGATTTGAAAGGAAAATCGAAGGTTTCCTCAGTCACGAATGATCGAAAGTAGTCCAAGGTTCAAACGTCAAAACCTGAAACCAAACCGACTGTAACAAATCCAAACAAAATAAAAGTATTCACTATTAAGAAGAAAGATGAAGCAACTTTAATAAAAAGAACATATCTTGTTGACATTTCTCTTACTATTCCTGTTCCTGTGAAAGGCTCACGTGGACCCAAGAAACTTTGGGTTCCTAAATCTGCTTGATTTTTGCAGGTTATCAGTGATGAGCAGTTCGACGAAGAATGGTACATTGACAGTGGCTGCTCACATCACATGACAGGAAGGAAGGAAGAGCTAAGGGAATTTCGATCTCTTCCAAATGGTGGAAATGTTAAGTTTGGCAACAACTCTTATGGAACGATAAAGGGTTACGGGATGATATCAAATGGAGACTTCACCATAAGAAAGGTGGCGTACGTTGAAGGGCTACAGCATAACCTCATCAGTGTATCTCAACTGGTAGAAGGAACCGGTCTTAAAGTGTCATTTGACGATGAAGGCTCAGAAATCATCGAGAAGAAAACAAAAAGGGTGATTCTCAAATTAGAACGCAAAGGCGAAATGTTTCCTCTCAATCTCAAACCTATCAAAGGAAATCTAGCTATATGTCTTCTATCCAAAGCTCATTCTGACAAAAGCTGGTTGTGGCACTGAAGGCTCTCACATCTCAACTTCAAGGACATCAACAAGCTTGTCACAGGAGGTTATGTTAGGGGTCTCCCATTTCTCAAGTTTGATCGAGAACATTTGTGTGTCGCGTGTGAAATGGGGAAGCAGAGTCGTCAAAGTCACCTATCCATTATAAACACTAAAGTTGTTGAACCACTTGAGTTGCTTCACATTGACTTGTGTGGTCCATCATCTATCGAAAGCATTGGCGGTAGCAAATATATTCTTGTTGTCGTTGATGACTTTTCACGGTTTACATGGGTGTTCTTTCTGAAGCACAAATCTGAGGCTACTCATAAGCTTAAAATGTTTATTAAGCACGTCGAAGTGCAACTGAGAAAAGTCGTTCGAAACATAAGGAGCGATAATGGACTGGAGTTCAAGAACAAAGAAGTTGAAGACCTTTTGGCAGAAAAAGGAACCAGTCACAACTTCTCAGCACCCTACACCCCTCAACATAACGAAATTGTCAAAAGACGAAACCGATCCTTGTGTGAGGCAGCCCGAACGATGCTAAGTTTCGCCTCTGTACCTTTATATTTCTGGGCTGACGCTATTTCTACAGCATGTTTTACGCAGAACAGGTCTTATATCAACAAGCGTTTCTCCATTACTCCTTATGAGATTATCAACAACAGGAAGCCGAATGTTAAATTCTTCCATGTATTCGGCTCTCGGTGCTTCACCTTCAACTCTAAAGAACATCGTAACAAGTTCGACGTTAAAGCTAATGAAGGGATTTTTTTGGGATACTCTCTAACTTCAAAAGCATACCGGGTTTTGAATAAACGTTCGAGGAAGATCGAAGAAACATATTACGTGACTTTAGACGACAACTACGTCAAAAAGCTAAAGGCTACAAAAGAAGCAATTGGAGAAATTTTCACTCGAACAGGTCAAGTCACAGCCTCAATTGCTAATTTGTTTGAGCAGTTCGTGGAGTTATTCGATGAACCTGAGAAAGCTACTCTCTCAGAAGCAATGGCAGCAGACAACAAAGTTGATCATTTGAAGCAAATCGTCGAAGATGCCGCCAAACAAATGGGTGAAGGAGAACAAGTCCCAAACGAACCTCCTCAGCAAGGCGCTTTAGTTGAGGAGGAGAATCCATCTTCTATGCAATAGCCGAGCTCACAGGTTGAGGGGGAGAGCTCCATTCCTGTTGCACCTGAAAGCTCTACTACACCCGAAGGTACTGTAGCACCCGAAAGCTCTACTACACCCGAAGGTACTGTAGCACCCTAAAGCTCTACTACACCCGAAGGTACTGTAGCACCCGAAAGCTCAACACCACCTGAAAGTCCTGTAGCACCAGAAAATCCAGCTACACCGGAAAGCTCATTAATCGAGGGGGAGAATGCCGATATGTTTTACGACGACGATAGCCAATCTGAATTAGAAAAAATGGTGAATGCTGAATTGGATCCATCTTATGATCCAAATTTCCCTTCTCTTGTTAAATGGACCAGAGATCATCCTGTATCTCAAGTAGTGGGTGATGTCTCTGAAAAGGTCCTGACCCGATCTCAACTGAAGGAAAAGCAAACATCTCTATTTTCCAAAGTAGAGTTCTGCATGTACAACTCTTTCGTATCAAAAGTTGAATCGAAGACAGTAAATACTGCTCTTGATCACTCTGATTGGGTTCAAGCTATGTAAGACGAACTTAATGAATTCGAAAGAAATAAGGTTGGCGTCTCATTCCAACTCCTAAAGACGCCTTAGTTGTTGGTCTCAAATGGGTCTTCAGAAATAAAATGGACAAGGAAGGAAATGTGATTAGAAACAAAGCTCGTCTAGTGGTGAAAGGATACTGCCAGGAGGAAGGAATTGATTATGAGGAAACTTTTGCTCCTGTAGCTAGGCTAGAATCTGTTCAAATATTTCTTGCCTACATTGCACACAAGAACTTTGAGGTCTACCAAATGGACGTAAAGTGCGCATTTCTGAATGGAGAACTTGAAGAAACGGTATACATGGAGCAACCTCCAGGCTTTGTTAATGAAAAATATCCCAATCACTGCTACATTCTGGACAAGGCGGTTTATGGTCTGAAACAAGCACCTAGGGCATGGTATGAAACGCTAACCAATTTTTTTAAAGATGTAAAAATTCAAACAAGGTTCGGTTGACCCAACCTTCTTTCGTAAGAAGGAAGGTAACCACCTTATGATTGTTCAAATCTATGTCGATGATATCATCTTTGGCTCAACGAATCCTAGCTTAACAGCTGAATTCATAAAGCTGATGGCGACTAAATTTGAAATGAGCTCAATGGGTCCGATTAACTTTTTCCTTGGTTTAAATATTAGACAGGGACCCGAAGGCATCTTTATCAACTAGGAAGCATACACCAAGACTCTCCTTGCTAAATTCGGAATGATGGGAGACTCAAAGGTTAAAGTACCAATGGCATTCAGCACCAAGATCACACCATCCTTGGATAAACCGACAGTCGACATTACGTTATATCGACAGATGATAGGTTCTTTAATGTATCTTACCGCTAGCAGGGCTGATATAATGTTTTCTGTGTGTTATTGTGCTAGATTTCAGGCAAATCCTTGTGAACCACACATGCTTGCAGTAAAGAACATACTCCGGTATCTGAAACGAACTACCTCTCTCGGTTTATGGTATCCATCAAACTCAGGTTTCTTCGTTCAAGCCTACTCAGATGCAGACCTTGGAGGTTGCGGTTTAGACAGGAAAAGCACTACTGGAGACTGCTAATTCCTAGATGGGAAGTTGGTCAGCTGGCAATGAAAGAAATAGACATGTGTATCTCTGTCTACAGCCGAAGCAGAGTACATTGCAGCTGCCTCCTGTACATCTCAAGTGATTTGGATCCAAAGCCAGCTCCGGGACTATGGACTCAATATGAAAAAGATCCCACTATATTGCAACTAAGAAAGTGCAATTAGGATCTGTCATAACCCAGTGCAACACTCCAAGACCAAGCATATAGCACTAAGGTATCACTTTATTAAGGATCATGTGGAAGATGGGAACGTCGAAATTCACTTTGTTCGAACCACTGATCAACTAGCTGACATCTTTACCAAAGCTCTTCCTGAAGCATCTTTCAACAAAATTCTACAAGGGCTAGGAATGATGGAATTGGAGTCAGTACCAAAGACTACTTCTCAAAATTAAAAGTTGGAAGCGAAATAGACCGAACGTTCAGGTTCGGGTCTCTTGTGTGCCGAAATGAACCGAACGCTCGGGTTCGGGTCTTGTTTTGGTATACCGAAATGAACCGAACGCTCGGGTTCGGTCATATCATCTGATATTCGCTTATCACCCAAAGGTAGTTTCTTTGGTTGTAAATCTTTTGTATTATTTTCTCAAATTCATTTTTCTTATTTTCAAAAGTTCTTTTCTTTTTCAAACTTATTTTTTTTGGCACCCGAAATAAACCGAACGCTCGGGTTCGGTTCGAAAATTTTTCTCAACCGAAATAGACCGAACGCTCGGGTTCGGTTCCAATATTTTTTTGTGTGTCTCTTTTTTTTTCTTTCTTTTTTCTTTAAATCAAAAATTCCAAATTTTTTTTTTATTTTCTTGAAATCAAAAATTCCAAAAATATATTTTTTTTATTTTCTTGAATTCAAAAACTCCAAAAATATTTTGATTTATTTTGTTTTGCAACTTATCTTCGTGTGTCTATTTGTGGGAAAATCATTTCACTAGTTAGGAGTCCCTAGAAGCATGTTGTTGTATGTGTCCAAAGCCTCACTTGATTCTGAATAATAGCCTTACTGACTTGGTACATACAAAATTTGTCTTCCCTATTAGGCTCACATATTTATTCTAATCGTGAGCTACCTAACTCTCTTCTCACATGAGATAAGAGTTTTCTGCTTGGTCCTTATCTTCACAGCAGAGGTACTTTGGTTTCTTTACACCATCTCCATTACATTTCTCCATCTTATTCGCTTCACCAACGTAACCCTTGAGACTCTCAGAAATTACCACTGAGGTTTATGGTTACACAATTTCTGCGTTTATGATCTTAGCTTCGTGCCACTACGTGCTAAGTGAAACCCACAATTCAATACCCAATACGCATTGACGGTGAACAATCAATTTGCTCTAGTTTTCACTAATGAATTGACGGACTTACCTCTATGGAATCTCTAATTTCCTTTTGAGTGATTCCTATGAAATTGTTAAATCCCGTAACATTTCTTCCCTTGGAATCCAGTTTTAATTTTTCTTGAGATTTTACATATTACCTTACCACTTAAATTATCTCCAACCTACTTGTTCAACAGACTACACTGGTCTCACAAGTACTTCGTTCGATTTCTGTCTTATATCAAGCTCAGGAATTCTGAATCGAAGCGAAAGCCACCCAAATAAACCTAATTAAAAGAAGCCTTTCAACAATTCTTAATAAGTGTCTGATCCTTATTTAACGGGAAACCACACTAACACTTTAAAGTCTCTCTTGACTTTGAAGGATGAGATTCGTGCACGGGATCCATTGTTTCGTGTCTTTATTGACATCACATAATCCCTCAAATGTGTTGCTTTATTTCTTTTTCTTTGACACACTCAGCACAAAAATCTTTTTGATTTTTCAAAAATTCTGGTTTCATTGGTTACAAGGCATTTTAACGGGATTGACAGTAATAAATGGGTTGTGGTTAATATTAATCCACGTGGGTTATTTTGCATTAAAGATGTCGTTAACTCTAAAAGGATAAGATGATAAAATGCTGACTCAGGCGGGAGTCTAATCGATTTGATTTCAAACGGCGCTAGAAGGCCAGGCGTGCGAATTGGAATTGTTTCATCTCAAAATGGCGCCTGATGGGAAGGCGTGTAAATCGGGACTGACACTCTCTCTCATGCGTAATCATCGGCAATAACAACTGTCACACGTCAATCGCCTCCGAAAAACTCTTCGTATTTCACTCGAAGATTTGGGAAAGATTCTTCTCTCTCCTTTACCCACATTATAAAAGGTAACATAAACCTTTGTTTACCTCTTTACTGCACCCATATTTCCGGAGAGCAAGAAAACCTTCAAACCATCTACTGTTCATCATCTCTCCCATCTTCTTCACAACAATGGCGGATTCTTCATCAGTTCATGCTACTTCACACATCTTGCCGATTCGTCCCCAGCAGAGTTTGATCATTGATCTTACTCCTCATTCATACGACGCATTCATGTTCCCAATCATCGAATGCCTGAAGTACTCGCCGATTGCTCCTGCTCTCACCAAAGTTGAAGCAGTTCCCATGGAGTTCTTGTCCCAGATTTTTGCTACTGCTCACTATGACAAAGTCGTTGATCGGATTTTCTTTGACGTCTTCAATCACAAGGCTTCTATTTCCAAGCAGAGATTCTACACATTGTTAGGGTTTGAATCTGATTCATCAAGGGTTAACCTTGAAACCATCCCAATGGGTCATCTTTTCAACATGTTCTACAACATGTGGTATACTGAGGTGTTGACCACAGTCACGAAGTTCAAGAAATCGTGCCTACCCCCTCAGTGGAATGGGATGTTTACAGTGCTTTTCAAGGGGCTGTCTGAAAGAAGTGCTAGATCAGACGGGGCAAGTCGTCTGTTCATTTCGATTACGTACGGGATCTACAACGGTATCAATATGGACTACGGGTCGGTCCTTTGGCAACAGCTCATTCAGAGCCTATCTTCTACATCTCGGCATTCCGAGATTTCTTACGCTCGATTTTGGTCTCTTGTTACTAAATGGGTGATGGACAAGTACTACATCCCCATTGTCTCTGGTTGCCCAATGTCTCCGATTGGTACTTTCCATACCACGAAGATCATTGTTTCCGATGCCTCTAAATTTTCGTTCAACGGTTCAATTTCGGAAACGATGTATGGCGATGTTCCTGCCGACAGCCGGATTATTAAAACATACAAGGAGTTTAGATGCTCTGGTCCGAGAGAGCTTACTCCTGAGATGCTCAAGTCGATCCATGAGGCTGACAAGCCTGCCCTAAGGGGAAAGAAGGCAAACAAGGGAAAAGAAAAACAGGTTGCAAAGGGAGTAAAAGGCCCATCTCCCAAGAAAAGGAAAACCACCAAGACTGTCCAATTGTCACACCCCCGAACCAGACGGCGGAAACGTCTGAGGGCTGTTGTGACTCAATTGAATACCATTACAGTGAATATACATGAAACATAACATCATTCATCACCATGCATTGAAACAGTACAACTGGTAGTATTTACATTTAGTACATTGTTTTAAACATTACATTCCTAAAAGTAAATTGTTCGATACTAGTTAAACAAACATCAAGACAACACTGAGTGCATTTTTCCCTTCGATTACCTGTTACCTGAGAATACAAGTATTTTGAAAAACGTCAACATATGAAATGTTGGTGAGTTCATAAGTAATGTTTGAAACATAATGTTTTGTATTGTTTTCAAAACCACCAGAAAATCCGATATTTTCTGAAAAGAGTATCGTATAAAAAGTGTGAAGATCCGTAAGTATGCTTGTTTGTTTCTATCAATGTAAAAAGAATTGTTATACTTAGTATGCATCTCGTAGGTGTATGAATTGAAAACCCTAGGAAAACCCGATGTTTTCCTAATACTTTGAATTACGCTTTTTATATGGTTGTTATACCGTTGCGACGTGTGTATTCGATGATTCTAGGTGACATTGGATTAAATGAGTATTGTGAATTGTTATAAACACGCGTTAATAGAAACGACTAGTTTACAACTATACTAACGATCCCTTAGGCGTCGTCCGTACTATTCACTTAATCCAACCACCCTGACTTCCCATAGCCCCACAACCGAGGAGAAAAGAGGGCACGAAGACCTCAATGATTCCATAAGTCGTTCAAGGCTATCGTGAATGCGAATGAATGCGAAGGGCCCTTGGCCCGACCCGCATTTGTGAATTCTCGACTTTACTAGCAGTACCAAAGGACCCTTGGGGCCCAACAGCACGAAAGCCATTGAAAGTCCTTTTACACGGAATTAGGTCATATAAGACCCAACAACATGTAAGCGAGTTTCCTTCGGGCCTAAAGATCATGTCATTGGGCTAGCTAGGCCCAGAAAGCATGATTTGAAACTTTCGGGCCCAAAGTTGGCGTATCGACGTCTGGTGAATTCCCACATGTGTATTGACTTCTCGTAATTTGAGCGTGTGTATTGTAGTATCGTCGTATATAGATTTTTGATTCATTATTGATTCGAGACCGAATCAATTCGTTTGATAACGATTTTTGGTGTTGAAGGTGTATTATGTTTCATCGGTAGTCGTGGTACTAGTATTTCATCATAACAGATTTATTGTTTAAAACATTAGTATTTTACTTTTTGCAGCCCCTTTCTTTTGGATAAATTTACACTTTTGACCCTTTGTATAAAAGAATTTCCATTTTAGTCCTTAAACCATTTTTCTTGACACTTTAGTATCAAAACTTGTTGAAAAGGTATTTTTCAGCTCAAATTTATTTGAAAAACAGTTTTAGTCCCTCAGAATGAAGTTTTCTCGGCTGAAACCTCTATTTTTGCAATTTTTACACTTTTGGCCCAAAATAGAAATTTTTTGCATCTTTGGTCCTTTTTAAATATGAAAAGTATTTTTAACCCTTGAAATGGACTTGGAGCACTAGTAGTCCCCTGTTTTACAGAAAAGTACAGTTTCAGCCCCTCTAATTTAAAAATCTTGCAATTTGGGCTTTATTGGGCCGAAAAGTTCATTTTTGGCCCATTATGCTTAAAAATTCACATTTTAATCCTTCAAAAGAGTAAATTTCCAGAAAATACATTTTTGAAACTGTTTTGACTCATCTCAACCATCAGAATTTGCATTTTGTCATTTTGGGCCCTTTGAATTTATATTTTCAACATTTTGAGCCCAAAAATGGGTTTTTAGCCCAAAAATGTTCATATTAACCAAATTAGTTATTTTTCTAGAAATGATTTGTGTGTAATAATATGATTTATACTGGTTTTATACAACCTAATATAAATCTCGGGTTTAAGGACTTTTTGACTAGATCCAACACCACAATCACATAAGAACACGAATATAAACATAGAAATCACACAAAGCATACATATACACATAGATCTACACATTTGCTTGTATTCCCCCCCCCAAAAAAAAAAAACTCATAAAAACCAAAAAATAGGGGGTATGAAGCTCACCTTGAGTTGTGGTTTCGATTTGAAGAAGAAAAGAGAAGAGTTTGTTGCTATATCGGCCCTAGCAACCTTTCCTTGGAAGATCTCGAATTTTAGGAGCTTCTAAGGTGCAAGATCACAAGATTGAATGAATTTAGAAGAGATTTTGATGAAGTGAAGGGAGTTAGATCATAAGTTAGCCATTAACTTACCTTAGATGATGAATTACTTTATGAAAATCCTTAGACTTCAAGCCAAATTTTCGAGCTTTTGGATGGAGAGAGTGGATGATTCTTGAGTAATTTAGAGAGAGTTTTGTGAGGTGTGTGTGTTAATCTCTTACTCTCGGCCGAAGGAAAAAGAGGGAGAGGGAGAGAGAAGATTGATGAGATAGTGCATGGATACTTGGGTTATTTGCATGGATAACCTCCATGTAAAAATGAGGTGGCAAGGCCTAAGTCAACTCTTCCCCATGGATTGGGCTTGGGCCGAGATTTGGAGAGGAAAAGGGGATTTTTGGACTTTATTACCCCTAAGCCCATATTAGAGTTAGGTTGAATGATTGTTGGCCCTATAAAATATAAGTGTGATTTTTATGCTTTATTAGGCTAGATTAGGTTAATTATGGTACGTAATAGTTCATAATATTTAATTTATTTCATTCTAGGCCCAATATGGCCCAAAATGTTGAAATAAATGAAAGTGGGTCCAATTAGAGCCCATTGAAAGGTTCTAAGCCCAAGATAGTCAAAGTGGAAGTTTATTTGTCCATTGGGCCTAATAAGGAAGTCCTAGTCCAAAATGGACCTAAACAAGAATTTCTAGGGTTTCCAATTGCTTGTTGACTATTTGTAGTGCTTGTATGGTGTATTTGATTGCAAATTTTGATGTCATAAGGTAAGCATAATACATGCTCTTAAGTTTTTGATTCAAAATTTTACTTATGTGTTGTAGTTACAAGGCACAAAATTTCTAGTTGTGACATCATGCCCCCGTTAGAGGGAATTTCGTCCCGAAATTCTGTTTGAAAGCTAGATTTGAGAATGCTAGAATAGGTGAGGGTACTTTTGCTTCATTTGATCTTCGCGTTCCCACATGAATTCTGGCCCACGCTTCGCGTTCCACCGTACTTTCACGATCGGGATGCGACTTTGCTTAGTACGCTTCACCTCCCTGTCCATGATTTCATCCGGTTCTTCAACGAACAGGAGATTCTCGTTGATTTCAATTTCGTCAAGGGGAATGACGAGGGTTTCATCCGATAGGCACTTCTTTAGATTAGAGACATAGAACACGGGGTGCACACTGTTTAGCTCTGCGGGTAGTTGCAGTTTATACGCCACTAGACCTATTCGGGCGACGATCTCGAAAGGTCCAATGTATCGTGGGTTCAGTTTTCCCCGTTTTATGAAACGAATGACTCCCTTCCAAGGTGAGACTTTTAACAGTACTGATCCCCGACCTGAAACTCTAAGGGCTTTCGCCGTTTATCGGCATAGCTCTTTTGTCGGTTGCGCGATGCTAGTAATCGAGCTCTGATTTGAACGATCTTTTCCGTGGTTTCACGAATGATCTCCGGTCCCGTTAGCGCCTTGTCCGATGTGAGTGCTTTTGCTAACTGGGTGTCGCCCACCTCAGCCCAATATAACGGTGATCTACATTTACGTCCGTATAGTGCTTCGAAAGGAGCGACCTTGATGCTCGAGTGATAACTATTGTTATACGAGAATTCGACTAAAGGTAAGTGGGTATCCCAAGACTTCCCAAAGTCTATCACACATGCGCGAAGCATGTCTTCGAGCGTTTGAATGGTTTGTTCACTTTGACCATCCGTTTGTGGATGATAAGCGGTGCTCATGTCGAGATGGGTTCCAAGTGCTTTCTGGAGCGATTGCCAAAAACGTGAAGTGAACCTACTGTCTCTATCCGAGATAATAGACACTGGTACTCCGTGGAGTCTCACGATTTCTCGAATGTATAAACGTGTCAATCTCTCCATCTTGTAGGATTCTTTTATTGGTAGGAAATGGGCAGATTTCGTTAGTCGGTCGACTATTACCCATATGGTATCTAGTCCTTCCAACGTCTTGGGTAGCTTGGTCACGAAATCCATAGAAATCCCTTCCCATTTCCACTCAGGGATTACCGGTTGCTGTAATAACTCTAAGGGCTTCTGGTACTCCACCTTTACCTTGGCACAAGTAAGGCACTTACTAACATAGGTGGCAATTTCCGCCTTCATGTTAGGCCACCAATAGTGTTGTTTAATATCCAAATACATCTTGTCTGAACCGGGATGGATGGAGTATCGCGTCTGGTGGGCTTCCTTCAGAACTACCTCCCTAAATCCACCGAGTTTAGGGACCCAAATACGGTTCATGAAGTAGTATACTCCGTCCTCTTTTACCTCTAGATTCTTCTCCATTCCGCGTAATGCTTCACTTGCTCTGTTTTCCGTCTTGATGGCCTCTGACTGGGCTACTCCAATCTGAGTGGTTAAGTGAGATTGGATGGTTATTGAGAGAGTTTTCGCACGACGATTAGAGTGCTCCTTCCGGCTCAATGCGTCAGCTACCACGTTGGCCTTGCCCGGGTGGTACTTGATTTCGCACTCATAATCGTTCAATAATTCGACCCATCTTCGTTGCCTCATATTCAGCTCTTTTTGATTCAAGATATGCTGGAGACTTTTGTGGTCCGTGAAGATGGTGCATTTCGTACCATAAAGGTAGTGCCTCGAAATCTTCAGAACAAAGACTACTACTCCTAATTCCAGATCATGGGTTGTGTAATTCACTTCGTGCGCCTTTAGTTGGCGGGATGCGTAAGCTATCACCCTTCCACGCTGCATGAGAACGCAACCTAAGCCCTGATTTGACGCGTCACAGTAGACCATGAAATCTTCCGTTCCCTCCGGTAGAGACAGTACCGGGGCACTACAGAGGGCTTGCTTCAGGGTTCGGAATGCAACCTCTTGCTTGTCCGTCCATTTGAATGATACGCCCTTTTGCGTAAGTGAGGTAAGTGGTTTGGCAATCTTAGAGAAGTTTTGAATAAACCTCCTATAGTAGCCTGCTAGACCTAAGAATTGACGAATTTCTGTGGGTGTTGTCGGGACGGCCCATCCTTCGACGACTTTGACCTTGGAAGGATCCACATGAATTCCTTCTTGACTAACAACATGCCCTAGGAAGTTCACACTATGGAGCCAGAACTCACACTTGGAGAGTTTTGCGTATAGCTTTTCCGATCGCAGAGTTTCTACAATTTGTCGGAGATGTTGACCATGCTCTTCCTCGCTTCGGGAATAGACGAGAATGTCATCAATGAAGACAATGACAAAGTTGTCGAGGAATGGTCGACATATTCGGTTCATCAGATCCATAAATGCAGCAGGAGCATTCGTTAGACCGAAGGGCCTTACGACAAATTCATAATGTCCGTAACGAGTTCGGAAAGCGGTTTTAGGAATATCCTCTTCCTAAACTTTGAGTTGATGGTATCCAGACCGTAGATCTATCTTAGAAAAGTAACTAGCTCCTTGGAGCTGGTCAAATAGATCGTCGATTCGTGGGAGTTGATAGCGATTTTTGATAGTGAGTTTTTTTAACTCTCTGTAATCGATGCACATCCTAAAAGATCCATCCTTCTTTTTGACAAACAGGACCGGAGCTCCCCATGACAAGTAACTAGGTCGGATGAATCCCTTGTCTAGGAGTTCGCTGAGTTGACTGGACAATTCCCGCATCTCAGCAGGAGCTAGCCAATAGGGCGATTTAGCGAGAGGGGTTGCTCCTGGAACGAGGTCAATTCGGAATTCAACTTGCGTTTCTGGGGGTACTCCAGGAAGATCTTCAGGAAATACGTCTGGAAATTCACGTGCTACTGGAATATCTTGAATGTTAGTCTCTTCCTTGGTTTTATCCACTATGTGAGCCAAAAATGTCAAATCTTTCTTTCGTAGATATTTCTGTGCCTAGATGCACGAGATGATGCGGAGGTTCGTGCTAGGTTTGTCTCCGTAAATAACTAGGGTTTCGTGATTGTACAGATGAAGGCGAACGGCCTTCTCGTGACACATAATTTCAGCATGGTGGGGGCTTAACCAGTCCATGCCAATAATCACATCGAAACTCCTAATGGAAACAGGCATCAAGTCTATTTGAAAGACGTGTTGATTTAGAGTTAGGGTACATCCGATGTAGATTTCCGCAGTGGATTCGGTTTTCCCATTGGCCATTTCCACCATAAAGGTTTCATTGAGCTTCTGGGGTTGTTGTTTTAATAAATGCTTAAACTTATTGCTTACGAAACTTCGCTCCGCTTCGGTGTCAAATAGGATGCATGCATAAGTGTGGTTTAGGGGAAACGTACCGGTAATGACTGCGGGATCCTAAATTGCTTCCCCCTGACCCATGGCCAGCACCCTTCTTGTTCCTCTATTTCCGGGATTGTTGTTGTTAGGGCAATCTCGGCGGAAATGCCCAGTCCTCCCACACCCATAGCAGGTGTGGCTAGGCCCTGCATTGTTTTCGCCGGTGTTGATGTTGTTGTTGTTGTTGCTGTTTCCCTGTTGTTGACTTTGAGGAGGGTAAGTCCTGCAATACCTTGCTGTATGTCCCTTCCGATTGCAGCTGGTGCACTGCAGCTCCTTGCACTCTCCATTGCGATGGAAACCGCACTTGTTGCACTTGGGAAGATTACCAGAATAAGGTCTGGGAGCATTCGAAGCAGCTGAGGCTGGAGCATGTGGCGTGGCTGGGACTGGTGCGGTGGCAGCATTAACTGCCACTGTCTGTTGCTTCTAAGAAGTTTCGGGGCCCTGACGCCCCTCCCTCTTGTTGTTCTTCCCCTTCTTGCCATCACCTTCTTTCTTGCCTTCAGCCTTCGTTGGCTTCTCACCCTTCTTGTTGTTGTGGTTATACATCTTCTTCGCCAATCTTTTAGCACTGTCAAAAGTTTCGGGGTTTACGGCTATCACGTTTCCTTGGATCGGTGAGGTTAGTCCCCAGATGAATCGCTCGATCTTCTTTCCTTCCGAGGTGATCATGCCAAGACATAGCAGAGATAGTTCGCTAAAACTTGATATGTAGGCATCTATATCCGCATTTTGGTACATGAAAATTTTGCTCGTAAGAGCATACATAAGTGACACTAGTTCGATAACATAACGGCTCTATGAGTAGTGTAGTCACTTAAACATAGAGTCGAGGTACATAGCATAGTTCCTAATGATCTAGTAAGATAAGTCTATCCCTAACCGCGATCAGCTGTGTCTTAATATAGCGGCAGAATCATATGCCGAAGTGTTGGGCCAACAGCTGAGCCATCTCAATCATGTCTCCAATGACCTCATCCCTCTCATGCTCAGCTTGCACTGCACGTGCTTCCATGGCGAATAGTTGTTGTCGCAGAGTGGCAATCTCAGCTTCGGGAGAGCGATTCTCCCTTGCGGGGTTCACTGGTGGGGTGGGGTGGTCCTGCTGCACCTCGCTAACAGGGGATGCGGCGTGATCTTTGCCTGGGTCTTGTTCTTCCTCCATGTCATCATCGGTCTCCTCGAACTCGTAGTCGGTGTCCATGTACTCGTCAGGTCCGACGTCGTGGGCTCCCTCTTGATTCCCTTCTGGTTCATCTTCAAGCATCCCGTGTGCCACTAGGACTTGATGAAACTGAATGCCCTGCTGCTCTCCTTCCATGATGACTGGGAAAAGGTATGCAGATAAACTATCATTATCCTATGACCCTACCACTATTGCATAGACTAAAAGATGTTCTCTTTTTGTTGCTAAAGGGGTATAGTTTTAGGTTTCCTAGCTATCGCGATCTCATCAAAACATGTGTTAGTTATACCTTGGAGAGAATGTAGTTGATCAGGCTACATCCATTCCTTGATACCACTAAGAACAATCCTAAATTAACCGGAATACTAGCATTATCTTGTTTGGTTCGGCGTTATGTTCTTATTCCAAATGCAAGCAAGGGTGTTTTAATTTTGTGTTTTACTTGTTTTGTTCAGAGTTGTGTTAGTCCCTCTTTTGGTTTATAGTTGCATATCAATGTGTGGCTTGATATGCTAGTTCACTATAAACAAAGCTCTGATACCAACCTGTCACACCCCCGAACTAGACGGCGGAAACGTCCGAGGGCTGTTGTGACTCAATTGAATACCATTACAGTGAATATACATGAAACATAACATCATTCATCACCATGCATTGAAACAGTACAACTGGTAGTATTTACATTTAGTACATTGTTTTAAACATTACATTCCTAAAAGTAAATTGTTCGATACTAGTTAAACAAACATCAAGACAACACTGAGTGCATTTTTCCCTTCGATTACCTGTTACCTGAGAATACAAGTATTTTGAAAAACGTCAACATATGAAATGTTGGTGAGTTCATAAGTAATGTTTGAAACATAATGTTTTGTATTGTTTTCAAAACCACCAGAAAATCCGATATTTTCTGAAAAGAGTATCGTATAAAAAGTGTGAAGATCCGTAAGTATGCTTGTTTGTTTCTATCAATGTAAAAAGAATTGTTATACTTAGTATGCATCTCGTAGGTGTATGAATTGAAAACCCTAGGAAAACCCGATGTTTTCCTAATACTTTGAATTACGCTTTTTATATGGTTGTTATACCGTTGCGACGTGTGTATTCGATGATTCTAGGTGACATTGGATTAAATGAGTATTGTGAATTGTTATAAACACGCGTTAATAGAAACGACTAGTTTACAACTATACTAACGATCCCTTAGGCGTCGTCCGTACTATTCACTTAATCCAACCACCCTGACTTCCCATAGCCCCACAACCGAGGAGAAAAGAGGGCACGAAGACCTCAATGATTCCATAAGTCGTTCAAGGCTATCGTGAATGCGAATGAATGCGAAGGGCCCTTGGCCCGACCCGCATTTGTGAATTCTCGACTTTACTAGCAGTACCAAAGGACCCTTGGGGCCCAACAGCACGAAAGCCATTGAAAGTCCTTTTACACGGAATTAGGTCATATAAGACCCAACAACATGTAAGCGAGTTTCCTTCGGGCCTAAAGATCATGTCATTGGGCTAGCTAGGCCCAGAAAGCATGATTTGAAACTTTCGGGCCCAAAGTTGGCGTATCGACGTCTGGTGAATTCCCACATGTGTATTGACTTCTCGTAATTTGAGCGTGTGTATTGTAGTATCGTCGTATATAGATTTTTGATTCATTATTGATTCGAGACCGAATCAATTCGTTTGATAACGATTTTTGGTGTTGAAGGTGTATTATGTTTCATCGGTAGTCGTGGTACTAGTATTTCATCATAACAGATTTATTGTTTAAAACATTAGTATTTTACTTTTTGCAGCCCCTTTCTTTTGGATAAATTTACACTTTTGACCCTTTGTATAAAAGAATTTCCATTTTAGTCCTTAAACCATTTTTCTTGACACTTTAGTATCAAAACTTGTTGAAAAGGTATTTTTCAGCTCAAATTTATTTGAAAAACAGTTTTAGTCCCTCAGAATGAAGTTTTCTCGGCTGAAACCTCTATTTTTGCAATTTTTACACTTTTGGCCCAAAATAGAAATTTTTTGCATCTTTGGTCCTTTTTAAATATGAAAAGTATTTTTAACCCTTGAAATGGACTTGGAGCACTAGTAGTCCCCTGTTTTACAGAAAAGTACAGTTTCAGCCCCTCTAATTTAAAAATCTTGCAATTTGGGCTTTATTGGGCCGAAAAGTTCATTTTTGGCCCATTATGCTTAAAAATTCACATTTTAATCCTTCAAAAGAGTAAATTTCCAGAAAATACATTTTTGAAACTGTTTTGACTCATCTCAACCATCAGAATTTGCATTTTGTCATTTTGGGCCCTTTGAATTTATATTTTCAACATTTTGAGCCCAAAAATGGGTTTTTAGCCCAAAAATGTTCATACTAACCAAATTAGTTATTTTTCTAGAAATGATTTGTGTGTAATAATATGATTTATACTGGTTTTATACAACCTAATATAAATCTCGGGTTTAAGGACTTTTTGACTAGATCCAACACCACAATCACATAAGAACATGAATATAAACATAGAAATCACACAAAGCATACATATACACATAGATCTACACATTTGCTTGTATTCCCCCCCCCCCCCAAAAAAAAAACTCATAAAAACCAAAAAATAGGGGGTATGAAGCTCACCTTGAGTTGTGGTTTCGATTTGAAGAAGAAAAGAGAAGAGTTTGTTGCTATATCGGCCCTAGCAACCTTTCCTTGGAAGATCTCGAATTTTAGGAGCTTCTAAGGTGCAAGATCACAAGATTGAATGAATTTAGAAGAGATTTTGATGAAGTGAAGGGAGTTAGATCATAAGTTAGCCATTAACTTACCTTAGATGATGAATTACTTTATGAAGATCCTTAGACTTCAAGCCAAATTTTCGAGATTTTGGATGGAGAGAGTGGATGATTCTTGAGTAATTTAGAGAGAGTTTTGTGAGGTGTGTGTGTTCATCTCTTACTCTCGGCCGAAGGAAAAAGAGGGAGAGGGAGAGAGAAGATTGATGAGATAGTGCATGGATACTTGGGTTATTTGCATGGATAACCTCCATGTAAAAATGAGGTGGCAAGGCCTAAGTCAACTCTTCCCCATGGATTGGGCTTGGGCCGAGATTTGGAGAGGAAAAGGGGATTTTTGGGCTTTATTGCCCCTAAGCCCATATTAGAGTTAGGTTGAATGATTGTTGGCCCTATAAAATATAAGTGTGATTTTTATTCTTTATTAGGCTAGATTAGGTTAATTATGGTCCGTAATAGTTCATAATATTTAATTTATTTCATTCTAGGCCCAATATGGCCCAAAATGTTGAAATAAATGAAAGTGGGTCCAATTAGAGCCCATTGAAAGGTTCTAAGCCAAAGATAGTCAAAATGTAAGTTTATTGTTCCATTGGGCCCAATAAGGAAGTCCTAGTCCAAAATGGACCTAAACAAGAACTTCTAGGGTTTCCAATTGCTTGTTGACTATTTGTAGTGCTTGTATGGTGTATTTGATTGCAAATTTTGATGTCATAAGGTAAGCATCATACATGCTCTTAAGTTTTTGATTCAAAATTTTACTTATGTGTTGTAGTTACAAGGCATAAAATTTCTAGTTGTGACACCAATCCCCACCGCTGAAGAGGAGAAAAACCCAACCGAGACGTAAACTGATCATCGCTTCATCCTCAAGCAATTTTAGGAAGAGAGTTCTGCTTCTGAAGGCTCTCCTCGTGGTAACACTCCACCACGATCTCCTACTCCTGAAGTTCACTTCACTACTTCTCCAATCTCCTCTCCACCTGTCACTATTCCTATTTCTATTCCCCCCATAACTTCCAGCACTGAAATTCCAACCACCTCCATCCCAGTACCCCCTCCCATCTTTACCGAAGCAACCACCACCACTGCAGAAGTAAGAACCAACGTATCTGATACGGGGGTTCATACTGATGCACCCAAATCCACCTCAGAACCCGAACCTACTACAACTACCAAACCTCCAGTCTCACCACCCCCTCCTCTCCTGTTCACCCAGCAGAGAGCGAAGAACCATTCCTCGGTGGGGAGGATATGACCTTCGATTCGGTCTATTATAGTCCTTATCAAGTTCAGAGTGATGACGATGACGATGCTCCGGTAACAAAGAGGCATCTCAAGGAGCTTCACGATAAAATCGATTCGCTCATCGCCTCCTCTTCCACATCTCAGTCTTCCATCTCTGAGGCTACCATCCAGAAAATTGTTGATGCTTTTTCCAAAGCTCATCAAGTTTCTCTGGACTCTGCCACTGCAGCCATTCATGCCTCAACCAAAGCATGTGAGGCTGCGACCGAAAAAGTCGATAAACTATTCACTGATTCTTCTTCTTTGTTAAAATCATTACAGGAGGATGCTGAAGCCACCAAGACAAAGCTGGAACCAATTGTTAACTAGGTGGCTTCCTCCGTTGCATCAGAGTTGAAGTCGTTCGCTTCTCTTCGTCAAACTCTATCAGACGACAACTCAGCTTTCAAGACCACCATTGAGGAGCGTCTCACCAAGCTTCAAGACGATCTCGCTGCTGAGAACTCCCTCATGGATGCTCTTGCTAGGAAGACCACTGCTCTAAAGGTCAAGAGTATTCAACTCTCCAACTCACAAAAGGAGATTGAATCTCTTCGATCTGAAAGAGAGGTGATTAAGTCGTATGTTTCGGATGTCCACTCAGCTATCTCAAACATCCTTGACGCACATGACCCGATCCTTAATTATTCTGTGAGGCGTAGTCTTGCTGAGAAGCTAGCTCCCGCCCTCTCTCTACTGAGCAAGATTGAAGGGCAACTTGATTTCGTGTCCATTCCGAAACAAGGGGGAGAAAAAGAGAATGTGTCTCAACCGCCTCCTTCTTCAACAGCAACTCACACAACCGAACCTTCTGTTACAGTCCAAGCCTCAGGTTCGGGTGCAAAAGACAAGGGCAAGAAAATTGCTGAGGAGAGCGAAGATGATGATAAGGAGACAATTGTCGACCTTCTGAAGAAGCAAGGTCGTGATAAAGACGCAGACATCAGTGCTCATGTGGCTAGAGAGGCTGAAGAAGCCGAAAGAAAACAGAAAGAAGCCCACGACCTTCTCGAGAGCAGGAAAACTCTATTTCCTCCTTGGACTCTTGAGAAGCTGATGAAAGAAGCCATCGAAACACCTAGTATCTTGTGGCTAGAACCGGTGATCTCTTTAGATCGTTCTAACACTATCGACACTCAGTTCGATATGCCACTGACCCAAAAGGCGTTTATTTTTCATGCCTTTGACAACGTTGCTGAGTTCCCTCATCCGCATCCAAAGATTGATCGGGACTTAGTCGAAGTTTATCTGAAGGCCGCTCAACCTCAATACCAAACTTGGAGCGCTCAAAAAATCATCAACGTCCGGGTCCTAAAGCCGTACAGGGAAGGAAACTTCACCAACGTTCGGTTCAAGATACTGATGGGTTTTGAGCATTCTAACACTTCCTAAGTGTACATGCAACCCTAATAAACCTTGGATCTATGTTTGTCTAAGATACATGCAAATAATTATTTTTCCAAGGTTCATATCCTAACTAGCATGGCATGGGGAACATGAATCAAATAAAGCTAGTAGAAATACTTACCTTGTAGTTGTAGTTGATTCCTTGGAGTTTTAGAGCCTAGCACCAATAGTGTGGATGCCTCAAATGGAAATCACAAATCACCACAAACTTGGAACTTTGAGAGAATAGTCACTACTATCTTGAAATCGGCCCTCACCTCAACAAGTGTCAACTAGTATGATTTCAAGAGCCAAGACCTCCTTTATATAGTGTGGTGGATTAGGGTTACATCCATGTAAACCCTAATACCCATGTCTCTTCATTTCCATGAGATCCATGGGTTAAAGCTCCATGGAGTATCCATGGACTTCTTCCATGCAAGCCTAGCCCATTCCAAGTAAGCATAAGCCCACACTATATAAATATAGAAGCCCATATTTAATTAGTAATATCTTTGATCACTAAATTAATCCTAGATTAATTATAGATCACTACTAATTAAATAATATGATCTTATATTAATATATTAGAACTTATAATATATTAATAAATCATAACTTGTACTATTCTCAAATATTATCCATAAATTGTTCGGGTGAAGTGCAACCCAAATGGACCATGCCGGGTCGGGTCAAGTACATACCAAATATAGTTATGGGCTTAGACACTATATCCAACAGTCTCCCACTTGGATAAGTCAAGTAACTATATTTGCAAGTATAACTTCAGGAACCGATCAGCAATCGTAGCTCTTTAAACTCTGTTGAACTAGAACGCGCCATTTAGATAAGTGATCATATAATACTCTGTTCTAGATATCAGCCGGACAAATACATGGAACATTGTCTTGCTTATTGTCCAACATTTGTTTCCCGATTTCCGATTTGTTTGACATAGAACTCAACTGAACACATCAATTTAGTTCTGACCGGGCCCGGTACATAGGTCAAAACAAAATCATCGAGGGGCCCAGATATCAGCTTCTAATCCAAGAAGGAACAGATAAACTTCGACTCATATGTTTGTTCTACCACTCATTGAATTACACGCAAAGGCACGTTTTATAACATCGAGTTACCAATGTGTTTTCGTACAATCAATGCATAACCAACTCGTAAGTAACAAATCATATCTCTAGGTTTCAAGACTTATATGATATTACCGTCTCACGATCACTCGAGATAAAATTCCATGAAGTGCTTCCAGTGAGCGTGGGTTGAGTCCAATGCTCAGAACTTATGAGCACTCATGATTGTTGTAGCCATGTCCAACACCTTGGACCTCTGCAACCAATCATGACAGTCTTGATTCATAACCACTTCCGACATATGACCGACTGTGGAGGTTTGAATAATATGATATACCAAACATAATTATTCTGGAAGTCAAAACATGCAAAAGAAATATAGTAAACGATCGACAAGAGATAGCAACACTTTACTCATAAATAAAACACCTTTTATTCATCATCAAATGTCAATTACACTTTACAAATTTCATAATTTATCTAACTACTAAAACTTATATCATCCTTTAGCCCTATGCTCCGAGCATGCTGGAGATGCTTAACCCTACTCAGTCCCTTCGTGAGGGGATCTGCTGGGTTCTCATCCGATGATACCCTCTTCGCCACGACGAGTCCTTCGATTCGATGTCTGATAAAATGGTAATTTCTGTCGATGTGTCTAGATCTCCCGTGATCCCTTGGTTCCTTGGCTAAGGCAACTGCACTATTGCTATCACATAAAATCTCCATTGGCTCTTTTATAGCTGGTACAACTCCGAGGTCTCCGATGAAGTTCTTTAGCCATATCGCCTCCTTTGCTGCCTCGCTTGCTGCTATATACTCTGATTCACAAGTGGAATCAGCCACTGTCTCCTGCTTGGAACTCTTCCAAGAAATTGCTCCTCCGTTTAAGGTAAAGACCCAGCCCGACTGAGAGCGGAAATTATCCCTATCAGTCTGGAAGCTAGCTTCACTATACCCTACAGCTCTCAAGTCATCACTCCCACCGAAGGTAAGGACCCAGTCCTTAGTCCTTCGTAGGTACTTGAGGATATTCTTTACCGCAGTCCAGTGTTCCTTGCCAGGGTTCTCCTGATACCTGCTAACCATGCTCAAAGCAAAGGCTACATCAGGTCGAGTACACGTCGTAGCATACATGATCGATCCTACAGCTGAACCATAAGGAAGTCGACTCATTTCTGCTATCTCAGCCTCAGTACTAGGGCTTTGTGACTTACTCAACCTGGCGTTACACTGAATGGGTAACTCACCTTTCTTGGAGTTATGCATGTTGAATCTTTTCAACACTTTGTCCAAGTAGGTACTTTGACTAAGTCCAATTAGTCTTTTACTCCTGTTTCTCAAAATCTTTATCCCTAGGATATAGGCAGCTTCACCAAGGTCCTTCATAGCGAAACACTTCCCAAGCCAGGACTTTACTTCCTGCAGGGTTGGGATGTCATTTCCTATGAGTAGTATGTCATCCACATACAGTACCAAAAAACTGACTGTGCTCCCACTAGCCTTGATATAGACGCAAGATTCATCTTCACTCCTTGAAAAGCCAAATTCCTTGACTTTCTCATCAAAGAAAAGATTCCACCTGCGAGGTGCTTGCTTCAATCCATAAATGGATTTCTCAAGCTTACACACTCCATTAGGGTACTCGTTGCTGACAAAACCCTCTGGCTGACTCATGTAAACATCTTCAGCCAACTTTCCATTAAGGAAAGCGGTTTTGACATTCATTTGCCAAATTTCATAGTCATGAAATGCAGCTATGGCCAACAGAACCCGAATAGACTTAATCTTGGCTACTGGAGAAAAGGTCTCATCATAGTCCACTCCAGGAATTTGAGAGAAGCCCTTTGCAACCAGTCTAGCCTTATAAGTGTGTACATTACCATCCATGTCGGTCTTCTTCTTGAAGACCCATTTGCACCCTACAGTCTTACGACCAGGTACATTCTCAACCAAGTTCCAAACTTGATTGTCATACATGGATTGTATCTCGCTATCCATGGCCTCTTTCCATTTAGCAGCCTCAGGGCCTGCCATGGCTTCCGTGTAGCTGTTAGGTTCATCCAGACCTACTAGTGTCTCATCACTAATAAGTGTCTCACCTTCCGCAGTAATATGGAAGCTATAATAATGCTCAGGTGCATTCCTAACTCTCGTGGAACGCCTAAGAGGTACAGGCACATCAGCTGGCTCAACAGGAGTTTCCTCCTCAAGTTGAGGGCTAGTGTTTGAAGTTCCTTCACCGCTTGACTCTTGAATTTCTTCAAGATCAATTTGCCTCCCACTGTCTCCTTGGCTTATAAATTCTCTCTCTCGAAAAACTCCTCTTCTTGCTACAAAGACCACATTATCACTAGGTCTGTAGAAGAGGTAACCAAAGGATTGTTGTGGGTAGCCGATGAAAATACACCTCTCGCTTCGAGGTTCGAGCTTATCATGAGTCTCACGTCTCATGAAAGCCTCGCAACCCCAAATCTCGATGTGGTCTAGCTTAGGTACTTTACCAGTCCATATCTCGTGAGGAGTTTTGACAACTTTCTTTGTAGGGACTAGATTAAGAATATGGGCGGCAGTCTCTAAGGCATACCCCCAGAATGAGATTGGTAGCGTAGCTCGACTCATCATGGAACGAACCATATCCAACAAGGTTCGATTACGCCTCTCAGCCACACCATTCAACTATGGTGTCCTGGGAGGTGTCAATTGTGAGACAATCCCACATTCCCTAAAATAGTCGAGGAACTCTGAACTAAGATACTCACCTCCTCGATCGGATCGAAGCATCTTAATGTTCCTGCCCAATTGATTCTCTACTTCCTGTTTAAATTCCTTAAACCTCTCAAAAGTCTCTGACTTATGCTTGATTAAGTAGACATATCCATATCTACTGTAATCATCAGTAAAAGTCAAATAATAACGATTAGCATCCCTTGTGGCATGTTTGAATGGTCCACACACATCCGTGTGTACAAGGTCCAACAAACCTTCACCCCTCTCACACGAGCCTGTGAAGGGTGACTTTGTCATTTTTCCAAGTAAGCATGATTCGCAACTATCATCTGACTTTAGGTCAAACGACTCCAAGACTCCATCCTTTTGGAGTTGGCCTATGCGTTTCTTGCTTATATGTCCAAGACGACAATGCCATAATGATGCTTTATCCAAGTTATTATGATTAGTAGAATCAATACACAAAACATTATTTCCTAAGTTATCTACAACAGATACAGCTTCATACACACCATCACAAGGTAATGCTTTAAAATAAAAAACATTATTATAGAAAACATCAATAGAACCAACTTCATTATTAAATGAAAAGGTAAACCCTTGTTTGTACAAAGCATGAAAGGAAATAATATTTCTTGCCATTCCTGGAGAATAACAACATTTATTCAAATCTAAATTAAACCCACTACTTAGCGATAAAGTATAAACTCCAATCTTGTTGACAGGTGAAGCTTTCATATTCCCCATGATCAAGTTTATTCTTCCTTGCTCCACATTCTCACTTCTTCTTAGTCCCTGCAAGTCACAACAAATATGAATACCACAACCGGTATCAAGCACCCAAGACTTAGAATGGGGTGAGTTATTAGAAATGATAGTGTAAATACCTGCATGGTTGGGTTTGGCTTTCCCATCCTTCACATCCTACTGGTACTTTGGGCAGTTCCGCTTCCAATGAGACTTTTCATGGCCATAGAAGCATTCAGCCTCTTTTGGGTCAGAAGAAGGAGTGATGAAACCTTTCTTGGTTCCACTTGAAGAAGAGCCATCAAGGGTCCGAGCCTTGGTACCCTTCGAGGATCTCTTTCTCTTCCTCCATCGACTTTTCCCAATTGCCAAAACCGGAGTTGAGTTTGGAGTAGGAGTGATAGCAACCGACTTCCCCTTAAGACCTGATTCTGCGGTCTTGAGAAGTCCCTGAAGTTTTCTGAGTGTGACCTCTTCCTTATTCATGTGATATGTCATGCGGAATTGATCATAGCACGATGGTAAGGAGTGCAAAATGATATCTATTGCAAGATCCTCAGGGAAGTTCACATTAAGCTTCAGCAAACGATCCACATATCTTTGCATTTTCTGCATGTGGCTTGTGACAGATTCCCCGTCCTTCATCATGGTTGTTATCATGGAGCAGATGATTTCATACCTCTCTTGTCTTGCACTTGGATGGTATCTTTCCATCAAATCTTGGTGCATTTCATAAGGGTAGAAATCCTCATAAGACTTTTGGAGTTCCGCTGTCATCGTGGCCATCATGATGCAAGCCACTTTCGTAGCATCCCTTTCATGTGCCCGAAAGTCAGCGATCTCCTGAGGAGTTGCAGTGGTCTCATCAATTTCCTTAAGCTCCTTGTCAAGGACATATGCTTTGTCCTCGTAGCGGGTAATCATGCTGATGTTTCTGATCCACTCATTGAAGTTGGATCCATCAAAGGTGACTTTCCCACACAAGTTCATAAGGGTAAAGGAGCCATTAGGATTAGAGCCAGAAGCAGCATTGTTTGAAGACATCTGAAAAGAAGAGAACAAGATTAGTTTAGATATAAGAGAGTCCTTAATAAAACACCCAAATGTAATATTAAGGCTAGGATCCAATCACAATATAATATAACTTAGAAGAGGTATGTCGTAATCTAAGCTATACCATATTTGAAAGGTAGGTGAATGACGATTCACCAATTTCCACCACGAAAACCGAAATGTTTAAATATTAGGTTTTTGATTGGTTCTTAGAAATTCCTATATTCTTTGAGATTCAATGAACTTTTCAAAGGCATGTTTCAATCTCGAGTGTGCCCTCCAAGTTTTGTGACTGGGATGCTGAGGATCACAAAACAAGGTGTGAAGTAACCATGCAAATCACTTGGTACCCTTAAGGTTTATCACTCAATCGATGTGCCGGTAAACCACACACGCTCCATCGATACTATAATAAACCCTAAGTCACCCTTTACCTACCTTGTTAAGTCCAAGTTAGTGTGTCGGTAAACCACACACGCTCCACCAACGACTTAATCAAAGTGTAAAGTGTGATTTCATGGATTAGCACCTTATTCACATTTTTCCTAAAGTAACTAAGATTGGGAATTTAATAAAACATTTAGTTACTTTATAATATTCATCATACTTTTAATGAGAATTTATAAGTCCTTGTCTTACCCGTTCGGCTAACGACCTTCCACCAGTCAAGCAAGCGGTGGGTGAGAGTGGACACCCATTAAGTCACCATTTTATAGGCAACAACCTTATACCCACCTTATAGATCGGCTTCGTGAATGAGGCGTACTAGCGGTAAGACGACTTTGCTCTTATACATATATATATAATTATTAAATCATAATAATATAAGTATAAGGGTTGAATTTTAACTTTTAAAATTCTAAGGGTTGGAACTAAAGTTTTAACTTGACTTTACTTGTTCCAAAACTTGAGGGCAAGTTTTGTAAACTTTCAAAACTTTTCATTTCTTGTAACTTATGAGTTTAATAGAGTAATAAAATGAAGACTCTTCATTTTTCTAACTCTTGTGTTCTTTTAATGGTTTTTAAATTCAAGTGACTTTTGGTTTTCCATAACTTGAGGACAAGTTATGGACTCCATTAAAACACATTATGATAAAGAATTAAACTACCACATAGGTTACAAATAATTCCTATGATCATCTAAACATCATAAGATCAAGAACATGAATATGAACACTTTCATGAATCAAAAATTACACATAAAACTTTGTAATTTTGATAACAAGTTGTTGTAAATGGATTAGCAAAGACATTACACCATCTAAAACAAGTTTTCAAGTACCAAAACAGTTTAGGGTAATGTTTCTAGTCCATTTTCGACTTTTTCAACTATTTTGCATCAAGTATCAAACAAACAAGCCTAGGCTCTGATACCACTGATGGGTTTTGAGCATTCTAACACTTCCTAAGTTTACATGCAACCATAATAAACCTTGGATCTATGTTTGTCTAAGATACATGCAAATAATTATTTTTCCAAGGTTCATATCCTAACTAGCATGGCATGGGGAACATGAATCAAATAAAGCTAGTAGAAATACTTACCTTGTAGTTGTAGTTGATTCCTTGGAGTTTTAGAGCCTAGCACCAATAGTGTGGATGCCTCAAATGGAAATCACAAATCACCACAAACTTGGAACTTTGAGAGAATAGTCACTACTATCTTGAAATCGGCCCTCACCTCAACAAGTGTCAACTAGTATGATTTCAAGAGCCAAGACCTCCTTTATATAGTGTGGTGGATTAGGGTTACATCCATGTAAACCCTAATACCCATGTCTCTTCATTTCCATGAGATCCATGGGTTAAAGCTCCATGGAGTATCCATGGACTTCTTCCATGCAAGCCTAGCCCATTCCAAATAAGCATAAGCCCACACTATATAAATATAGAAGCCCATATTTAATTAGTAATATCTTTGATCACTAAATTAATCCTAGATTAATTATAGATCACTACTAATTAAATAATATGATCTTATATTAATATATTAGAACTTATAATATATTAATAAATCATAACTTGTACTATTCTCAAATATTATCCATAAATTGTTCGGGTGAAGTGCAACCCAAATGGACCATGCCGGGTCGGGTCAAGTACATACCAAATATAGTTATGGGCTTAGACACTATATCCAACAGATACTGAGGGGATCTGCCAAGACCGAACATGCCATCTCACTTGCAGATCCTCCCAACCTTAATCCCCATGACTGGATTATCTTGCACAACATCCTTCTTACAAATGAAGCATAATATGGTCCGATCATCGACCACTTTAAGAGGATGCTTGTATGCTATGTCATGGAAGTTGCCCTGATGGACTAGGAGATAGCGAGCGTGTTCAAGAAAAAGCCAACCATATCTCCTGTTGGCTCAGCCAGTGATCTCAACGTAATGCAGATAGGGAAGATTGACCCGAAGAGAAACTCTATGATGTTTACCCGAAATGAAGGCCATAAATGTCTTTTTGCTTTGGCTGATAAACATCTCTACACCACTGCATGTTTGGAGCATGTCTTAGGGATCATCCATCGATGCAAGCAAAACACAGCGGATGACAAGAAGTACTTTGACGATATGATACAATGTACATTCGCTTCAGGCAGACAATCCTCGCCCTTATCCCACGTATGTTTGATACAACGAAGAAGGTTCCCACTGTTGGCCCAAGCAAGAAGAAATGATAGTCTCGCTCCAAATTGATGCAAAGGGGGAGATTGTTGGTTCGTGTTTTGTATTGCGTCTTTTGGCTCGTTAGCCAGTCTATGTTTTGTCTCCGGTATGGGCCTATCCATTCGTGAGTTTTGTAGGGTTTAATATAAATAGATGCTTGCATGCATCATAGAAAGTAATGATAGAAATCATTAGAGAAGTATTATTCAGTACATTCATCATTCTTGTTTTGTAACCCTAATAATCCTCTACAGCGGAAGTTCTTAGTCGAGCTCTGCTGAGGATTAAGTAATCGAATCATTCGACTCATTTAGATCCATTCTTATGTTTTACTTCACTGTTTTTACAATTCATAATTTACCTGTTACAAAGATCTAATAGATCAAAGAGTTTTAATAACTCATCAGTCTCCAATGAAGTTCTTCAGCCATATCGCCTCCTTTGTTGCTTCGCTTGATGCTATGTACTCTGATTCGCAAGTTGATCAGCTACTGTCTCTTTCTTGGAACTTTTCCAAGTAATCGCTCCTCCATTTAGGGTAAATAGCCAGCGCAACTGAGGGCGTAAATTATCTTTATCATTCTGAAAACTAGCATCACTATACCCTGTCACTCTCAAGTCATCACTCCCACCAAAGTTAAGGACCCACTCCTTAGCCTTCACAGGTACTTGAGAATATTCTTTACCGTAGTCTAGTGAGCTTTGCCAAGGTTCCCCTGGTATCTGCTGACCATGCTCAAAGCAAAGGCCACATTAGGGCAAGTACAATTCATAGCATACATGATCAAGCCAACAACAGAAGCATATGGAAGTTGACTCATCTCAGCTATCTCAACCACTGGACTTGGGCTTTGAGTCGTACTCTTTCTGGCATTGCTTTGTATCAGTAAGTCTCCTTTCTTGGTATTCTGCATTTTGAACCTCTTCAACACCTTGTCCAAGTAAGTGCTTTGACTAAGTCCAATTAGTCTTTTACTCCTGTCTCTAAATATCCTTATCCCCAAGATATAGGCAGTTTCACCAACGTCCTTCACAAGCCAGGACTTAACCTCCTGCAAGGTTGGGATGTCATTTCCTATGAGTAGTATGTCATCCACATACAGTACCAAGAAGCAGACTATACTCCCACTAGCTCTGACGTATACATAGGACTCATCTTCGCTTCTCGAAAAACCAAACTCTTTGACCTTCTCATCGAAACAAAGATCCATCTACGAGATGCTTGTTTCAATCCATAAATGGATTTCTCAAGCTTACACACTCTATTAGGGTGCTTTGCATCGACAAAACCCTCTGGCTAACTCTTGTAAACATCCTCATCCAACTTTCCATTAAGGAAATCGGTATTGACATCCATTTGCCATATTTCATAGTCATGAAATGCAGCTATGGCTAGCATAACCCTAATAGACTTAATCTTTGCTACTGGCGAGAAGGTTTCATCATAATCAACTACCGGAGTTTGAGTGAAGACTTTTGCAACCAGTCGTGCCTTGTAAGTGTGTACTTTCCTGTCCATGTCGGTCTTCTTCTTGAAGATCCATTTGCACCCGACTGTCTTACGACCCGATACATTGTCAACCAAGTTCCAAACTTGATTGTCGTACATGGATTGGATCTCGTTATCCATAACCTCTTTCCATTTAGTAGAGTCAGGGCCTGTCATGGCTTCCTCATAGTTGTCAGGTTCATCCAGATTTACTAGTGTACTATCACTGATACATGTATTACCTTCCATAGTAATATGGAAACCATATTAATGTTCAGGTGGATTCATCAGTTGGTTCAATAAGAGTTTCCTCCTCATGTTGATTGCTAGGGTTTGAGGTTCCTTCACCGCTTGACTCTTGAAGCTCTTCAAGGTCAATTTTCCTCCCACTGTTTCCTTGGCTTATGAATTCTCTCTCATGAAAGACTCATCGCCTTCCCACAAAGACCACATTTTCACTGGGTCTGTAGAAGAGGTAACCAAAGGATTTCTGTGGGTAGTCAATGAAAATTCACCGCTCACTACGAGGTCCGAGCTTATTGTGAGTCTCGTGCCTCACGAAAGCCTCGCAACCCCAAATGTTGATGTGGTCTAGAGTGGGAGCTTTCCCAGTCCACATTTCGTGAGGTTTTTTGGCAACCTTTTTAGTTGGGACAAGATTAAGGATATGGGCGGCAGTCTCAAAGGCATACCCCCAAAATGAGATTGGTAACAAAGCTCGACTCATCATGGAACGGATCATGTCCAACAAGGTTCGATTGCGGCTCTCGGCCACACCATTAAGCTTTGGTGTCCTAGGGGGTGTCAATTGTGAAACAATTCAACATTCCTTAAGATAGTCAAGGAACTCTATGCTAAGATACTCACCACCTCGATCAGATCGAAGCATAATAATTTTCCTGCCTAGCTGATTTCCCACTTCCTGTTTAAACTCTTTGAACTTTTCAAAGGTTTCCGACTTATGCTTGATTAAGTAGATATAGTCATGTCTACTATAATCATCAATAAAATTCACATAGAAGTGGTTAGCATCCCTAGTGGCGGTTTTGAAGGGTCCACACACATCGGTGTGTATGAGATCCAACAAACCCTCACCCCTTGCACAAGTACCAGTGAAGGGTGACTTTGTCATTTTTCTAAGAAAATAAGACTCGCAACTATCATCCAACTTTAAGTCAAATGATTACAAGACTCCAGAATTTTGGAGTTGGCCTATGCGCTTCTTGTTGACATGTCCAAGGCGACAATGCCACAAGGGTGCCTTATCTAAACTAGTAGAAGAATCAATATGCAATACATTATTTCCTAAGTTATCTACAACATTCACAACTTTATATACACGATTGCAAGGTAATGCTTTAAAATAAAACACATCATTATAAAAAAACATTAATAGCACCACTCATTATCAAATGAAAAACTATAACCTTGTTTGCATTGGGTAATGTATACTACAACATCCTATGGTGCACATACAACCCTAAATAACTTGGATCTATGTTTTTACTAATTATACATGCAATGATATTTCCAAGGTATTAATCCTATAACTACCATGCAATTGTCATATATCATACAAGATACTAGTTAGGGTAACATACCTTTTGTGTAGCTTGAAGTCTTCATGTATTTGGCCTTAAGATCTTAGCCCTAATAGTGTGGAAGCCTCAAATGAAGTCACAACACATCTTGAACAAAGGTGGAACTTGATAGAGAATTCCATCCACACCAAAACACCTCCATGAACTCCAAGTACAAGTTTAGGCGCTTTTAGCTATGAATACATATATTTATATGTAGGATTCCAAGGGTCATGGTTATAACCCAAATCCATACCCATGGGTGTTATGATCCATGATTCATGTGGCCTAACTCTTTATGTATCCATACATAAACTAGGTCCAATCATGGATCATAAGCCCAACACATATAAATATAACTAATTACCATAATTAGTCCCCATAGATTTAAACTAGTCTCTTTTGATCAGTAAATTAATTCCAAATTATTTCTTGATTAATAGTAATTAAAACGTATGATTTCAAATTAATATATTATAACTTATAATATATTAATAAATCATATATATAACCTTCTCTCAAGAATCCATCCTAATAAATTGTCCTGATGATATGCAACCCAAATGGACCATGCTACTCTCGGGTCAAGTACATACCAATAATAGGTATGGGTTAGACATCTAATCCAAAAGTCTCCTACTTGGATAAGTCTAAAAATATTATTTCAAGTACGACTCCAAAACCTGACTAGCAATTGTAGCTCTTAAAAGTCGTTGTCGAACTCTAACCTAGCCAATGACGTGTCCATTAGATAAGGGCATTCTAGATATCATATGGACTGAGACATAAATTATAATCATTCTCTCTGTCCATCTAATGTCTCCCAATTTCCGATTTATGACGACTGACTAATTGAACAGATCAAATCAATCCAGGCCCGTCCGAGCATTTACGTTTGTCATCACTAAATCATCAAGAGGCCCACAAATATCACTTTTATCCACATGGGGTAAAAGGAACGGATAAACTTCCACTCATATGCTCGTAGTAACTACTTGTTGAATCATACACAAAGGCACGTTTTATAACATCAAGTTACTGATGCGTTTTCGTACAATCAATGTACAACCAACTCATAGTAAAAACTCATATCTCTAGGTATGAAGACTTATATGATATTACCGTTTGACGATCACTCGAGATAAATTCCATGAAGTGATACAAGTGAGTGTGCACTTAATCCAATATTCAGAACTTATGAGCACTCATGAATGTTGCAGCAACTTTTGCTATGTCTCAACACTTTAGACATCTACAAGCCCAATTCATGATAGTCTTCATTCATACCTACTTCCAAAGTATGATTGACTGTGGAGAGTTAAAATAACCTTGTTATTCGGAAGTCAAAACATGCAAAGTGAAACATAAGAATAATACTAATCCTAACGGCCCCAAACACTTTTGATAGTAAATAAAACACCCTTTATTTAATCACCATATTGATTACTCATTATTCATTATATAATGTTTAGAATAACCAACTTAATACTTGAACTAAAAACAATACTCATGCCATGCTCCAAGCACGCACACTATGTTTATCTATGGTCTTTTCTTTGTGAAATAGATCGCTTGATAACATTTCTGTAACAGCCCGGAATTCCAGGTATTGTTATATTTATGATTTTGGGTGTTTTAAGAGGGGACTCGGCGAGTTGGAGCCCAGACTCGCCGAGTAGGATCGCGGATCTGGTCGCGGGTTCGCGACTGGACTCGACGAGTCCGGATATGGACTCGGCGAGTCTGCGCTGTTTAGCGAAAACCCTAACCGTTCAGGGTTGGGATATATATAAGGGGCCTTATGGCCGTCATTGTTCACCCTAGTCCTGTGAGTGAAACCCTAATTCGATTGAGAGCATCTGGAGCAAGGTAGAAGGCCATTATTGATCTTGGAAGTGTTATTTTTCAAAAAGGAGGAGGCTCGGTTAAGGGAACAACAGGAGAAGCCATATTCTGAGAGTTGGGGACACAGAGCAATGTTATTCAGGTAATATTTCGAGTTGATCCCTTCTATGTTGATGTGTATATGGATTTAGGGTTTATTGAACCCTTTTGTGGCTAGATTGAGTGTCTCCTTAGTCCCCCAAGCGATTGGAACCTTTTATTGGGACCTTTGGAAGTCCAGAGTGTCCCATGCCTGAGCATTTCAGGAATCAATGGAGGTTTTGGATTGGAATCCTTATGCCTTAGGTCAAAACATAAATTACGAGTCATGGGGTATATTATGAGCACCAAAATGAGGACTTTACGTGAGGAACCAGTCTAGGAAGGCCAGACCTATGGATTGTTGGAGCAAATCTGACCTTAGAAAGCAGTTTGAGCGGTTGCATGGCATGGACTCGACGAGTCCGATGAACAGACTCGGCGAGTAGCTTGAAGATTGCCTTAGAGTCGAACTGGGACTCGCCGAGTTGTTCTTCAGACTCGGCGAGTTGAGTCGGGGTGGCCCCGCGATTCTTCCAGAAGAAACTCGTCGAGTCAGGGGAGATACTCGACGTGTAAAAAGGGAATCTTAGAAAATAGGTGAGGACGTCTAGACTCGCCGAGTCGCCCTAGCGCTCGCCGAGTCCGGTCAAGTTGACCGTTGACCGTTGACCAGAGTGGACCTGTGTTGACTTCTTAGGGATAGTCAACATTAGAGATATAAAGTATTAACTAGGGACATATGACGTTATAGGAGGATTGTAGCTCGGCGGATCGAGCACGAGTGACTTCGGGATTTGCTAGCTTTCGATATTCGCGAGGTGAGTCTTCTCACTATACTGTACCCGGAAGGGTTTGACTGTGTGACCGGAAGGTCGGATATGATATGAGATATATGTACTATATGTGATAAGTTAATTGTTATATGTGTTATGTATGTTATGTGGGCCAGAAAGCATTATGTTAAGGGCCGGAAGGCGATTATGTTATGGGCCGGAAGGCGTTGTGTTGTGGACCGTAAGGTTGGCGTGGGTAGGACCGGAAGGTTTACCCAGCAGGGACGGAAGTCCCCTGAGACACATGGACCGGAAGGTCAGGGCCTGGAAAGGCGTATGTGCGTAAGTTGTATTTTGGGGAACTCACTAAGCATTTATGCTTACAGTTGTTATGTATGTGTTTCAGGTACTAGCGAGGACCGTGGGAAGGCGCCGGCGTGATCTGTACACACTGATAGATGTTTTGTGATCTTGGGATTCATATGATTTGTATTTTGACATGACAATTGGAATGTTTATGCCTTGTTTGAATGAAAATACTTTATTTTGAAATGAAAATTTTGTTTGAAAATTTACGTTGTTACAATTTCAATGATGCTTATTTCACAATACCAAATCCTTATGATAAATGTAAGAGTACCAAATTTTTACCATTTACCAAAATCTGTTAGATTCTAAACTTATATGCATTAATCCTCTTGTAATGGCTATGCACAAAAGTCACAAAGACTTGGCAACAGACATTACAAAGTATTCCAATCCAAAGCAATTCCATGGAAACAAAGTCTCATATTCCAAGTACATTCCTTTGAACATCCTTCTTGCATTAACTTTTCTAATCTTGCACATATTTAAGAATAATTTCCACATATGGAAACATTTCCATATTCCCATTCTGACTGTCACTTCTGAACAAGAGTTGCCTCTTTTCAGAATATTTCAATATGGTCCTTTCCAAAATTAACATCATACTTCCAATTGTCCATCAGCAACCGATCTTTGGTAAACCTCAGATTGTCCTCGACAATTTCTTAATCATTTTAGTCATATCCAGTTCTAGTCCTTTTTCCTTCTTAATGCCCTAGACATTTGGAAAATTTAGAATGGATGAATATTACATCACATGTAATCGATCCTATATCCGAAGCATATGGGACACGATTCATGATGTCTCACATAAAGACATGATACTACACTAGTCTTTTGCTATAATATTTCTATTTGTATTTGCCGTGTTCTCACAATTCAGATTATGAAAATGGATGTCGTAATCAAAATCGAATTTTAGAACTCAAGTAATGTAATCATGACTAAATTTTTATTAAAATTTCACAATCTAAGCTTTTAAAGCTGGAATGAAGTATAATAGCTCATCCCTTAATTATAGCAAAGCAATTTTTTTCAACCCCTGCAACTTCATGAATTGAGACTTTTGTTTTCTACAATTAACACTTAACATAATAATCATGCTCCCACTAACATGATAATTATTAGCATAACACTTATGCTCCCACTAGCTGTAACATAATAATCATGAATTGAGACTTTTGTTTTCTAGAAATCAATAGTTTATTGACTTTCTTACCAAAGTTCAGATTTCTGATACGAGATGCTTTGATAAGACTTTATCAAAATCACACACCTTTCCTTAGATAGCTCACATGTGTGTCTAAACAACTTTTAGAATTATGAAAATGGTTGTCGTAATCATAGTCTCAATTGTTTAGACATTTTCCATTTCTCACAAGTCCATGTTAATGTGTCGGTTAACCACACACGCTCCACTAACGACTTTGAGAATGTAAATATCACAATTGCTATCTACTTAAAATCTTTTTAGTGAAAGTGTTTCCTCACCATCATTTCATGAATCAGAGAAAAACCTTATGACACTTATATTGTAAGGTGTATGTGTTCCTATCCATGTGAATTTGTCAAAAACATAACCATAAGAGGAGGTTAGTGACAAATCCAAACTCATATGGACTGAACTTGTTCATTCTTAACTTCTTGCCACCTGGTAGCACAAGGGTCTACCATTGCTTACAAGTAGTTATGGAAACAACTGAGAAATCATATAACTCACATGCATAGCCAACTTTAACTAGAATGGGCATAGAAACAAGAACATGTCAACACGATAGGCTATAAACCTCAAGTCGTATGTTAGTGATAAACAACATGTTTTATTCTTGATTAGTTCTTGAAAATTTTCAAGATCTTTAAGACTCCCACTGACCTCTTGACATATACGATTCTCTTTGTCAAGAACCATTCCTTAACAAAACAAATATACAAGATTTAGTGTGGATTCTTATCAAGATAAACACTTCACACAATTGGCCTTAGTCGGTCTTTGTTTTTTCCAAAACATCACAAATTAACAATTTTAAATGTACAATACTAGAAAATTTTTACTCTACATTTGATAAGTGTATTAAACCTTTCTTAAGATTATGTCACTCTAAGGTTATAATCTTGAAGTGTCACTCTAAGACTCAATTTTGGAACGAAGTATGATTCATCTTTTGATTTAACCATTTAAACGATTCACGATTCCTCTTCTTAGTCAAACAAATGCACTAAGATGTCCTTAGAGGATCAATTGTGATATGGTTTTTCATAGTCATTAAGATGATCATAAAACATGATACTGAAGTACCCTCCCATCTTTTCAGATTGGAGAAACTTTTATCTTTCTGCCGAATTTGGTTCTTCTCATTCGTCCTGCCATACATTGAAACTTTTCCAATGTTTCAGAATTACACATAAACTTGTAAGCATAATCATATTTACTAAACTTTAGTAAATAATGACGCATAGCCTTATCGATCTTTCTGGTGGACTTGACCAGTGCACAACCAAGCGTACCCGATCCCCTAGTCCTTCACTTGACTCACATATACATGTGAACAAGGAGTTAGTCTTAATTTCCCAAAGATGAAAATTCTCATTCATCATATAATACAAGTTACATGATTCCAAGTTTCTGTCCACCTGAAACTTGGGTGATGAGAATCTTTCCTTATTTGGTCATTATTACACTACCAAAAACAAAAGAATCAAATCCATTTTCCAATATTGCCATCAATGGAATCATATAAACAACAATTTTTCACAAATGACATTTTAAGGAAACTTAAAATAAATAAAATAAAAAATTTTCCTTTTATTTTAGAATTGCAGAAAAACTTATCCTTATAATGCAAATACATATGAGAAACTATGTTCTTATCTGTTCCTAAGCAATCTATCATAACTCTTAAGTAGCATCTCAAAATTCTGATCTTCAGATCATGCAATTGAAATCCATCTCTTCACGATCAGAATTAGCTTACTCTTACTTTACCAGAAGCATAGTCAAATTTATTGACTTTTACCATCCTAGTGAACTTTCAGGTAAATAGGGCAGCTTCGCAACCAATGCCCCTTCCATTTGGCAATAGAAACATATGGACTCTTTAGGTACACAAGACTATCTCAGACTTAGCCTTTCTCTTTACCATTTGTTCAGATGACTTGACCATGGCCAATCCCATTCCATTGGGAAGAGAAAGCTTTTCTGGACTTCTAATGTTACCATTGTCAATGTCCATGGAAGTCTGGGACGTAGATCTTCCAATCAAATTTGCTTTACCAGTGCTCCAAAGCATTGTTGATTCAGCATCAACAAGCAAATAGGTAAGATCAATAAGGGTCATGTCATGATCTATCATCAGGAAGTGACTAAAGAACCCAGTCAACAGCCAACTTCCTCGAGACTTTGACACCCAATTCTCCCAGCTTGTCAATATGTGACTTCCTCCAAGATATAAGTACATATAGACATTGCTTGCTGTAACGCCCGTGTTTCTAGGCTAGGCATTAATATTGACATAATGGTCTAGGTTAACCTTTGTAACTCATTTAGAAGAAATGAAAAGGAATTATGTGAATTTTATGTGAATTATGTGTTTTATGCTTAATTATTAGGGTTTAATTAATTAAAAATAAAAATAAGCGTCAAAATTAAAGTGTGAGATAAGCCCGATATCTTTACATAAAGTTGTAGTGGTCGAAACAAGGATTTCGGGGATATAAAGAATGCCGAAATTCGAGTTATAACGAAGAAGTTATGACCTGTCGAAGTTTCGCGACAAAACCAGCACGGTGCTGAATGTCGTAAAAAGTGAGTTTTTGATAAACTACTTTTTAGCCTTAGTAATCTAAACGAAAGTCGTAGTATTCGTTAAACCGAGAAGTTCGATAAAAAGAACGCCCAAATCTGACTTCATATGAGGAAGTTATGATTTTTCGAAGTTTCGGTGTAGCAGTAGACAGCTAAAAACTCGAATTTTAGATCGAGCGATTTTTAGCCGACACAACCTATACGAGAATTGAAGGTCTCGTCATTAGGAGCACAACGGTAAAAAGTCTGACGAAAACGGACGTCGGATGAAGAAGTTATGAATTTTTAACGGGTTTCCTATCCCGTAGTCTAAACGGAAGTTGTAGATCGTAATTTTAGCTATGCGTGCATATAAAGAACGTCAAAAACGGAGCTCGTATGCGAAAGTTATGGATTTTAGAAGTTTTGGCGCGAAAACCGAGAAATTTCGCATAGTCACACTTTGCCACGTCACCCTCGCCTCGCATGTGACACGTGTCCTGCTGAGTCACCGAAGCTGCTGAGTCATCCGCGCACATGGCCCTATCCGAAGTGGTCCAGTGAACATCCGACGTGTGCCTTCTCCTTCGTGTCCGAGCCCTCGCAGAAGCCACGTGCTTCCCTCATCGGATCTGAACTTCGGTCCAATCACAGGCCGCCAGCAGCTCCTTCGCACGCGCAGCCCTCATGCGAGCCTCCCCCTCTGCGAGCCTTCTCAGCCATCGGATCAGAAGACTCCTGACCGTCTGATCAGAAGGTCTTCCCTATAAATAGAAGGCTGCGAGCCTTCCCGGGTAACTTTGGAAATTTGCCATTTTTCACCCCTTTCTTCATATTTTCTTCACCTTAACATCCCGCAAAGCCCCGGTATCGATTGTAAAGCCCGGAATACTCCACGAAGTGCCCGAGAAGCCCGGAAAATTTATCTTTTCGGTTTCGAAGCCCGACCTTTCGCAGAGCCCGGTTTCTTAATAAAACTCCCGGTTTTATTAAAAACGATCGTTTTAGGAAACGAATTGCTGCCCGATTATCATCAAATCAAGTGAGTGTATATTCACTTTCAATTTACACATAGATATGAAGTATTTACCTTAAAATACGTGTTACGTGTAAATATGTTAATTGTTTATTTGAGGTGACTGTTGTGTTGATATTCTATACAAGTTTTAAACTATATATATATTTTTATCTACACATATGTTGGGTAGAACATGGGTAGTTAGTTGGTGTGTGATAAAATAAAGTGATGAGAGGTATCGATGTTTAAGATGATCTAGTCATCTAACAGAGTATAGACAACGGCCACAGACTATTTTAGATAGTCCAGTGGAACGTTACTAGACTCGTAATCGGTACATATGTTTGAACTATATGTTCATAAAGTGTTCTTGAACTATATGTTCCTTAGGTGTTTTTGTACTATGTGTTCATCCGTTAATTCTTCTTTTTGACACTATTACGTGTCGGGGTACGTGAGCGTAGGGGAGTACTTTATTAGTATTTTCCCTATGCTTTTATTTTGAAGAGATTTGGAGTCTTCGTTTCTTTTGTGAAGTGATCAGACGAGCTTCATGAGTCAGTGTTTTCCTTTACGATGCCAGATAGGGGTGAGTCTGGGGGTTCAGACCACAGCCTAGGCGTTAGTTAGTGTTTTCATTTCCTATGCCGGATAGGGGTGAGTCTGGGGGTTATATACCTCACGATATTCAGACCACAACCTAGGCATTATTTAGTGTTTCCATTGCCGGATAGGGTGCGTCTGGGGGTTATATAGCTCACGATATTCAGACCACAGCCTAGGTAAAGTTCGATGTTGGATAGGGTGCGTCTGGGGGTTATATACCTCACGATATTCAGACCACAGCCTAGGCATTGATAACTACCCCTGACTTAATTGTCTTGTGGTTCTTTCTTTTACGAACAAAGGTTCGTAGTTAAACTTAGTCCATTCATTCAATATCTTTATCGATCCTTGTTTACTGCTAGAGGATTTCTGAAGCAGTTTATTTAGTTAGTTGTTCATATCGATTCTTTAGGTTAGATCTAGTAAGATCACTGTATAAAGTTAGTATGTGGGGATCGATGTTGTTAGTTCCTGTTGAGTAAATCTTGGTGACGATGTGACGTCGTACCGATTAGATAAATCTTGGCGACAATGTGACTTCGTGCCTATTTGACATAAATTGTTGAAGGAAAACAATGTTGTCACCCCAGTGTTTGTTTTATTTGACATAAATTGCTGAGAAAGCAATGTTGTCACCCCTAATGAAAATCCTTAGGCTAGGTTCCTTGTGATAGTTGTTTTAGGGACGTAACGTGAGGATAATGGGAATGGGTAATTGGGATAATTTGGTTGACTGATTGATGTTTAAACATAATAAATTTATGTATTGTGGGTTGAAAACCCTATATGCTCACCAGGCTTCCAAGCCTGACCCACTCAGCTTTTTATGATTACAGGTAGTGGACCCTGAGCATATTCGGATGATGATGATGAGTGATTTTGGATTATAGGCCATTAGTTATAAATAACTGTTGTAAGGCTTATAATGTCTTGTTTATGCTTTTGATCTGTTTCGGAACATGACATCCCGAGGTTTTGTTATGAAATAAAAATATATATTTCTTAAAGCAAGGTTTTGATAAATTTTTATCATGTTTGACTTTGGGAACAAATTCCGCAACACTTTTAATGAAGTACTCTGATTTTATTTTAAAAAGCATAAACGAAATCGGTCTTTTCTAGCCGTGAAATTGGGGATGTCACAGTTGGTATCAGAGCATTAGTTTAAGCGAACTAAGAAATTGTAGAATTTCTAGACTTAAACTTAGAATGCTAAGTTATGAATGTGAGATGAGTGTATACCATATTTTAGACACGAGCACTAGTTTATTTTAGGGAAGATGCCTAAAATGCCCTTATGTGCTAAATGCTATGTGTTTGCCATGTGTGCCATTATTTGTATGGATCTATGGTCTGTTGCCGACCGGATCTGGAAACCTTATGTGTGTAGGATTCTAAACGTATGACTACGGTATTGGAACTAACATATAAACGTTTCGAAGACTTAACATCTAACAAAAATGAGGATCTAAATTCACCTACGATTGGTGTATAGATCGAAATGTCGAGTACTCAAAGTGGGTTCGAAAGTGATAATCCACAGCCTAAGCCAATCACGATGACTGGAGTGCAGGCAATGGTACGTACGATGTTAGGTGAACAGATGAAAGAAGTCCTAGTAGAGTCTAGGAAAATTTTATGATTAATTGGACACATTTTCATGTGTTAAATTGTTTTGTGATTTTAGGACTTGGGGACTGCGAGACAGTACTTGGGATGAGTATGAGTATGTGTGAATAGTAGTAGAGATCTATACTACTGGAAGCACAGGACTCGCACTTGGATCAGGGAAAGTCACAAGGTTACCAAGAAGCTATTATTTGATTCCGTCTTGTTCTAATCTGTTGTTACCATCGTTTCGGTAATGACTAAGAAGAAGATCCCTAGTGGTCATATCGAATTGAGTCCGACTACGATGAGTTGGTTATGTGGTTCAGAGAACCAAGTTCGATGTAGCAGTTGACTTAAGCCGAATTGAAGCAAAGGCTGATCAAAGCGATCAATAGAAGTATCACGTTCGTTGTTAAAGAAGTTGGGTTAAGTTGTATTCTGACCCAAAGGGATGAAGTGATAGCGTATGCACTGAGGCAACGACGCTGGCTAGAGTTACTCAAGGACTACGACTGTGAGATACTTTACCACCCTGGTAAAGCAAATGTTGTTGCTGATACTCTCAGTCGGAAGATAAACCTTGAAAAGAAAAGGCCAAGAGCGTTGAGAATTGAAGTCGTCTCGACAATTGTGGAAAGTATAAAGAAAGCTCAAGAGGAAGCTTTGGAGAAAAATGACCGAAAGGAAGAATGTTTGGGCAAAACGTTAGTGTTCGGTACAAACAACCAAGGGTTGAAGGTATTCCAAGATAGGATTTGGGTACCTAAGACGGGAGGAGTAAGCGATCTTCTGATGGAAGAAGCTCACAAGACCATGTACTCGATTCATCCCGGCAGTACAAAAATGTATAGGGATCCAAAAACCTATTACTAGTGGCCCACGATGAAGCTCGATGTTGCTAGGTATGTGGCCGAGTGTGTAACTTATGCTAGGGTTAAGGCACAACATCAGAAACCGTATGGGAGTTTAGAACCTTTACCCATACCCATGGGTAAATAGGAAGACGTCACCATGGATTTTGTGACTAAACTGCCCAGAACAAGGAACGGTCACGACATGATTTGGGTAGTCATTGATCGCTTCACTAAGAGTGCGCATTTCATAGCGGCCAAAGAGAAATGGTCTATGGATAAACTGGCGAATTCTTACGTGAAGGAAATTGTGAGGCTTCACGGTGTTCCGTTAACGATTGTGTCCGATCGTGATAGCCGTTTTACCTCAAGGTTTTGGAGGAGTCTACAAGAGGAATTGGGTACCAAGTTGTGTTTGAATACAGCTTACCATCTGCAAACCGATGGTCAGAGCGAATGGACGATTCAAACGTTGGAGGATATGCTGAGAGCATGTACCCTAGAATTTCAAGGTAACTGGGATGAACACTTACCTTTTGTAGAATTCATCTATAATAATAGTTTTCACTCAAGTGTCAAGATGGTACCTTATCACACTTTGCATGGGAAAAACTGTCGGATGCCATCATGTTGGCTGGAAGCTGAGGAAAAGCAGTTTATGGGACTTGAAATAGTCCATTAGATTGCTGAAAAGTTGTAAGTGATAAAAAAAATGTTAGCTGCTCAAAAGAGCTATGCTGACAAGAAAATACAACCGATATCATTCGAAGTTGGAGATTCGGTTTCACTTAAAGTCTCGTCGTGGAAGGGACTTATAAGATTTGGTATAAGGGGAAAGTTGAGTCCAAGGTTTATTGGACCATTTAAAGTTCTTCAGAGAATCCAAAATCAAGCTTACAAGCTAGAATTACCGGAAGAACTAGAGAGTATTCATAACACCTTTCATGTGTGTTATTTGAAAAAGTTCACGAGAGGTGTGCCCGACATAATTCCCATTTCTAAATTAAGGTTGGACGAGAATAAGAGGTTAATTGGAGAACCTAACGCAATCGTTAACCGTAAGACTAAGAAGTTGTAACGTAAGATAGTCGATTTAGTGCCTGTACGTTGGAAACTTATAAATGGGCCAAATCCCACCTGGGAAACGCAGAGTGACATAGTGATTCGCTACCCGTAGTTGTTTGTCGTTGTGTGATTCCGGGGACGGAATCATCCTAAGGGGGAGAGAGTTGTAACGCCCGTGTTTCTAGGCTAGGCATTAATATTGACATAATGGTATAGGTTAACCTTTGTAACTCATTTAGAAGAAATGCAAAGGAATTATGTGAATTTTATGTGAATTATGTGTTTTATGCTTAATTATTAGGGTTTAATTAATTAAAAATAAAAATAAGCATCAAAATTAAAGTGTGAGATAAGCCCGATATCTTTACATAAAGTTGTAGTGGTTGAAACAAGGATTTTGTGGATATAAGGAATGACGAAATCCGAGTTATAACGAAGAAGTTATGACCTGCCGAAGTTTCGCGACAAAACCGGCACGGTGCTGAATGTCGTAAAAAGTGAGTTTTTGATAAACTACTTTTTAGCCTTAGTAATCTAAATGAATGTCGTAGTATTCGTTAAACCGAGAAGTTCGATAAAAAGAACGCCCAAATCTGACTTCGTATGAGGAAGTTATGATTTTTCGAAGTTTCAGCGTAGCAGTAGACAACTAAAAACTTGAATTTTAGATCGAGCGATTTTTAGCCGAAACAACCTAAACGAGAATTGAAGGTCTCGTCATTAGGAGCACAACGGTAAAAAGTCTGACGAAAACGGACGTCGGATGAAGAAGTTATGAATTTTTAACGGATTTCCTGTCCCGGTCTGTTAAAAATAATAATATAAAATTTAAAGTCAAAATTAGCTGACAAAGTCTAAACGGAAGTTGTAGATCGTAATTTTAGCTACGCGTGCATATAAAGAATGTCAAAAACGGAGCTCGTATGCGAAAGTTATGGATTTTAGAAGTTTTGGCGCGAAAACCGAGAAATTTCGCATAGTCACACTTTCCCACGTCACCCTCGCCTCGCATGTGACACGTGTCCTGCTGAGTCACCGAAGCTGCTGAGTCACGAAGCTGCTGAGTCATCCGAGCACATGGCCCAATCCGAAGTGGTCCAGTGAAGATCCGACGCGTGCCTTCTCCCTCGTGTCCGAGCCCTCGTAGAAGCCACGTGCTTCCTTCATCGGATCCGAACTTCGGTCCAATCACAGGCCGCCAGCAGCTCCTTCGCACGTGCAGCCCTCATGCGAGCCTCCCCCTCTGCGAGCCTTCTCAGCCGTCGGATCAGAAGACTCCTGACCGTCCGATCAGAAGGTCTTCCCTATAAATAGAAGGTTGCGAGCCTTCCCGGGTAACTTTGGAAATTTGCCATTTTTCACCCCTTTCTTCATATTTTCTTCACCTTAACATCCCGCAAAGCCCCGGTATCGATTGTAAAGCCCGGAACACTCCACGAAGTGCCCGAGAAGCCCGGAAAATTTATCTTTTCGGTTTCGAAGCCCGACCTTTCGCAGAGCCCGGTTTCTTAATAAAACTCTCGGTTTTATTAAAAACGATCGTTTTAGGAAACGAATTGCTGCCCGATTATCATCAAATCAAGTGAGTGTATATTGACTTTCAATTTACACATAGATATGAAGTATTTACCTTAAAATACGTGTTACGTGTAAATATGTTAATTGTTTATTTGAGGTGACTGTTGTGTTGATATTCTATACAAGTTTTAAACTGTATATATATTTTTATCTACAAATATGTTGGGTAGAACATGGGTAGTTAGTTGGTGTGTGATAAAATAAAGTGATGAGAGGTATCGATGTTTAAGATGATCTAGTCATCTAACAGAGTATAGACAACGACCACAGACTATTTTAGGTAGTCCAGTGGAACGTTAGTAGACTCGTAATCGGTACATATGTTTGAACTATATGTTCATAAAGTGTTCTTGAACTATATGTTCCTTAGGTGTTTTTGAACTATGTGTTTATCCGTTAATTCTTCTTTTTGACACTATTACGTGTCGGGTTACAGGAGCGTACGGGAGTACTTTATTAGTATTTTCCCTATGCTTTTATTTTGAAGAGATTTGGAGTCTTCGCTTCTTTTGTGAAGTGATTGGACGAGCTTCATGAGTCAGTGTTTTCCTTTCCGATGCCGGATAGGGGTGAGTCTGGGGGTTCAGACCACAGCCTAGGCATTAGTTAGTGTTTTCATTTCCGATGCTGGATAGGGGTGAGTCTGGGGGTTATATACCTCACGATATTCAGACCACAACCTAGGCATTAGTTAGTGTTTCCATTGCCGGATAGGGTGCGTCTGGGGGTTATATAGCTCACGATATTCAGACCATAGACTAGGCAAAGTTCGATGATGGATAGGGTGCGTCTGGGGGTTATATACCTCACGATATTCAGACCACAGCCTAGGCATTGATAACTACCCCTGACTTAATTGTCTTGTGGTTCTTTCTTTTACGAACAAAGGTTCGTAGTTAAACTTAGTCCATTCATTCAATATCTTTATTGATCCTTGTTTACTGCTAGAGGATTTCTAAAGCAGTTTAGTTAGTTAGTTGTTCATATCGATTCTTTAGGTTAGATCTAGTAAGATCACTGTATAAAGTTAGTATGTGGGGATCGATGTTGTTAGTTCCTGTTGAGTAAATCTTGGTGACGATGTGACGTCGTGCCGATTAGATAAATCTTGGAGACAATGTGACTTCGTGCGTATTTGACATAAATTGTTGAAGGAAAACAATGTTGTCACCCTGGTGTTTGTTTTATTTGACATAAATTGCTGAGAAAGCAATGTTGTCACCCCTAATGAAAATCCTTAGGCTAGGTTCTTTGTGATAGTTGTTTTAGGGACGTAACGTGAGGATAACAGGAATGGGTAATTGGGATAATTTGGTTGACTGATTGATGTTTAAACTTAATAAATTTATGTATTGTGGGTTGAAAACCCTATATGCTCACCAGGCTTCCAAGCCTGACCCACTCAGCTTTTTATGATTACAGGTAGCGGACCCCGAGCATAGTCGGATGATGATGATTAGTGATTTTGGATTATAGGCCATTAGTTATGAATAACTGTTGTAAGGCTTATAATGTCTTGTTTATGCTTTTGATCTATATCGGAACATGACATCCCGAGGTTTTGTTATGAAATAAAAATATATATTTCTTAAAGCAAGGTTTTGATAAATTTTTATCATGTTTGACTTTGGGAACAAATTCCGCAACACTTTTAATGAAGTACTCTGATTTTATTTTAAAAAGCATAAACGAAATCGGTCTTTTATGGCCGTGAAATTGGGGATGTCACACTTGCCAATAGGGATTGAGTGACCTTTAAATTTTCAAGAACTTGTAGGTTAGGGAGAATAATTGGAGGAGGTGGAGCAAGTGAAGTATGATTTCTAGTCCTATTAATGCACAATAAAGGGATTAATCTTTGTCCTTGATCCCCATGTGGGATGTCATCTTCATTAGGAAAGCTTTATCCAAAAGGATAAAGAAGACCATATTTGTCTGAACTAGACATCTATGAGGGAGAAATTCACGTAAGTTGATTTAAATCCTTAATATAACACCTAATATGAAATATTAAGGCTAGGACCTAACACAATACTTTATAACTTGGAAGAGGGATGTCGTAATCCAAGTTATAAAATATTTGAAGGTATGTAAATGACGATTTACCAATTTGCACCATGAAAAACGAAATTGTTCATTGGATAAAAACTCCTAGATCCTTTGAGATTCATTGAACTATTCACATGTGCTCCACCAATGTATGATAAACATTAAGTTACCCTTTGCCACTCTTACTAGTCCATGTTAGTGTGTCGGTTAACCACACACACTCCGCCAACGACTTGGTAAGGTACAAAGTATAATTTCATGGGTTAGCACCAAATTCACATTTTCCTAAAGTAACTAAGATTGGGAATTTATAAGTGTTTAGTTACTATATATTTATCATTATACTCTAATTGAAGGGAGAATCACAGTCCTATCCTACCCGTTCGGCTAACGACCCTCCACCAGTCAAGGAAGCGGTGGGTGAGACTGGACATCCAATAAACTATCATTTTATATGGAGTAACCTTACCCCCCCCCCCCTATAGACCGGATTTGTGAATGATGCCTACTAACGGTAAGACTGGCTTACTCTTATATATATATATATATATATATATATATATATATATATATATATATATATATATATATATTAAACCTATAATATTATAATAGTATAAGGGTTGAATTTTAAACTTTTAAAATTGTAAGGGTTTAATTTGGAATTAAAGTATTCATGGGGGGAAATTTTACAAATTCCAAAACTTGAGTGCAAGTTTTGAACAATTCAAAAACTTTTGGTTTCCATAACCTATGAGTTTAAAGTAGTTTAATGAAAAACTCTTTAAGTTCCATAACTTGAGGTCAAGTTATGTGAGGACAAGTTATGGAAGACTTTAAAAACATTTAAAAACGAGACTCTTCATTTTCAGAACTTATGGAAATCTTATGAGTTTTAAAATTCATAAATGACACTTTTCATATAACTTGAGGACAAGTTACAAAAACATATATCATGAACAACTTTTAGATCAATTTGGATCGAAAACAATTATCACATAATTTTTTCTATCAATCTAAACTAACTCTTAAGAACAAGATAATTCATATCATCAATCTTCAAGAAATTAGCATATTCATATAAACTAATACAAAATTTGAAATTATGACAATTCTCTTTTAATTGGAAGAGAATCAACATTACCATAACAACAAAATCAACTTTTATGAACGAAAACACTTTGTGGTAATGATTCTAATCCAAACCAGGCCAAAAAAACTCGAATATATGATGTCAGGGGCTCCAACTCGCCGAGTGCAAGAACCAACTCGATGATTTGGATGAGTTTACACATGGAATTGTCGAGTCCCCTTTCCAGACAACAAAAATTTCGATTTTTTCAGCCTTTTTCAGCAAGCAGCATCAAGTATAATTTGAAAAGAACCCATGGCTCTGATACCACTGTTGGGTAATCTATACTACAACATCCTATGGTGCACATACAAATCTAAATACCATGGATCTATGCTTTCACTAATTATACATGCAATGATATTTCCAAGGTATTAAGCCTATAACTAGCATGCAATTGTCATATATCATACAAGATACTAGTTAGGGTAACATACCTTTTGTGTGGCTTGAAGTCTTGATGTATTTGGACTTAGGAGCTTAGCCCCAATAGTGTGGAAGCCTCAAATGAAGTCAAAACACATCATGAACAATGGTGAAACATGAGAGAGAACTCGTTCCACACCAAAAACACCTCCATGAACTCCAAGTACAAGTCTAAGCATTTTTGGCTATGAATGTATATATTTATATGTAGGATTCCAAGGGCCATGGGTATAACCCAAATCCATATCCATGGGAGTTATGATCCATGGTTCATGTGGCCCAACTCTTTATGTAACCATACATAAACTTAGTCCAATCATGGATCATAAGACCAACACATAAATATAACTAATTAGCAGAATTAGTCCTCATAGATTTAAATTAGTCTCTTTTGATCACTAAATTAATTCTTGATCAATACTAATTAAAACGTATGATTTCATATTAATATATTATTACTTATAATATATTAATAAATCATATATATAATCTTTTCTCAAGAATCCATCCTAACAAATTTTCTTGATGATATGCAAGCCAAATGGACCATGCTACTCTCGGCTCAAGTACATACCAATAATAGTTATGGGCTTAGACATCTAATCCAACAGTTTGTACAAGCCATGAAAAGAAATAATAATTCTCGCCATTTTAGACGAGTAACATCATTTATTTAAATCTAATGTTAACCCACTACTTAGCAATAAAGAGTAAAATCCAATCTTGGTAACATGAGATGCTTTCTTATTCCCTATGATTAAGTTTACCGTCTCGTGCTCCACATCCTCACTTCTTTTTAGTCCTTGCAAATCATAACAAATGTGAATTCCATACCCTGTATCAAGGACCCAAGAATTAGTATATGGTGAGTTATTAGACAATATAGTGTAAATACCTACAAAGGAGGGTTTGATCTTCCCATCTGTTATATCCTGCAAGTACTTGGGGCAGCTTCGCTTCTAGTTCCCCTTCTCCTAACAATAGAAGCATTGTGCATCTTTTGGGTTGGAAGAGGGAGTAGCAGTACCACCTTTGGTTCCACTTGAAGAGGAGCCATCAAGAGACTTTCTCTTGGTGCCCTTCAAAGGGTCTTCCTTTTTTTCCCTTTTCTTTGCCCGATTGCCAGAACAGGGGCAGTAGTAGGAGTGGTAACAACATTCTTAGCTTTGAGACTACTTACAATAGTTCTCAAAAGTCCCTGAAGTTTGCTAAGCGTGGCTTCCTCGTTTTTCATATGATAAGTCATACGAAACTGATCATAACAAGAGGGTAAAGAGTGTAGAATAATGTCTATTGCTAACTCCTCATCAAAGTTAACATTCAGTTTAAGCAACCGGTCCACGAATCTTTGCATTTTCTACAGATGGCTAGTGATGGACTCTCCATCTTTAATCTTAGTTGTTATCATGGAGGTGATGATTTCATATCTCTATTGACGAGCACTCTGATGGTACCTTTCCATCAGATCCTGGTGCATATCATAGGGGTAGGAATCCTCATAGGATTTTTGGAGTTCTGCTCTCATGGTAGCCAACATGATGCAGGATACCTTAGTAGCATCCTTCTCATGAGTAGTATACTCAGCAATCTCCTCTGGATTAGCAGAAGACTCGTCAAGGACCTTCAGCTCCTTGTCAAGGACATATTCCTTGTCCTCATAACGACTGACCATTTTGATGTTCCTAATCCAGTCATTGAAATTAGTTCCATCAACAATGACTCTCCCACAAAGTTTCATGAGAGAGAAGGAGCCAGAAGGGTTTGAACCAAAAGCATTGTTGGAAGGCATCTAAAAAATAAGAAAAGACAAGTTTAGATTAGATAAGGAATCCTTAATAAGACACCCAAATCAAATATTAAGGCTAGGACCCAACACAATATTTCATAACTTGGAAGAGGGATGTCGTAATCCAAGATACGAAATATTTGAAGGTAGGTAAATGACGATTTAGCAATTTCCACCATGAAAAACGAAATAGATTATTAAGATTTAAATGAATTGAAATACCTAGATTCTTTTGAGATTCATTGAACTTTTCAATGTCATGTTTATATCTCGATTGTGCCCTTCAAGTTTGTGACTGGGATGCCGAGGATCACAAAACAAGGTGTGACTAACCATGCAAATTAACTTGGTACTCTTAATTTTATCACCTAATCGATCTACCGGTTAACCACACGAGCTCCGCCAATCTATGATAAAAATTAAGCTACCCTTCGCCACTGTTACTAGTCCATGTTAGTGTGTCGGTTAATCACATGCGCTCTCCTAACGACTTGGTAAGGTACAAAGTGTAATTTAAAGGGTTAGCACCAAATTCACATTTTCATAAAGTAACTAAGATTGGTAAGGTACAAAAATGTGTCGGTTAATCACGTTTTCCTAAAGTACTCATTATACTTAATGAGAACTAGTGTCCTATCCTACCCGTTCGGCTAATGACCCTCCACCAGTAAAGGAAGCGGTGGATGAGAGTGGACAACCATTAAGCTGCCATTTCATAGGCAACAACCTTATACTCCCCCTTATAGACCAGCTTCACGAATGAGGCCTACTAACGGTAAGACTGACTTATCTTATATATATATATATATATATATATATATATATATATATATATATATATATATATATATATATATGATTATTAAAATTTTAATATTATAATAGTATAAGGGTAGAGTTTTAAACTTTTAAATTTCTAGGGATTCGAATTAAAGTATTAGTGTGTGAGACTTTACAAATTCCAAAAAATGAGGGCAAGTTTTGAAACTCTTCATAACTTTTCAACTCCATAACTTGTGAGTTTAATGCCCTATTAAAAATAAAGACTTTTCATTTCTATAACATATGCGTTCTTAACTACTATTTTAAAGAAAAGACTTTTGGTAATCCATAACTTGAGGACAAATTATGGACTCCATCAAAAAACATGATCATATTCAAACTCATAGAACAAAGCAATTCATATCATCAATCTTCAAGACATTAAGCTTAATCATATTAACTAATTCTTGAAATTATGGCAATTACCTTGTAATTAGATTAGGATAAACATTACCATATCATAAAAAACAGTTCAAATGATTAAAAACAGTTATTGGTAATAATCCTAACCTAATTTTGACCCAAAAAAAACTTGAACAACTTGTTGTCTGCTCATCAGACTCGTCGAGTGCAGGTACAGACTCGCCGAGTCCAAAGCTAAAAGCATCAACTCATCGAGTTTGTTCAAGGACTCGCCGAGTTGAGCAGTCACACACCAAGTCCAGCTTTGCAAAATCACATATAAGCAACAATATATTAGAAAACAATCCTAGTCTTTGATACCACTGAAGGGTTTTGAGCATCCTAACAACCATAAGGTGCACATACAACTCTAGATGCTTTGGAACTATGTTATCTCTATTATACATGCAAAATTGATTTCCAAAGCATTGTCCTATCTGTGTAATCATAGGTACTTGTACAAATAAAAACTAGATAGAAATACATACCTCTTCTTGTAGTTGACTGCTTGGAGCTTTAAGAACCTAGCAACAATGATGTGAATGCCTCAAGTGGAATCACAAATCACCACCACAACTTGGAAGACTTGAGAGAATATGATGCACTCTTAGAAATCGGCTATGCTTTCTTATCTCACATCCTAGTGCCGATTTCTAGAGCCTTGGACTTCTTTATATAGTATGGAGGATTAGGATTACATCCATCTAAACGCTCATACCCATGACCTTTCACATACTTAGGATCCATGGGTCAAACGCTCCATAGACCATCCATAGAGTTCCATGTAAGCTTAGCCCATTCTAAATAATCAATTGGCCCATACTATTAGAATCCATATTTAACTAGTCTCGTTTGATCATTAAATTAATTCCAAATTAATTCTTGATCAGTACTAATTAAATAATATGATTTCAAATTAATATATTATAACTTATAATATATTAATAAACCATAAACATACTCCTCTCAAAAAACTATCCATACAAATTGTTCCAGTGAAATGCAACCCAATAGACCATGCCGGGTCAGGTCAAGTACATACCAAATATAGTTATTGACTTAGACACCTTATCTAACAGTAATAACAAGGATGAAACTGGTAGCGTTAAAAACCATACATAGAATACTTTATAATTCTAAACAATCATCCCTTCCAAACCGACTTAACATCTGTTACAATAAGGAGTCCAACGTTGTCATTTGACATGGATTGGCTTGATCCTCACCATACCAATTTCATGTGATGTGAAGAGACGCTTCGCCTTGCCCGACCGCTTAAGGAAACTTTTTCAACCTATAACGACAAAGCTCTGAATCATCTCTTGCATCTAGACTCATAAGTAGTTATGTAAGAGGTACCAGGCTCTTTCCTGGACCACAATAGAATAAGAAACAAGAAACAAAAGACATCAAGGGTATCCCAGAGATTTATAACCTTTCCGAGGTATTTCCCAGAAATTCTTTCCAAAATACCACCCATGTGCCAGGTTAAGTTCGGAATCGATTCAACTGTTGGAGCCATTCTTGTTGCCAAATCCCCAATACTACTTAGCACAAACATAAGTACAGAAATTGTTCGGTAAATGGAACAAACTGATGTGTAAGGAAATTATCAGACCAAGCCTTTAACCTCAGAGAGCACCCGTCTGACTCGTAAAGAGGAAGGGTGAATTGTCCACAGGACCACAGACATATAAGAGCCAAACAAACTCATCATCAAGGATCAATATCCCCTATTCTGAATCAACCACCTATTCAACCAACTTTAAGGAAACAAGCAAAGGTTGGCATACCACTAGCTCAAGATTCCGTAGGAAGAAACTCCCAAGACAACCTAAGATTTGTAGGGCCAGATGTACAACACACAACCTTAACCTTAGTGACAATACTGTTCGTCTTAAGGTCTAGAGACACTACCTCTAAGGCGCCAAGTACGCGATCTTCATTAGGCCATTCGAGATCCTCGCCAGGATAGGTCCAGTAACTCATAGACTTCGGTTACCACAACAACTATGCAAAACATTCCAATGACTATCAAATATCAATACCTATTCTTTCCATTTAATTCACGTCCAGAGAAAGATTCCCACCGTTGTCCAACATTCATTCTTTTTTTTTTCTCATTCTCTCTTAACACTTCATCTCCATACAACCAAAAATTTCTCTCAAGAACAAGCAAAGTGTTCTTTAACAATTATCATCTAAGTGGTCCTGGATGTTGTGGTAAGTAATTTCAACAACCCCTAGTGTTATAAAACATTACGTTTTTAATGACACCATATTCACACACATTTTTGTGTGTTAGTTTTTCCTAGAACACCGACCCTTCCAAGGAGTTCTTCAATCACTTATCCAAGAAGCTTGGCTCGAAAATCAGCACCTTCTTCCATTAAATCATCCACCAAAGCAAAACAAGGTGAGTTCATACCCCCATATTGTTAAGCTTATTCCATGTTTTCGGGGGGGGGGGGGGGGGGGGGGGGGGGGAATACAAGTAAAGCTTTGTTTATCCCGCAAATAATTACATGTTTTCATCCTTATGTTAAAGATAAAATATTATTTACACAAGTTATGGTTTATGCTAGTTTTGGTATAAAAGTTAGCTTTTCTAGCAAAAAATGGGTACATTACAGTATTTATAAATTTGGTGAGTTACAACCCAAAAACATTACATTTTTAATTTCATATTTTGATACTAGATAACAATACACATATATATTTATATAAAGGATTATATGAATATTTCCAAACAAAACAAGTGAAACTATAAAAAATATATTTTGACAATTACACAACCATACGATCATATTCAGAGGATATATATAATTACTCAAAAGTATAATATTTAATATTACGAGAAAAAGGGAGTCATAGTTCACGTAAATCTGTTAATGCTCTTGTAAGACGTTCCTTCACCGTACACCTTAAGTTCTGTGTTATAACCAGAGTCTCCTGGAGGAGAGCAAGATCGTTGTGTATAGATCTGTATGGGATTGACAACCCCACACCTCAGCTGTTCGCTACAGTTAGACCGGCATGTTTAGGGTGACAAATGTCTTACCAGCTCCGACGCCTAAAGAATGTCGTTCGGGCATATCAGTCATATTAGCATGGTTTAAAGAATTCACATAGGGATTAGCAAAACTACTTGGTTTACGGGAATCTTATACTTCATTAGTTTTATAAAAAGAAATAAAATTATATATTATTTTCAGTACAATATTCACTTACATCTTCGTCTTAGGGTTTAAGACTACAGTTCACCTTTAAGAAATAATATTGAATTTTCTGGAAAAATACATTATTACTTTAAAAAGAAAAGATACAAAGGAATTACTTACAATTACAGTTCATATTAAAGAAAATAATGGATTTTCTAGAAACAAACATTATTTCTTTACAAGGAAAAGATACAAAAGAATTACTTACAATTAGAGTTCATAAGAAAGAAAATATTGGATTTTCTGAAAATATAAGAAACCATTTTTCGCGAAATAGTTACAAACCCTTTTCATACAAAATGCATATGAACTCCCCAACTTAATTGTTGACACTTTTCAAAATCACTTGTATTATCAGGAACAAGTAGACAGGTACTGAACCCTTCTTGAGGGTCTCAAGTCTTAGAAATGAGATTTATGGAATCCGTCAAGGTCAAAATGAGACTTTCAATTATTATTAGGAGAATTTCAATAATTTTCCACAAACATCAAAATTCCAGAACAACTCCTCATTCAACACTTCTATGGGGGATTGTTGCCAATGGAGAAAAGACTAGTTGATACCTTGAGTGGTGGAGATGTCTTTAGCAAAACTCCACAACAAACAAGAAAACTCTATAACATAATATTCGCTGATTCCTAACACTTTGGCATGCGCCAAGACCTTAAGAGAGACACACAAAAAAAGTCAACGAAGTGCGGACATCGAATCTAAAGTCTCAAATCAAAGATTTAACATCCGTTATTCAAAAGCTTGCCATGGGAAAAACTCCACAAGTGATGGTTTGTGGAATATATGCAACAATGGGACATCCTACTAATATGTGTCCCATTCTCCAAAAAGATTCGGAACATGTGAATGCCACTAGAGAATCCCAAAATTACCACGACAAACCATCCGGTTACCAAAATGCATATAATTCAAGTTGGAAGCCAAATCCTAATATGAGCTACAACTCAATGCCATTTCCTCAAAATGCATTGGTTTGACCCTCCTACCCACCACAAAAAACTCACTACCAACACCCACAACCACATTATTAACTCAAACCACACCCTCCACGTCACTAAAAACCTCCTCAATCCCAACCGAGTAGCTATGGAATGTCACTTGAAGAAATTGTCAAGTCCTTAGCCACTAGTACCCAAAAATTCCGAAAAGAGACAAGGTTATCTCCAACCTTGAAGAACAATTAGGAGATATAGTTACATCAATAAGCAAATTAGAGTCTCTTGGCAAACTCCCTTCTAAAACCTAAAAGAACCCAAATGTCAATGTGGTGACATTGAGAAGTGGTAAACAAACCGAAGAAAGTAGTATAAATAAGAAGTCAATGGAAGATGAGGAAGAAATACAGATCACCCACATTGAGGATCCTATTATCTAGAATGATGCACAAGCTAGAGTTTCAAAGAAGATGATGTGTGTTAAACCAACTAGTTTTATTCTTACTTCTAAAATGTAAATTAATCACACAAAAGGTAGTGGACCTGTCAATTAGTGGTATAGATCTAGTAAGCAGTGTATCGAACTCAGGGAACGACAATTAAACTAATTACTAAAATTATCTAAAAACAAAATAACAAATAATAAAAGAGGAGTTATCTCTAGTTTTACCAGACTAGAAACTTACTAATAGTTAAAATAAATAACTAAATAACAACTAAGCAAGCAAACACCAACTATGTTCAAGATCTAAAGGGACTTCTGTTCGGGTTCGACTCAATTGATCCTATGGTTGATTTAATGGTAATAGTGCAATGGATTAATCTTTTATTGGCTACCGATTCAGGTGATTAGATACACATTCGCTATCGCTAATCCTTAGAAAATAAACTAATCCAAGTACTGGCTAGTTATCTAAATTAATTAATTCTCTAGGTTATTTATTTGAGTTAAATAAGACTTGTAATGGTTAATCAAATTAATAATTTAATTAGCCTCTTGTTGTTGGTTTATCAAACAAGCTTACACATTAACTTACCCATTCTCTAATTAGTCCTAGTTTCACATTCGCTAATCCTAGGCACATAATAAAGTGCTCACATAAATCACATGATATAAACAATTAAGAGATGTTCATGCAGCTTAATTACCTTCCTATTAAAAGAAAATAGTTATGGTTAATGCAAAAGGATCTTTAACAAGCTTAATTCAACAAAATTACCAATTTAAAGTTAATCCTACCATTAATCAAACCATAGTCTCAAAATTCTTACCCAAATAGAAGCTAAAAAGTTTAGCTCATGATTAAGGCAGTAGAAAACTCAAAAACGAAATTCAATAACATAAACAAGGTTTAGGTACTAGATCTAGTTAAGAGAAATCAAATTATGCCTTAGTTATCCTTTAAAATTGGAATTGGGTTGGATCTTCACTCTTCTAGATGCCTTTCTTCGTTCTGAATCGCAACTCCTCTCTCTAGGGTTCCTAGAATCTTTGTGCATCGATCTGGAAGGTTTCTTTTATAGATTCGACCCGATTCGTCGAGTCCACAACCGAATCGTCGAGTCACTCATTAAATTCCCGTGTACGCCAAGGTCAGGACTCTTCTGCTTCACGAATCTTCGTGGGAACTCGTCGAGACGAAGCCAGACTCGCTGAGTCCTTTGTGTCTTTTGATCCTTTCTTCTTTTGTTCACTCCAAAGTTTCCCGATAGCTGCTCATGCTTCCTTTTGCTTCCGAGCTTCTCTTTTGGACTGAAAATATAATTCAGACATAATTAAGTATCTTTTGTCTATAATATGCAATTAATTAGCTAATAAATGATAAAACTCTATACTAAATATAGGGCTAAACATGCACATATCAGAAGACTACCCCTTTAGTGACACCAATAGCCACTCAACAGCCATTCCCCTCCCGAGTTGCAACTTCAACGAAGAAAATGGAGGAGAAAGATATTTTGGACACCTTCCGAAAGGTGGAAGTAAACATCCCTTTACTTGATGCAATCAAAAAAATTCCTAGTATGTAAAATTCTTGAAGGAACTTTGTACCAACAATGGAAATTTAAGTGAAATGAGAAAATTTCAATAAATAAAACCGCATCGGTGGTAAAAATGTAAATACTTCATAACTAGTAGAAACTCGGGCTCGAGGTTTGGTTCTTATGATTGTATTTGACTCGATCTCTCGATTAGCGATGAGTGACTTAATGGATGAGTTATTCATATCATCATTCCAAGCCCTTGCATTCTCATTTTCTCCCAAACTTACCCTCTTGTCAAGTTGAATTGCTTCTTTTTTGTATTATTGTGTCAAGGTAAGCCAATTGTGCGTGTTGGAAGTTAAAATTTTCAATAATTTCAGTCTCTTCTATTGGACTTTCCAAATGATCAGGAAAAGTGTGCATGTCAAGGCCAGAAAGGGAACTTTTAAGTAGCAGGAAAAGGTTCTCGATTGGACTCGTCGAGTCAGTCGATGCTACTCGGTGAGTCGGTGAGGTTTCCATAATTTTTATTGTTTCTTTTGAATCAGCTTCCTCTAGCAACCTTTCTATCTCCTTTAAATCTTTTCCAGCATCAAAATTCCCTCCAGAAGGTAATAGAAATTTGTTTGGATTTTCTTCTAGTAAAAGCGCAAGCTCTCTTTCTAACACTTCATCATCAAAATCTACTAAGGAAATTTCTCCGTTTTTCATCCTTTCATTCTTTTTCTCTTGTTCTGCTTTAAACACCACTGAATCGTTCCCCACCCTTAGTGTTAGTGTAGATTCGCACAAATCGACTATTGCAAGAATGGTATTAAAATATGGTCCCCTAAGAACGATTGGAACTTTAGGGTCTTCTTCCTTGTCAAGCACTACAAAGTCCATGGCGAACACAAATTTATCGACTTTGATGAGAAGATCTTCACACACTCCTTTTGGATGTATTATTGTCTTATCGGCTAGATGGATCTTCATACGAATCGGCTTTGGCTCCGGCAAATTTAGCTCCTTGAAAAAGAATATGGAATTAGATTAATACTTGCTCCCAAACCGGTCAACGAATGAGTACAAATTTTGTTCCCAAATTGACAAGGTATGGAGATGCTTCCCGGATCACCCCTCTTTTCTGGCAGTTCATTCAGCAATACTTCAACAACTTCTTCCATATTTTGTCTGGTAGTAAAGAGGTTTTTAAACAAAGTTGCATACTTAGGCGTTTGAAGTATCGTTTCAACAAATGGAATGTTCACTTGGAGGGTCCTCACTTGCTCCATAAATCTTCTATACTATTGAATCTGCTCATGTGGTATGGCTCGGATTGGAAATGGCAAAGGGGCCTGTAAGGTTTTAAAAGAGAGCAATTTTCTTATCAGACCTCGGACTCGTCAAGTCCATGATGCCGACTCGGCGAGTCGAGTCAGGTTTGCTCGATTTCCATTCAATTTTCTCTTCTATTTGCTCCTTATCGGGTTTCTACTGAATAGAGGTCAGAGGAGTGAAAACTTTGTCAGAATTAGTGGTTATCACATTTAGATGCGCAATTTTTGGATTTTGTTCCGTATTGCTAGGAAGTTTACCGAGTGTTCTTTGACTGATTTGTTGTGCAAGCTGACCTATCTATTTTTCAATGTTATGAATGGAGGCTTGCTGATTCCTAAGCAAATTTTGTTGATCTTTCATCATAGCTTGATGATCTTTAAGCATTACTCGTTGCTCCTTCAATTGAATGTCGATATCATTGTGCCTCTTCTCGGACGCAGCTACAAACCTTGTGAACATCTCCTCCAAATCAGCTCTCTTTTCCATAACCAGTTCCTCCTTTTGATAGAAACCCCGTTCTTTTTGCTTGTACTTCTCCTCCTTTGACTTTTTGTACTCATCATACGGGAGCCATTCCTTCTTGGGTTTCCGCCAATTATCATCAAATCTATCGTTGGTTGAATAGAATACTTGAGCTTTCTTGTTTCCATTCTCATCCAAATCACAATCTTTAGTAAGATGAGGTCCTTTACAATTCTCGCATCCAACCCAAATAGCATGGATTGTTTGATCCATCTTAGTCATCCTCTTATCTAAAGTCTCTAGTTTAGCCATCATTGCTGCCATGCTATCGTTAACAATGTTCACCACCCCCTGACTTACTTCATTCCTTGGGTTATGATATTCTCTAGAGTGTTTAGAGAATTCCTCAATTAATTCCTTTATCACTGGGGATGGCTTCTTTTTAAGTAGTCCTTGCGAGTCAAGAAGCTGCCTTGTAGTCACATTTACTCCATCATAAAAAATAGATTCTTCTTGTTGGCTATTAAGATCGTGATGTGGGCAATTCCTTAGTAAGCCCTTGTATCTCTCCCATGCTTCGTATAATGATTCTCCAACTTGTTGTTTAAAATTGGCAATGGCTTTCTTCAATTTGGCTATCTTTGAGGGAGGACAAAATTGATCAATGAACTCTTCCTTCATTTTTTCCCATGTAGTGATAGATCCTGGAGGTAATGATTTGAGCCAATCCTTTACAACACCTTTGAATGTAACTGGAAGCATACGAAGCAGCTAGGTCTCACGAGGCACATTTGGAACATTAAAATAATCAGCTACATGATTGACCTCATCCAAGTGTTTATTGGCATCTTCGTGATCTTTACCATAGAAGGGGATCTCCTTTAGTTGAGCAAGTATGTGACCTTTAAGCTCAAAGGTGGCAGTTGCGGGAATTGCGGTTTGCACAAGTCCCGGCCTGGTATCGTCACGTATTCTCTTTTTCCATTCTCCCATGGGAACTTCATCGAAGTTAGCCATGGGGTTAGCTAGTTCGCCTTCAGAATCGCTTTCTTCTTCGTATTCGGATTTGGAGTCGTATTCGAATTCGGCCCCTCTTGGATTATCTTCAATATTCTCTAACTTGCTTTCTTCGCTCTTTTGACTGCTGGTCTCTCCTGCCTTGTTGTTCTTTTTCTTCCCAAAAACCGTTTTCAAGTTCTTAAAGGGAGATTTCTTCGGTGTATTAGAACTTTCAACCTCTTTGCCTTTGTTTTTCCTTAAAGCGGATTCTAGATCCTTGTATGGAGGAACCAGGGGTGTGTTGCATCCTCTGGTCATGTAATGTCTGCAAACAAAACAAGAAAAACGTGTAAAAGGAACAAAAAAAATAAAAAAACTAGAAACGAAAATAGTTGTTCAGTGATGGACTAGACGAGTCTGGTCGTAGGGACTCGGCGAGTTCAATGCAAAAACAACAAAAAGTTTTAAACAAACTTCCTAAAAACTAAAAACTGAAATTCAATTCTATTCCTAAATCTACTAAAAGCAGTAACTTTGTGCAAGAGAAATCTCATACAAAGGATCGATAACAATAGTAATCAATTTAAATTTAGAACCGTTCCCCGGCAATGGCGCCAAAAACTTGATGTGTGTTAAACCAACCACTTTTATTCCTACTTCTAAATTGTAAATTAATCACACAAAAGGAAGTGGACCTGTCAATTGGTGGTATAGATCTAGTAAGCAGGGTATCGAACTCAGGGAACGACAATTAAACTAATTACTAAAATTATCTAAAAACATAATAACAAATAATAAAAGAGGAGTTTTCTCTAGTTTTACAAGACTAGAAACTTACTAATAGTTAAACTAAATAACTAACTAACAACTAAGCAAGCAAAGACCAACTATGTTCAATATCTAAAGGGACTTCTGTTCGGGTTCGACTCAATTGATCATATGGTTGATTTAATGGTAATAGTGCAATGGATTAATCTTTTATTGGCTACCGATTCAGGTGATTAGATTCACATTCGCTATCGCTAATCCTTATAAATTAAACTAATTCAAGCAGTGGCCAGTTATCTAAAGTAATTAATTCTCTAGGTTATTTATTTGGGTTAAATAAGACTTGTAATGGTTAATCAAATTAATAATTCAAATACCCTCTTGTTGTTGGTTTATCAAACAAGCTTACACATTAACTTACCCATTCTCTAATTAGTCCTAGTTTCATATTCACTAATCCTAGGCACATAATAAAGTCTTCACATAAATCACATGAGGTAAACAATTAAGGGATGTTGATGCAGCGCAAAAAAAACAACACAAAGATAACCAAGAATGAACCTGTTGATTCTAAAAGAATAGCCAGGACAATCTCTTCAAAACCACGTTGATTCTACGAATACCGTGGGATTGGCTTCAAAATCTGGGTTAACACACAGAATTTGGGAGAAAATTGAAAGTTCATAAAATTGATGATTGACCATCCAAATTACATCAAAAACAGTTAAATATGAAGCAGAAATTAAAATGAAACCCTAAAAGTCCATGGGCCAAATACAAACCCAAAAACAAAACCCAAAAATTAAGGAAAAATAACAAAAATTGCTCATAACTCCATTTAGAAAGTGATTTATGGACTCAAAAATGGGTAAGTCCCTTTCGGGTACTTATTTAGACGTGCTCCTTGCTCCAAGCTTCGATTTGACTGGTCGTAGGCCCAAAACGGAGATTCGTAGCCAAAGTTATGGCCATTTTCGTGAAGCCCCTTTAGTCACACGATCGTGGGCCTCTAGGAACGCAAGGGCCCGATCCTCCACACTAGGGCCCGCATCATCCCCTCCCGGGTAGGCAAAATTTGACCTCGAATGTGCACCATGGTCATCATCAGAAGAATCCCCATAATAAGGAAGCAAATGCTTTACATTGAATATATCGGAACAACGAATGTGGCTTGGCAACTGTAGACGGTAAGCATTGGAATTAATCTTCTCCACAATCTCCACTGGTCCAATCTTCTTAGCTGATAGCTTGTTGCACTCACCAACCGAAAAACGATCTTTAGTCAAAACAACCCAAACAAAATCACCTACTTCAAAATCAACTTGTCTGCGTTTTTTATCTGCATCTTGCTTGTACTTGGAGTTAGCTCGGACCAAGTTGTCATGAACAGCCCTATGAACATCATGTAGTCCTCCAACAAAATCCTGCACTTTCTTTGGAACTACCCTAGAAACAGGCAGTGACATCAAATCAAGTGGTCCCCGTGGCTGAACAGAATAGACCACCTGGAATGGACTATATCCAGTACTTCGGTTGATAGCATGATTATGAGCAAACTCAGCTTGACAAAGCTTCTGATCCCAGGTCTTCACATGATCACCCACTAAACACCGCAAAATATTACCAATGGATCGATTGACAACCTCTGTTTGGCCATCCGTTTGAGGATGATATGCACTACTAAAATTGAGCTGAGTGTTCACCATTTTCCATAGGCTACGCCAAAAATGACTCAAAAACCTAGTGTCTCGATCTGATACAATAGAAGACGGTAATCCATGCAAATGGTAGACGTCTCGAAAGAATAACTGGGCTACATTAACTGCATCCGTCGTCTTTTTGCATGGAATAAAGTGCACCATCTTAGAAAAACTATCAACAACCACAAATATTGAATCATTTCCCCGTTGAGTACGTGGTAAACCCAACACAAAATCCATACTGATGTCAACCCAAGGTTGTGATGGAACAGGCAAAGGCATATAGAGTCCTGCATTGGTAGATGTGCCCTTTGACACCTGACAGATTCGACACCGTTTAACATATCTATCCACCTCCTTGCGCATTGTAGGCCAAAAATAAGATGATAGTACCAACTGTAAAGTGCGATCTCGGCCGACATGCCCTTCACCATGCAGCTCCCTAATGATTTGAAGGCGGAGACTTGAATCAGGGATGCACAATTGATTGCCTTTGAAAAGAAAACCTTCATGCAGTAGAAAATCAGACATCTGTCCAGATTGTATACCCTGCAGAACAACAGAAAAATAAGGATCAACCGTTAGCTGCTCCATGAGGACATCCATCCCCGACACACCAACCTTCATGGAAACTAGCAAATTACTCCTCCAACTCAATGCATCAGCCACCCGATTTGACATCCCAGACTTGTGTTTAACCACGAAAGTGAATTTTTCCAAGAACGACATCCACCTCCCATGTTTGTGGGACACCTTATCTTGACTGCGAATATGTCTTAATGAATCATGATCTGTGAACAAAACAAATTCCTTATGAAATAGATAATGGCGCCAATGCTTTACAGCTTGGACCACTACATAGAACTCAACATTATAAGTGCTATAACGCAGCTTTGGCCCCGTCAACTTCTCACTAAAATAGGCAACCGGTCGTCCTCCTTGACTTAGAACTGCTCCAATCCCAACCTTGGAAGCATCCATGTGTAATTCAAACACTTGAGAAAAGTCTAGCAATACAAGAATCGGTGATGTAGTAAGCTTCTCTTTTACTAATTGGAAAGCTGATTCTGCTGCTTCGGTCCAAGTAAAGGTCTTCCCTTTCATACAATCAGTCACCGGTGCCATAATAGAACTAAAGTTTGGAATAAACCTCCTATAAAATGAAGCAAGGCCATGAAAGCTTCGAACTTCAGTGATGGTAGTTGGACTTGGCCATTGTCTGACAGCTGCTACTTTAGACTTGTCCACCTGTATTCCTTCCCCAGAAATAACGTACCCCAAGAACAAGACTTTAGGAACCATAAACACACATTTCTTCATAGCTGCGTACAAACTATCCCGTCTAAGTACAGTCAAAACCTGCCTCACATGGTTGACATGCTCACCAAAAGTAGCACTGTAAAATAAGTATGTCATCAAAATAAACGACTACAAATTTACCAATAAAGGGCCTGAACAACTGGTTCATCACACGCATAAATGTACTAGGAGCGTTTGATAAACCGAAAGGCATCACCAACCACTCATACAATCCTTCACGAGTCTTGAAGGCAGTCTTCCACTCATCCCCAGGCCTAAGTCGAATCTAATAGTACCCGCTCTTCAAGTCCAGTTTCGTAAAGATAGAGGCACCACTAATCTGGTCAAGTAGGTCATCAAGTCGAGGAATTGGAAATCTATACCTCACCGTGATCTTGTTGATGGCGCGACTATCAACACACATACGCCAAGTACCATCCTTTTTAGGAGTCAACAAAGCAGGAACAGCACATGGGCTCATGCTCTCTCGAACATGACCTTTTGAAATCAAATCCTCCACCTGTCGTCGCAACTCCTCATGCTCTCCGGGACTCATTCTGTAATGTGGCCTATTAGGCAACTGAGCTCCTGGTTGTAAATCAATATGATGTTGGATGTCACGTAAAGGTGGCAAACCATCAGGTAATTCATTAGGGAAAACATTAGCGAATTCCTTGAGCAGAGGGACCATAGCCTCAGGAATTTCAACCTCCTTAGCGACTTCCTTCCCGAGCAATACAAAAATTTCACCTTCCGCCTCCAACTCGTCTTCAAACTGATTAAGGGTTAGTAGAGTACCCGAAGTTCTCGAAACTAGCTCATTTGGCTTACTGGGAACCAATGTTATCTTCAAACAAGAAACTGTAAGTGTTAGTCCGCCCGTTATGATCTATGTTACGATCATACTCCCAAGGTCTGCCCAACAACAAATGACATGCATCCATAGCAACCACATCACACCACACATCATCTTTATACGTGGTACCAACAGAAAAATGAACAAGGGCTCGTTTAGATACAGTGACCTCGCCACCCTTCTTAAGCCACTGTAGCTTGTAAGGCTTAGGGCGATTTTCTGTTTTCAAAGCCAACTTTTGAACTGCTTCTTCAGATATAAGGTTATCACAACTTCCTGAATCAATAACAAAAGTACAAAACTTTCCCAAAATAGTACATGTCGACTGAAAGATGTTGTGTTTGAGCCAATCATCACCAACAACTTTTGGTGTAAAACAAGACCGCCTTACCACCAAATTTACCCCCACATCTCCAGTTACAACTTCCTCCTCGCATTGATGCTCTTCGTCATACACAGGGGGATCTTCGTAATTTTCACCGGCATCATCATTTTGCCAATCATCTTGCTCAGCAAACAAATGACGTTTTCCGACCTTCTTGCACTCTGATTGTCGGTGACCTGTCTCCCCACAACTATAACACTTCATGCTGCTACTAACAGTTGTCCTAGGGTTTGGTCCAACACTGTTAGATGTCAGTCTTTGTTGATTAGGCACAACACGGGGTACCATACCACCCGTCCCGGGACTTCCTCCAATACTGGCAGTTGAAGACGAACCGCCCACCCGACGACTTTGTTTCTCAAATGCCAACGCCCGTTGGTGCGCTTCAGAAATAGATACCGGGTCAAACATATTTACAGAGTCCATGATTTGGACCCGTAGACCCCCAATATATCGAGCAACGAGTTGTTCCTCTGTCTCTTGGATATCGTTTCGGGAAATCAATTGGTAGAACTCAGTTGTGTAATCGTCAACTGATTTGGCACCTTGCTTCAGATTTTGCAACCGTTGGTACATCAACCTTTGAAAATTATGGGGTAGGAAGTTGGATCGTAAACACTTCTTCATCTTCCTCCAAGTCACGACCTTTGACTTTCCGAGCCTGTCTCGTGTCAGTTTCAGTTGTTGCCACCATGCAGATGCCCTACCACGTAGCCTGGTAGCAATCAATGACACTCTTTTGTTTTCAGGGACTTCTTTGAACTCAAAAACTTCCTCAACACTAGCCAACCAATCGATGAACCCCTCTGGATTCAAACTGACCCCGTCGAATTCTGGGATATCAATTCTCATTCCGGCCTCCCAACGCCTATTGTCACCTCTATGATCATGCCTTGGCCGCCTTTCTAGATCATCTTCAGAATATGAACCGTCACTGCCGCCGAACGGGTTCCCAAATTCACCATCTTCTACTTGAGAATGTGTTCGAGACCTTTGCCCTCCTCGATTCATCAGTTCGACCATCCTATCAGTCAGTTGGTCAACCATTTGATCCATCCTCTCCTCCATTCGTGCCATAATACGTTCTTCTAGTTCTTGCTCATGAACATTAGCGGGCGTCCTGTTTCTCCTCGGAGGCATTTTGAACCAGGAATTCGGCTCTTATACCAACTGATGCAGCGCAAAAAAAACAACACAAAGATAACCAAGAATGAACCTATTGATTCTAAAAGAATAGCCAGGATAATCTCTTCAAAACCACGTTGATTCTACGAATACTGTGGGATTGGCTTCAAAATCTGGGTTAACACACAGAATTTGGGAGAAAATTGAAAGTTCATAAAATTGATGATTGACCATCCAAATTACATCAAAAACAGTTAAATAAGAAGCAGAAATTAAAATGAAACCCTAAAAGTCCATGGGCCAAATACAAACCCAAAAACAAAACCCAAAAATTAAGGAAAAATAACAAAAATTGCTCATAACTCCATTTAGAAAGCGATTTATGGACTCAAAAATCGGTAAGTCCCCTTCGGGTACTTATCTAGACGTGCTCCTTGCTCCAAGCTTCGATTTGACTGGTCGTAGGCCCAAAACGGAGATTCGTAGCCAAAGTTATGGCCATTTTCGTTAAGCCCCTTTAGTCACACGATCGTGGGCCTCTAGGAATGCAAGGGCCCGATCCTCCACACTAGGGCCCGCATCAGATGTTCATGCAGCCTAATTGTCATCCTATTAAATGAAAATAGTTATGGTTAATGCATAAGAATCTTTAACAATTTTAATTCAACAAAATCAGCAATTTAAAGTTAATCCTACCAGTAATCAAACCATAGTCTCAAAATTGTCTTATCCAAATAGAAGCTAAAAAGTTTAGCTCATGATTAAGGCAGTAGAAAATTCAAAAACGAAATGCAATAACATAAACATGGTTTAGGTACTAGATCTAGTTAAGAGGAATCAAATTATGCCTTAGTTATCCTTCAAAATTGGAATTTGGTTGGAGCGTCACTCTTCCAGATGCCTCTGTTTGTTCTGAATCGGAGCTCCTCTCTCTAGGGTTCCCAAAATCTTCGTGCATCGATCTAGAAGGCTTCTTTTATAGATTTGACCCGACTCGTCGAGTCCACAACCGACTCGTCGAGTCCCTCATTAAATTCCCATGTACGGTAAGGTAAGGACTCTTCTGCTTCGTGAATCTTCGTAGGAAATTGTCGATTCGATGCCAGACTCGCTGAGTCCTTTGTGTTTTTTGATCCTTTCTTATTTTGTTCACTCCAAAGTTTCCCGATAGCTGCTCCTGCTTCCTTTTGCTTCCGAGCTTCTCTTTTGGACTGAAAATATAATGCAAACTTAATTAAGTACCTTTTTTTCCATAATATGCAATTAATTAGATAATAAATGATAAAACTCTATACTAAATATAGGGCTAAACATGCACATATGAAAATACCCCACACTTGACTTTTGCTTGCCCCTAAACAAAACTAAAATTTGAACATACTAGCACCACATAAGGCAATGCCAATCGATCCCATCCATTATGCGAAGCCCGCAACGCATGCAATTGTGTCTAAATTTTTCCTAAGGACCACCTCAATTCTAAATACTCACAATCCTCATAAACACTCGCCCACTTCTTCCGAACAATGCTCATCTTATGCATCCCTCCAAATCCATCCGCAGAAAACCTCCTAACCTCAGGATATTTTTGGTTGAGCAACCCAAGCATACATAAACTAAAAATTACAATTCTTGATACCCTTATACAACTCTTTGGAATTCTTCACTCTTGATAATTTTGACTTTAATTTCCTCGAATTCACCATCTTTTGATTTTTTGGTGTCTTCAACTTTTGAACTTTTGGGATTTTGATCTTGGATCTTCATACTTTAATCTTGATAGCTCTAAAAGTTCTAACAACTTTTTATTGTAATTCTCTTTTTTTTGCTTGTAACTCACTTTTTTTCACTCAAAACGTACATGCTTAAGCAGGGGCGCTCAACTTCAACCCTTATTGGTTAAAGATAATAATTTTCCTGGATACATTTCTGGTACACGATGCTAAACATATTGCATCCCTCAAACTAAGCGAGGTTGTGTTTTTTTCCCATGATTTCACTAGAATAAAGGGGGCACAAGCACTATAACGTATATAAGCTCAACTAAACATCTGGGTCCTCATAAAATCATCAAACACAATACTAGCATGAAATCCTAATTGTTTTACCTAAATTTTCTAATTGAATCCTAACAATTTTAATGCAAAAATTTCAAAATTTTTCAAATTTTAACTAAAACTTTAACTAATGTAACCAACTCCCTACCCCACACCTAAATTATGCAATGTCCCAATTGCATATTATGCATGATAAAGAATAATAAAATAAAGAGAATTAGAACAAACTCCACTGGAATAGTAGTGACGAGGTTGATCTTCTTTATTTAAAGTTTCATCTTCAGCTGACTTTAGACATGGGAACAACTCATCCATGTCTTGGGTGTCATTCGTCTCGTGTGGTTACAGCTCCAAAAAATGTAGGAAAAACTCTCAGAAATCTCCAGAAATTAATCTTCTTGATAAAAAAAACCAATTGTTATGGGAATATAATCATCAAGCCTAAAGCTAAGAGGTGAAATTCATAGACACTCATTGAGTAAGTAATCAGACTCGCCGAGTTAAGTCGTTAAAGTGCAGAATCCATGTTTTCACTCTTGGACTCGTCGAGTCAGTATATGCACTCGGCAAGTCAGTCTCTGGGTGAAAGTTTTATATATTATGCTCCAAGTCTTTTCGATAAATCCTAATCACTTCAGAATTATATTAAATCTAATATTTTTCTTCATTGATTAAACTCATTTGAATGCTCCTCATGACCGGACTCGATATTTGGACTTTATTCTGTTTTCCGCCTAGACTCGAAACTCCTATTACTCTCGAGACTCTTTGTAGGCAACCCTATGAGAAATTAAAATCCTAATTGCTAGAAGTTCCAACAAACAACTAAAAAAAATTCAACACAAAACACAAATAAAAACAAGTCAATCTTCATCTTCTTCCTCATCATTATCATCATGCATTGCCCCGCTCCTACCGGCTCCGCTTTGCCTTGCATTCATCCTCTCCTCCCAAGTTGGTATATTAGGAAATTGCCCCCCGTCCACATGTTGGATGTTGAAGTGGTTAAACATTTGGATAAAGGACCGATTGGCAAAATCTAATATTTTTCTTTAGTGATTAAGCTCATTTGAATGCTCCTCATGACCAGACTCGATATTTGGACTTTATTCACTTTTCCGCCTAAACTCGAAACTCCAATTACTCTCGAGACTCTTTGTAGGCAACCCTTTTTCAAATTCTGAAAAGGCACTAAACAACCCATGAGAAATTAAAATCCTAATTACTAGAAGTTCCAACAAACAACTAAAAAAACAAATTGTTCAACACAAAACACAAATAAACACAAGTCACTCTTCATCTTCTTCCTCATCGTTATCATCATGCATTTCCCTGCTCCCATCGGCTCCGCTTTGCCTTGCGTTCATCCTCTCCTCCCAAGTTGGTATATAAGGAAATTAGCCACCGTCCACATATTGGATGTTGAAGTGGTTAAAAATTTGGATAAAGGACCGATTGGCAAAATTCACACCCCTTTTCAAATCATCTTGATATTGTCTTCCTTCAACATTAAACCATTCCGGGGGTATTTCATCTTCCATCGGAATAACCGGCGGATCGGGGTGTGCTTGCCTGCGTCTTTGCCTTACTCTCCTACCCGGCTCCTCGGGTCCGATCAGAGCATCATCATGTGGAATAGCATAGTGTCCCCCTCCATAATCCTCAATAATTCTAGCCCTTCTAAAGAGAATAGGATTAAAGGGAGGGGTCGGAACCATTGTCATTAAGTTCCAAGTGCCACGAGTCATCTACCCATACGAGTGGGCTAAACGCGTCACAAACATGCCACCATTAATTTTTGAAGTGTTGCGGTCCTTGACCGCCCCTTCAGCTAAATATGAATCCACGCACCATGGAATGTTGCAAAAGGTGTTGGGTGTAATGATGCTCCAAAGATTAAAAAAAACATCAAGGTTAGAAACCTTGTCATCATCTTTTCTTTGGTTGATGGTGTTTAAAATAAGGCGGTGAATAAGGCGGTGTGTATGTGATCGTATGCTCCCTTCTTGAGCCAATTTGGGGATGTAAACCTTGTTGGCAATCGTGTTCCACCAACTTGTGCTTGTGACACCATCCGAGAATACTTTGTGGCAATGCTCCAAAAAAGTACCAAATGCAGCCGTGTGGATCAACTATAGGTCATAAATTCCCAACCTCCAAGCTAATTCCACCATAGAACAATAGCGAATCTATCCCCCAAGACAAAAAGTAATATTCTCGGGGTTATAGTAATCGTCCCCGCCCCGGAAATGTATTGTGGAGAAAAATTCCAAGCACAACTCTTGATAGACTGACTCCTGGATACGAAAGATGTAACTCCATCCATCACATGTGATGGACACCCCATTATGCACAAATGTCTTGACTAAATAAGGAGCCAACTCCTATTCGTAACGAACTCTCCCCAGCCATTCCCAATCAATCGCATTGGGGACACAAATCTCCTTTTTCCGGATTTCTGCAAGCTTCTTCTTCCACTTAGCCATCGTAGATTTGGAGTCGATTTGTGGAAAATTCAACCAAGGAAAATCCCCTTGGCTTCCCCATGAGCTTTAACCTAGTGAAGACATGTTCCTGCATAAATAAGTAACACAAACAACTAGAAATGAACAGAACAGTTAGAAAATAAAATCTGAAATGCTTCAGACATGACTCGCCGAGTCCATAGACGGACTCGATGAGTCGAACTGCGCAAGTCTGTTGACGAGTCTTTCAAGTTTCATCCATAAAATTCAAAATTTACTGCAAGGGTTTGTCCAGGGATGTATTTAGACCATAGTAGTAGAAGAAAATTCATCCATAGCATTCTAATTAGGTCAAAATCGAAACCCTAGAAGTTCTAAAACTTCAAAAACGGGGTTTCAACCTAATTAACACTTCCAACCTCTTAAAATCAAAACTTTGACAGAAATAGAGAAGAAATTTAGTACCTTTCTTGCTTGAGAGAGAGATAGAGAGAGAGGGAGAGTGCACGTCGAGTGTCGGCTGGTTGAATGAGAAGTGGTTACCAATTAGGGTAAAAAGCCCTAATTTTACAGATATGTAAAAATTATAAAAAAAATTTCAGTAAAAACAAATTGACTCGTCGAGTAAGGGTCCGACTCGGCGAGTCTGGTCGCGATTTTGACATTCCACTTTCGAGTTAACTCGTCGAATCACTCGTTAGTTTTGAAAAATTGATATATATTTTTTTATAAATTTGATATAATTTTTTATTCCTTCTTAAAAATATATCCAACCCACCCTACACTCAGACCATGCTTGCCCTCAAGTAGTCATTTTGGGCAATTAAGAAGATGAAAATAGATAAATCCTAAAAATGAAAAAAAAAACTAAAACTAAAGAAAAAGGTAAAAGAAAGCAAACTCTAGTAACGGGTTGCCTCCCATTAAGCGCATCTTTTTGAGGAGTTGTTAGCTGGACTCCTTCCTGCTTTACGTTTCTTCGTTTTCCTCCATAGGGAATTCATGCTTAATCTTTTGTTGTTTATACTTTGTCTTGTAAGCATATATCTTTCTTTTATATGCCCGTCGCAATCCTTCTTTCCTTTTCCTTGTAGCATCTTCTTCTATTGCATAACTGATCTGTTTCCTAACCTTCTTCTTCTTCACCCCATTCTTTGGACCCATCTTTTGTACTCCTTCTTTGTCAATCTCAATTTCCCGTACAGTTGGCACTTCATCATCACTTGATAATTAGGACTCCTCCTTACCTTCGTCACCTTCTAAAGAATCCGGTGGTTCAAATGTAAATACTTCATAATTAGTAGAAACTCGGGCTCGAGGTTTGGTTCTTTTGATTGTATTTGACTCGATCTCTCGATTAGCCATGAGTGACTTAATGGATGAGTTATTCATATCATCATTCCAAGCCCTTGCATTCTCATTTTCTCCCAAACTTACCCTCTTGTCAAGTTGAATTGCTTCTTTTTTATTATCGTGTCAAGGTAAGCCAATTGTGCGTGTTGGAAGTTAAAATTTTCAACAATTTCAGTCTCTTCTATTGGACTGTCCAAATGATCTGGAAAAGTGTGCATGTTAAGGCCAGAAAGGGAACTTTTAAGTAGTAGGAAAAGGTTCTCAATTGGACTCGTCGAGTCGGTGAGGTTTCCACAATTTTTATTGTTTTTATTTGAATCAGCTTTCTCTAGCAACCTTTCTATCTCCTTTAAATCTTTTCCAGCTTCGAAATTCCCTCCAGAAGGTAATATAAATTTGTTTGGATTTTCTTCTTGTAAAAGCACAAGCTCTCTTTCTAACACTTCATCATCCAAATCTACTAAGGAAATTTCTCCATTTTTCATCCTTTCATTCTTTTTCTCTTGTTCTGCTTTAAACACCACTGAATCGTTCCCTACCCTTAGTGTTAGTGTAGATTCGCACACATCGACTATTGCACAAGCAGTATTCAAAAATGGTCTCCTAAGAATGATTGGAACTTTAGGGTCTTCTTCCATGTCAAGCACTACAAAGTCCACAGGGAACACAAATTTATCAACTTTGATGAGAAGATCTTCGCACACTCCTTTTGGATGTATTATTGTCTTATCGACTAGATGGATCTTCATACAGATTGGCTTTGGCTCCAACAAATTTAGCTTCTTGAAGAAAGAATATGGCATTAGATTAATACTTACTCCCGAATCGGTCAACGCATGAGTAGAAATTATGTTCCCGAATTGACAGCGTACGGAGATGCTTCCTAGTTCACCCTTCCTTTCTGGCAGTTCATTCAGCAATACTTCTAGAACTTCTTCCATATTTTGTGTAGTAGTAAAGGGGTTTTTAAGAAAAGTTGCATACTTAGGTGTTTGAAGTATCATTTCAACAAATGGAATGTTCACTAGGAGGGTCCTCACTTGCTCCATAAATCTTCTATACTATTGAATCTGCTCATCTGGTATGGCTCAGATTGGAAATGGAAAAGGGGGCCTGTAAGGTTTCAAAGAGAGAAATTTTCTTATCAGACCTCGGACTCGTCAAGTCCATGATGCCGACTCGGCGAGTCGATTCGGGTTTGCTCGATTTCCATTTAATTGTCTCTTCTATTTGCTCTTTATTGGGTTTCTTCTGAATAGAGGTCAGAGGAGTGAAAACTTTGTCAGAATTAGTGGTTATCACATTTAGATGCGCAATTTTTGGATTTTGTTCCGTATTGCTAGGAAGTTTACCGAGTGTTCTTTGACTGATTTGTTGTGCAAGCTGACCTATCTATTTTTCAATGTTATGAATGGAGGCTTGCTGATTCCTAAGCAAATTTTGTTGATCTTTCATCATAGCTTGATGATCTTTAAGCATTACTCGTTGCTCCTTCAATTCAATGTTGGTATCATTGTGCCTCTTCTCGGACGCAGCTACAAACCTTGTGAACATCTCCTCCAAATCAGCTCTCTTTTCCATAACCGGTTCCTCCTTTTGATAGAAACCCCGTTCTTTTTGCTTGTATTTCTCCTCCTTTGACTTTTTGTACTCATCATACAGGAGCCATTCCTTCTTGGGTTTCCGCCAATTATCATCAAATCTATCGTTGCTTGAATAGAATACTTGAGCTTTCTTGTTTCCATTCTCATCCAAATCACAATCATTAGTAAGATGAGGTCCATTACAATTCTCACATCCAACCCAAATAGCATGGATTGTTTGATCCATCTTAGTCATCCTCTTATCTAAAGTCTCTAGTTTAGCCATCATTGCTGCCATGCTATCGTTAACAGTGTTCACCACTCCTGACTTACTTCATTCCTTGGGTTATGATATTCTCTAGAGTGTTTAGAGAATTCCTCAATTAATTCCTTTATCACTGGGGATGGCTTCTTTGTGAGCGGTCCTTGCGAGTCAAGAAGCTGCCTTGTAGTCACATTTACTCCATCATAAAAAATGGATACTTCTTGTTGGCTATTAAGATTGTGATGTGGGCAATTTGTGACATCCCCAAAATCTCGGCCAGAAAAGACCGATTTTCATTTATGCTTTTAAATATTTTCAGAGTAAATCCTTTTGATTTGAAAGAGTTGCGGAATTTGTTCCCAAAAACAAAACATGATAAAACAATGTTTACCGAAGCATTTCATAAAAGAAATGTATTTTCATTATAATCAAAACTCGGGGTGTCATGTTCCGATACAGACCAATAAGCATAAACGAATACATTACAAGTCATATAACAAATATAAACATATGCAGACTTGTAAACAAAACAACTTGATGGTTCATCCATCTCATGCCCTTCCGCCACTACCTGTAATACAATTTAAAACTGAGTGGGTCAGGCTTGGGAGCCTGGTGAGCATATAGGGTTTTCGACCCACAATAAATATCATATTTAATTTTCACCAACCAACAATAACCCAATTACCCATTCCCGTTATTCTCACTTTAATGTCCCTAATTCAACTAACATAAGGGACCTAGTCTAAGAATATTTCATCGGGGCGACAACACATGCTTCGGGGGTACCTCAGCAATATAAGTCAAATAAGGCAACCATGAGGGGGGATGGAGTACAACGAATGAACACCCAAGTTCATTAACACCTACAGGTGGCAAACCTGCTAATGTTTCCACAAGACTGTCTAGAATAGCCAGTGGTCGTCATCTAAACTCCGCTAGATGACTCAATCAAACAACAACGAGGCCTCTCATCTGTTTATTACACACCAACTGTCTACCCACGTTCTACCCAACATATTAGTAGATAAAAATATACATTTGTATACGTAGTTTAAAGAAAACCTGTATAGCATGCTTTAATCAACACATATATCACAAAACAGATGAGGCACACACACACAGAACACATATTTCATAAAGAAATAAGCAGATCTATAAGATAGAAGAGAGTGAATACACATTCACACATAACACAACCAAATATATACACATAGCACATATTTTTATATAAAATACTTCGTATTATTGTATTAGAAAGAAAATAACTACACACTCACTTGATCAGAAGATGATCGGACAGCACTACGGCTTATAGAAGTAGTATTCCTCAGCAGATCTGGAAGATCTCCTCGAAAATCGAACTTCTCGCGGGCAGAGCTTCGACTCGGGAACCGCACTTCTCGGGATCTTCGGGATCTCGGGACTTGCCTCGGGGCTAGAGTATGATACCGGGGCTTCGGGGTATAAAAATGCAGAGCTTCGGCACAAAGATGAGAAGAAATGAGCAAATAAACCCTGAACCCTCGCATCCTATTTATAGTGAAAATATCTGATGTACTCGCCGAGTAGGGGACACCTACTCGCCGAGTTGGTCCATACTCGCCGAGTAGGGGACACATACTCGCCGAGTTGGTCCATGTGGCGGCTTTCTGGTGGTGCCACGTGTCAAATTCTGGGTGGTGCCACGTCACCCCTATCGCGTGTTAGCCTTCGAACTTAGAAAAATCATAACTCTCGCATACGAGCTCCGTTTTTGACGTTCTTTATATCCACGCGTAGGTAAAATCAAGATCTACAACTTTCGTTTAGACTCCGTCGGCTAAATCTTGACCGATCTCAAATTTAACAGTAGGAGGAGTTTAGACTGTTAAATGACCGCGAAGAATTCGTAACTCCTTCATACGAACTCCGTTTTCGTCCATATTTTTACCGTTGAGTTCCTATTAATGAGACCTTCAACTCTCATTTAGGTCGCGTAAGCCAAAAACCGCTGGAACTAAAATTCGAGTTTCGGGTCGTGCACTGCTAAGCCGAATCTTAGAAAAATCATAACTTCCTCATACGAAGTCAGATTTGGGCGTTCTTTTTATTGACACTCTTATCTTAACATATTCTACAACTTTTGTTTAGATTGATAAGGCTAAATCTCGCTCTATCGTAAATTCACTATTTACGCTTCCCGGTGCCGTGCCGGTTTTGCCGTAAAACTTCGACAGGTCATAACTTCTTCGTTATGACTCGGATTTCGGCATTCTTTATATCTTCGGAATCCTTGTTTCGACCACTACAACTTTATCCAATGATATCAAGTTTATTTTAAACTTAAATTTCGACGCGTATTTTCATTCTTAATTAATCAAACCACATAATTAAGCAATTAAGCACAAAACACATAATACTCAAATAATACATTATTATTATTTCAAATTGGGTTACAAAGGTTAACCTAGACTATTACATTGCTAAAAGTGGCAAGCCCGAAAACACAGGCGTTACAATTCTCCCCACCTTAGAATGATTCCGTCCCCGGAATCACACATCAACAAACAAATGCGGATAGCGACTCAACATGTCACTCTCCGTCTCCCAGGTGAGATTCGGCCCATTCGTGTGTTTCCATCGGACAAGCACTAACCCAACCATTTTGCGTCGCAACTTCTTAGTCTTTCGGTCAACAATTGCCTCTGGTTCTTCAATCAACCTTTTGTTCTCATCAATTCTCAATTCAGAAATTGGAATTATATCGGGAACTTCTCCCGTGAACTTCCTCAAATAACACACATGAAAAGTGTTGTGAATTCCATTCAGCTCTTCGGGTATTCGAGCTTGTAAGCTTGATTCCCAATCCTCTGAAGGACTTTAAACGGTCCAATAAACCTTGGACTCAACTTTCCCCTTTTACCAAATCTTATAAGTCCCTTCCACGGCGAGACTTTAAGCAAAACTGAATCTCCAACCTCAAAAGTCATCGGTCTGCGCTTCTTGTCAGCATAGCTCTTTTGACGATCTTGAGCTGCTAACATTCTTTCCCTAATTATTTTCAACTTTTCAGCAGTTTGATGAACCATCTCCGGTCCCATAAACTGCTTTTCCCCAGCCTCAAGCCAACAAGACGGCGTACGACACTTCTGTCCATACACAGCTTGAAAAGGTGCCATCTTAATGCTCGAGTGAAAACTATTATTATAGGAAAATTCTACCAACGGTAAATGTTCATCCCAATTACCTAGGAATTCCAAGGTACATGCTCTCAGCATATCTTCAAGTGTTTGTATTGTTCTTTCACTCTGACCATCAGTCTGCGGATGGTAAGCTGTGCTTAAACATAACTTGGTACCCATTTCCTCTTGTAGACTTTTCCAAAACCTTGAGGTGAAACGGCTATCACGATCCGATACAATCGTTAACGGAACACCGTGAAGTCTCACAATTTCCTTCACGTAAGAATTCGCAAGCTTTTCCATAGACCATTTCTCCCTGGCCGCTATGAAATGCGTACTCTTAGTGAATCGATCAACGACCACCCAAATCATGTCGTGACCATTCTTTGTTCTGGGCAGTTTAGTGACAAAATCCATAGCAATGTCTTCCCACTTACCCATAGGCACAGGCAATGGTTCTAAACTCCCGTAAGGTTTCTGATGTTGTGTCTTGACTCTCGCACAAGTCACACACTCGGCCACATACTTTGCAACATCAATCTTCATCGTCGGCCACCAATAGTAGGGTTTCAGGTCCCTATACATTTTAGTGCTACCCGGATGAATTGAGTACATGGTTTTGTGAGCTTCTTCCATCAGAAGATCCCTAATTCCTCCTGACTTAGGTACCCAAATACGATCTTGGAATACCTTCAGTCCATGACCGTTAGTACCAAACACCAACGTTTTACCCAAACGTTCCTCCTTTCGGTCATTTTTCTTAGAAGCTTCCTCTTGAGCTTTCTTTATACTTTCCACAATAGTCGAGACAACTTCAATTCTCAACGCTCTTGGCCTCTTCCTTTCAAGATTGACCTTCCGACTGAGAGCATCAGCAACAACATTAGCTTTACCGGGGTGGTAAAGTATCTCGCAGTCGTAGTCTTTAAGTAATTCTAGCCAGCGTCGTTGCTTCATATTCAATTCTTTCTGATTAAAGAGATATTGGAGACTCTTATGATCAGTAAAAAGTTTGCACTTCATGCCATAGAGGTAATGCCTCCATATTTTCAGAGCGAAAACTACCGCTGCCAACTCCAAATCATGAGTCGGGTAATTCTTTTCATGCTCTTTCAGCTGTCGAGACGCATATGCTATCACCTTTTCTCTTTGGGTCAAAACACAACCCAATCCAACACCAGACGCATCGCTATAAACAGCGCAGTCTTCAACTCCATCAGGTAGAGAAAGTATCGGTGCCTCGCATAGCTTCTTCTTTAACTTCTCGAATGCTTCTTTATGCTTCTCACTCCAAGCATAAGTAGCTCCTTTGTGGGTCAAAGCTGTTAATGGAGTAGCAATCGAAGAAAAACCTAGGATAAACCTTCGGTAATATCCGGCTAATCCTAAAAAGCTTCGAATCTTCGTGGGACTTTTCGGTTGTTCCCACTTCGTCACAGCTTCGATCTTCGCTGGATCAACCATTATCCCTTCTTGGTTGACCACGTGACCCAAGAATTGGACCTCACGAATCCAAAAATCACATTTGGAGAACTTCGCATAAAGCTTCTCCTTCTTCAAAACTTCTAACACTTCTCGCAAGTGCCTGCCATGCTCCTCCTGGCTTTTCGAGTAAATCAGAATGTCGTCTATAAACACTATCACGGATTTATCAAGGAAAGGATTACAAACCCTATTCATCAAATCCATGAACGCTGCCGGAGAATTGGTTAGTCCAAACGACATAACCAAGAACTCGTAGTGTCCATATCTAGTTATGAACGCAGTCTTCTCGATATCTTGCTCTCTTACTTTCAGCTGATGATATCCTGACCTAAGATCGATCTTCGAGAAATAGCTCGAACCTTGCAATTGATCAAACAGGTCATCAATCCTCGGCAACGGATATCTATTCTTTATTGTTGCCTTGTTCAGCTCTCTATAACCGATGCACATTCTCATACTTCCATCTTTCTTCTTCACAAATAACACCGGAGCTCCCCAGGGCGATGAACTAGGTCTAATGAAACCTTTGTCCAATAACTCCTGAAGTTGCATCATCAGCTCCTTCATCTCCGTCGGTGCTAATCGATAAGGTGCTTTTGCTATTGGCGTGGTTCCTGGTAACAAGTCTATTCTGAACTCCACTTGTCTATCAGGTGGTAATCCAGGAAGATCCTCGAGAAATACTTTCAGATAATCACACACCACTGGAATACTCTGCATCACCTTCTTTTCTTTCTTAGCATCAATCACGAATGCTAAATATGATGTACATCCCTTGGTCAAACACTTTCTGGCTTTCATTAGAGAAATGATTCCAGAATTCACTCTGCGTTTGTCCCCATACACCATAAGCGAATCTTTCCCAGGCGGGTTTACTTTAACTATCTTCTTCTTGCACAAAATTTCGGCATCATTGGCGCTAAGCCAATCCATTCCCAACACGATGTCGAAACCATTAAGATCGATGGGCAATAATTCCTCGTGAAACTTATTCCCATTAAGGTCGATCAAGACATTTCTCATACGATGGCTAACAGGTACAAACTTGCCACTAGCTACTTCGACTAATAAAGCATCATCTAGTCTATCAATAGGCAAAGCTAGCTTTCTACCAAACTTATGCGAAATAAAGGAGTAGTTGGCTCCAGAATCAAACAATATATGAGCAGGTAATTCGTTTACGAGAAAGGTACCTGAAGCGACATCAGCTTCATCTTTCGAAGCCTCAAGTGTCATTTGGAAGGCTCTCGCCTTCGGCTTTGGTGGAATGTTGGGCTTTGCTGCCTCCTTCTTCTTCGGACAATCTTTCAAAATGTGCCCCTCTTCATTACAACCAAAACACATCCTTTTGTTGTTCGGACATTCATTGGCAAAATGTCCAACCTTTCCACACTTGTAGCAGGTCACATCCTCGCTACATTTCCCAAAGTGCTTTTTCTTACACTTATCACACCACTTTGCTTCGCCTCCTTTTCCTCCAAACTTTTTCGAATCAGATTTCGAAAATTTGCTCTTCTTACTGGAACCAGATGTTCCTTCAAACTTCCTTTTCTCACCAACCTCAACTTTGACGGTGGTTCTTCCCTTTATCATGTTCTCCACAGACTTGGCAGCCCAGATAGCTGCCTCTAGAGTAAGTGCCTGACGTACTGGCACCTCGTACTCCCATGGGAGTCCCTTCGCATACCGATCCACCTTTGTCAGCTCGTCTGGAACGATACGCAAGGCAAACTCCATCTTATCGGTGAAGTTATTGGTGTACTCATTAACTGACATGCTGCCTTTCGTCAATGTCAAGAACTTGTTCTCCAACTCCAACAAATTTTGAGCCGAGCAGAACTTGCGCTTAAACTGCACCAAGAATTCTGCCCATGGCAATTGCAGTGGCTCATTAGGGCTTAAGGTCTTCCCTAGAGTGTTCCACCAACGAACGGCTCCACCTCGGAATTGACGCACGGCATAGATAGTTTGCAACTTACCTCTGCAGCCACACGTCATGAAGGCTAGGTCCATTTCGGAGATCCAATCCATAACCCCAATCGGATCCTCCTTTCCATTGAAGGTCGATGGTTTGCAAGTCAAAAAGTCCTTGTACTTGCATCCCATTCCATCATTCCTTCCTTCATGGTTATCTTGCCTAACTATCGGTGGGTTGGCTGGACCAACAGACCCACTGAAGTTTCCTCCTTCTGAGTGCCCTTCATTTAATTCAGGCTCTTCCACACGAATCGACAGTTCTTCACGATTTTGTTGAAGCAACCGTCTAGTTTCATCCATCTGACGATCCAACATCGTCTGAATCATCAATTGCACACCAGCCATGGTTATTGGCTCAAGTGCTACTGCTACGACAGGTATTGGCTCAATCACTGGTGGTTGATTCCTGTTTTCGTCAACATTTCCAACTCCACTTCTTGTTCTCACCATTTTGATCTACACACCGAATAAGGTGAAATTAGATCCTCAATCATGATAGATATTCAAATCATCCTTATCACTCCGAAACGTTTACATGCTAGTTCTAATATCGTAGACGTACGCTTAGAATCCTACACACATAAGGTTTCTAGATCCGGTCGGCAACAGACCATAGATCCGAACAAATAATATCATATATATGGCAACATATAACATTTAGCACATAAAAGCATTTTAGGCAACTTTCCTAAAATAAACTAGTGCTCGTGTCTAAATCACAACAGACACACATCTCAAAACTTCACTTAGCATTCTAAGTTTAAGTCTAGAAATCCTACAAATTCCTAGTTCGCTTAAACTAATGCTCTGATACCAACTGTGACATCCCCAAAATCTCGGCCAGAAAAGACCGATTTTCATTTATGCTTTTAAATATTTTCAGAGTAAATCCTTTTGATTTGAAAGAGTTGCGGAATTTGTTCCCAAAAACAAAACATGATAAAACAATGTTTACCGAAGCATTTCATAAAAGAAATGTATTTTCATTATAATCAAAACTCGGGGTGTCATGTTCCGATACAGACCAATAAGCATAAACGAATACATTACAAGTCATATAACAAATATAAACATATGCAGACTTGTAAACAAAACAACTTGATGGTTCATCCATCTCATGCCCTTCCGCCACTACCTGTAATACAATTTAAAACTGAGTGGGTCAGGCTTGGGAGCCTGGTGAGCATATAGGGTTTTCGACCCACAATAAATATCATATTTAATTTTCACCAACCAACAATAACCCAATTACCCATTCCCGTTATTCTCACTTTAATGTCCCTAATTCAACTAACATAAGGGACCTAGTCTAAGAATATTTCATCGGGGCGACAACACATGCTTCGGGGGTACCTCAGCAATATAAGTCAAATAAGGCAACCATGAGGGGGGATGGAGTACAACGAATGAACACCCAAGTTCATTAACACCTACAGGTGGCAAACCTGCTAATGTTTCCACAAGACTGTCTAGAATAGCCAGTGGTCGTCATCTAAACTCCGCTAGATGACTCAATCAAACAACAACGAGGCCTCTCATCTGTTTATTACACACCAACTGTCTACCCACGTTCTACCCAACATATTAGTAGATAAAAATATACATTTGTATACGTAGTTTAAAGAAAACCTGTATAGCATGCTTTAATCAACACATATATCACAAAACAGATGAGGCACACACACACAGAACACATATTTCATAAAGAAATAAGCAGATCTATAAGATAGAAGAGAGTGAATACACATTCACACATAACACAACCAAATATATACACATAGCACATATTTTTATATAAAATACTTCGTATTATTGTATTAGAAAGAAAATAACTACACACTCACTTGATCAGAAGATGATCGGACAGCACTACGGCTTATAGAAGTAGTATTCCTCAGCAGATCTGGAAGATCTCCTCGAAAATCGAACTTCTCGCGGGCAGAGCTTCGACTCGGGAACCGCACTTCTCGGGATCTTCGGGATCTCGGGACTTGCCTCGGGGCTAGAGTATGATACCGGGGCTTCGGGGTATAAAAATGCAGAGCTTCGGCACAAAGATGAGAAGAAATGAGCAAATAAACCCTGAACCCTCGCATCCTATTTATAGTGAAAATATCTGATGTACTCGCCGAGTAGGGGACACCTACTCGCCGAGTTGGTCCATACTCGCCGAGTAGGGGACACATACTCGCCGAGTTGGTCCATGTGGCGGCTTTCTGGTGGTGCCACGTGTCAAATTCTGGGTGGTGCCACGTCACCCCTATCGCGTGTTAGCCTTCGAACTTAGAAAAATCATAACTCTCGCATACGAGCTCCGTTTTTGACGTTCTTTATATCCACGCGTAGGTAAAATCAAGATCTACAACTTTCGTTTAGACTCCGTCGGCTAAATCTTGACCGATCTCAAATTTAACAGTAGGAGGAGTTTAGACTGTTAAATGACCGCGAAGAATTCGTAACTCCTTCATACGAACTCCGTTTTCGTCCATATTTTTACCGTTGAGTTCCTATTAATGAGACCTTCAACTCTCATTTAGGTCGCGTAAGCCAAAAACCGCTGGAACTAAAATTCGAGTTTCGGGTCGTGCACTGCTAAGCCGAATCTTAGAAAAATCATAACTTCCTCATACGAAGTCAGATTTGGGCGTTCTTTTTATTGACACTCTTATCTTAACATATTCTACAACTTTTGTTTAGATTGATAAGGCTAAATCTCGCTCTATCGTAAATTCACTATTTACGCTTCCCGGTGCCGTGCCGGTTTTGCCGTAAAACTTCGACAGGTCATAACTTCTTCGTTATGACTCGGATTTCGGCATTCTTTATATCTTCGGAATCCTTGTTTCGACCACTACAACTTTATCCAATGATATCAAGTTTATTTTAAACTTAAATTTCGACGCGTATTTTCATTCTTAATTAATCAAACCACATAATTAAGCAATTAAGCACAAAACACATAATACTCAAATAATACATTATTATTATTTCAAATTGGGTTACAAAGGTTAACCTAGACTATTACATTGCTAAAAGTGGCAAGCCCGAAAACACAGGCGTTACAATTCTCCCCACCTTAGAATGATTCCGTCCCCGGAATCACACATCAACAAACAAATGCGGATAGCGACTCAACATGTCACTCTCCGTCTCCCAGGTGAGATTCGGCCCATTCGTGTGTTTCCATCGGACAAGCACTAACCCAACCATTTTGCGTCGCAACTTCTTAGTCTTTCGGTCAACAATTGCCTCTGGTTCTTCAATCAACCTTTTGTTCTCATCAATTCTCAATTCAGAAATTGGAATTATATCGGGAACTTCTCCCGTGAACTTCCTCAAATAACACACATGAAAAGTGTTGTGAATTCCATTCAGCTCTTCGGGTATTCGAGCTTGTAAGCTTGATTCCCAATCCTCTGAAGGACTTTAAACGGTCCAATAAACCTTGGACTCAACTTTCCCCTTTTACCAAATCTTATAAGTCCCTTCCACGGCGAGACTTTAAGCAAAACTGAATCTCCAACCTCAAAAGTCATCAGTCTGCGCTTCTTGTCAGCATAGCTCTTTTGACGATCTTGAGCTGCTAACATTCTTTCCCTAATTATTTTCAACTTTTCAGCAGTTTGATGAACCATCTCCGGTCCCATAAACTGCTTTTCCCCAGCCTCAAGCCAACAAGACGGCGTACGACACTTCTGTCCATACACAGCTTGAAAAGGTGCCATCTTAATGCTCGAGTGAAAACTATTATTATAGGAAAATTCTACCAACGGTAAATGTTCATCCCAATTACCTAGGAATTCCAAGGTACATGCTCTCAGCATATCTTCAAGTGTTTGTATTGTTCTTTCACTCTGACCATCAGTCTGCGGATGGTAAGCTGTGCTTAAACATAACTTGGTACCCATTTCCTCTTGTAGACTTTTCCAAAACCTTGAGGTGAAACGGCTATCACGATCCGATACAATCGTTAACGGAACACCATGAAGTCTCACAATTTCCTTCACGTAAGAATTCGCAAGCTTTTCCATAGACCATTTCTCCCTGGCCGCTATGAAATGCGTACTCTTAGTGAATCGATCAACGACCACCCAAATCATGTCGTGACCATTCTTTGTTCTGGGCAGTTTAGTGACAAAATCCATAGCAATGTCTTCCCACTTACCCATAGGCACAGGCAATGGTTCTAAACTCCCGTAAGGTTTCTGATGTTGTGTCTTGACTCTCGCATAAGTCACACACTCGGCCACATACTTTGCAACATCAATCTTCATCGTCGGCCACCAATAGTAGGGTTTCAGGTCCCTATACATTTTAGTGCTACCCGGATGAATTGAGTACATGGTTTTGTGAGCTTCTTCCATCAGAAGATCCCTAATTCCTCCTGACTTAGGTACCCAAATACGATCTTGGAATACCTTCAGTCCATGACCGTTAGTACCAAACACCAACGTTTTACCCAAACGTTCCTCCTTTCGGTCATTTTTCTTAGAAGCTTCCTCTTGAGCTTTCTTTATACTTTCCACAATAGTCGAGACAACTTCAATTCTCAACGCTCTTGGCCTCTTCCTTTCAAGATTGACCTTCCGACTGAGAGCATCAGCAACAACATTAGCTTTACCGGGGTGGTAAAGTATCTCGCAGTCGTAGTCTTTAAGTAATTCTAGCCAGCGTCGTTGCTTCATATTCAATTCTTTCTGATTAAAGAGATATTGGAGACTCTTATGATCAGTAAAAAGTTTGCACTTCGTGCCATAGAGGTAATGCCTCCATATTTTCAGAGCGAAAACTACCGCTGCCAACTCCAAATCATGAGTCGGGTAATTCTTTTCATGCTCTTTCAGCTGTCGAGACGCATATGCTATCACCTTTTATCTTTGGGTCAAAACACAACCCAATCCAACACCAGACGCATCGCTATAAACAGCGCAGTCTTCAACTCCATCAGGTAGAGAAAGTATCGGTGCCTCGCATAGCTTCTTCTTTAACTTCTCGAATGCTTCTTTATGCTTCTCACTCCAAGCATAAGTAGCTCCTTTGTGGGTCAAAGCTGTTAATGGAGTAGCAATCGAAGAAAAACCTAGGATAAACCTTCGGTAATATCCGGCTAATCCTAAAAAGCTTCGAATCTTCGTGGGACTTTTCGGTTGTTCCCACTTCGTCACAGCTTCGATCTTCGCTGGATCAACCATTATCCCTTCTTGGTTGACCACGTGACCCAAGAATTGGACCTCACGAATCCAAAAATCACATTTGGAGAACTTCGCATAAAGCTTCTCCTTCTTCAAAACTTCTAACACTTCTCGCAAGTGCCTGCCATGCTCCTCCTGGCTTTTCGAGTAAATCAGAATGTCGTCTATAAACACTATCACGGATTTATCAAGGAAAGGATTACAAACCCTATTCATCAAATCCATGAACGCTGCCGGAGAATTGGTTAGTCCAAACGACATAACCAAGAACTCGTAGTGTCCATATCTAGTTATGAACGCAGTCTTCTCGATATCTTGCTCTCTTACTTTCAGCTGATGATATCCTGACCTAAGATCGATCTTCGAGAAATAGCTCGAACCTTGCAATTGATCAAACAGGTCATCAATCCTCGGCAACGGATATCTATTCTTTATTGTTGCCTTGTTCAGCTCTCTATAACCGATGCACATTCTCATACTTCCATCTTTCTTCTTCACAAATAACACCGGAGCTCCCCAGGGCGATGAACTAGGTCTAATGAAACCTTTGTCCAATAACTCCTGAAGTTGCATCATCAGCTCCTTCATCTCCGTCGGTGCTAATCGATAAGGTGCTTTTGCTATTGGCGTGGTTCCTGGTAACAAGTCTATTCTGAACTCCACTTGTCTATCAGGTGGTAATCCAGGAAGATCCTCGAGAAATACTTTCAGATAATCACACACCACTGGAATACTCTGCATCACCTTCTTTTCTTTCTTAGCATCAATCACGAATGCTAAATATGATGTACATCCCTTGGTCAAACACTTTCTGGCTTTCATTAGAGAAATGATTCCAGAATTCACTCTGCGTTTGTCCCCATACACCATAAGCGAATCTTTCCCAGGCGGGTTTACTTTAACTATCTTCTTCTTGCACAAAATTTCGGCATCATTGGCGCTAAGCCAATCCATTCCCAACACGATGTCGAAACCATTAAGATCGATGGGCAATAATTCCTCGTGAAACTTATTCCCATTAAGGTCGATCAAGACATTTCTCATACGATGGCTAACAGGTACAAACTTGCCACTAGCTACTTCGACTAATAAAGCATCATCTAGTCTATCAATAGGCAAAGCTAGCTTTCTACCAAACTTATGCGAAATAAAGGAGTAGTTGGCTCCAGAATCAAACAATATATGAGCAGGTAATTCGTTTACGAGAAAGGTACCTGAAGCGACATCAGCTTCATCTTTCGAAGCCTCAAGTGTCATTTGGAAGGCTCTCGCCTTCGGCTTTGGTGGAATGTTGGGCTTTGCTGCCTCCTTCTTCTTCGGACAATCTTTCAAAATGTGCCCCTCTTCATTACAACCAAAACACATCCTTTTGTTGTTCGGACATTCATTGGCAAAATGTCCAACCTTTCCACACTTGTAGCAGGTCACATCCTCGCTACATTTCCCAAAGTGCTTTTTCTTACACTTATCACACCACTTTGCTTCGCCTCCTTTTCCTCCAAACTTTTTCGAATCAGATTTCGAAAATTTGCTCTTCTTACTGGAACCAGATGTTCCTTCAAACTTCCTTTTCTCACCAACCTCAACTTTGACGGTGGTTCTTCCCTTTATCATGTTCTCCACAGACTTGGCAGCCCAGATAGCTGCCTCTAGAGTAAGTGCCTGACGTACTGGCACCTCGTACTCCCATGGGAGTCCCTTCGCATACCGATCCACCTTTGTCAGCTCGTCTGGAACGATACGCAAGGCAAACTCCATCTTATCGGTGAAGTTATTGGTGTACTCATTAACTGACATGCTGCCTTTCGTCAATGTCAAGAACTTGTTCTCCAACTCCAACAAATTTTGAGCCGAGCAGAACTTGCGCTTAAACTGCACCAAGAATTCTGCCCATGGCAATTGCAGTGGCTCATTAGGGCTTAAGGTCTTCCCTAGAGTGTTCCACCAACGAACGGCTCCACCTCGGAATTGACGCACGGCATAGATAGTTTGCAACTTACCTCTGCAGCCACACGTCATGAAGGCTAGGTCCATTTCGGAGATCCAATCCATAACCCCAATCGGATCCTCCTTTCCATTGAAGGTCGATGGTTTGCAAGTCAAAAAGTCCTTGTACTTGCATCCCATTCCATCATTCCTTCCTTCATGGTTATCTTGCCTAACTATCGGTGGGTTGGCTGGACCAACAGACCCACTGAAGTTTCCTCCTTCTGAGTGCCCTTCATTTAATTCAGGCTCTTCCACACGAATCGACAGTTCTTCACGATTTTGTTGAAGCAACCGTCTAGTTTCATCCATCTGACGATCCAACATCGTCTGAATCATCAATTGCACACCAGCCATGGTTATTGGCTCAAGTGCTACTGCTACGACAGGTATTGGCTCAATCACTGGTGGTTGATTCCTGTTTTCGTCAACATTTCCAACTCCACTTCTTGTTCTCACCATTTTGATCTACACACCGAATAAGGTGAAATTAGATCCTCAATCATGATAGATATTCAAATCATCCTTATCACTCCGAAACGTTTACATGCTAGTTCTAATATCGTAGACGTACGCTTAGAATCCTACACACATAAGGTTTCTAGATCCGGTCGGCAACAGACCATAGATCCGAACAAATAATATCATATATATGGCAACATATAACATTTAGCACATAAAAGCATTTTAGGCAACTTTCCTAAAATAAACTAGTGCTCGTGTCTAAATCACAACAGACACACATCTCAAAACTTCACTTAGCATTCTAAGTTTAAGTCTAGAAATCCTACAAATTCCTAGTTCGCTTAAACTAATGCTCTGATACCAACTGTGACATCCCCAAAATCTCGGCCAGAAAAGACCGATTTTCATTTATGCTTTTAAATATTTTCAGAGTAAATCCTTTTGATTTGAAAGAGTTGTGGAATTTGTTCCCAAAAACAAAACATGATAAAACAATGTTTACCAAAGCATTTCATAAAAGAAATGTATTTTCATTATAATCAAAACTCGGGGTGTCATGTTCCGATACAGACCAATAAGCATAAACGAATACATTACAAGTCATATAACAAATATAAACATATGCAGACTTGTAAACAAAACAACTTGATGGTTCATCCATCTCATGCCCTTCCGCCACTACCTGTAATACAATTTAAAACTGAGTGGGTCAGGCTTGGGAGCCTGGTGAGCATATAGGGTTTTCGACCCACAATAAATATCATATTTAATTTTCACCAACCAACAATAACCCAATTACCCATTCCCGTTATTCTCACTTTAATGTCCCTAATTCAACTAACATAAGGGACCTAGTCTAAGAATATTTCATCGGGGCGACAACACATGCTTCGGGGGTACCTCAGCAATATAAGTCAAATAAGGCAACCATGAGGGGGGATGGAGTACAGCGAATGAACAACCAAGTTCATTAACACCTACAGGTGTCGAACCTGCTAATGTTTCCACAAGACTGTCTAGAATAGCCAGTGGTCGTCATCTAAACTCCGCTAGATGACTCAATCAAACAACAACGAGGCCTCTCATCTGTTTATTACACACCAACTGTCTACCCACATTCTACCCAACATATTAATAGATAAAAATATACATTTGTATACGTAGTTTAAAGAAAACCTATATAGCATGCTTTAATCAACACATATATCACAAAACAGATGAGGCACACACACACATAACACATATTTCATAAAGAAATAAGCAGATCTATAAGATAGAAGATAGTGAATACACATTCACACATAACACAACCAAATATATACACATAGCACGTATTTTTATATAAAATACTTCGTATTATTGTATTAGAAGGAAAATAACTACACACTCACTTGATCAGAAGATGATCGGACAGCACTACGGCTTATAGAAGTAGTATTCCTCAGCAAATCTGGAAGATCTCCTCGAAAATCGAACTTCTCGCGGGCAGAGCTTCGACTCGGGAACCGCACTTCTCGGGATCTTCGGGATCTCGGGACTTGCCTCGGGGCTAGAGTATGATACCGGGGCTTCGGGGTATAAAAATGCAGAGCTTCAGCACAAAGATGAGAAGAAATGAGCAAATAAACCCTGAACCCTCGCATCCTATTTATAGTGAAAATATCTGATGTACTCGCCGAGTAGGGGACACCTACTCGCCGAGTTGGTCCATACTCGCCGAGTAGGGGACACATACTCGCCGAGTTGGTCCATGTGGCGGCTTTCTGGTGGTGCCACGTGTCAAATTCTGGATGGTGCCACGTCACCCCTATCGCGTGTTAGCCTTCGAACTTAGAAAAATCATAACTCTCGCATACGAGCTCCGTTTTTGACGTTCTTTATATTCACGCGTAGGTAAAATCAAGATCTACAACTTTCGTTTAGACTTCGTCGGCTAAATCTTGACCGATCTCAAATTTAACAGTAGGAGGAGTTTAGACTGTTAAATGACCGCGAAGAATTCGTAACTCCTTCATACGAACTCCGTTTTCGTCCATATTTTTACCGTTGAGTTCCTATTAATGAGACCTTCAACTCTCATTTAGGTCGCGTAAGCCAAAAACCGCTCGAACTAAAATTCGAGTTTCAGGTCGTGCACTGCTAAGCCGAATCTTAGAAAAATCATAACTTCCTCATACAAAGTCAGATTTGGGCGTTCTTTTTATTGACGCTCTTATCTTAACATATTCTACAAATTTTGTTTAGATTGATAAGGCTAAATCTCGCTCTATCGTAAATTCACTATTTACGCTTCCCGGTGCCGTGCCGGTTTTGCCGTAAAACTTCGACAGGTCATAACTTCTTCGTTATGACTCGGATTTCGGCATTCTTTATATCTTCGGAATCCTTGTTTCGACCACTACAACTTTATCCAATGATATCAAGTTTATTTTAAACTTAAATTTCGACGCTTATTTTTATTCTTAATTAATCAAACCACATAATTAAGCAATTAAGCACAAAACACATAATACTCAAATAATACATTATTATTATTTCAAATTGGGTTACAAAGGTTAACCTAGACTATTACATTGCTAAAAGTGGCAAGCCCGAAAACACAGGCGTTACACAATTCCTTAGTAAGCCCTTGTCTATCTCCCATGCTTCGTATAAGGATTCTCGAGCTTGTTGTTCAAAATTGGAAATGAATTTCTTCAATTTGGCTATCTTTGAGGAAGGACAAAATTTATCAATGAAATCTTCCTTCATTTTAGCCCATGTAGTGATATATCCTGGAGGTAATGATTTGAGCCAATCCTTTGCAGCACCCTTGAATGTAACTAGAAGCATACGAAGCAGCTGGGTCTCGCGAGGCACATTTGAAACATTAAAATAATCAGCTACATCCTTGACCTCATCCAAGTGTTTATAGGCATCTTCATGATCTTTACCGTAAAATGGGATCTCCTTTAGTTGAGCAAGTATGTGACATTTAAGCTCAAAGGTGGCAGTTGTGGGAAGTGCGGGTTGCACAAGTCCCGGCCCGGTATCGTCACGTATTCTCTTTTTCCATTCTCCCATGGGAACTTCATCGATGTTAGCCATGGGGTTAGCTAGTCCGCCTTCATAATCGCTTTCTTCTTCATATTCAAATTCGGAGTCGTATTCGAATTCGGCCCCTTTTGGATTATCTTCAATATTCTCTAACTTGCTTTCTTCGCTCTTTTCACTACTGGCCTCTCATGCCTTCTTGTTCTTTTTCTTTCCAAAAACCGTTTTCAAGTTCTTGAAGGGTGATTTCTTAGGTGTATTAGAACTTTCAACCTCCTTGCCTTTGTTTTTCCTTAAAGCGGATTATGGGTCTTCGTATGGAGGAACCAGGGGTGTGTTGGATCCTCTGGTCATGTAATGCCTGCAAACAAAACAAGAAAAACGAATAAAAGGAACAAAAAAATAAAAATCTAGAAACGAAAATAGCTGTTCAGCGATGGACTCGATGAGTCTGGTCGTAGGGACGCGGCGAGTTCAATGCAAAAACAGCAAAAAAGTTTAAACAAACTTCCTAAAAGCTAAAAACTAAAACTCAATTCTATTCCTAAATCTACTAAAAGCAGTAACTTTGTGCAAGAGAAATCTCACACAAAGGATCGATAACAATAGTAATCAATTTAAATTTAGAACCGTTCCCCGGCAACGGCGCCAAAAACTTGATGTGTGTTAAACCAACTACTTTTATTCCTACATCTAAATTGTAAATTAATCACACAAAAGGCAGTGGACCTGTCAATTGGTGGTATAGATCTAGTAAGCAAGCTATTGAACTCAGGGAATGACAATTAAACTAATTACTAAAATTATCTAAAAACAAAATAACAAATAATAAAAGAGGGGTTTTCTCTAGTTTTACAAGACTAGAAACTTACTAACAGTTAAACTAAATAACTAATTAACAACTAAGTAAGCAAAGACCAACTAAATTCAATATCTAAAGGGACTTATGTTTAGGTTCGACTCAATTGATCCTATGGTTGATTTAATGGTAATAGTGCAATGGATTAACCATTTATTGGCTACCGATTCAGGTGATTAGATTCACATTGTCTATCGCTAAACCTTAGAAAATAAACTAATTCAAGCAATGGGCAATTGTCTAAATTAATTAATTCTCTAGGTTATTTATTCAGGTTAAATAAGACTTGTAATGGTTAATCAAATTAATAATTCAATTAGCCTCTTGTTGTTGGTTTATCAAACAAGCTTACACATTAACATACCCATTCTCTAATTAATCCTTGTTTAACATTCACTAATCCTAGGCACATAATAAAGTGTACACATAAAGCACATGAGGTAAACAATTAAGAGATGTTCATGCAGCCTAATTGCCTTCCTATTAAGAGAAAATAGTTATGGTTGATGCATAAGGATCTTTTACAAGCTTAATTCAACAAAACAACCAATTTAAAGTTAATCCTACCATTAATCAAATCATAGTCTCAAAATTTTCTTACCCAAACAGTAGCTAAAATGTTTAGCTCATGATTAAGGCAGTAGAAAACTCAAAAATGAAATTCAATAACATAAACATGGTTTAGGTACTAGATCTAGTTAAGAGAATTCAAATTAGGCCTTAGTTATCCTTCAAAATTGGAATTGGGTTGGATCTTCACTCTTCCAGATGCCTCTATTCGTTCTGAATCGCAGCTCCTCTCTCTAGGGTTCCCACACTACTAGAAAAAAGGCCTTTTACGACGCTCATTGCGCGTCGTAAAACACTCAGAAGACACGCAAATGTGCGTCAAGGAAGCCCCTGTCATAACGAGAGACGACGTGCTTTTGCGCGTCGTTTATAGACGACACGCATTTACGACGCGCAATAGGTATCATTAAAACCCCTGTCAAGAAAGGCCATGTCATAAATGAAGATGACACACATTTTTGCGTATCGTAAATTTAAATGTTTAAAAAAATATATTTATATATTTATTAATTTTTAAATTAATTTTGCATTTAATGTCTCATAATAGAAAAAAATACCATATACAAAAAAGACAATCCATTGAATAAAATTTAATATCATACAATTCTATTTCTTACAATATATAAATTTGCATTCATCTAATCTACTGTGTTTCATAGTAATAATTGAAATGAAGAATGCAAAACTTGCATTTGCAGCTTCTTATCTCTTTCAGCATGAGCTTTCTTTTCCTCTTCTCACTCCAGAACTATTCGCTTTCATCAACCCTGTAAACACAACACAAAATCACTTGTTATTTTCATTCTACTTTTAAAATTAATTCTTATTAGGACATTCTACTTTTAAACCTACCAATCTAGCAAATTTTTCAAAAGTTGATCGACTTTCTTTAGCCATTTTTCTCTCCTTTGCGATTATCCACCCCTGCAACAATACTCAAAAAGTTCAAAATTTTATAAACGGGTTTTATTTTTTATAGATTTGGTAGAAAGGGTATATATGTCAATAAACATCCTATTTTATTATCATCAGAATCTCCATGGAACTTGGCTTCTTATAAAATGTAACTGAAAAGAATGCCACTAACCTTCAAATCATCAACATCACTCAATGTATTCAAGAAAGAAATCAAGTTTTCAACTCACCATTCTTAGCAAGAAAGCAGATGACATGTACATGTGGAGAGCACAAATCATTTGACCAACGAACTAATAGTAAGTATACATAAAAGATGGCATGTACAGGTGGAGAGCACATGAAATGAAATGAAGTTGTTTTGCTTTCCATGTCATGCATTGCATGCATACGCTAATGATCGGACATCACGAGTTACATATGGGAAAATCTAACTGCTTAAGAAGCATTACAGCCTCCGCTTTTGCTTGTATTCATTTAGATTCAGAAGAAACGTTACCTTAAAAGACATATATGCTAAACGACTATATAAGGATCTGAATAATATTATCAGAAATAAATTAACCATGAATATACCTGAAGCTTGTTAATGATAACTGGCATTACTTCTTCAGATGCTTTCTTATAATCCTGCAGCAATGAGGAGCCCCCATATGCTCTTTACATTCCATTAATTCTCTACTTTCTTATCTTCAAACTATGATATCAACGTTGTTTTTATTATTATTAATATTATTATTATTATTATTATTATTATTATTATTATTATTATTATTATTATTATTATTATTATCCACTTCCATTTATGGTTGCACTTTCACCTATTCATAACCCCCTTCAAGCGATTTTTCATTCACAATATCAAACAGTCCGAATTTGTACGATGGTCTGCATATTTGGATAAATTAAGAAACACCCAGATGGTAAAACACGGTTTCTTTTATTACACACAATAATTACATGACTTTAGCTGCAGTCCCTCAGCACCCATATGGAAAACAGATACAGAAAATTAACTTTTACTTGAATTCAGCTCAAAATTAGGAACACCCGGATGGGAAAGGAGAGAAAATCTTTTTCTTGATTTAGCTTATGTTCACGACAAGTAAACATAGAAACACAAGAAACAAAAAAGTTATATCTTTCCCCTTGAATTCACCTCGAAATCAGCAATACCCATGTAGGAAAACAACAAGAAGAAGAAAATTTTGTTTGCTTGATTTAGCACAAGTTCATGACAACCCAGATAAAGAAACAAAAAAAATTTTAAACTTTTTTTTCTTGAATTTAGTTCAAACTATCAACATCCAGATAGAAAAAGAAAGAGGAAAACTTGGTGTTTTCTTGATGTCTTGGATTTCATAAAAGATTTTGTCATCCATCCAGATGACAAAAACGTTTTACATTAAAATATGTTAATTAAGCAAAACCGAGACGATGAACAATGAAAATTTTACTATTGGCCTAAAAACCTAGGCTAAAAGGGGGAAAAGATTGAATAAAAATTATGAATATGGTGATTCACCTGTTCAGCGATATTTCCAGCTTGTGAAAGAGCTTCATGGCTTTTAGAAAAGAGTTTAGCTAATGTGGTTGTGTGAATACCTCCGATTACTGCAATAAGAGGCACTACAGCTAGTGTTACAAGTGCCAATTGCCAAACTGCTGTGAATCCCACTACAAAACCAGACACAAATGTCGCCATACAGTGTATAAAATTCTCCAGCTACCATACACACACAACACCAAAACACACAGTTACTTTAAAGAACAAATGAATCCCAAAAAGAACTTGAGAAAACGATAGCAAGACTTGTGTTTGTGTACCTGAAATTATTAACCAAAAATGATATTAAAAAAAGGGGGAACAATAATAGAGGATTACCACCACATTTAGGTGCTGGTCAGGGAGGATTACCAACAACAGCTGCCCTGGTCACATCATATATATATATATATATATATATATATATATATATATATATATATATATATATATATATATATATATATATATCAAATTTAGCAATAGGAATACCATTTCAGTGATTCGCTTAACCTGCATGCTCTTCATATGATTTATGCATCTGCTCAGTGAGCTTAGATATTTCCTGTTTGCTATACCCCTGCAAAGATTGAACTTCTTCTATTTGTTCATGAAGCTTCCTAGTACCTCTCTGTCAAGTACAACTATATACATATATAGTTAACAAGTGGAGTTGGAATTGTAGTAACGCAAACATATGATTGTAAAAAAGAATAATGTGTTTCATAAAATGGTAACATAGTTTGTAGAATTTAGGACTTAGACAACATTACCTAATGGCAAGAATGTCGAATATATAAATAGAAATCAACTAAATTTAAAAATTAAATTATATAATATGCAAGAAATACTTGATTATAAATAAAAAAAGTTAAAAAATATATTTATATATTTGCTTTACTCTTTCTTTCACCGTTCCCAGATACCGTGGGTCGCCCGATTTTAGGACCTCCATTTCTGATTCCATTCACTTTCCCTTTCTTACCCCTAACTGGTCATGACATCAAGGTATAATTCCTACTTCTTACCCCTAATTGGCCAGACATCATCACCTTTACCTTGATCAGATGAATGGTTTAGTGTATCAGGTGGATATGAGTCAAAGTTGGTCAATGAAGGGCTTTGTTGTGTGTTTGTGTTATCATTAAAGTGGGATGATCTAGATAGGAACATGTCCATAAATAAAGGCTCAGTGAGGCAGCTTTTTCAAGTTCTTTGAAATTCATGACATCTGTCTAATGTCCGTTTCACAGTCTAATGGCCATTTTTCCACTGACACCTTTACCCCTGGGTGCATTTGGAACCCAACAATTCTGCACAAGAAAACGGGTTTCCTATTCAATAACAACCAGTTCCTGCATGTGTTGAAAAATCATCACAAAATCTTCATTTACTGTTACTTTAACCTGATATTCTAGTTTACATGCCACTAACATAAAAGGAAGATGAAAAGATCCTCACTTAAACATCTTGTGATGTTTCATCATTCACGACTTTATTGAAAGCCAACTCAGCAACCAATGCAATATGATCACTTCCCCATCTCTGTCCACATAGATTTATGTTGATATATATACAAATAACATATTCTCATAAGAATAAATACAACTAAAAGATACCTTTGTAGGAAATCCAAGAGTCCACTGCATTGCATGATTTGGTATAGGAGCAAGGATCCTTATAGTCTGGAGACAGATCGCCTTCATGTAAACAAATACGGGTCAAACCTTGTTGACTCCTTTTTCTTTTTTTGATAATTAAAATAGGCTACAGAAAAGATTCACCATATATGTTACTTGGTATGATACGTAAAAACAGGCTACATAAAATCGCTTACATTTTTGACATATCCATACGTAAATAAAGCTCCAGCAGAGATATATCCATACATAAACTTCAGTTTTCCAAATTAAAAATCGCTTTGTTACTTGGTATGATACGTAAAAACAAGCTACAGGAAAGATTCACCATATATGTCATCCTAATTCACAAATAAAAAGAACAAAATTTGCTAACAATTTGACATAAACACATACCTGACAATAATCAATCATGTACATTTTTGACAATCATTAATTTAAAATCTTATTTAGTTTGTATATAACGTCCACATAATATGTCACAAGCAGGATTAGTCATTTGGAAACCGAACCCAGTCGATTTATCTTCACCCTGTAGATAAATAAACATAATTCATGATAGAAAATAATATAAGACCAAATTCATTTGTAAATGAGTGATTGGGTGAATATGAATGGTCTAGCCAATAAGATTTAAACAATTTGCAGGTATGTATTAAAAAAAGATACTAACCTGGGAATGTCAAAATTTCCTGAGCTCATTTAGCGATTTCCTAAAACATTGTTGGTTGCATTGACATTCAAGAAGAAGTTCCCTTCACTCTCTTGCTCTTCTTTGATTTTTAATGCAGAGGGATTAATGGAGATGCTACACCACATTATCTCAATCACTCCAGCGTCAAAATCCTCCCTACATCCAAAGGGATACTCTTGAGTTTTAAGCAATGATAAACCATTACACATTGTAGAACTAGGAAGTTATCCCTCCAACATACCCATACCCTTGGCTCTACCCCCTGTAGCTTCAATACCTTGAGTCGCACAAACTTTGCATCACCTCTCCTTATCCATCCAATGAAGTGAACATAAACTAAAACCCCCAAAACTTCCCCTGCTATTGAAAAGAGCACAAGAATTGAGAATTTCAGGAAAAATAACCATAGATGTGACTCGCTTGTGATGTAGAAGCACAAGTTGATCCACATCTTCGCCTCTTCTTATCCATCCAATGGATTCTCTCGCAGCTTCAAGGTGACCGGGAACCATCCTCATCAAATAATGATAACTTAGACATATTGAGGTTTTCAATAGAGAACGAGGTTGCCCGATTGGAGAGGCAAGGTCGTTTGTGAGGTTTAGCAGAAGATGTATGTTCATTGTTGATGATGTTTTGGATTTTTCTAGGGTTTTTTTTGACCTAATCGAATGAAGTAAACCCCTGAACCATATCTGATCGGAAGAAGAGCAAACCCTTTCTCCTCCATAGTTTCATTGCTAGATTTAGGTTTCGTGGTAGGCTGGGTCGCATTTTGTTTTCGTAGCATCAAGCTCCGAATGTACATAATCCATAGTTCGACCTGATATTAGGGCTTTTAGACTCCAAAAATTTATTGTAGGCAATATTGCGATTGGAACCCTCGATCTGATATTTTTCCTTTAATCGCGGTGGTTTATCCCCAATATAAGGAGATTTTTTAGGGTTCAATGGTGGTGGCAATGGAATGGCTTAGGGTTTGTAGAGAGAAGGGAGGGAGAGAATGAAGGGAGACCTACATAAGAGAGGAAAGCGGGGTACTTCAAAATTTTAGAAATTTTAAGAATTTTAGAATTTCAGGAGGATTTCCTCAAGAACGCGCGTTTTGAGTAAAAAACATAAAGCAATGTTCACAGACGTCGCACATTTTAGATAAAGTGCCCTCCGTGTTTTTTAATTTTTTTACATGAGACACTAATTTAAGGGCACGCAATAATGCGTGACCAAAATCCATAAAATTTTTGAAGAGATGACGTTTTTTTATTGTCACTCTCTTTTGCGTAACATAAATCAATGAGTGCCAGAATCTTCATGCATCGATCTGGAAGGCTTCTTTTATAGATTCGACCCGACTCGTCGAGTCCACAACCGACTCGTCAAGTCCCTCATTAAATTCCCATGTACGGAAAGGTAAGGACTCTTCCGCTTCACGAATCTTCGTGGGAACTCGTCGAGTCGATCCCAGACTTGCCGAGTCCTTTGTGTTTTTTGATCCTTTCTTCTTTTGTTCACTCCAAAGTTTCCAGATAGCTGCTCATGCTTCCTTTTGCTTCCGAGCTTCTCTTTTGGACTGAAAATATAATTCAAACATAATTAAGTACCTTTTGCCCATAATATGCAATTAATTAGCTAATAAATGATAAAACTCTATACTAAATATAGGGCTAAACATGCACATATCAGAAGACTACCCCTTTAGTAACACCAATAGCCACTCAACAGCCATTCCCCTCCTGTCTTGCAACTTCAATGAAGAAAATAGAGGAGAAAGATATTTTGGACACCTTCCGAAAGGTGGAAGTAAACATCCCTTTACTTTATGCAATCAAAAAATTCCTAGTATGCAAAATTCTTGAAGGAAATTTGTACCAACAAGTGGAAATTGAAGGGAAATGAGAAAATTTCAATAAATAAAACCACATCCGTGGTTTTACAAAGGAAACTTTCACCCAAGTGTAAAGATTCGGGAATGCTTATGTGTCACACCCCAAAACCAAGAACGGCGGAAACGTTCTGGGGCGGAGGACGTCATGTATACTATCAACAACAATGTAAAGTAGTAAACAAGCAGCAACATCATCCATTGCATTAATAAAATAATTATTATACAATTGTATTCTGTCAAATTTTGATAAACACTAAAGCATAAATCAAAATGAAAGGTAAGTCTTGAATAAGCTCTATCTTCCTTTCTCCTTGCATCGGTACCTGTCTATGATGACCTGAGGATACAAGTAATTTTGAAAGCGAGTATCAGCTATAAAGCTGGTGAGATCATAAGTATTAATGTGTCTTAATTTGTAAAACTTATAATTTTTAAGACTTGACATTGTTTTGAAAGAAAGCTCATAAAAGTATGAAAAATGTTTGTAGATCAGCTGTAAATGTTTGAAAAACCCTAGAATCCCTATGATTCCTATTAGTAACAAAAGGAGTCTTCTACCAAGACTTAACTGTGCTCTTTGTAGTCTTTTACCAAGACCTAATTGTGTTACTATTATTATCATTATAAAAAGTTTTATCCTTTGGTACTAGGATACCTAAATATAATTTTACCTCATTGGTTATGTGAATGAGTCACAATTATGGGTAATAATATAACTAACCTGAATCATACCCTTTGGTACTGTAAACGTTAACTTTAAGCCATCCGTAGACGTACTCTTACCTCTGTTGCTAACAGCTGAGTATAGGAATAGTTAATCCCTTAATTGTGCACCTGTAAAGGTACCAACCGTTTGACATCCGTAGATGTACTTTTACCTCTGTAGCTAACAGAGATTCTAGGAATGGTCAATCCCCCAACTCGTATCCTCTGGTACTAGGATAATAATCCATTCTATCTCGTCGATTATGTGATCTTATCACAAGGAAAAGGTAAGAACACGGATTTAATAACGGAGTCGATACATATAAAATGTAATAGGACTCCTACTGATATATCTATGCATAAGTACTCCTATAAGTATAACAATGTAAATATTATAGTAGAGTACGGTAAGGTTCTACATGTGCTAGCTGTAATGTGTGTTCTCTCTATCTGGCAAGTATAGTAATGTAAACGTTCTAGTATAGATGTATATGTTCTCGTCCTAGTATAGTTGTACATGTATAGTAATGTTTTAGAAAGTATTAACTCATGAATGAACTGACTCATTGTATGATATCACATTCTAGTAATGGTTCTAGTATCTTCATGAACTACCCACATGGTAGGTTACTAGTAATCTAAGTGGTATGTATGGACGTGGATGTATACCCTTGCTACCCAAGGGCATAGGATGAACTGGAAGGACCTTTTATGACTTTATATGTACACATGATATATAACTAATATTTAAACGACCTTCGGACGAGTATCCAATATCCCACCAGACCACATCTCAAGGCGCGAAAAGGAAATAGGGTGGATAGCCTTCCTAAGTCTTTTAAACATTTCTTATATAACTATACATATAGAGGCATGCAATTTATAATATAAAAGCATAAATAAATTTTGTAAGACATTTGAAACATAAATATTATTTTAAGAAAAGATCGACTTGATGTCGATCTATAAAACAAATTGAAGGCATAAGTATGATAAAACAGTTTTGAGTATAAGGAAACATTTGATTGAAACACAGTTGTAAATAAGTTTGAAAGGTAATGTACCGGGTAAAATGTAAAGAGTAATAAGTAGTTTAAAACATATAAAATGTTTATACAAATCATTTGAAGGAAACTATTTAGTAAAATGGCTAATGAGTAGCCAAATCTCTTAAATGCTATATATTAATCACATGTGATTGACGTAATAACTAGCGTAATTCTACTTATTAATCGCATGCGATTGATATAATACTAGCATGGTTCTACTTGTATCCCCCCCCCCCCATAACGCATTTAAAAGTAGTTTAGAACATTAGTTAAGGGGTATGAACTCACATGAAAGCTTGAAGATAGCGAGATGGAAAACCGGGCAGAGTTTCGTCTCGGGAAACGGATTTTTCTCGGGATTCTCGGGAATCTCGGGAGTAAAATCGACCCTCGGGAATTGAGCAAAAAGACCAGAGCTTCGGGTTTGAACGAGTACGGAAAACGAGGCAAGATTGTGAGAGAGAGGAGAGAAATGAGCCCTTTTCTCGGAAGCCCTCGCATCCTATTTATAGGAAGGCTGAACTGCCTCGGTACGCGGGACGTACGCTCGTACGCAGCGCGTACGCGTACGTCATGCATGACCGAAGCCTCGACTGCCTCGGCTTCGGATGGGACGGGTTGCTGGGGAGGCGGGTCGGACGGGACAGCGGGTCGGACGGGTCGGACGCTTCGGACGGGTCGGATAGGGCGACGTGGACGATCAGAGGCCAAGTCTCTCGGGTACGCAGGGCGTACAGGGGTACGCGGCGCGTACCTCGGATGAGGACGCTGACTCCTCTTCGGATAAGGTCCGAGTTTTGAATTAAATAAATATATAATTTATTTAATAAACTTCAAAAATTCATATCTTCTTCATACGAACTCCGTTTTCGATGGTCTTTATATCCACGCGAAGGTGAGACTAAGATCTACAACTTTCGTTTAGATTCCGATGGCAAATTATGAAATAATTTTTATTATTTATTTATTAAAATGACGTGATTAAGGAATTTCTTTAAAAATTCAAAACATCTTTATCTGACGTCGGTTTTTGCCAGACTTTTTACCGCTGAAATACCATTGACGAGACCATCAATTCCCGTTTAGGTCATTCCGACCAAAAGTCGCTCAATCTCCGATTCGAGTTTTCACGAAATTTCGTATTGCCGTTTTTCTGATGGGAAAACTTAGAATGGTCATAACTTCTTCGTTATAACTCGGATTTTAGTGTTCTTTATATGCTTGGAAACCTTGATACGATTCCTTCTACTTTATTTGACCCAAATAAGTTTTTAGGAAAGTTACATTTTGACCTAAATTTGATTGGTTTTACATTACATTGACTCGAAATATCGGGTTGTCACATTATGGTTCCTTGCAAGATTGGGGATGTCACTTTTATTAGTGCTATGTTGGATCTTGGTGCATCTATCAATGTCATGCCCTATTCGATATATGAATCATTAAATTTGGGTCCTTTAACTGAAACCAGTGTCATAATATCTCTTACGGACAAATCAAGTGTCTTTCCTAGAGGTGTTTTAAAAAGATGTATTGGTGCAAGTGAACCAATTGGTCTTCCCAACGGATTTCACTTGGGAGACCGTTTTTGAAGATGGCTAGGACGAAAATCGATGTGTATGTGTGAAGTTTAACAATGGAGTTAGATGGTGAAACAATATATTTTAATATTTATGATGTCATGAGATATCCAAGTGATGTTTCATCCTTGTATTTTGTTGATGTTGCTGAACCGCTAACCCAAGAATTGTTTGAGTTGTCCAATGTTGATATGTTGGAGATGATCCTAAGAAAGGGGTTTGATTGTGGGAAACTAGCCGAGCAATTGAAGCTTTATTCTTTAGATCTGGAAGTTGAGAAGTTGGTCAATACTTTGGAGGTGATGAAATCCACAAGATTTGATGTTAAGTAAATTGAGTTGCCCCCAACTCATAGTAAATCCCCTCCATCCCTTGTTCAACCACCGGAATTAGAATTGAAAGTCTAACCTCAACACTTGAAGTATGCATACTTGGGAAAGAACGAGACTTTTCCATTCATCATTTCAACTCATTTAACTGAATTTGAATAAGAAAAACTCCTCAAAGTGTTGAAGGAGCACAAAGAAGCCATGGGTTGGACGATTGCGGATTTTAAAGGATTAAGCCCCTCCACTTATATGCACAAGATTTTGATGGAGGATGAATGCAAGCAAAGCCGAGATGCACAAATAAGATTAAATCTGCCTATGATGGAAGTTGTGAAGAAAGAGATATTGAAGCTTCTTGATATAGGGATGATTTATCCAATCTCAGATAGCAAGTGGGTGAGCCCGGTGCAAGTTGTGCCAAAGAATACGGGAATCACGATGGTCAAGAACAACAAATGTATGATGGTCCCCACCCGTGTGCAAAACGGCTGGAGAGTATGTATTGACTACCGCAAACTCAATGCAAACACAAGAAAATATCATTTTCCATTGTCTTTCGTTTATCAAATGTTAGAAAGGTTGGCCAGGAAATCTCACTATTTTTGTCTAGACGGGTATTCTGGTTTTCACATAATCCCGATGGCACCAGAAGACCAAGAAAAGACAACCTTCACATGTCCATTTGGCACTTTTGCATACCGTAGGATGCCATTTGGATTGTGTAACACCCCTACCACTTTCCAAGTTTGTATGGTTAGTATCTTCTCGGAATATGTTGAGAATATAATTGAAGTTTTTATGGTATATGGAAACTCCTTTCAAGAATGTTTGACCAATCTCACAAAAATTTTGAAAAGACGCATTGAAACAAATTTGGTTCTAAATTTTGAAAAATGGTATCTTATGGTGAGTCAATGTCTTATTTTGGGTCACATTGTGTCAAAGAAACGAATCGAGGTTGATAAGGCTAAAATTGATGTTTTGCAAAGCTTACCTTACCCGACTTGTGTTCGGGAAGTTCGTTCTTTTTTATGTCATGTCGGATTCTACCGAAGGTTCATCAAGGAATTCTCAAAGAAAACAAGACCAATGTGCCAACTTTTGCAAAAGGATGTTCATTTCGAGTTCAATGAGGTGTGCAAGGAAGCTATCGATAAGCTCAAAGAGTTGCTTACATCCACTCGTATCATACAAGCTCCAAATCTCCCCTTCGAGATCATGTGTGATGCAAGAAACTATGCTATTGGCTTCGTTTTGGATTAAAAGAATGGAAGAGTCTCACATGTGATCTACTATGCATCAAGGATCCTAAACAATGCTCAAAGCAAGTACTCTACCTCAGAGAATGAGCTATTGGCCATAGTGTTTGCTTTGGAGAAGTTTAGACAATATCTACTAGGTACCAAAGTCATTGTGTCTTCAGATCATGCGACTCTCAAATACTTGATGTCAAAGAAAGATGCAAAGCCAAGACTCATCCAGAGGATCCTAATAGTGCAAGAACTTGATTTGGAAATACGGGACAAGAGTGGATGCGAGAATCTTGTTACCGACCATCTAAGCCGGATCACTTCAAATGAGACTCCTCCCCCATTGCGGGATGAGTTTTCGAATGAGCATCTCTTTTAACTTACTCAATCTATTCCTTGGTATGTCGATATCGTTAACTTTTTGGTCACGAAAAGGTATCCCGACACATTCACTCGTGCTTAAAAAGATAAATTAAAAATGATGCAAAATACTATGTGTGGGATGAGCCTTATTTGTGGAAACATTGTCTCGATCAAATTATTAGGCGATGTGTACCCTAACAAGAGCATCAATCCATTTTACAATTTTGTCATGAATTTGCTTGTGGGGATACTTCGGACCTAACCAAACTTTGAGAAAGGTTCTTGAGTGTGGACTATATATTTTGGCCAACCATGTCACGCGATTGTTATTTGTTTTGTAAAAGTTGTGAATGGTGCCAAAGGACGGGGAACATTTCACATAAGAACCAAATGCCACAAAATCCAATCCTTGTTTGTGAGGCTTTTTACATATGGGCGATTGATTTTATGGGCCCATTTCCCATCTCATTTAGCAACGTTTACATCTTGATCGCGATTGACTATGTCTCCAAATGGCTTGAGGCCAAAGCCACACGATCGGATGATGCCAAAAGGGTTATTGAGTTATTAAAATCTAATATTTTTGTGAGATTTAGTGTGCCTAGGGCATTGATTAGTGATACAGGGATGCATTTTTGCAACAAGATGATGAAGGCTTTATTCAGGAAGTACAACATGACCCACCGCGTCTCTACCGCTTACCACCCTCAAACAAACGGTCAAGCGGAGGTCTCAAATCGTGAAGTGAAGTATATCCTCAAGAAAACAGTGAGCCCAATAAGGAAGGATTGGAGTTTAAGGCTTGATGATACCTTTCGGGCCTATCAGATTGCTTACAAGACCCCGATAGGTATGTCTTCATTTAGGTTGTTCTTTGGAAAACCATGTCATCTTCCCGTTGAATTAGAACACCTTGCATTTTTGGCAGTCAAGCATTGCAATTTCAATATTGATGAGGCGGGAAGGCATAGGAAGCTTCAACTTCAAGAGTTGGAAGAATTGAGAAATGACTCTTATGAAAAGTCAAGAATTTACAAGGAGAAAACAAAGCTCTCCATGTCAAGTCCATCACTCGGAAGCATTTTGAACTAGGAAATAGTCTCTTACTTTAGCATTCACGATTGAAGTTATTTTCAGGCAAGTTAAGATCAAGGTGGATTGGGCCTTTTGTTGCGATCAAAACCTTTGAAAATGGAGCAGTAGAAGTTCAAGGTGAAAAGACGGGACAATTTTTCAAAGTCAATGGACACCGTTTGAAGCCATTCTTTGAAGGTTTCAATGCAAACACTCTTAAAATCATCCATTTGGATGTTTCGATGTGTTGAAGCAAGCTAGGAAGACGTCTCGCCAAAGACGTTAAAGATGGGCATTTTTGGAAAGCAATGTGCTTTCATCTTTTCCCAAATCCAATAAATCATTTTAAAAGCATTTTTAGGATTTTGAAACATCAAATTTTTGAAATGTTTCACCTTCCATTCCCATTTTGGTTCCCAACTTTTGTCAAATTTTCGAAATTGGGCCTTGCGGGAATCATTTTGGCCTAAAAATCAAGTTTTTAGAAAATCTCATTTTTTTGAAGTGAAGGAGGTTCACACGGCCCACATGTATAATTAGCCTGGAGATGATGTGGCCCATGTAAGTACTGATGCGAGTATCATGCGGCCCATTCCCTGCCCATGTAGAAGGAAACTCTCAAATTTGTTCGACACATGCGGCCGACCCACATCCTGCGTCCCATAGGCGCATATCTTCAAAGACTTAGCAAATTTTTCGAGTTCAACAAGCACAGCCTCCATGCGACCTTGGATCGGCCCATGTCTTTCGACCAAAAAACTATCTGTCCGGCAGAAAAAAAGGAAGACTAGAAGCGGCCAGTGTACGACCCGCGCCATGCCCGCATGTATAACCTTCACTGGATTTTAAGTTGTTGACTTAGTTTTGACTTTTGTTGACTAAGGGGTTTAATGATTTGACTAACATGGTCTGGTGTTGACCGAACTTGACGATGGATTAAACACTGCAGCCACTTATCTTCTTCATTCAAACCGTACACAAACTCCACCACTTTCTCTTTTGAGCTCAAGAACACCAACACCTACCTCTAAAAAAATCGATTACTCCGAGTTCTACCAGTAGGAATCCCGTGAGACCACCACCATTCTTCACCATTTCCCCCCTCTACAAACCCTACCCAAAAATCGGTCTGATCTGTGGCCCGAAAAGTGGGCGCCGCCACCAGCCTCCGCCGACTTCTTCCGTGTTTTCCAGCCAACTTCGGCCACCTTTGGTACTTCCGAGCGCGGGCTTTTGTTTCACTTCCTAAGGGCTTTCCAATCATACCAATCTTCACTCAAAAGCTCACTAACACTATTCCCAGCTTTTTGCATGTCGCCACTCTGGTCGCCGAAAAATCTATTAGTAGCACATTTTTTTGGGTCGTTCCAAAAATTCAAACGTAACACACAGAGCAAACTCATAAGCTTTGGGTGTACCTTGGAGAATCCCTTTGGTGGTTCTAATTCCTCTTTGGTGGTTATAAACAAAATGGGTACACTCGTTCCTTTCACTTGAATATTTGCATATTGAATACACGTTTCTTGTTGGAATTATATTGCCATCCATGTGGTATTTAAAGTGATTTGAGAGTCATTCATGTTAAACTTTTTTCCCGAGTCAAATGTCTAAGCGTCCAAAAACGAGTGTCAGACCTAGTTCATTTAAGGGTGGGCCAAAAGGCAAATCCAAGACCCCCCCGCCCCCCCCCCCCCCCCCCCCCATTTCGTTTGCTAGATCGTGAAAACCGCAAGATTTATGAATTCCTCACTTCTAACAAACGAAAAATCGAATCGACAAAATTCCTTCATAGAGAATCTTTTGAAGCTCTTGGAGTGCTCTCAGGAGTTGAATCACTATTTTGACAACATTGTGTGGGATCAATTCCTTCATAATCATGCAACCACTTACATTGAACCAACCCTGGAATTCCTTTCCACATTCAAGCCTTATGAAAAGTCGAGAGTCGTAACTTTCCAAATGTTAGGTGAAATCGGACATTGCCATATCTGGTTTTGAATGCTCTAACGAGTACCCCGATGGACCATACGTATGCCCATCAAGATCCTTGGTCCGAAGCATTTAAGGAACACCACTTTTGGCAACAAATTACCCACGAACCATGGTATTCATCATCTTCATCTAAGGCTTCCTCGATTATTCATCCATACTTGCGTCTAGCCCACCGAGTCCTTGTATGCACCATCTTCACCCGCTCAGAAGTGGGACAGATATCTAAATCTGAATTATTTTTTCTTTGGTGCATGACTAATGAAAACGGTCTCCGTCCGGATTTTGCATCATTCTTCTTCAACAAATATTACAATCTCACCACAATGGACACGGGAGACATTTTTATTGGAGGCTTAATCACACTCTTGGCATCTCGACCTCTACTTGAGCTACGTCTTTCTACCCATCCATTCAAAAAAGCATTTGGACCCTCTTGTCTTGAAATCAACGCACTCCGATGAATGCTAATCATCCGCAAATCGATCGATGGTCACATATGGAATCTTGATGGTCAGCCATACCTCATTCTCCATCATAAGTATATCGAGTCATTCGAACCAACCGACCCCGAGCAATGGGTGTAACAACCTGTTATTTCATGTCAATGTAATGTTTAAAAATCGAGTCTTGTAATCTCTTTGTGAAGTAATAATAATATCATCGAAAATGAAATGTTCAAAAAGCTCTGTTTGAGTACACTTTGTGGTAGATATTGTGATAAGTTTTCCAAAAATATAAAGAACACTAAAATCCGAGTTATAACGAAGGATATATGACCAATCAAAGATTCGTAACACTACCGGTAAAGCGTTGCTAAACATAAAATGAGAAATTTCAATAAAATACTTTTTAGCTTTAGGTATCTAAATGAAAGTTGAAGATATCATTAAACCGCGAACATACATAAAAAGAACGCCCAAATCTGACTTCGTATGAGGAAGTTATGAATTTTCAAAGTTTCTGACCTAGCAGTAGACAGCTAAAAGCTCGAAATAGAGATCGGGCGGTCTTTAGCCAACACAACCTAAACGAAAGTTGAAGACCCCGACAATAGGAGTACAACAGTAAAAAGTCTGACGAAAATAGACAACAGATGAAGGAGTTATGGGATTTAAACGGACCTTTCCAGGCCCGGCCTGTTAAAAATAATATAATAAAAATAAAGTGAAAATTAGCCGACGGAGTCTAAACGAGAGTTGTAGAGCCTTTTCACACCTACGCGTGCATATAAAGAACGTCGAAATCAAAAGTCGTACGCAAAAGTTACGGATTTTACAAGTTCGGGACACAAAACCCGAGGCTGACACAGCCTCACGACGTGAGGGAACCATGCTCATGATGTGAGCTCGTGACTGATGGGTTCCAGAGTGTAAGACACGTCAGCTCGTCGAAGAGGATCATGCTGACTGAGCCTCACGGCGTGAGCAATCCAAAACTCACGACGTGAGACCCCAAATCAACCCCTATAAATAGAATCTTAAGCGTGCCGGGTTTTGTGCTCATCTCTTTCCATCTAAGTGTCGTTACTCTGCGTGATTGCCTCAATAAGCCTTCTCGAAGCCCTGGTTTTTCATACTCGAGTTCTGAAGGAAGTTCTACACTCTCGAGATCCCCGAGAATCCCGAGATTTCAACTCTCTCTAGTCGAAGTTCTGCTCAATTCTTCTCTCGACTACTTCAAAACAACCACTTCAATCAAGTGAGATCGTACCCCTTTTATACTTCTTTAAATACTTTATAATGTACTTTTAATACATTCCGGGGGAGAATACAAGTAAACACCCGGTTAATCCTGAGTGAAAACGTAAAAACTCTTGTTATACTTTGCATGCATTAGATTTATACAAAATGCATAATATCCAGGGTAGCCATCCTTGTTAAACCATTTATGAATTCAAAGAACTTATGATTTATGTTTTCTCAAAACATTGTGAAAAAGGATAAACATTTCATACAAAACTATCATTTTAATATAGACTTAGTCGAGAATCTGTGAGACGATTACATCTTTAATGCTACCTTTTTGTTAAAAGGTACTACCTAAAGTCTTGCCTATTATAACCAGAGTCCCCCGTTCGAAGAGCGTGTCAAATGTGTATAGATCTATACAGGAAGTCATGATCCAGCGCCCTGACTGTTAGCTACAGTCCTTTGGGTGACAATTTGTCATAACGTTTTGACGCCTGAAGACCGTTTCCATAGGCATATTATGTTTAGTATGGTTATAAAACTCACCGGATAGACAACTATTATAGTATTCTTCTTTGATGAACGAGTAGTTATTAAAACTATTCTTCATCTAACAAGTGCGATCTTCTTATAGCTTTATTTTATAAAACTATGCCTCAACCTTTTAAGCATCTCAGTTGCTTTTGATTTTTGGTCTTGGACATTAGAGACTGCCTATTACTTTAGGAAAATAATGGATTTTCCTATATCCAAAACAATAAACTAATGGGAAAATAAGGGATCTTTCTGGTATAACTATTTACATTTCACAACACGAACATTCATATGCATTTCATACTTTTATAAGGAAATAAGGGATTTTCTTGGAAAAATGCACGAACTTTGGAATGGCATACATTTTTCTCAAAACTACTTATGAACTCACCAACTTAATTGTTGACATTTTTTCTTTGAAATAACTTGTATTCTCAGGGAACCGCTAAGCAGGTTTGGAAACCAACTTTTTGGGATTAACGCTCTAACGTTAATTACTTCTTTTGAAAGATGTTTATGTATTTATCTTTTGAACATGTAACAAATACAATTATGTAAACATTTTGAAACCTTTATATGTATGGTGGTGTGTACTTTCCTTACTATGAATTGTTATGATACTGAATATGACGTCCTCCGCCCCCGAAAGTTTCCGCCGTTCTGGTTTGGAGGTGTGACAGTGGGTCATTCCATTCGATTACACTCCACCTATAGATTAAGAAGATGACCATTTTCAGCCTCCTCCAAAACATTTTTACCATCCCCCGTATCCACAGCAGCAACAGGGGGGACATGAGATCCCATAAAATTTCCCCCTACATTCTTTGACCAGTTCTCCATGATGTTCTCCACCGTTCAGCAAATCGACACTTAGACACAGGAGAACACTCACGCCATTCAAGATGTTGTGACCTATGTTGATCGGCTGGAGTAGTCATTCCTACCTACTTCCCGTCAGGTCCAGGACATGTGGGACTACTACTACCGCCACAGACACTTTTCGCCGCCCGACCCTCCGATTTAGGTCATTTCCGCCTTTTCCTTAAGCATTGAGGACAATGCTTGTTCTTAAGCTTGGGGGTGGGGCATTTCCTTTTCTTTTTACTTTTTCATGCATTTTTAGTTAAGTTGCATAACATTTTAGTTTTAAGTTAATTTTCATTCATTTTTTTATTTTATAAAATTCCAGAAAGATTTTATTTTCTTCTTTTGCACTTTTTATTTTTGCATAAAATTTAGCTTAGGGCATTAATATTCATGCGTTTTTGTTGTCTATTTATTCTCGCCCCCCTTGGATGCCATGGAACATGCTCATAGTTATTGTATCATTATTGGTCCAACATCTTGTTGTTATCTCACACATCGAACTGGGACCATTAGCAGCAGTATGGGACTTCATACTTGGGATCAACTACTGGAGCTTAAAGGGGTAAGTGATCATGACCAGTTAGTTTCATGAAGAATTATGCATGCAATACTAACAACTATAGGATATACTATAGCAATGGATGTTCTTAGTCATGCGGTCCATGCCGCCGAGAGGATAACACTTGATCATGTTTGAACCGTTAGGATGAAGCATTGGTTCTTGTCCCCGAGTAGGATCCATATCGGTTCTCTTTACATCACTATATTTTTTTGCGGTTTTCTTAGGATTCTAGAGAGTCTATTAGTCCACTTTTGGAGATTTTCATTATATTTTGGAAAATCACAAGTTTGAAAAGGAGCTAACATCTTTATGCTCCACACATTGTCATTTTTACACTTAGACCATTCAAATTATTATTATTACCCTTTCGGTTCCACTTACATACTTTTGGGAACAAAATTTTGAGTCAAAAAGATTTCTTGATAAGAAGCCAAAATTAAATATGTTAGTGCATTACCTTCAAGTTAAAAAAAATAAAAGAAAAAAAACTCAAGCAAATTCAAATCGGTGATTATCTTAGATGAGCGATCGGTTCAATTATTGAACAAATTTTCCTACATTTTGGTCATCCGTCGTTTGATACTCATTTATTTAGGTATGTTTTATTGTATATAGATTGATTTGTTTTTTGCGAATTGGTGATGTTAGGGAGACCGTCGAGTCAGATATTACGGGAGGTTTGGGCCAACACTAAGTGAACTAATTCCTAAAACGGTGCTCGAGCAATGAAACCTAATCACACTTGAGAGTGGCCGAAAGACGTGAGATCGCGCAACTTTCATGATAAGAGTGTACACTTAAAGAAGAGCTCTACACGAGCCCGTCTAACTGCTTTCTCCTTACTACAGATGTTCTTCATTGTATGCATGTTCCATTAGGGCTGCGACTGACCATCCCTCCTTACTCACCTAGAGGAGTTGTTTAGGCTGTCATTTATGGTTCCATTGTCATCGGATGAAAAAGTTAATAGCAAGATCAGTTATGACCATGTTGACTAACGGTGATCAGGTTCCACGATTCTATCAATTATTTATATTTTTCTTAGGATAGTTCATCCGAAGTTCATTTTAGTATTGTCTTACTTGAGGAAAAGTAAGGTTTAAGCTTGGGGTGATTTGATAGTTTCATTTTATTTACTTCTTTTTATAGTTTATTTTAGCACATTTCATTCACATTTTAGTTAATTTCCATGCATATTTTCCTTTTTTTATTTTATGACCACTTCCGGTAGCTTCGAATTTTGTGAGCATAATTGCAGGTTTTCGGGTCTAGCGGAGTGGGAATGTTCGGGACTTATGGGAAGCGGTTGGATTTGGAGTATAACAAGGATTTTGGGCTTAATAATTATGGAGAAAATGCATGGAGTAGGTTGGTCAATTATTTGAAGGCTTGGAATAATTATACGCGGGAGAATTTTCGAGTATGCAAAGATTGATGATCGGACGATTACGGAATCTATGGATCGTTTAGAAAAGGCTAATTGGGCTTAAAATGAAGAAATGTTGCAGAAAAATAGGCTAGAAGCTAATCAGACTCGAACTGGGCCAAATGGGTTAAGGTGTGGAGGCCTAACAATTAAACAAAGTCCAACCTTCGTCACTCTTACGTGGCCCACATAAGGTTTCCACACAGCCCGCGTTGATTCTTGTAGGGGAATTTTCGGGATTTTAATTGGAGCACTATATGGGGAAGGTTAGTGTGCCACTTTTATCAACTTTTGTACATCCGAACTTGGGAGCATTCTCTAGAGAATTTGGAGCATTTTAAAGACCAAAAACCTTGAAGAACTTCATCTTTTCACCTCTTAATCTTGTTGAATGTTTTGTATAATCTTTACTTATCTTGTTTACTTGAGTTTAGCCATGCTAGGTTAAAATAAACTTGGTTGACTTTGATGAAATCATTTGACTATTTGTTGAATGTTGAAGACTCCATGAACTTGTCCTTAAATCTTTATGAGAATGTTTTTTGTTTTAACTTCTTATTACTACTTGTATGTTTTTATTCATGAGTTTAAATATGTTTGTGGTGATTAGTTGGCTAATTTCTTGATTAAGTAAAGGATCCTCAAATTAGCAAGCAACAAATGATTCTTGTGTTAGTTTTACTTCACATAATCATAAAAATATTTTCTCCAACATGGTAGTGAAAGCATTTGACTCATCCAGGATTTGGTGACTTTTTAGTTCTTAATGCTAGTTGACTTTCACTAATTACATGGTTAATGAAAATTGTGACTTTGATTAAGGAAATTGTTATTAGCTTCTCTAACCATTTTAATAACTGAGAGAAGTCTAGGTAATCTCAAGCTTCGTGGGTTACTATAGCCAAATAAAGGATTTAAAACAAGTATTGCACCATTAGATTCTAATGATATGTTCATCAAAAGTCAAAGTGAGGAAACCTTAAGTCATCCACTTTCCTCTTATTGGTTTTACATCAAACTCTTATTTTTGTTGAATTGTACATTTAAATCGTAGTTTAATTCTAGTTTTATTTCAAGTATTTTAAAAAAAAGACCAAAACACCCATTTTTAATTTAGGAAAATCTTAAAAAAAAAAGTCTCGATATTTACGGAAAAGTTACACTTTAGTCCCAATATTTTTTTTGAACGTAAAAGTCCTGAAGACCGGCAAAATTTTGCATTTTGACCCTTTTTGATCATTTGAAACCGGTACCAAATTAATTTTGCACTATTTCGTAAATAACTAAAAATATTGGGACTTTCTTCTAAACAAAAATATTAGGGCTTTTATGCAAACAAAACTCTTATTATTATTATTATTATTATTATTATTATTATATAAATAAGAAGACTATTTTTTGAACTTATTATTAATATTGTTAATAATACATATAAATGCATTTAGATGAAAAAATAATATTAATGACATTATTTAAGGGTGGAGGTGGAGGAGATGGTGATGCTTTTAGCATTGAAAATCATGCATGTTTGCTTGTATATTTTTACTTTGTGGATGGTCATTTCACATTTGTTATTATTGTTTTCAATTCAGAATATTAATGATAAACAATTTAAAAGAAGTTGCATATTTGTAAAATTGTTTATAATTAGTTTAAGGTAGAAAGATTTCTCACTTTATATATAAAATTGTTTAAGGTAGAATGATTACTTTCCAAGTCCAATAAATTTACTACAAACATGTACATAGGTAACACATATCAAAATTCAAATGTATTAATTAGAATATCTTGTTTAATAAAAAGTAATTAATATTCAAACAAGTGGTCTCACGGTCTCACAAAATTATATGTTTTTATATGCTTTTAGAATATCGTAAAAATATAATATGTACAATAGACTATTATATGTATAATATTCAAACATTATATGCATCCTTTTACCTTAAACAAGATATTGTAATTAATACTTTTGAATTTTGATATATAATACCTATGTAGATGTTTGTAGTGAATCTGTTAGATTTGGAAAGTAATCCTTCTACCTTAAACTATTTATAAACAATTTTACAAATATGCAACTTCTTTTAAATTGTTAAGTATTGATATTCTGAATTGAAAATAATAACAACAAATATGAAATGACCATACACAAAGTAAAAATATACAAGCAGACATTCATGATTTCAATTCTAAAAGCATCACCGTCTCATCCACCTCCACCCTTAAATAATGTCATTAATATTACTTTTTCATTTAAATGCATTTATATGTATTATTAACAATAATAATAATAATAATAATAATAATAATAATAATAATAATAATAATAATAATAATAATAATAATAATAAGGGTTTTGTTTGCAGAAAAGTTATAATAATTTTGTTTACAAAAAAGTATCAATATTGTGGGTAAGTTTACGAAATAGTCCCAAATTAATTTGGTACCGATTTCAACCAGTCAAAAAGTGTTAAAATCCAAATTTTTGTTGTTTTTCAGGACTTTTTCATTCAAAAAAAAATCTTGGGAGTAAAGTGTAACTTTTCCGTAAATATTGAGACTTTTTTGAATGTTTCCCTTCAACTTATTGTCATTCCACAAGTATTTTTACAAAGAGATTTTCATACAGTTATAAAATTGAACCAATGCGGATTCGATCCTTTTACTGCTATACACTATCTTAGTGTAGAAGATTTAGGGTTATTAATTGTGTTGGACTCGACAACTACCACTTAAAAATAAACATTTTGGACATAAGTGATGATATTTTTCCAATTAAAAAATCCAAAAAATAATTTTGGAATTTGAAGATCAATCTCGGAATGGAGCATTTCGGAATGAAACCATTTTTCAAAAAAAAAAATTAAAAGTAGTCAACAATGTGAACAACAGTCTCGAATGAAACATTTAAGAGATTTTTGTATTTTTCAAAAACTGAAAGAAAATGATTATTTTCTTCGAAAAGCTAATTTATATAGGTTAGATTACTCAATTTCCCTTATATCTATATATAATATTATTGGTTTAATATAATGTAGTAATCATTATGAAATAAATATAATTATAACATTCATATCTACATCTACATCTATATCTACATCTCCATTTATATTCTGTATCCCTATATTAATAAAAGAGTAGTTATTTTGTGTGTCACCATATTAGACATCTTAATTAATATGTTGCCACTTGTCAATTTATTAGTTTTCTATTTTAAATTTATTAGACCTCCTAATTAATATGATGTTATTTGTCAATGTATTTATTCTTTATTCTAAATTTTAAATTTTTTATTATTGTTTTCATTAATTCACAAATAAAAAATATTTAATATATATTAAAAAATTAATTTTGCATATTTATTTGAATCAACAATTATAATTTCACATAACTAATAAAAAAGTCTCTTAAATTAATAATTTATTTAAAATAACTGATTAATAATTTTGAATTTTTACTATAAAAGTTTAATTAACTTTATAACCGTGGTTCTCACGGGTTATAAACTAGTTTTCTAATAAATAAACCTAAATTCGTCACTTGTCGCTCTATTAATTTTTTAAATTTCAAATCTCTTAATATTAAGCAATGTCAAATTTGCTAAACTAATTTAAATTCAAATCCTTTTGCATTTGGCTATATCAAATCTTAAATTCCGCAGGCAATGTAATTTCATATCCCTAATATTTAGACAAATATTAATATACCATAAATAAATCAATGCCATTGATTTTTATTCTTCAAAACCAAATTTCAACAATTTAATTATGTAATAATTATTTTCACTTTGAAAATTATTATCCGTGTTTTTATATTTTCACCTATTATACGTGAATAGCTATGTACACTTTGTATAGCCTAAATTTTATAATATTCATTATTTTGGCACCAGATTGAATATTATTTAAAATGTCTATACATTTAAAATATTATTTATCCATAAACATTATCTTTAAATATTATTAAAACAGAAACTTTGTGACATCACTTTCAACCATCAGAGTCATTAATTGTGTTTTATTCATATCTTTTCCACCTTTAGATCGTTATACTGACATCATTATTTGGTCAACCTCTTTTTTTGTCCACCAATTTTATGAAATTTATTAATAACAATTACTTTTAACATTAGGAAATCTATTAATGACAATTAAATCTAACCAAAAATAAAATTATTTTTAAAATTAGGAAAACTATTAATGACAATTAAATCTCACCAAAAATTAAATTACATTTAAAATTAGAAAATCTATTAATGACAATTAAATCTCACCAAAAATAAAATTATTTTTAAAATTAGGAAATTTATTAATGACATCATCATTTGGTCCTCATTACCCGTTTCTTTTGTTCTGGTTTGAAATTCACTAACACAGGCATTATTTTATTTTTAATTTATTGCATGGAAGAAAATATGAAGATCAATGGTGTTGGAAGATACATAAGAAAGATTCTTCCACTAATTTCAATGATGCGTACGTCTTCTTTCACAACGATTCAATCGATTCTCCCTTCTACGACCTCAAATCCAGATACAATTTCTCTTCCCATGTCTTTATGCGCAGACAATCCATAATCTTATTTCTTTGATTCCTCCTTATGTAACCTCGAATCCCTTTCATCTTATCATCACAACCACAAGCACTCATTTATTTCGTCTCTTTCCCTTTCTTCATATTTCTTGCGTTTCACCTTAGGGCTCTCCTTCTTCCAGTCAGTTATTTGTTTCTCCGCACAACAACTTATAATTGATTTGTTATGTTTTCGATTTTTGTGTTTATTTCTCAATTTTGATGAAAAAAACCTAATTTCTACACTTGCTTTCAGGAATTAAGGGAATCGTCGCTCCTTCTCCGCCTCCCTTTTTCTTTCTGTTGCAGAAACTAGAAAGACGACATACACACACAGTTAACGCGTTCGTCTTTTTGATTTATTCATAGGTTTGCTTTCTACACAACTTCAACCTCTTGTTTTGCATTTTGTACGATTTTTGTTACTGTTTTCTTCTTTTCCCTCATTTTTTTCACCATTTTTTGTTTATATATATATATATATATATATATATATATATATATATATATATATATATATATATATATATATATATAGCTTTTGTGTGCTTACTTTTTTCTTTAGGGCTATCTTGATGTTGATTTTGGGTTTTTGTTGAACACAATTATGATATGTGTTCTTGATGTCAATTGGCATTCAGTACCTCAAGAACATATAACACCATCTTGCAAATACCATTTTTTTATGGTATCAACAAATGAAGATAAACACAAAAAGGAATAAAAAAGGAGTCGATTTGCATCAGGTAGCAATTCAATCTTTAAATATGTTTCTTGCTAGATTTTTTTTGTTATTAGTGATGGAACAAGTAATATGATAGTTAAATATATCTTTTTTGTATTTGCTTTTAGTTGTAGATAACGATAGAATAGACAGAGAAGTTGTCGTCAAAAGATATTAGATGAGTTATTAGTTCTAGAATTCAGTTTGATTGAGTAGTTGGTAAAATAATATAAAAAAATGGTCAACATTTATCTGTATGATCATAAAAAATAGAAGTGGTCAAATAATTTTTTAATTTTGTCTCTAAAATAAAATGGAACTTTTCTTTTGGACTAAAAAAGAGTAACAAAAAACTCCCAAAATAAGACGCCCAACACTCAGATGAACACGCTCATTAAAAAAAATATTTTTATTTTTTACTGAATTTTTAATATATTTTTCCTATTTTACGTAGATACTAACCGGTTTCTTTCATGTTGATCCTCATCCTAGAAACCTTGCAATTGGCTCGGATAAATCATGAATAATGAATCATTAATATACTATGTTTTGGTATGATGAGGGAGATTAAATCTTTGACCGGCCACAAAAAGATTGATAGATCTTTTCATGTAATTTATGAAAAAGTTGCAAAAAAGGGTATGAATTTTTTATTTATTTTTCTAATATTGTAAAGCAGGGACACCATAATGTAGTTTTTAAGGTACTCGAATAGAATTTATGTTTGGATTAAGATTAAAAAGTATTATGTTATCATTAAAGATTATGAACAATTTCATAAGTCTTGAAGCGCTTCAACCCATTGGAGACATGTCGTCAATATGTAAAAGTTGAGAGAAGAATATTTGAAGTTCTGGAGCATTTGAGGTTATTAGGTATGTATTGTATGTAGTTCTTTAGTTTATATTCATATCCTTAAGCCATTATTAGATGCTTAAGCTATTGAGACAAAAAAATTTGTAATGACCGTGTACTATCAAAGTTTATCATCCGGAAGATTTGGGATTTTTATGTATAGAAGGTTGATTATCAAAACAAAATATATCCACTTCCAAGAATTTATAAAATTTATATATTTTTCACTATAACCAACGAAAGAATGGTGTTTTGCCATCAAGTTCCATTTGGCCTTAATTCTTACCTTCTTAGATAATATACCATTGAGGTAATGGGATACAATCCCTTTCACTGGAATAAAAAACCAACCGTGGGACACTATACTTGGGAATCTTTGTAGTTGGGTCATTCCTAAGATTCTTACATCTGAAGACCAAACATTTTCTAACCTTATTCCATAATATGCATGCTTTCTAAAAGTGCGATTCTTATTTGATTTATATGGTTGTATAACTTTGTATTTTTAACAGAAACACGAATCGCACATGATAAGAGCCGAAGTATGTGTAAAAGGGAGGATGTTACCCAAAAATGGATGTTGGAAACTCAATTACATATCCTGCACTTTCATTAACCAATACACGTGCTTTCCAAGATCCAATATAGTTAATTTGGATGCATATGTTGTCAAAAAGGATCTCAGGTTTGGCTTATTTATTTATTTTTAATTTCCTATAGGTAAATTGACATTTGCATTATTAAAATAATGTATGTGTGAAGTAAGTATGAAAAAAGAGCGTTTCTTTTTTGCAGTCATCTAAAGTTTGGTAAATAACCCTTTTACACTTTTTTTAGGGTGTTTTATTTTCATTTTCTTTGTAAAATCCTTTAAATTTTGCATTACAGGAGTATTGATTATGGACTGCACATCTATACGAATTATTCTAACTTCTTGACAGCTCAATATGAAGTCACCTCATAAGATTTCGACATTCAAAAAGCTTTTTAACTTGCCATCAAAGGAATTTCTCATCGATGATTTTGTCATGCTCTCCATAGAAAATTAGCCCTTCATGTATACTCGGATGGTTGGATTTGATTACGGACTGCACATCTACACGAACTGTTTACTTATTATAGTTTCCAATTTCATTTTTGAAGAGTAGACTTTTCCTATATTCAAGAACTGTTGAATTTTATGCCAACTAATTGGTACACAAAACAAGGTTTTCATTGCAATTGCTTTTTTATTCTTTTATTTGTTCTTTTAGTGTATGATACAAAATTAGATGAGTTAGGTCAATGTTATGAGCTATCATTTTAGGGTTTTATATGAATTGTAGCCTTGTATTCCGAATTTTTCATTTTCATTTAACGAAATTATGTTGTTTTTCCTTTTGTTTAATCCCAAAAAAGAACTTAAATGAAAATAAAAAATAACAGATAGTTCAACTACAAATACAACTTATAACATTTTAGATTCTAGAGGACATTTAACGATTTTCATATAGGTCGCACTTGCGTTCTCCAGGTTAAAGTTTTTTGCCAACTCAAGAAAAATGAGTAGTTTGCCCATTGATTAAAATTGACTTATATTTGGAGATATGTATAAATTGATGCTAATACCCTTAATAAATGTTATGATAAACATACGACACACAAACACAAGGGTGTTGTCGTAATTTGAGTTAGAAATAGATTTACTTATAGGATTCTTGAAAAAGCATTTATGTTATTTGCTAATATTCATTGATCGTCAACACTAGTCTTTGGTAATTTCATCAGCTTAGAAAAGTTGAACAATAACAACAGAGGGGAAAGGAGTGTAAACATCATATAAGTATGGAACTAAGAAAATCAATGGTTGCAATAAAAAATGCAAAATAGCTTGAAGGAATAATTCTTTTTGAAAGGTTATTTATTTTTATTTTTTTTAAATAACCTGTTGCAATGAGTCAAATGTAATTCTCACAAGTGGTTTAGGACCCTCCTACACCAATCATATTATTATTACAAATCAATAAAACATTAACTCGAAGAAAATATAAAAAGTTGTAATTTTTTTGAAAAAAAACATGAACTTACTGGAAGATCATTAACAAATCAATTAATAACACTAAAAGCTCCAAATGTAGCACCAATTTGTATTGCATTAATTGATATATCAACAAGAAGGGAAAAAGACAACTGACATTGGTTCCCGAACCTAAGAAGAGTATAAATTAAAAAGATATAGTATTGAAGGTACTCATGTGGAACAAGATCGTCCAACTAATAAAACAAAAAACGTTGTTTACAAAGAGGTCCTTCATCGGTTATAGATATTCAAGCATTTCATTGTTTTTTTTCAATGTTACCAATAAAACTAATTCTATTTCTGTTACTTTCTTTTTAATTATTGTGCCAACTTTTTATACTTTTATATGTATTTTTTATATGTTCCCCGCGTTTTATGCGGGTCATAATCTAGTAAGCTTATCAATATACATATTATATATAAAAATTTATAAAATTTCTTTGCAATTTATTATTGAATAAACTGTTTTTTTATTATTTAATCTTTATTATTGTCAACCATATAGCACATAAATTATAACCTTGTAAGCTAATATGTATATATTAGATTCAACGTCCCACATTATATGTTGGTTCCACAGAGCCATTAAAAAAATTAGAGATGGAAGCTAATTAAGTGCCATGAAAAGGTTTTGCAAGTTTTCTGGAAGAATAAAGATAGTACGATGCTATGCTCACCCATTGTAAATAAATTATTGAGCGGTTGTGACTTGTGAGTGGGATAGCCACTCCGTGAAAAAGGATGTTAGCATGTATCAGGTGCCTCCCCCATTGTAACAGAGCCTATATAAACTCTGTATTTTCTCAGTAATGGATATGAACTAAAATCTATTTCTTTTACGCAATATATCTCCACTCCTTGTTCTTTCATACTATTCAGCTCCGTGAATTATCTTAAATTCATTCACCAGGTTAAATAGGAAATTGATTGTTCACTATATTTGTCAACCCCAATTTATTTGTGTTTCATCTCTACACAAACAATGGCGTGTTTTTACTAATTCAAGTGCAGCAACTTCGTGTTCTACAGACTACATTTTTAGTCTAAGTTGACTTCATCGTATAAATGGTTTCTTCGGTTGGGTACTCTCTCTCTCTCCCTCTCTCTCTCTCTCTCTCTTTATATATATATATATATATATATATATATATATATATATATATATATATATATATATATATATATATATATATTGACTTCATCGTATAAATGGTTTCTTCGGTTGGGTACTCTCTCTCTCTCTCTCTCTCTCTCTCTATATATATATATATATATATATATATATATATATATATATATATATACTAGTAGTGTACTCGCGTAAAACAGCGACAACAAATGTAGGCCGGAGGTAAGTAGTCTTTTTCAGTATTTAACTTTCTTTTGATATGTGCCATGTAGTTTTCTTTCAGCAAATAATACATTTCGGAACACATCCAATGGTTTTGTTTTGTCTAGTAATTTCCCTCATGTTTTGGGGTTTTTGGATTTTTGATTTACAAGAAATACATGAATTAATCAAGTTAAATTGCCATAAAACATATGCATATAAAGTATGGGTGAGAAATGAAAGTCAGGTATACACCTTCAGAAAGGGAATCCAGTTAGAACTGTCAATTCCATAAAAATTCCATAAACAGGACCCATGTGAATTGGCCTCTTTGACCATAAAAAATATCATTTGATCAGATCATTGAATCAATTATTTCTCTTGTTTCTATTCCTTTGTTTCTATTTCTATTGAAATATCTTCAATTTTTAGTTCTACACACATGTTTTTTTGGGGTCTACAACCATTATGTGGTATAGGGGTTACATCCGGCATGGGAATTGGTTACTAGATTTACAGAACCTTTACCCGATGGGCACTCGACGAAATTGGGTTTCTTAATGAAAAAGCATTTATAAGTATAAATGAGTGATCTTTTTAAGACCAAAGTTGAAGCTTTTGTAGGTGTTGTGGGACAATAATCACATAAGACTATCATTTCAATCACGAATTAGTTTATCTCAAACAATGAAAATTGTCCCAACCTATTGCGGAACCAGTTAGTGCAACCCGATAAAGGTCGGGTATTCTCTATCAAGTCGGGTATGAAATGTTTAATAAGTTGTTATCCCATTAATTATTAATATTATGATGGTATGAACTTACAGGACAAAATGATGACACGATCTATACCTTGATGACCAACTACATCGAAAGTTCTTATATAGTTATCGAAATCTAAAGTTATCCCACATTAATAGTCAAAACCCAATGTCATGGTCAACACATAAATTTGTTGAATCGACACCGGAAAGCAAAACAATTAGCGTATGTTAATTATTTTAATTTTTAACACAATTATATACAGATTAATTGAATTTATGTATTTTTTCGAAATGAATCTACAATGTAATGAGATTTTGGTAATTCAGTTTATCTTGGTTTTTTTAAAAGCAAAAACAAAGATTTTAGATATTTTAATTTTTAGTTAGGAAAAATAAAACAAATAATGATGGTAAATAAAAGTAGAATTGCACTCCATCAATAGAAATAAGAGCAAGATACACGTGATCCAGGTGGGGATCATTTTGGTATTTTGGCAACAATATAAAATTATCATGCAAGAAGCAACACATCGTGTTTCTTTGTGCAGATTCAAAAGCCATATCCCATGGTTTTAGAACTATATTCCCAATATGTTTCTATAATGTCCATGCCAACATGACACATATGTACATCTTCTGCACCTAGTCTGCACACACCCAAACAAAAGCACAAATATTAAGAAAAAAACTTAGTCCTTAGTCCTTATCAGATCATAAAATGGAAGATAAAAAAAAATAAAATATAAGAATTAAAAGTGAAAATCAACCAATAAATTTTTAATAATTTCATTTAACATAATCAAACCAATAGTAACAAAGCATCCCGGATATGAAAATTTTAAGGGTTCACAGCCCTATACCTGTAAACCACATTCGATAGACATGACCACCCCAAAAATATAAAATAAAAAAGTTAAAACATAAGGATAAGGTTGACAAAACTGTTAATTTATTCACTTTAAACATTTTGACCTATCGGCAAGTCATGGGACTAAATCGTTCATTTTTGCAAAATAATGAGACTTTTATGCAAATTTCGTTAAAAACTTGTATCTAATTTTTAAACATATTTTTTTACATATTTATATTTATTTTACTTATTTACGTATTTTTAAGTTTTTATATGTATATGTTTACGTATTTTATTTGTATTTTAAATATATATAAACATATTTTTTACGTGTATCTATATACATATTTAAGTGTTTTACATATTTTTTTATGTATTACCTATTTATATGTACTTTTAGATATTTATGTATTTGCTAAAGTTTGTTTTTAGATGTTTATGTATTTTTATGTATTTTAAATGTATAAATGTATTTTTTTTACTTATTTATACGTATTTTTAAGTATTTTAAATATTTTTTATGTATTTATTTGTTATTTTGAAGTATTACGTATTTATATGTATTTTTACGTATTTATGTATTTTTAAAGTTTTTTTATATGAATGTTTTTGTATTTTTTTTTATCTATTTTAAATGTATAAACATATTTTTTTTACATATTTATATGTATTTTTAAGTATTTTATATATTTTTATGTATTTTTATATGTTATTTTTTATGTATTACACATTAGATGTATTTTTAAGTATTTATATATTCGTTTAAAGTTTTTTATATAGATTTTTATTTTTATATATTTTAAATGAATAAACATAGTTTTTAGGTACTTTTATGTATTTTTAAGTATTAAACATATTTTTATGTGTTATTTTTTATTTATTAAGTATTTAGATGTATTAAAGTGTAATTATCTATTTATATGTATTTATGTAATTTATATAAAAATACACTTGTACATATAAAATAGATATAATATCTAATAAATAATAAAATAACACATAAAACTATATAAAATACTTATATATATATATATATATATATATATATATATATATATATATATATATATATAATACTTATATTTAAAATACTTAAAAATATGAATTTTAAATGTACTTTTATGTATTTTAAATGTATAAATATATTTTTTACGTAAAAGTACAAATAAATGTGTAATACATAAAAAATAACATATAAAAATTCCTAAAAAAACTATTTTAGGTACTTAATATATATATATATATATATATATATATATATATATATATATATATATATATATATATACATATATATATATATATATATATATGTAAAAAAATAAATTAATACATTTAAAATACAAAAACATTCATTTCAAAAAATACATAATTACGAAGAAAATACATATAAATACGTAATACTTAAAAACTAACACATAAATATATATAAAACTATTTAAAATAGTTTAAAAAAGTAAGCATAAATATGTAAAAATGTACATATATACATTTAAAATACATAAACAATTATATAAAAAAGTTTAAAAAATACATAAATACGTAAAAATACATATAAATACGTAATACATAAAAAAACATAAAAATACATTAAAAATATGTAAAATACTTAAATGTACATATAAATATACAAAAATATGTTTATACATTTAAAATACAAAAAAATGCGTAAACATATACAAATAAAAACTTATAAAATATGTAAATACGTAAAAATACGTTTATAAATTATATATAAGTTTTGATGAAATTTGCAGAAAATTGTCATTATTTTGTAAAAGTTAACAATTTGGTCCTATGATCTGCTGAACATGTCAAAATAGTTAAAGTGAATAAATTAGCCGATTTCTTAGGGTTTTTTTTTTCAAAAAGTTAAATAGTTGAGACTTTTTGTTCAAAATCTTTTTAAGACTTTATTAAACCTTTATTTTTATCAATTATTAAAACTTTATTAAGACTTTATTAAATAGTGAAACCATTTTCAACCAATTATTTACTTTTACCGCAAAATGCTCAGGCGTACCTGGCCGGCGGAGGTTGAGTAATATTCATATATGAATATAAAAATAACATATAAATATGTGGATGTCATCTATTGTGTGGTCGTAAGGACAATTGTGAACCAATAGATAAATAGAATGAATGATCATAATTTGATGGTCTATGATATTAGTATGAGATATCATGTACCATATAATAACATAAATTTTAGTACAAGAGTATTTTAGTCAATTACACTACATTTAAAAAAGGAAATTTCGGATTTTAAGGGGTTAATAATTCTAATAATTTTCAAAATTTGATTTCAATAGGTAATAATTATTTTATTTTTGATCATTCTGATAGAATATGTTTATCAGTATTAACAAAAGTAATGACATTCTTGAAGCATAAAAGAATAAGTATTCTAACATAATACATATTTTTGATAGAATGAACTTCTTGAATAACAAATTCCTGAACCATCAATTGAAGAATAAAAACAAAAATTACGTTAATTCTTATAGAATACGGGTAACACACTACTAGAAAAAAGGCCTTTTACGACACTCATTGCGCGTCGTAAAACGCTCAGACGACGCGCAAATGCGTGTCAAGGAAGGCCTTGTCATAACGAGAGACGACACGCTTTTGCGCGTCGTCTTTAGACGACGCGCATTTATGACACGCAATGCGTATCATTAAAGTTGCTGTCAAGAAAGGTCATGTCATAAATGAAGATGACACACATTTTTGTGTATCGTAATTAAAAAAAATTTAAAAAAAAAATTATTTATAGGTTTACTAATTTTCAAATTAAATTTTCATTTTCATATCTCATAGTAGAAAATAAAATACCATATATAAAAAATACAATCCATTACAAAAAAGTTAATATCATACAAATAATCATTCTCAAGCTTTAAAGCATCAAATGATGAGAAATTGCAGAAATCACAATTTCTTGAATGTAATTACTGATAAACATTGTGTCTACTTGACAAATTAAACCTATATCATCACATTTGCTGCAACCAGGCTTGTTTCATGCTCTGCATCACATCTTTATACACCTAAAGGATGAAAGCAAAAAGATTAGAATTAGCCATAACAATATAACACCATTTATATGCATAAATTCAAAAATATTGTTACAGATTTTCTTCTACTTAACCAATATGATAAATAAGTTTAAAACAAAACAATGAAAATAAATTACTATTTATTTAAGTAACTTGTACTCTAACAGGAGAATGCAACAATGGATAGAGCTAATACATAAGTAACTTGTACTCTAACATTTGACACTATAGAAGACTCAAAAAACATGAAGGGAAAAAAGGTAATCGACACATATTGTTACCTGTTTCTGAGGTTTTGCCATTGTATCTGAGGTAAACAAATTACCCTTTATTTAATTACAGTAATAAAATAAAACTGTACAATATCACAATAAAAAAATAACATGATAATTAATCATAATAATTGGAAAAAAAGTGAAAATTATAAAACAATCTAGATATTCGTTATAGTAAATTAACAAAAATATAAATTAAAAAGAGAGATGTATCTCTGTTATGGGGAAACTGGAAAAGAAAAAGTGAATTGTTTTATGGAATCATCACTTTCCTAACTTAACCCACTAGGACATTTTGTTAACATCAAGTAAAAAAGAAACTGTTAAACCATTAAATTTTTTATAAACATCATATATCCAAACAATAGTTGCTCATGAGAAAAGCTCCTTCACAAAAGCACATGTGAAAAGTTGTAGAGTTGGAATGTTTTGAGGATTTATCAGCATCTGATATGGAGATGCTCATGCTCCCATTAAGACCATTACTTTTAGAGTTGGAATGTTTTGGGACAGGAGTCTCCTTCACAAAATGCATTTATTTCTTCCAAGAGATCTCAATAAAAAGTGCAAGACAATATATATTTTTCAGATTAAGCAATAATATTTTATTATTTTTTTAGATTACCTGTGGAAATGCATAAATTGCACGTAAGATTCTTGCATAATCAGTTCCAAGCATTTGAATAACAATGTCTGCTAGTAATGTTCCCCATAGCCTGCATAAATAAATATAAATACATAAATAAATAAAGTATTATTAGTGGAAGGTAAAAAAGGAATAATACATAGGACCAAGTAACACCATTATGCTCCTAATTAACACCAAGATTTCGCGATGCATCACCTGCTAACCCCTGTTCACAAAATCACCAATCCATAAACAATATTTTCACTAAAAAAATTTCACAACTTAATATTATATTATATTTATATTTAATATCCAAAAATATGCAAATAACAACAAAATAAAGAGATTGTGATAATATAAATATATTATATTTATATCCAAATCCAATCACCTGTTTTGCTGCAAGTAAAGCTGCTCTTGACTCCAAGTTTATAGCTGCCATTCGTCCACCCTGATAACAATCAAAACATTAACATATCATATATATATATATATATATATATATATATATATATATATATACACACACACCTCTTTGAGAAATTCCTTCTTTATTTGATAATTACCAGCTTCCTTCAAAGTATAATATCTTTAAGATTTTTTTTTTGAAATCATAATGATAGAATGAAAGAATAAAATAAAATAAAATAAGCCAAACAGAAGTACGCTACTAATTCTTGGATTTGGATGTGAATATATAGGTTATTCAATATCTACATTCTGGGATAAATTATGTTATAGATCTTTTATCACTTATAAATCAGCTATTAATAAAAGCATATGCAAATTACAAGATTACCAAGTGGAAACAAACTACAACATGATTTATATAAATATAATATCAATCACAAATCATTTGTTATAATACAAATGACATGGAAACTAAGAGTGAAAAGACCACTTACCACAATGACATAAATTCGCCCTTTGCAAGCATGAAATTGGCTTCCTAACAACACCTTTAATTTGTACATCGTGTAGCTGGAATTTTGTTCCTTTTTGCAATTTTTGTACATCATAGGAGATTAGATAGATTTGATCATTTCATTTGTTGTTCATCATCTTATCAAGAACTGTATTAAGATCCACAAAGATTCATTTTCTGTGAGGTTTCTCACAGAAGCTCTTACAAGGTCCCTCCTGAAACCCATTGAGGTGACCTTATCCACTATATCATCTACTGAAACTGTATTACCATTTCCTTCTATAATTAACCTGTCTTCTACATCAACACCAATTGGTAATGCATGAGGCAGTGGTTGGGTTTCAAAAAGAAACCATTATATAATGTAAAATAACTAGAGTTACAGAAAGAAATCATGTAAATGCTTAGTTTTTCAATTTCTTTATGGTTTTTCATTTTTACAAACACCTGGTATATACTATGCAGTTGTACATTTCCCATCAAAATAAAATCAAAAATTCATTCTCTACATACGTAGCTAGAACCAAAAATCTTTTTGACTGCTATAAATAAACACTCTATACTTGTATTATATCTATATATGCTCTCGCCCATCCTCCCACACAATCGCAGGCATGCTCTGGATTGGATATCTCATAGATCTCACACTATCTCAAAATTTATGAGAATGCAGAGAGCCCTAAATTAAAATAAGAAAATGATAAAGTAAGAGAAATAAACCTAGGGCACATATATGGAGAAGAAGAGAATGATATTCAAACCTGGTGCCTCTTCCCTTTTCGTTTCCTAATTTCCGATGCTTCCAATCCGACCATGAACCTCCGACTTTTAATCCCATATCTGACCTTGTGAGGTCCAGAACATAAAATTCCTGTTTTTGAGAATCTCCACTACCGATAAAGTTCCTTCATCGTTCCTGAAAATCAGGTCGAATCCATGAAGTCAAAAAAGATCACATACGATAAAAACCCTAAAGAAGAATTGATAGTAGAGCAGATGAAGGGCAAATAAATTGGAAACCGAAGGAAACAAAGACACAGTAAAACCTTACCAAGAATCAACGGTGGAGTTAATCCATAACAATCAACCACTTCTGTAATTTCGGTGGACCGACTTCCAAAATTAGGGATAAAAGCAACATCCATCGAGGGCAACACAGATGGAACAAAATCCGACAGAGAGGACAAAGGGGGTGTGGAAGAAGAAGAGCAATTGAACAGCAAATGACAAAAATTTGAGACCCAGCCCATTCACAATCGGCATGAGAGACTCAACCGTTGCGCACACAGTAACTTCATCCGACTCCAGCAAATCAGTGACCAAAAACGATAGGGAGGAGGATGACGAAGGGACAAGGGAAAGCAATCAGAGTAGGGACCAATACCCTAGGGCTTCTTTCTTTCTTATTGGAAGAGGCGGGGGGGGGGGGGGGGGGGGTTAAACTTTCAGATAGAATAGGCGGTTGTTTAATTTTTGAGGATTTCATTTTCCCGCTTAAAACACATGTTTCATTAAAGAAATATAAAGTGACACACTTAGATGACACACAGTTTATGATAGGCGCCCTCTGTATTTCCTTTTTTTTTTCTTCTCTGACACTAATTGTAGGGGGCACGCACAAATGCGTGTCCTCTATCCTTCAGATTTTGCAAAACTGACATTATTTTTTAAGGCACGTACAAATGTGTGTCCTCTATCAGCGCGTGTCATTGTTTGCGCGTCATTAAAGGGCTATTTTCTAGTAGTGACAGTTGCTAAGAATTACATTTGTTGTTAAAGAATAAAGTTAAAAACACTTTCAAATCGGGAAAAAAAACATCAAAATCTAACAAAGACACTAATACATTCTAAAAGAATAATGTTGCTAATAATCACTTTCAATTTTATGGTCCGTTCTTCGAGCTTCAACTTCTGTAAAAACCAAATCCAATTGTAGTTTAGAATCCAATAATGCATTAGCAAATGAAAAATAAAAAACTAAATTCCTTTGGAAAAATATATGGACTTGTGAAATGCACCAAAACCAAGAACCAAGAATTGTAGAAAATGCATAAATGAAAATATACATATTCCATTCCACCATAATTGAAATTCGTGATTCCATTCTGACATAATTGGAATTCAAGATTCAATATGGTCGCATTACTCATCACCATTATTATATATCAATGTAAAATGGAACTTTCTAATGTTAAACAAACCAAGAAAATGGAATGTAAGATGTAAGAAAGTAAAAGAAATATAAAAAATGGAAATAACATGTTTTCTAAAAAAAATGAAAGCAACATGGCATTGGTTGTTTCAAAGGACAAATCACCAAAAAAAAATTCCTTTGTATGTGTGCTTGATCATTTAAGAGTTGTAATACTACAGTTCAAAAAGATGTTAATTCCACTGTCCCATTAACAATTTGCATAACTATGTTTTAAAAAATCATGGACCAAGGATATGTGATATAACAATTTTGAAAATGGAATTACCTTAATCCATGATGAATGATTGAAATCGTAAATTTGTGAATTGAATTCACACATCAAGAACCTTAAATTGGAATCCCTAAGAAATCGTCCTAGATCCAGCCTTGATTCAGACTTTCAAGATGTCGTCGTAATATTTCTTTTCCATGGTTACCTCCTGTAGTGAACCCAATGAACATATTATTGTATTGATCAAACTTAATTATTCTAAAATATGATTTAGATCACCGGCGAATAGGATGGCATGAAATGGATCATAACACACACCAAAAACACATACATCAATGAGTTTACTAAAGGAATTATTAATATTCAAAAAAATAAAATAGATAAAGTCTAAAACGAAAACAATCGTAGTAGGCATCGATTTAAAAAGTAAACAAAAGGAATTAATTATATTCATCTTCATCAATAACTCTGTAATAGAAACAATTAAAAGAAATAAAAATTAAAGATTTATGCAAAAAAAGAAGACACGTTCAAATAACAAAAAGTGATACTTACTCGTCTCCAATTTGACATTTTTTGATTTGTGAAATTCCATCAAAGAGCAACTTCTAAGAACGTCATTTTGTGGTAGGCAATTCAAGGTTTTACGGCTGGGGTTGAGGTCGATATTTTTTGTTATAAGTTGAAACTGATACCATAAATTAAGGGATATTACTTAATTTAATACTTTTACTACAATTACTTATAATTAAGATTACCATCATATAGTACATACATCCACACAATAGATGACTATCCACATATGAACCTACCTCTCTCTCCCTCTCTCTCTCTCTCTCTCTCTCTATATATATATATATATATATATATATATATATATATATATATATATATATATATATATATATATATATAATTTGTTTAGTCGATCCGGTACGCTGGAACGCTTAAGTGGAAGATTCGAAATGAGTGGCCCAACTTTATTACCTCGTTCTCAACATTTTTTTCCTCAATTGAACTCTCCTCTCTCTCTCTCTCTCTCTCTCTCTCTCTCTATATATATATATATATATATATATATATATATATATATATATATATATATATATATTTGTGTGTGTGTGTGTGTATAAAATAAGCACCAAAATAATTTAAATACAAATTTGCAAAAATAATCTCAGTAGTTTGTATTTTTTTTTCAAAATTTGGTCCAAACCTTGAAAATTTTGAATACATGATCTTTTTGAGCATCTTTTGTTGCATATTTGTCATTTCGCAAAATGAAGTTAATGTTGTACCATTGATAAATTTAATTTTTATTTTTCCTACATTTTGAATGTTATTATATTTATAAAATATAGAAAATGACTTACATACCTACCCCCTGCTTGCTTTCTCTCTCTCTCTCTCTCTCTCTCTCTCTCTCTCTCTCACACACACACACACACATAAAACTATTACAGACACTACCCCACGTAACTCCTGCCCATATTGTCATTTTCCTCACATATTCACCTACAAGTCAAACAAAAAACCCATACATACAAAAGAATTAAAAAAAACATACATATACACATTAAAGTCATTTTCGATTCACTTTATGTGAAAGAGATGAAGAAGATAATAAGCCAGGTTTTCCTGCATCTATCCCTCTCGTCAAATTGCAAAAGCCCACCGTTAAATCTAATGTTTTTGTTTAGATCTAGCATACCTTGTGTTGTGATCAAGTTAAATGTCCCAAAAATACCAAGTAAAAATTTCATATTTTCCACAACCAAAACCATTTATTCAGTTGTTCAAAAGATAATCAAAGTATGATATATTCTCGCATTGTTAGAGTAAAGTCATAAAATAAAAAGTGTGGATAACTCTAGGGATGCAATGCGATCAAGTCGGGCCCATCTCTTTGGAACTATAAATAAATGAAATAATAAAATTAAAACAATAAACACAAAGCTTAGTGAGTTCCCCAAAATATCACATACCACACATAAAAATTACGAGCCTATTTCAACCCCAAGTGAATGGTATGTGCCAAATCAGAGCCTCACAATCACTTCCTGTCATGGGCTGAATCATGGTCTTTCTTTGCAATGCCAAGGGCTAATTCATAGTCTTATATACAAGTATTAAGGATCGGATCCTAGTTTTTCATACAAGTGTCATGGGCTAGATTGTGGCGTTTTCATGCAAGTGTCACAAAGAGAAACTAGCATCCTACACAGTATAGTGAGAAGACTCGTCTGATCAAAGAGTTGTAATCTACTACTCAAAATCTCAGAGAATCCAATACATGAATCTCCTACATGAATCCCAAACCGGATCTCAGTCTATAACTCAAAATCTTACTAAGTTAACTAAAATTCAAACTAATCAAAAAGTCAACGGTTAACGACCATGCCCTGGCCAACTAATGACCGTGCCACAACAGCTATGCGACAAAATAGTCACGGAGTGAAACTCACCACTGTGTCGCGGCCGGCTCAACTCTATGGAAATTTTCCCAAATCATTTCAATGGATTAATGCCTTAATCCATTAAGCGAGCCACCCAAACTTTCCAAAAGGCTTCCTAGCACCCAAGAGAGTCATCAAAATCACAAATTTACGGGCATATAAACCCTATGCATGTCTTCCACCATTTTAGGTCAAAATAGAGAAAAATGTGATCGTTATTCTTTTCATGGTCCGAAATCACTCCGTAATTCCAAATCTAAAAGATAAAACACTCAATAGACATTCAAAATTCATAAAGTTGCAAGATTTACCTGGAGTTCTTCCATGGTCCGAAATCAATCCGTCTATTACCCACCTACTAGATCAACTCCGTAGTCTTGAGATTCATTGGTCTGAAATCACTCCGTCTATTACCCGCCTACTAGATCAAATCCGTAGTCTTGAGCACTACCTCAGTGCTTCCCGTCACCCACTTCCCATAGAAAAACTCAAAGGGAGGCATACCAATGTTGGCATGACAGTTGTTATGTTAAGATAATTCAACTAAACAAAGGTAGGTATCCCAGCTACCACCAAAATCTAAAACACGCCCTAACCATATCCTCGAGAGTTTAAATGGTCCACTCGCTCTAACCATCAGTCTGTGGATGGTAGGAAATACTACAAAGAGATCTAGTACGTAACTCCTCGTGGAAACTTCCTCTAGAACCTAGAAGATAAACGGACATTATGATATGAAACAACAGAAATTGGCACCCTATAATGTACAACCACCTCGTTAATGTAGATCTCAACTAACTTCTCAACATATGAACTCTCCTAAATTGGGATAAAGTGGGCACTCTTAGTTAACCTATCGACAATGAACTAGATCGAATCAATACCACGTATCGTCCTAGACAACTTCGTGATGAAATCCATAGTGATTTGCTCCGATTTCCACATGGGGATGACCAACTGCTACAACTTTCCATGGGGTCTCTAATCTATGGCCTTGACTTTCCAAAAATTCAAGAACCGCTGCACATACCAACCTATCTCCCTCTTCATATAGGGTCACTAATAACTAAGTCTCAGATCCATGTACATATTTATAGTGCCCAGATGGATTAAAAACTTGGACTTGTGCACTTCAAAAAGGTATATCGAACTCCAATAGAAACAGAAACACACACCTTGCTACATTAAGTCAACAAATCCTGACTATCAATGACGAATGTAGAAATCTAGCCCCTGATCTTCACCTTCTTCCGATTCTCTTCATTTAATCTATCAATATACGCCCCTTTGACCAAATCCAACAGTGGTCAAGTGATAGTCATCCTCACACAGTGGTCTCTGATAGGAGCACTAGTCTCTTTGCGAATCAAGGAATCAGTCACTATATTGGCCTTTGCAGGATGCTGCAGGATCTCAAAATCATAATCCTTTGACACATCCAACCACCTGCATTGCCTCATATTCGGATTCGATTGATCCCTCAAATATCTTAAACTCTTATGGTCTGTATAAATGGTACACCGGGCCCCATATAAGTAGTGCCACCAAATCTTGAGTGTGAAAACCATAACCCCCAACTCCAAATCATGAGTAGGACCATTCGTCTCATGAGGTTTCAATTGCATTGAAGTAGTTAATCTTTGTTCCAACAAGTATTTCAAGCTATAATGGTCTGTTTTTATTAAAAAGTGACGATCCCATACATACGGTTGCCAATGAGCGGCAAATTTAGCGAGACCAATTAACTCTCGCTCATAAGCAGGCAACTTATGGTGGCGATCTGCGAGCTTACAGCTGAAAAACGCTACTGGATGATTATCTTGTTGTAGGATTTCTCCAATTCCACTACCAGACGCGTCACATTCAATGGCAAAAGGGTTTAGAGAAATCCGGTAATGCTAGTATTTGTGAATTAGACAAGGTGTTTTTTAACAAAGAAAATGTTGTTTATGGCTCATCATTCCAACTGAAATTGTTCCTGCAAAGCATTCTTGTTAATGTGGCATCTATAACTCCATAAGTTTTTATAAATTTTCAATAATACGCCACAAGAGCAAGAAAACCTCTTAATGTTCGAGCATTGTGAGGTTGCAGTCACTCTTGTACTACTCCTATCTTTGTCTGATAAGTCGTTCCTTCATTCTTCTTAGGTTGTGGTACCAACCACTTGCTCTTGCCTGTAAGGAAATGGGGGCTTGTCGAACCCATGCCCCCGACGGGGTTTGTGGCTCTTCAAAAAAAGTCATCACATCCTTGTAGCATAATATCGGGTCAGTTTTCCCATCAAACGTTGGGAACTCCATCTTTTTGAATCTTGGAACCTGGTTCCCCTTTTACCTTGTATCCTCAACCTCCTCCCATGTCTTCATGAATAGTTGGTGTTCTTTTCATGAATAGTTGGTGTTCTGGCATCAAAAAATGCCTTGGCGATTGGCCATTTCCTGATTTGACACTGGTAAGGAGACCTGAACCCATTCCGCAAAAAAAAAAAAAAAAAAACCGAAGCTATGGAAGATGATGCATAGAGTTTAAGTCAAATCCAAAATGGATGTTACACTCACAGATTTTAGATAAAATAACATGACATAAATGGTCCTTTTTGAAAGTATGATGGTATTATGAATATGTTTTAAATATATAAGAGTTTGAAACATAATTAATAGAAAATTTGCACGCTGTGTCATGAAAATCATGAACAAAGAATCCTTATAGAAAATTTGTGGTAAGATTTTAGTAAAAAAATAAAAATAAATAAAAAAACATAAATGACCTTTTTTTTGTAATAAAATTGTTATTTTAGTAAAAAAATAATTTATTCTTATTGCTGAGGTAGTTTGGTTTATAATATGCTATCATTAGGTAAATCATGAAAAAAAAAAGAAGAATCCTTACATAAAATGTTACATAAATTGTCCATGTGGCAGATTTTAGTGAAAAAAACATAACATAAATGGTTCGTTTTCGTAATAAAATGGTTATTTTAGTCAAAAAAAAATAAAAATAAAAATTTACCAATCTACAACACAAAACTAATACCAATTAATTGATTATTAACTACGAGGAACATAACTATAATAAACAGAAAAAAAGAAATTAAATTGTTTCATATTTTTTTATTCCTATAAATGTTTCTACCTAATAAAATTATGACAAGTGTAATTATTTTATATTTTTCTAACTAACTCATTAAAATTATATTCGAAATATATCAAATAAAATTAAATTGAATGATGATTTCTTATAATTTTAATGGATATAAATAGTTGTAGTCATAAAAGATAAGAGATAATTTAATTTCTCACAGAAAAAATCTATCTCAAACGGTTAATTAAAAGGAAAAAGAACGACTTTATTCAAAGTTGGCATGGATGTATCATTAATATGAAGTCTAAATCCACGTTTATCTTGACAGCCTCCATTAATATGAAGTCTAAATCCACGTTTATCTTCACAGCCTCCATCTATGTGTTCCAACAAAATCAATATGCCATAAAAAAGAACAATCAAATTTATCAACAAGTTATACCGACAAATTCAAAATACTTTGGTAACATACCCGTTTCTTACGAATTAGGGATTCAGAGGCACAAAGAGTTGTTGCGTGTGAAATCTCAAAACCACAAAATAAATAAATAAAATAAAAATTGTAGGTGTTACCTATGCTAGTGAGAAACTTATATATTCTTGACTTCGTTGAGACATTTTTAAAAAATACATTATAGGCACAATCATAGAACTCGATAGTTGCAGAAAAAAGGAAACAAAGATTAACGTATATATTCAATCCACAAGGTAAATAAAGATTTTTTTTTCAGTTAGGAGTGGAGATAAACTGAAGAAGAAAATCATGTTTGGTGTTTTCTAAAACTGCATCTGTGAATCAACATTTAGAATCTTAGAAAAAAAAAATAGAGAGAACAAAAAATACGTACAAAATATTACTTATATATCCTTGAAAAATCAAAATTACTTCTATATCCTTATAAAATTATAAAATACCCATCCATATCCAGACACATAATTTTATTAGGTTTATATTAATTTAATATAAAAAAAAAGTTGTTAAGAAATCAAAATTCTATATGATTGTATAAAAATACCCTTTTCTAGATTAACATTAAACCTAATTAAATATTATAAAGGTTCCTGCAATTCATTTACTTGCTGCCGCCATTAATTTATTCGTCATCTGAGGTAAGCATGTACCCTTAAACAGGCGTATAAATTTTTTATATCATAACAGCACATCTCCTCCATAATATAATCTGAACCTCAAATAAACCTATAATACACTTGAAAACTGCCATGATTTAATTAAGCAGTAACAACACATCTCCCCCATTAACCAGTATCAGAACCAGTTCAAACAACAAGCAATTAGAGCATCAGACTTTGAGAGCAATCCTTAAAATAACATCCAACTGTCAAACTTATGAAAGAAATGATATTGAATTCTCGAAGAGCAGCAATCGGAATAAACTATACCACCATGACGGAAAGAACATCCCAAAATTTAACCTTGCATCGAAAATACCACAGATGCTAGTTTCTCCCAAAACAGTATCAAGCCACAAAAATACCAACACCATAAATCCAATCGTTGAATACATCTTTGATTTTGTTCTGATCGCTCCTTCATCTCCCGACTTGAACATTGGACCCCCTCATTATCTCTATATGCGTTGAATGCTCGATTCCAAATCGTCACAGTCGAATTTCAGAGTTCCTCGGCACCAACTCAATAGGAATTTGCAAATCTAGAGATCTTAAGACTTTCGCATATTACTCGGTCCCAAATAACAAAAACCCAGATCAATTGCTAATTTCGGGCATGTTTGGGTTAGCTTTTTTTAGCATAAAAGTGATTTTTAAGAAAAATGATTATTAGCTTATAGCTTTTAGGAAAAGCTGGTTTTAAAAAGTGTTTGGATAAAAAAGACATCTTTTTAAGAGTAAAATGGTTAAAAACCTAAAAAGCTAGGATTTTCCAGCTTTTTGAAAACTTTATTTTTTCCTATCTAAAAAGCTGTTTTAAAAAATGCTTTTCAATTACACAAACACTTTTTTAGCTTATTAGCTTTTTGAAAAACTAAAAAGCTAATAAGCTATTTTAAAAAGTTTTGCTAAACACCCGCTTCATGCTAAAAAAAAAACACATATAAGTTCAATAGACACCACGGCATTGAGCTACAAACCGAATTTACAAATGAGAGTGAATGTAGAGATGTTTAGTTTACGACGAAGATGTCAAGATGATATACGGAAATACAAGATACCTAACCTAATCTTTAATTTGGGATTTAGCTTGGGAAGGGTATTCTGGGAAATTCAATAAAATTTAAAAGTTTAAATAAGTTTTTTAATATTAAAATTGATAAAATTCAAATTAAAATTTAAGTTTGGATATAAATATAAATTTTATAATTTGATAAGGATATAAAATAATTTTGATTTTTACAAGGATACATAAATAATATTTAAAATTTAAAAGAATATGAATGAAATTTTTCTTAAAAAATATAATCCGAAGGTATAAAAGTAAATTAACTTTTTATTATAGAGTGAAGGAGGAAACGTTAGGTGGCAAAAAAAAAAAAAAAAAATCTTTTATTACAATAGGAATGTGTGTGTTTTTACTATTGTTTCAAGAATCATTATTACTTATACATATTTTTTTACGGATGCGTTTGTACAGGAATTTAAGGGAAGTGCAGGCAAATCATGATGTTGAAAGAATGAAACGACAGAGATGGAATAACATTATTTTATGGAACAATATTATCCCAATGATACGGCTTGGACTCACTCCTAACCATCCCAAGCTCAACGAGGCGGATGTTATGCCCCTTACCAATCAGGTGAGTTATCTTATTAATACCCTTGCATTCACTCTGAAATTTCCACAAACATTTCGGGAGAGTCATCAAAAAGCAAACCCGCAATAAACATTTTTCACTTAACTCTATTTTTTTTAATCAATGAGTTTAAAGTTATATTTTCATAAACAAAAATGAGACATGGGCTGAACTGGGTTCCCCAACACGTCCCCATCCCTGATTTTTGCCCATACGGGTATCCTGTCTCCATCCCCGGGACTCGGTTTGGTGGGGGAATACCCTGCCTTTATCGCGCCAGGTTAACTTGTTCCCTAGGGGGTTGCGGTAAATTCTGATCTCTATTTTGGACCATGTTTTATTTAACTTTTTGTTAGACTTTATTAAAAAAAAAACGAACTCTTTTCTCAAAACTTTGAAATTGTTAATTGATTATTGGACTTGTTCTTAAAATTCCATAATTCTTTTTGTTTGGAATGCATAATGGAATCCGAATTTTTGGTCTAAAATGTACTTTTTTTTCTTTCAAAAAAACAATTCTTGAAGATTTGGCCATTTCTCAACAAAAAAAAGTAAAATTGGGATGTTTTCATTAATATTAACTTAAAATGTGATTATTAGGTAATTATCCCTGATGATGATGTTCCAATTGAGCAACCAAATAACCTCAAAATACCCCTCCATGTCATAAAAACGTGTACCCAAGACTTCAACGAAAGGAATTTCATCGGTAAGGGTGGTTACGGAAGGGTTTATAAGGGAACCCTTACATGGGCAAATCATATAAACCAACTAGTAGCTGTAAAGCGGCTAGATGTCACTAGATTTCAAGGTAACAAAGAGTTCCAAACAGAGATCACGTTGCTTTCTGAGTATCAACACAAAAACATTATAACACTTATAGGTTTTTGTAACGATAACAAGGAGATGATTCTTGTTTACGAATACGCAACGAATGGAAGCCTTGATGCATATTTATGTGACACTAGCTTGTTCGGTGGACTATCATGGCCACAACTCCTCAAAATATGTATTGGTGTTGTTTCTGCATTGGACTATCTTCATAACCACGTGGCTGAAAAACACAGAATTATACATCGCGATGTAAAAAGTGCAAATATTTTGTTGGATGAGAATTGGAATGCAAAACTTTCCGATTTTGGTTTGGCTAGAATAGGTTTAGCAAATCAACTTAACACCTTTGTGATCACTAACCCTGCTGGCACATATGGTTATACTGACCCACAATACATAAGAACAGGGTTTTTAACAAAAGAGTCGGATGTTTATTCGTTGGGTGTGGTTTTGTTTGAAGTTTTGTGTGGAAGGCTAGCCTATGTTTCCAGTTACCATGATGAGCGGCGTTTCTTACATCATTTGGCTCGAACCTGCTACAAAAATGGAGAGCTAGATAAGATTATTGATCAAAGAATAAAGAAAGATATCAACCCAAGAACATTAAGCAAGTTCTCAACTATTGCATATAAATGCTTGCATAAGACTCGGGAAGAACGACCTACAATTGCTGACATTGCATCCCAACTTAGGGAAGCCTGGAAAAACCAAGTAAGTTTGAATAATGTTTTTATTCAATTACTTTAATAGGGACATTTTTATGGGAAAATAAGGATTTCCATATAATAGTACATGAGTTGCTAACCCAATATTTCTTTTTCATCACCAGTTTACAAGATAATGGAAGTGAAACCTTCTTGATCAGTTGATTCACAAAAAAAAAAAAAAAGAATCATTGGTTAATATTTATTAAACGAAGGGGACAAGGACAAATAAAATCTAAACCAAAAGTCCAGTTCAATTGTTGCATAGAGATATAATTTGACAACACAACGCCATTTGTTGGTCTTCTACAAGGAGGAAAAAGGGTTGAAATATTAACAAATATTTGTCTCTTTCTATATTTAATATGTTCCTACATGAATGTACTATAAGTTTTGTTCTACGAACTTCATTAAGACCACAATCCTCAAAATAATGGTTCACTAGATTACAACAAGTGGAAATCACGGATAAAAGATTTATAAAATTTTATTAGGGAACTGATCTGTACATAACAATTTTTCTCCATACACAACAATTGATGTTTTAAAATGTTGTATTGTATAACTATATAATGCATGAATTGTTGTGTATGGCAAAAAACTATTGTATACGAATCACTTCCCATTTTATTATAATTACCCGTGTACTACATGGGTCTGCAAACTAAAAAGAAAAATTAAATAAAAAAATGAGTAACATAAAAATTTCTAATATGATATTTTTGAATTCGGTCTTACTAGATGAGGAGAAACAAAATGGATTTTATCAATTGAAAAGCATATCTTCCTTGATTAAACGAACGTTTATTTTCATAAAGATCCTTTGTACCTTTAGTGATTTGTTATTAATAACTTCCTTGCATTTTTGGCTATCTTTTAGATCTCATACAATGGAGTAAAAAATTGGTGAGTTAAGATAGATCATCGATAAATATTATTCTCTTATAAATAAAGTATAATTTTAAGGAAAAACAATGGACCTACCCTGTTGATGAGATTTTCGTTTTGACTTGGGGTTTGTCATAATTTGATCAAAGCTACTAAATATTCCATTTTCCCTGTTCACCCCCCCCCCCCCCCCCCTTTTTCCCTTCTTTTGAATATACACTTCCAAATTTGCCCTTGTCCCTATCCAATTCCTAGACTCAAGATTAAATGAGTGTGTATCAAACCTTTGCCTTTAAATGGTTTTTTATTGCCATTGCTAACCAATGAAGATGTTTCTTGTAAGCATGAATAAGGATTAGCTTACAACTGCACACCACATTATTTAACTAACAACATTTGGAATTGCATATTTTGTTTGCTTTTATAAAGAAATGAGTAGGGATTAGAAAAAAAAATGCTTAAGGTGAATTGCACTCACTCCATACATTCTTTCTAACACAGGTACAACTATGCAAAAAGCAATCTTTAATCCAACCTGAACCTCAAATTACACTTAACTAAAAAATCAAATTACTTGAAAGAAAAACAATAACAACCTAAAACCACATCACCAACTCATTTAAGCAAAGGTACATCCATAATTCATGTATAAACACCTTTTAATTTTTAAAATAAAAATCATTAATAACTTCATTTAATTAGCATCATATTACAATGGTGTATTCTTAATAAGGTATAGTAGTTAAAGAATCTACCTGATCACAAATTCGTATTAGTGAAATAGATAAACAGGCTTATAAACTTGCAGAAACCATGTACTTTGTTGTTTTTCCATTTCTCGTTATTCAATCAAGCTAAAAAGAATATTGAGATAATAAGTGCTAAACTTTTAGCATTAGATCGGTGTGCGAATGCAAAACTAGTGTGGTTGATGTACAAATTATTGTCAAACATTACTCTACACTTTGTTATCAGTTTCAATGTCTTTAGCATTTTGTCTCCAGGTTTATAGTTATAGTCAGATAACAAATTCAACGATTCATACATTAGGGGTGGAGTTAAAATCTCCACAAAGAACTGCGGGAGCATTATCCCAAAGTTTTAATGTAGGATTAGCTCTTTAACTCAAGAAGAACCCTAAGTTGGTGAAAAAAAAAGAATTTTTGATATTTGAATATTTGCCATTAAGAAAATAAGTTATATCTTAATACTAACTAGTATAGGAGCCCATGCTTTGCATGGGTTAGAATGGTGTTTATTTTTTTGTTGAATGTGTACTTTCAACTAAAACATACAACAAAATGAAAGCATTACAAAAACTAATAAAGTTGATTACTTGAGATTCTATCAATATCTAGTCAGACCATTATGAAAAAAAAATTACTGTCAGAAGAGGTTCCATTACCCTTTCCAAATCAACATTTACTCTTTTCGTCTGTCTTCTAGAAATCCCACACTTCTCTACAGTTCCAACCAAAGAGCTTTTCACTGCTTGCAAACCTAATGACTATAAGTTTCTCAACAACCAAAACATCAACATACCTTTACTTTACTTTCATTTATAATTTATAGCTTCCTAGTGACCTTTTGTTTCTTAACATACATACCTGAAAAATTGATACCCATGACTGGTTTGATAATCTGTGAGATACTATCGACTCATTTGAAATAAAGGTTGGAAATTCACGTGTAAATTGCATAATCAGTTCACTTGAAGAACTTTCTTCTTTTTGAAGATATATGGATTGTAGTAGAGCCCCAACTTTTCCTATTCACATAAAAATTTAACAGAGTATATTATTTACAGCGATAAAAAATCAAGAGCACAGTCTTGCTTTGATACGTGGTAATATAAAAGGAAGAAAATGAGAAGATGGATATGGCAGAACCTCATTTCAGCAAAGGAAGTAGCTTACATATGTTGTTTTCAGCAATGTCAAACCCTCAAAAAGAGAAGCGACACACAAAATGTTTTTTTTTGTCGAAATAACTTATATTGAATTGACCTAGCTAAACAATATAAAGAGAAAATAGAACGGGTAGTCATATATAACGGATATATTGGCATGTATTTCATAATTTGTATTAATTAAATCAATCGAAAAGCTCTACTACCATCCATGAAATCATTTAAATAAATTATCCATCTCTTTAAACCTTGAGAGAGAACTACATGGCATACCGAAACATGTACATATAATATTAGAACTCTAAAAATGAAAGGAAATCTTATAAATTTCACAAATATTAGCATGTAGTTCATATTTTATATTATATTGAATCGACCAAAAAGCTTTACCACCCTACATAAAGATTCAGGATATAAAAAGTTAAATAATTTAGGTATGTTATTGAATATTATATTGAATCATTAACATACTATTCAGTCAAACTTATTGAATAAAAATAAAAAACAATAAGATGTAACTCACCTTGACATTATATCGAGCACCTGGTAAACCAGAATTGGCATCGGGTTTTAGCAGTCCTCAATCTTTGTGTAGTGATGATGTATACAGGCATAGATGAGACCCAAATAAGTTCATAGGATGTGGTGGTAGTTGGAGCGAACAGGAATGGAAGTCACCAGAAGACTTTGCACTTCATCATATCTCACGACATGTACATCACAAAAACGAAAAAAATTTAAGCCTAACAACGAAAAACAGGAATGCGAGAGTTGAAGAAAAGGCGTAGAGCCCTAATAGAATACAGAAAATGATGGAAGCAAAGATGATGTAAAATCAAGAATTAGTTCATCATGTGAAGTTTTTTAGGAGTGGAAGCAAGAAGGGGGGGACGAAATTCCAAAAATCGCAAAAGGACTGATAATTTACAAATAAGAGTAAGAAGAGTTATACCTGTATATCGAATCAAATATGAAAGTATTGGACAGGACACTGTACACCGGAGGAGGGGTTCGATGGAGAAAAAGGTATTGGACAGGACACCGTAGATTGTAGAAAAGAAGAAGCCGATGAGAGATAAATGAAGCAGATTTTGGCTTAGCTTTTGCCGGATAAAAGTTTTTTTTTTAAAAGAACTTTTTGTAAAAAAGTTTTTTAAAATATGTTTGGATTAGCTTTTTTGATGGGAAAAAGTCAAAAAATAAAGTATTTGGTTTAACTTTTACATGTAAAATGACTAAAAATGACATAGTTTAACTTTTAGATGGGGTTATAAATGTAATTTAATGTTTTAGCTGGTGAAAAGTCAGGAAAAGTCACGATTCCATGACTTTTCAAAAAGCTTGAATTTACTCTATAGCAAAAATTGATTAAAAAGTCATTTTCATTTTACCCAAACATCTTTTTGGATTTTTTCTAAAGGATAAAATAAAAAGTCAGTTTAAAAGCCAATACAAACACTCTCTCAGGGAAAAGCGGTGGGAAATAACCTGATGAACAGTACCCATGGTAAGGTACTATTCATAACGACGTTGAGATTTAATTAGTATATATTAAATGTTAATACAAAGAATTGGAATTAAACCTTACCTCGATCTTCTATTTCCTAAACACTCCATTGCACAATTTGTAGAACCCATCAAAATCATACCCTGTGTTTAAGAATTAGGGATCCGTTTAAGTTTTAAAAATCTTACATCATCACCATCACCACTGATTGATTGTCACTACACATGAAGGCTATCAATTTATTTCTTCTTTGGAGGAGGATAACCTTTTGATTTTGAGGAAGTGATGGACATGGTGCCCCATGGATAGAATATAAGATTAACCCTGGTAATAAATTGAAAATTTATAAAATGAAAAATATAGAAACAAATCAAAATAAAATCGAAAAAATAAAATCGGACAATTAACCGGCAACAATAATCATCGTGGGTAAAGTTTAGGGCTAAATCATTTCCATTAATAGTTGCAATCGTTATTGGTCGAAGAGGTGAAATTGTAATCATGTAAAACCTATGATTTCTCTTTATCAACCGAAGAAATCTTGATAAATAATAGTTATTAAAGACGGAATCGAAGGTTTCCATTTGATAAGAGATTTGAGAATTTTAAATTTTGAATTAATATCTACTTTCCAAAATGTAGGCGAGTCATTTTAGGGAATAAACTTTCATATTGCTGTATGACTTTAAACAAAAAGATGTGCATTTTTTGTATTTCAGTTTGTGTGAAAAGCGATTGAGAAATTACCATGTAGGACATAAGGGATCTTTTTATTAGATAACTAGTTTATAACCCGTGGGAATCACGATTATAAAATTAATCAAACTTTTAAAGTAAAAACTCAAAATTATTAATAAATTATTTTAAACAAATTATTAATTTAAGAGATATTTTTATTAGTTATGTGAAATTATAATCATTGATTCAAATAAATATATAAAATTAATTTTTAATATATATTAGATATTTTTTATTTGTGAATTAATGAAAACAATAATTTAAGTTTTAAAATTTAAAATAGAATCACATTAATGAGGAGGTCTAATAAATTTAAAATGGAAAACTAATAAATTGACAAGTGGCAACACATTAATTAAAATGTCTAATATGATAACACATGGCAAAAGATCTACTCTTCTATTAGTATAGGGAAAAGATTATTGCTTCTTTCCAAGTTAGTTCTCCTCCATTAACTTGATTTATTGGATTTCATAGTATCTTATTTTTCTAAATTATCTTGTAGGTCTATGTTACCCATATTTAGTAGAGTTTTTAATGGTATTGTGGGTCTATTTATTTCTCTTGGTTTGTACGTTTTTATTGTTAAGAATCTACACAAAAAACTTAGAAAAATAAAAGATACTATGAAATCCAATAAAATGTGCCTAATTATACCCTAAATAGTGAGTATATATATATATATATATATATATATATATATATATATATATATATATATATATATATATATATATATATATATATATATATATATATAGATAGAGTTAGGTTCATTTGAGACCACCTATATTATGTGAGACCGTGAGACGTATTTTTTTTTTATTTTTTTTAGTTAATTCAAGTTCCGAAAATAATATTTAAAAAAAAGAATTTTTGGATTTTTTCCATTTATTTTGCATTTTAAAATTATTTTTTAGAATATGTACAGTGTAATATTCTATTAGAATATTTCATGTATTTTTAAAAAAAATGGAATTTATTTTTATTTATTTATTTTATTCTAGTTAATTCAAGTTCCGAAAATAATATTTAAAAAAACAATTTTTAGATTTTTCCGTTTATTCTGCATTTTAAAATTATTTTTTAGAATATGTCAATGTAATATTTTATTAGAATATTTCACGTATTTTTCAAAAAAAAATGGAATTTATTTTTATTTTTTTTAGTTAACTCAAGTTCCGAAAATAATATTTAAAAAAATAATTTTTAGATTTTTTCATTTATTCTGCATTTTAAAATTATTTTTTAGAATATGTCAGTGTAATATTCTATTAGAATATTTCACGTATTTTTCAAAAAAAAAAACGGATTTTTTTTATTTTTTTAGTTAATTCAAGTTCCAAAAATAATATTTAAAAAAAGAATTTTTGGATTTTTCCATTTATTTTGCATTTTAAAATTATTTTTAGATTTGGTATCACGGTCTCACAAAATTAGAATGGTCTCAAATGAACCTGAACATATATATATATATATATATATATATATATATATATATATATATATATATATATAGGGTTAGGTTGTTTTGTTTTTGTTAAGTATTGTGTGCCTATGTAAATGATTCTAAGCCAATCATTTGTGGTAATTTAAGAAAGTGATTTTCTTTTTAAATTAAATAGAAAAAATCAAATAAATGGGCTTTAATCAATTGACCGGTAAATCAAGGGTAGAATGGTTTATTGCCCCGTCATTTAATTAGGAAACGGTGGATAACTATGGAAGTGATCAACCGATAATCCCAAATATCTCGCATACTCACAAAATCAAGAACCCAAATCCTTAGGAGGTTGAAAAACATTTTGATTTATTGTAATCAGTCTTCAAAATCGGAAGATCCTTTGAAGGTTTTTCTTATAAATATCGACATTTAACCCTAGAAGACGGAATCGACATTTGGGGGCTTATAAGAGTACACGATCCAGTTCATTCAAGTCAAGGTTCAAGAACACAGTAGAAACGGCGTTGAATCTTGAAGATGACAATGATGATTTCGTTGCTGAACCTGAAGGTAACAATTTTTTTTTGTGGTATTTAATGTTTATTTAGTTCGAAAAATGTAGTAGAGTTTAGGAAGTGTATTTGGAATCATTTATGCATGTATGATTTGTGGTCTGGAAGAAAAATGTGTCATTTTTTGGTATTTTCTTAAGAATCATTACTGTTAAGCAAAGTATGCATTGAATTTTAAATATTATTGTACAATGAAATTATTGTGTATGTTATTCTTCCAAAATGTTCTGTTTATATGAACCTGACCATGGTTGTTATTCTGCTAGAATAAGTCTACTTGTTTTACTGGTTAAAATTGTAAACTAATTTGTTTTATTTAAGTAGTTAATTGGCATTTTATACAGATTTTAAATTCTAATGGAATCACAGTTTGTAGATGATTAATGACTTAAACTGAAAAAATCATAGTTCTTGTATGTGGAATAAGTTTACATGTTTCATATTCTAATAGAATGTTCTGTGTATGTTTGATGTATTTGTTATTCTGCTAGAATAAGTCTACTTGTTTTACTAGTTAAAATTGTAAACTAAATTTCTATATTTAAGTAGTTAATTAGCATTTTATACAGATTTTAAATTCTAATGGAATCATAGTTTGTAGATGATTAATGACTTAAACTTAAAAAATCATAGTTCTTGTATGTGGAATAAGTTTACATGTTTCATATTCTAATAGAATGTTCTGTGTGTATATGAACCTGAACATGGTTAATATTCTTATAGAATAAGTCTACTTGTTTTACTAGTTAAAATTGTAAGCTAAATTTCTATATTTAAGTAGTTAATTAGCATTTTATACAGATTTTTAATTCTAATGGAATCACAGTTTGTAGATGAGTAATGACTTAAACTGAAAAAATCATAGTTCTTGTATGTGGAATAAGTTTACATGTTTCATATTCTAATAGAATGTAATATTATATATGAGTGTGAATTTCGATTATATGAATCTGATAGAATTCTAAATTAAATGTATTTGATTCTTGTAGAATTAGCCTACATGTTTTATTAGTTAAATCTGTAATGAAAATTTCTCCGTGTAAGTAGTTAATTAGCATAGCATAAAAATGTTAAATTGTAATTGAATTAAAGTTTGTAGATGATTAATGAATTAAACTGAAACAATCAAAATCTTATATATTGAAAAACCTTACATGTGTAATATTCTAAAAGAATGTAATGTTGCATATGAGTGTGAATATCGATTATATGATTCTGATAGAATTCTAAATTAAAAGTATTTGATTCTTGTAGAATAATTTAGTTGAATACTGTAATATGTATGAAAATAAGTATTTCAATATGGAGTGGGTTATGTTTCAAAATAAAATTTATGATGTTTTTTGTAGTGTATTTTTATACTCTGTTAGAATTTATTATATTATAATATATTTGTGTGATGTTTATTTTTTATTCAGTTTGAATTGGAATTTTGCGTGTATGATGGTTTTGTTATAGAAATAAATTTTTAATCTGTTATAATATAAGGAATATCTTATATTATAAAACATTAATATCAAATATCTAATACTAATCATTATACTATTTATTGTGTATTATATCAGAACAATTTCAGGAAGAAGAACATGTGAAACGAGAAAGAAGGTCAAAGAAAAAACTTGATAAATCAGTTGAACGAAAGATAAGTCCTAAACCTTTAAATGCACTACTTTTGGAAAGAGAGATAAGGACAAAGAGGAAAAATGATAGAGTTCAAATTGTAAAAAATTTAAAGAATAAGGGAATTGCTGAATCTGTCAAAGAGGAACAAGAAGATAATGTTAGAAAAACAAATAAGGAATACCCACCTAGTTTAAGATACCTTCCAACCAGAATGAAATGTGATAACATCACTGCAGCTGTTATGGGAATGTCGCCGGAACAGAAACAAGCAATCTTGAGAATGGGTTTTGGATCAATTCTGCAAGTGAATATTACAAGTTATCCGGGACAACTAAGCTACTATCCTTTAGATGTGTATGATGCCAATAGTAAATGACTTGTCCTACAAAACTCTGTTATTGAGATAACAGAACAAACAGTGCATGATATGATGGGGTTGCCATTTGGTGGAGAAGACATCAATGAATTACCATTGTGTGATAAGGGAAATCAAATTCTAGAAGAATGGAGGGGATAATATAGTTGTGATAAGTTCAATGGTGAGGAGTATTTAAGAAGGATTCAGGCTACAACAAAGGATAATTTGATGTTTAGGCTGAATTTTTTGACTCTTTTTTGTTAACAACTTCATAGAGTCAATGTTGATGGGAACAAATCAAATAAAAGTGGTAAGGAAGTTGGTGTTGGTAGAAGAATTTTCAAAGTTAAATTGGTGTAAATATATGCTTGATTGTTTGGGATCTAGAAAAAAACTATGGAAAAGGGATGACAAATCAAGCTACTATAGTGGTCCTATTACACTTCTGATTGTAAGTATGAAATAGTTTTATATGAAAATATATATTTGGTATTGATTTATTATTGATGTATTGATTAAGTTAATGTTTTTTTTTTTTTCAGTTGGTGGCATATAAATGGTGCTAAATTATTAGAGATTCAACGATTGGAAATCAGTTTGGGAGGGTTCGGGAGGCAGTTTCAGGATGAGCATGATGATGTCGATATGGGCGATGAAACAGGAGGTGAAGAACAACAAATGCTAAGCTTTAAGAGGGATTTTGGAGATGAGGAGGTAATATTATGGTAGAATATAAATTACATATTCTGAAACTAATATTTAATTATATATTCTTATAGAATATATAGTACATATTCTTATAATGTTATTATTAATTAATTATATGTATTGCAGGCATACGCTGCTGTTATAGAGCATAGTTATGGGGTAACTCTTACAGAGAAAAATACTATGGAGGTTGCGTTGAAGGATGGTTTGGAAAAATTCCCTCATAGTGTGGTGTTGAATGAGTGGATGGAGAAAATGAATGAACTTTTCAAGGAAGTGTTTGAAGGGGCAGGTAACAAAATAGTGCATGATCCTGACTGCTTTAACGAGATAAATATGAATGATATAGGTGATGGCGGTGAAGGAAATAGTTCACCCATTGGAGGATTGATACTTACTAAAGTTAATACAGAAAAAGAAGTCAATTATACTACACCTGTTGATACGACTTCTTTAACAATGACTCAGTTTCATCGACTTCCAGGGGTGAATGAGGAAATGATTAAGTTGTTGGATGAAACTGAGTTACAGGTGTATAGAAGGAAAAAGCGAATGTCAGTAATCAGTGGGGATAATCTGGTAGGAAGAAATATAGGAGAAGCTGTTGATAATGCTGTAGGATATGATGATAATGACAAAAGGGAAAAACGTATTCCTAAAAAGGCTAATATATTTCATTCTCCCGATATTGAAAGAATTGTTAAGGTTGGGGAAAAACTGACTAAGGATGAAACAGGGATATGCAATTCAGTTTTTGGATCTAAAAGAGATGATGGGTTCATATTTATATATATGTTTATATATGTGTCACCTATTATATTTCTATAATTTTAAAATGAATGTATTTAGATTGATTTTATACATAATTTTTGTCACAGGGATGAGATTTGGGACATTGGAACAGGTCATTTGCTGCACCAGGGTTTTGCATATCAATTCAATCATGGAATGGTTTTGCATTCTAAAATAATTGATTGTTGGGCTGCGTTTTTAAATAAAATGGAGAACTACAAGGATGAATCATCGCTTTCGAGATTTTTCTTCGATACAACTATTGTGGTATGAATTTATTTTGTAAATTAATTTTTAATTCAAATTTATTTTTGTAGAATTATTATTGATGTTGATGTGGGTTTTTTCAGACAGAAGATATATTGAATGAGCTAAAGTCGGAAGATATAAAATGTAGGCTTTTTGCTACTTTATTGCGAATCTACACTAAGAAATTTGATGTGAAGCCAAGTTTTAGAGATGTTTCACTTGTAAGTTTATTTAATAAATGTAATATTTGTGGCATCAATCAATATTAACTTAACTTCTTCTTTTAATGTGTACAAGGTTTTCTTCCCAATAGTTGATAATGGAAAATATTACTTACTCATCTTTGATCTGAGATCAAGTTTGTACTACATAGTAGATCATGTGAAGAGAACAGGAACTTTGGAAAGAAAGTATGGCATGATACCAAACCTGGTGGTAAGATAATCCATAAATTTCTGATCAATATTTTTCCGTTCTAAGGAATATTATAAGAGTATGTTTGATGTATTTGTTGTATTTAATGACAGAAAAAACTGTTTTGCAACTACTTGACATCACAACATCATCCAATGGCAAAAGCTTTAACTTTTAAAGCGGGACGGGTGATGAACATATCTTGGCTAGTCGAAAAAGCTGGAACAGAATGTGGAATATACCTCATGAGGCATATGGAAAGTTACATGGGGGGAAAATGAAGGGCATTGGGAGTGTGGTCTTACAGGTAAAATGCCTGCTGATGTGAGTGCTACAATTAAGTTAAGGACGAAATACATGACAAGATTGTTGACAGCTGAGTTCAATAAGTTCAAGACTATGATAGTTAAAGATTTTGAAGCGTTTTGTAAGCTTGATATTTTGGAACAAGATATGCTTCTAAGAGAGTCAGCTGAAAACAGGAAGAAAAAAAGAAAAACAAATGGTCGTAGGTAAGAATTTGGAGTGGTATTTAATAAGTTGTAAGATAAACTTTGATATGTCATGAGCTGAACTTTTTTTTTTGGGTGTTCAAACATGACTCTGCATTATGTTAGATGTTTGAAAAAGTAGTTTGTCTATCAGAAGTTATGAAGTAATGTTATCAGTATTTAAGCTTATATCTTATAATGGAATATTAATTTTCATATAAAGGGTGTATTGATGCCTTATTTAAATTCTGGGATGATGATGTTGTGCATTGTGAAAATCAAAGGTTGTTATTAGTAATGTAATTTTCATATAATGGAATATTAATTTTCATATAAAGGTTGTGTTTGTCTATCAGAGGTTATGAAGTTTTTTAAAATATACTTCAAGGTTGTTGTTAATACATGTGTTGATGTATTTTTTTGTAATAATGTTGTTAATATAATTCAAGGTTGTGGTTAATAATGTTTTGTGACTAGACTGTTTTTTATAGTTTATATGATGATGATGCAATGTAGTATTTGTTATGATTCTGGTAGAATACGTTATAGTTATTTAATTTTATATTAATTGGATGTAGATGACGATTGGATTTTTTTTCAGTATATTGTACCCTTTTTAAAAGTAAGTATGTGTGTGTACATGTATAACACATAAAAATCCAAAACCTAAAATTCTTTTGGAATGGTTACCTTTAGAAAATATAAAATCAATTTCATCGACTTCATATATTTTGTGGTTGGGCTGTTTTTATAGCTTTTTGATGCATATATAGTAGTTTTATATTGTTATTATTCTATAAGAATATGTTATAATTTTTTATTATCTATTAATTGGATGTAGATGAGAAACGTATATTTTTGGTATGATGTACCCTTTTGGAAATGAAATATGTGTGTGTAAATTTATAATTCGTAAAAGACAAAAAAAATGTTATAAAGAATACTAGTATGTAAATTGGATGTATATGAGGAGTGTATGTTTATATATAAAATTCTATTTGAATGAATATGTTTACGTAATATATAGTCATTTTGAAATAAAATATAATATAATGAATTCTTGTATATAAATTGCAGATATCGTTTGTAAACTACACTAAACAATAAAACATTTTTGTTAAGATTAAAATCAATCTTAAAATGATTGAAAGAAGTTGTATATATTGCTGTAATTTATACAATCAATGGAATTTTTGTATTAACATTTTTGAAAATAATGAATTTATACAATCGATGGAATGAATTTTTGTATTATGTTTTATGATTATTTTTAAGTAATAAGAAAAGATAAATATTGTTATGTTGATTGACAATGTCATCGTCACTAGCAATCAAAGTGAATACTTTATTGAACGACATAAAAGATAACAATGAATGTGAATCGAAAAAATTAAATGAAATGTCATTCTAATAAAACCAATATAAAAAACAAGGAACTTATTTCTGGGCGTTCTTTAGAGGATAATTTCTTTTGTCATGATGAACCATCTGTTCACATGTAGCACATTTTTTCTTAGGTTTCGACCTTTCCTTCTCAATCATCTCTTTGGTAGATTTTAATCTTTTCCCACGACTACCGCAACCTTTGTTACGAATATCTATAGGATTCTGAATGTCATTAACATCAGATTCTACATCAGGACCAACCACGCCTAAAAGCTTCTTGAAAGGATCTGCTCTGGTCAGCAGATCATGATTTGCACAGTCGTGTACGAATTTTTTTTCAACTTATTCTGCTCGTCGAGGTATAACTTTAACTTAGCTGCATCATGGCTCAAAAAATACACACAACGGTCAACAGTTAAAAAAATATCAATAGCAGTCATGTCGGAATTAGAATCGTCAAAAGAATTATTGAAGCGTCTTTTCAGTAATTCTGTTGGAATAACATCCCTATGCCAACGTTTCAAAATGTACTTTTCGGGAATTTGTTCGATGCCATAAAACTTAAACACACAGAATATGTGTCTGCATAAGATACCTACATGTTCAAAATGCATACAAGTACATTTGAACGAACCATCTTTGGTTGAGTGTGTGACCTGGAAAATATAAGATGATTAGTGAGAATGTTTAAGTTGTAAATATTTAGTGTATAAATGCAAATGATAAAATGACAATTAATGTGAAAAAAAATATACCGTGTATTCAGTATCCCTTATAAGACAATCGTAATTGTATTCCTCATCTTTGTCATCAACATCGACATCATTTGTTTGCCTAATAGTTATGTTCTTCGTTTTCTCCAGAACAATAATTGTGTCAACACCGTTGGAAGATATCACATTCTTTTGGAAACAATTATCTTCAGCTCTTGATATCTCTTTCTGAACCTGATAAAAAATCTTTCGTGTATATACATTTGAAGCATGAGGTTCATACGGAGTACGGGTAATGAATTTAGGAAAAGTGGTGGTAATATTAAAATCATTGAGAATTTGGTTATGTCGTTGTCGTTCCATAACTGATTCAAATGTCATCATAAACATGACAAGATAAGAACCGGTTAATGTGGTGGTTTGAAATGACCAATTCTGACTTTCAGACAGTGATGTAGTTCGCATAAGACCAGACATTGGAATGTGCTTGAAAAATGCGGGGATCCAAGATTTTCGCAAAGCATACATTGTATTCATCCAAGTGTTACCAGTAATTTTAAACTCCTCCAACATCTGACGCCACACATTCTCGAATTCATGTGGTTCCAGCTTAGAATTCCAAATTATAGAGTGAAAACGCTTTCGAAATTTTTGATTGGTGGTTGCATCTTCGATTGATAAAATTTGTATAAGTTGATTCTATTAGAATATGATAACATGAAGGTAGAATATGAAAAAATAATTGTAGAACAATAACAAAAAGTAAGAGTTAAACTAATTGATTCTGTTAAAATCAATTGATTCTGTCGGAATATGAGATAATGAAGGTAGAATTTTAAAATCAAAAAGTAAGAGTTAAAGTAATTGATTCTGTTAAAATCAATTGATTCTGTCAGAATATGAGATAAGTGTAGAATCATAACAAAAAGTAATAGTTAAAGTTATTGATTTTGTTTAAATAAATTGATTCTGGTAGAATATGAGATAATGAAGGTAGAATTTTAAAAAATCATTGAAGAATGATAACAAAAATTAAGAGTTAATGCAATTGATTCTGTTAAAGCAAAACATTCTGGTAGAATATGAGAAAATAATTGTAGAATCATAACAAAAATATAAGAATAATATTCGTTTTATGCATACCTTATTTGGCAACTTCTTCGTTATATACCACATACATAACCTATGATGTGCCAATGAGAAAACCTTATCTATAGCTTTTTTCAAAGCTGGATCTTGATCAGATAAAACCAATTGAGGTTGTTTTCTAAAAGCTTTCAAAAAAGCTCTAAGCAACCATTCATAAGAAACTCCATCTTCTTTACTTAAAAGACCAGCACCAAATGTTACACATTTTTTTGTGATTATCGATGCCAGTAAACGGAACAAAAACCATATCATACCTATTTAAAAAATAAAATATTAGTTTACATAACTGAAAATAATGAAATTATTATCGAAAAGTATTAAAGGTTAGAAATACTTATTCATGCTGAATGTGGGATCGAGTGATGCAACGTCTCCGAATGAATTGTAACTATACTTTCCTGTTTCGTCAGCCCAGAATAGAAAATTCAATCTCTTGTTCAACACTTTATACTCAAAAGTAAATGATGGGAAATTTTTCTTCCTATCATTCATCTTGTCAACAAGGAATTTCGCGTCCCTCCCACCTATGTAATAATTAAGATTCCTCCTAGCATTCTTGAAATTAGTAACCAATCCACCTCGAACCGAAGGACTAACCTGAAGAGCACTATACAGTCTATGTACTTTTACAGGACCAATTTTTTGTTTTGACAAATTATGAATGAATTTTTTTTGGGAATAATCAAGTTTTCTTTTTGAACGAGATAAGTGCATATTGCCCTTGCTAAACAAATCATGATTATGTTGCTCTACAAAATCACTCACGACATATCTAAGAGTACCGGGAATTATTTCTAAAACAACTTTCGCTTTACAATTCCTCCTAAATAAATCTTTCATTCTTTGAGTCTTTTTATGCTGAATATCTAGAGTATCTACTTTACTAGTATTCGGATTACCTTCCCGATTGCACACAAGATGTCTATTTGTAATAATCCCATTTTTCGTTTTTTGGACTCTTCCAAGCCTGACATCAAAACCAGATTTTAATGCATATTTTCTATACATTTTTTTCTGCTTCACCATATGAATTAAATTTTGATGAAACTTTTGGTTTGATGTCGTCTAAAACAATCGGAGTCCAATACAAGGTGCCACCAGGAGAAACATAATCATGAGTAACATGTGGTTGTCCTGCTTAAACATAGCAAATACAAAATTATTCTGAAAGAATTATATAAATATTATTCTGACACTATTTTATTTTTTCTGTAAAAATTAAAATATACCGAATTGAATTTAGTACCTTCACTGAAATCAATATTAAACTCCGTATCTTCATGAGTAACATGTGGTTGTCCTGTTTAAAATAGCAAATACATAATCATTCTGAAAGAATTATATAAATACTATTCTCAAAGAATTATATTTTTTCTGTAAAAACTTCAGTATCCTGAATTGAATTTAGTACCTTCACTGTAATCAATATTAACCTCTATATCTTCATCAACGAAGTGATTTTCGTCTTCATCATTATTTGCGTCCTCTGTATGTTCGTCAATGAAAATATTAACATTTAACATTAAACATGCTTGTTACAATATAGAATCTGAAATAGAATGAAAAATTAAACAAAATATTAAAAAAAACTCACCTAAATTAGGATTACCGCTTTCTCCTGTTTGAAATCTGTCATTATATAGTGTATCATTATCAGGAAAATCGAAATCTTCAATTCCATTGTCATCATCACTAGCCAAATAATGTTCCTCATAAATATGATTATTGACATCTGGTTCTTGATCGCCCATTGCTAAAAAATTCCGAGAGTGTTTGTATATGCTTTGTAAGTTGAAAAATTAAAATATTTAAAAATGTCATACAAACTAGATAGGGATGAAAACGGATTCTATGCAAATTAATAGCCTTGATATTAGGGATCATTGATAAAAATAAATGATTCCGATTTGATTTTTTTAAGAACATGATAAAGGAAAAAATATTCATACGGTACTATATTCACATTCCAAATATAAAAAATTCCAACAGTACATTATATTAACTACTTAACAATATTATTATGTATTTTTTTTAAAAAAGTTGCAGAATATTTTATTGACGACATAATTCTATTAGAATGTTATATCAATATGGATTCCAAAACTCTGCATGTTATCGGAATGAAATAATTCTGTCAGAATACTCTAGCAAATATGACTTATAAAACGTATCAAATTTTTGTTAACTCGGATCAATGCACGCATTGAAAATCATTCTGTAAGAATAATAAATATATATAAGTAACATAAATGTTTACAATTCAAAGTTTTGAAAATTATGTGTGTTGATTTTATGAAACATCAAACAAATTAAATGAAGTATAATGAACATTGTTTTTTGACATAATGTTTGAATGAGAACTGTAATGTTCTGCTCTGGTATTTTGTTGTAATGATAAACTGTATGATCATATGAAACATAAATATAGCAGAAAACACGAACATCTTATTAGTTTTAACCATAATAATTAAAGAAAGACACATAGAATTCATCAAACGACAACTTTATTACACTGAACTGAAACTTGATAATACCATATAATTCATCAAAAACATACTTTTATTTTACTGAAATCAAACTAAATAATATCTAAAAACGACCAATTTGATGAAGTTCTTGTAGTTCTATGATTTCTTCAATCCAAAAGGACAATTCCTGCTATCATGACCAGCTCCAAAGCATGTTTTACATCTTCTTATTTCCTTCACAACTTCATTCACCGGATTCTTGGGATCATTGACATTACCTAAATCCTTCCCGGGATTTTAATCATCGTTTTTCTGGAAGATTATCAGATTTAATACATATGTATATGTAAAAATAGTAAAAAGGTGTGTGGGGGACGTTTGAAACAATATCAGGATTATCGTAGACAGATGTTGGTAAATATGTAGCAATATCTGGTTCCGATTTCCAGTATAAACATCCATCGAATGTGTAAAACAAATTGATCAGCAGGTTATGGAATCGACAATTGTGATATGTGTTTGTGGATGGGATGTTAGAATCGATTATATAGAGAAAATTAAATTAAAGATAACTAAATCAATCATAAATCATTGCCTAATATAAAGGGATAAGAATTAGAATAAATAAGGAATTAAAATGAAAGATTACATAATTACCCTCATGGATTAAATAAATTAATTAATAATTTGCTAAATTGTAATTGGTGCATCCATGCACACAATACTTGTTGAAAACATTTGAACCTAACTCTCTCTCTCTCTCTCTCTCTATATATATATATATATATATATATATATAGAGAGAGAGAGAGAGAGAGAGAGAGAAAAAGAGAGAGAGGAGGGTTCAATTGAGAAAAAAAGGTTGAGAATGGGGGAATCATTCTCAGCCAATCATTTAATGAGCTTAAAAAATGCACGGTGACAAACTTGTAAATAATCCAAATACATTAATGAGCGGTGGAAAATTTGTAAATAATCAAAAAACATTAAACCGTCAGGGCACTTGAGTAATTTGATATCACGTCAAATCTCGACAGAAAAGCACCATTTACCTCTATGATACACCATAACTCGAAAACCATTTGAAGAAGAATCGACAAGAAGAAACACATTTGCAGAAGCATCAAATAACATAAACGAAGAAAAAGGTCTTCCGATGAAAACATGAACGAGACCATTTCCTCACTCTTGACAATGAAAGGTAACCATCGGCATTTTTTCTCGAGTTTTTAACGATTTCGAATCATTTCTAAAATTATCACTTGATTACTTGAAATTTCTCGTAATGTTCGAAAATTATTAGTTGACTTAGAACTAAAAACATTGTTTTCACACTGTTCATTCTTCAAAAAAGGTTGTTTACTTCAATTTTACTTGAAATTTATGATACTCGTTCATTCTCGTAACCCTCATTCGTTATTACTTTATTTACTTGAAATTTTTGTAAGAATCATCCATTATTATTTGATATATAAATGATTTTACATCATCTCTTCATTTTTCATCTTTATTCAAAACTATTCTGTCAAAATACAAACGTTACTTAACATTTTGCTTATGTTTTCATAATATTAACTACTTACCCTTACAGAAACGACACCAACAGTGAAGAATACATATAAACGAAAACCAAGAACAAATCAAAAAGGTAAATAAAATATGTTTTGTTCAATTTTGAACACAAGCAAAACTAATATTCATTCGTGAATATGTATAGCTTGCTGCCATACATACATTATTCATATGTGAATACAACAAGAATTACTTACATATGTTCTATTCACATATGAATATAACAAAACATATTCATATGTGAATAAAGAAAATATGCATACATATGTTTTATTCAAATATTCATTCATGAATATGTATGTTATATTCACATAGAACATAACTTGCTGCCATACATACATTATTCATATGTGAATACAACAGGAATGACTTATATATGTTCTATTCACATATGAATATAACAAAACATATTCATATGAGAATAAAAAAATATGAATACATATGTTTTATTCGAATATTCAGTCGTAAATATGTATGTTATATTCACATATGAATAAAACATAACTTGCCGCCATACATACATTATTCAAATGTGAATACAACAAGAATGAATTATATATGTTCTATTCACATATGAATATATCAAAACATATTCATATGTGAATAAAACAATATGAATACATATGTTTTATTCAAATATTCAGTCGTGAATATGTATGTTATATTCACATATGAATAGAACATAGCTTGCTGCCATACATACATTATTCAAATGTGAATACAACAAGAATCACTTACATATGTTCTATTCACATATGAATATAACAAAACATATTCATAGGTGAATAAAACCTTTCAAGTCGGCTGAAAAAGAAAGAAAAAAGGCCCCAACCGGAGGGCGGAAGATCACGAAAGGGAGACATAGTCCTAACTAAATCATAAAACAAGCTACCATTCCATCTATCATATCAGTCGAGTCGATATGAATACATATGTTTTATTCAAATATTCAGTCGTGAATATGTATGTTATATTCACATACGAATAGAACATAGCTTGCTGCCATACATACATTATTCAAATATGAATACAACAAGAATCACTTACATATATTCTATTCACATATGAATATAACAAAACATATTCATATGTGAATAAAAAAATATGAATGCATATGTTTTATTCAAATATTCAGTCGTGAATATGTATGTTATATTCACATATGAATAGAACATAACTTGCTGCCATACATACATTATTCATATGTGAATATAACAAGAATGATTTATATATGTTCTATTCACATATGAATATAACAAAACATATTCATATGTGAATAAAAAAATATGAATACATATGTTTTATTCAAATATCCATTCGTGAATATCAAACTCATTTATCTTCTACTTACTATTGAATGAAGGTAAGAACACTAACATTTCCGGTAAAGATTCACCAACAATGAGAGAAACAAGATCAATGCAGAAGAGGAAAAATGCGAAAGGTACAAAATTCCTATCATATCTAATATATTCATATATAATAAAATTGTATATATTAGTTATATTTTTGAAATAAATAAATATTAATAAATCAACGAGCATATATCATATTCATATATCAATAACTTATTCAAATATTATATGTTTTCATTTCCCAGATAAAAAAGAAACAAAAGTACCAAAGAAAATGAAGCATCAAAGCTGGAAAAGTCCATCAAAAAGGAAAACTCCTGAAAAACAACAACTACAAGATTCCGACTCTGATTTTGAAAGTAGTCATCCATCGAAGAAGGCAAAAAAAAGGAGTCACCAATCAAAAAAGACAAAAAAAAAATCAATGGTAAAAGAATTTTACTCAATGAAAAACAGATGTTCACCAAAGGCATTACTATCTATAATCCTTGGGATGAGTAAAGAACAAAAACAATCTGTAAGATCTATGGGTTTTGGAGCTTTGTTAAAAATGAAAATTACGGATATACCACTGAAGTTGGGATTTTATGTTCTTTCAAAATTTTATTCTGAGAGAATGGTGATAGATATTGAAGGAAAGGAATTGAAAGTAACAGCAGAGTCTGTTCATGACATGTTGGGCATACCAATTGGTGGAACCAAACTTACACAACTGGATCAATGGCCTAAGGATGATACAAGTTATGATGAATGGAAGCAACAATTTAAAAAAGATTCAATCATCCGACTGAGTGCGATCAAAAATGTTATTGTTTCTACCACACAAGCCGATTTCAATTTCAAATTGAACTTCTTAGTTCTTTTTGTCAACACTTTTTGCGAGTCAACATCAATGGGAAGATTCAACCTGTTTCCCTTGAGTTATATTTCAAGAAAAACAGATATCAGCAACATAGACTGGTGCAGCTATGTTTTGGACTGTCTTGTCAGAACAAAAAACTCATACATACCATACTCAGATAACAGCTTCTTTGTTGGACCTTCAACTTTCTTGCTGGTAAGTTATTATAATGTTTATACTCAATTTTTAATAATATTGATTATTCATAAACTAATAGCAAATACTCATATATGAATAAGAAAAATATATTTGTTCACACATAATGCTTTACATTACCTATTCATTTATGAATAAGTAAAAAATAATATTACATGTTCATATATGAATATCAATTAGTTATCATTTATGTGCAATTGTTCTATGCTGATAACATCAACTTAGAAGCTTTAACAGTAACACGTAAACGTCCAACAATTTGTTATTGGAGTTTAGAGAAGATTAGATATCGAGAGACATTTGAACAAGAAAAATGTAGATTTGGAGTTGGAGAATTAAACGAAGAATTTGTTAATGAACAAAATGAAGGAGATATAGATCTCAAAGACAGTGATTCTGATAAAGATGAAGATCATTCTGTTGAGGTAATTAGTTTTAACATGTTAATAATATATGATTACATTAAATTATTATATTAAATTCTAATCATATACTTCTTTTTGTTACATAGGCATATGAATCAAAAATATCAAAAATGCTTAATAGTTTTGAGAGGATGAAGGAAAAGCTGAATTCAAAGCTTAATGTGCGATGACAAAGTTCCCTGAAAAGGAAAGTTTTAGAATTTTCAAAGAATAGATGACAAATATGATTGTTGAAGAAAAAAACTGAAAGCACAACACTTTCTAATTTTCTAATTAATGAAATTGGAGTTGAAGGAATCAATTTGACACCAATAATGGGTCAAAAAATAAATGATCAAACAGAAAATGAAGATAAAGAGGGAAATGGTGAAGAAGACAGTGATAATGGTGCAAGTCAACCAGAAGTAGATTATTTGCTTGATTCAAATGAAGCAGATAAGAATAAAAAAGAAGGTGAAATTGGAGTAAAAGAGAAAGATGGAAAGAGGAATGAAAATCAGAATGATGAAGAAGAAAAAGATGATCATGCTGAGGAAACAAATAATCATGAAGAGACTATTCAACAAACTGAAAATGAAAATTTGTTGGATAAAGTTGTTGACAACATTGTAGACAATGTCCTTGGAATTGGAGTTTCAAGTTTAAATAGTCAAGAAGATGAAATATGGAATTACCCTGAAATGAAAACTATTTTCGATAATATTGATATAGGTAAATTTCGTCTTAATTTTATTTTAAAAAAATATATAAAAATATCAATACACAATAACAATTTTGTTTGTTAAATTTTGATCAGGGTCACCAAGGAGTACAGGTAAAACTAATACTCTTGCAGAAAAGGAAATATCAGAAGGTATACATGAACAAGGAACAAAAGTTGAAAAAACAAAGGGATATGATACAGGTAAATGAATGATTTAAAATATATTACAATATTTATATTGATTTTTTTAATAACATTGTTTATTCATAAATGAATAATAGACTATATAAATTAATAAAAAATAAAAAATATTCATATATGATGTATATGTTTCAGGCAAGGAAAACTCTGAAGATAGCAATGAAGGAGGAACAGAAGCTAAGAACACGAAAGATGGAGGTGAAGAAAAACAAACAGAAATTGAAAAAGGAAATGCAGAAGATAGAGGTAAACAGTTGATTCACTAATAAATGAATATAGTAAGTTTTATTATTAATAAATGAATAACACAATATATGAATAAATAAAAAATATAGTATTACTTATTCATAAATAATGATATGTATTACTTATTCATAAATGAATACATTACTTATTCACATCTGAATTACTTAATCACACATGAACTACTTAATCACAGTTCTTTATCTTTTAGGAAAGAAAAAGTCAGAAAATCAAAACAAGAAAGGAGAAAAAGCTGACAAGACAAAAGGAAATAAAGGAGGTAACAATTTGGATAAACATTTCAAAATATAAACTCAAATATTATAATTAACTTACAACTATTTACATGATAAATCTCCTGGCATGCAGATACTCATCCAAGCTTTAGTCTAGGTCTCAGTCAAGATTCAGATCAAACTTAAAGTAAAAAATCTAATGAATCTTCACCAAAAAAAGCACTTACAAAGAAACAAATCAAAGACGACCATCAGAAGGTTGTTATCAAATTAGCAAAGAAATTTTTTGTCACACCCCGAAAACCAAAGGCGGAAACATTTCCGGGGTTGACTCCACATTGAGTATCAAATCCAATACACATAGTAAAGCAGTAATCACAAAACATTACATTACATAATATTGTTTACATCTGTTTGAAAGTAAAGTTGTACAAGTGTTTTACATATGTAATATGAACAAAAGTAAAGACGAGTCTTCGGAACGCTCCGTCTTCTTCAAAAGGTTGCGATGTACCTGTCTAACGCTGACCTGAGAATACAAGCAGTTTGAAAATTAGCATAAAGCTGGTGAGTTCATAAGCGGTTTAGTTTTGAAAGAACGAGTTTCCTTTGCTTTCTGAAAAAGTTTTTGTTCAAGAAAATCTCATATTTTCTTATAAAAACAGTTTGGTTATCCTTTGTTACAATTTCGAAAACAGTTGGTTATGTCACTCCAGGAAAATCCCATATTTTCCTTATAGTTTAGTTATTCGTTTGTTACTTTATTCGTTTATGAGTTGATGTGCTACCCAGGAAAATCCCATATTTTCCTATGTGTTGAGTTTCCTATTTGTATCTAAGTTCGTTACTGGTTGTTATGTTATCCTAGGAAAATCCCATATTTTCCTATGTGTTGAGTTGCCTATTTGGTTCTTAGGTCTGATTTCGAAGTACTAGTAATTACCATGTGAGTAGTATTAGTTACGTGTTCTAAACTCTTAGTTATTCTACATTCGAATGTCTATCATCTACTAACTTAGTTGTATTTTCGAATATTTGGATTCACTAGAAACGTACATTACAGTATTTTCGATTATTCCGATGATTTCCAAAAGAGTACATTAGTTGTATTTTCGTAGCTCTGGCGACATTCTAAGGCGGATGTATTCGAAACTCAGTAGAGGTCCAGATGCGTACTTTCGTATTAGATTCGAAACTCTAGTGACATTCAAGGCGTACACTAACTGTATATTCGAAGTCTTGGTGTCATCTAAAGGCGTTATTTCGCATTCGTAGTCCTATTTCTATTCGTATTCGTATTCGTTCTATGCTATTAGTTATATTCGTATTCACATTCATATTCATACTATGCTATTGGTTAGATACGTATTCGTATTTGTTCTATCCTATTAGTTATATTCGTATTCGCATTCGTATTCGTACTAACCTAATAGTTATATTCGTATTCGTTCTATCCTATTAGTTATATTTGTATTCGCATTCGTTTAGTATTAATCTTAGTTATGATTAGTATGATTTCTTTTAGAAAAAGTAATATAGATCAAAACACTTTTTAAAGAAATCTGGCTTTAGTCTAACTGTTTAACCTGCAATTTGAACCATTAGTTATCACAGTTTTCATTATTAGAATCATACATGAAATAAAACATTTGAACTGAAAATATGTTTAAGTACAAGATTCCTTGTACTTTTTCTTGTATTCCCCCCTGAAAACGTTGAAAACCATTTGAAAAACACATGAAAAAGGGTAGGGGTATGAACTCACCGGTTGAGAAACGCGTAAGATTGGATCCTAAACGTCAGTTCTGGGTTCGCGAACACACAAGATTCCTATGGATTATGAAATGATACATATTTGTATTTAATTAGGACTTGATTAATTTATTTGCTAAGGACATACACTTCTAGTTGCGGAAACACCCCATTTTGAGTGTTTAGAAGGACCCGGGATGGCGTCTACGGATGTGAAATGGTACTAGGGACTTGGGATTTAAGTTTACTCCCCAAGGGTAAACATTTTAGGGAGTTTACAACCATAAAACACATACATACATGAGTTCACGGCCGTGAACTCATGTTGGTGTGATTTTGAGTGTCTAATGGCTTGATTGGACTTGGGAAATGTTGGAATGGGCTTCTAAAATGCCTTGGATTAATTTAAGGGGACTTATACCATGTTTAAGGGAGTTCACGGCTGTAAACTTGGAGTTTACGGCCGTAAACTCTCCCATGGTCTTGAATAATTGATTTAAGGCACTTAGGACAATCACATGTGATTCTAGTAATTTTTCCAAGCCTTGGGGTGATTTTAGGGCATCATTTAACGCATATTTGGGAGTTTACGGTCTAAGGGTATGAGCTATGGCCGTAAACTCTTATATGTTGCATTTTGATATGTTTAAGACCCCCAAACTATTTTTAGATGGTCCTAGGATTTACCACAAGGCTATTGGTTGAGTTTCAAGGCATTTGGACAAGTTAAAAGGAGTTTACTCTCTATTTTTGAGGGGTTTACGGCCCAAGCATGAGCCTTGGCCGTAAACTCCCTTTTACTCCTCAAAATTAATGTTCATGAGGTTCTAAGGCAAATACCATTATTCTAAAATTCATATCTAAGTCTTGTTTGAGTCTAGGAAGGGTTTAAGGGCTCAAAACCCTTTTAATTTAGTGTTTACGGCCTAGGCACCTTCCTGGGCCGTAAACTCACATATAAGGTCCCATTCCATGATTTAATCTCAAATTTGAATGCCAAATATGATATACAAAGAGTTAAGGAAGGTACCTTGAAGATTAGAAGCCTTAAACTTGTGATTTGGACCCTTAAACTTGGATTTAGGAGAGAGAGGTTAGAGAGAGAGTACAGAGAGGAAGCAAAAGCTTCAAATGGATGCTTAAATGTGTTTATATAGGTCAAAAACTTGGACACGGTGGAATTCTACCCGATACTGACACTAAACGGGGCTTTTGGTCGCACCCGATTAAGTTTCAGTAACTCGGCGGGGACGTTTCTAAAATTTTTGGAATAAGAATTTTGGGCTAATTTTGTGAGTTCCTAACAGATTTGGACACTCATTAGCATCAATTAAACATATAAGCTTAATTAATTTAACCCAAAAACGACATCGGAACGAATTAATATACGACGAGTTATACAGGTAGAATGGGTTTTCGGCGATGAACAACTTCGGGTTGTTGCATTATCCCCCCGTTAGAGGGAATTTCGTCCCGAAATTCAATGATTATGATACAAGACATGAATTTGAATGAGATACGAATGGATTTGCTGCTTCGAGTTTTCATGCTCCTACGTGACATCGGGTCTCCGCTTGACGTCTCAGCGAACCCTCATTATCGGGACGCGTCTTGATTTCGTTAAGTAGATACTTCTCAAAGACCGAGACGTGAAGTATCAAATGGGTGCTACTATGTTCCGAGGGCAATCGAAGTTTGAAGGTTACGAAATCGATTTCACAAGGGTCGCGAAGGGTCTAATGTACCATGAGGGAAGTATTTCGCTTTTCTAAAGCATTCCATGTTTTCCCTAGGATAAGGCTTCCAATAGAAAACAAACTCCAACAAGAAGGTACATCTTCATGTGGTAGAGTAACTAAGGGTTTGATGATCCTGAAAGAGAATTCTGGGACCTGTGGGTTTATAGGCCCACGGGTATGGCTGCTTTGTTTACTACAAGATCAAGGAAAATGATTTGACTGAAGGGTACCACTACGAACTCGTGGTGATCACATCAGGTCCTGGTCGTTGTATTGGATACATCATCTTCCGGAGGTTCGGCTACGAGGTAGCTCCAGGAACTAGATTAGTACGAGACTTGACTAAACATTCGGAAAAGAATTCTCGAGGATTCTTGGAAAGGCATCAGGGAAAAAGTTACAGACTTCCCGTTTTCCCGAATAACATACGGACGGGGAATGGATGGAAAAACTTTCTAAGCTTTGATGCACGAAGAATATGAGAGTTGGGTCAAAGGAAAGATACGAACAGACGACCCTTTCGAAGACAAGACTAACCGCATGAATGAGACTAAGTCATTCCATGCCGAGTTTGCATCAAAGTTTTCCATGGAAAGTTTATCATTAGATCGAATGGAAAGGAATAATTATCCGGATTGAGGATACGATCTATAGGTATGATGTTAACATTCTCTTTCTCACTGGTTGGTCATCTCGACGGTACACGTTTCAATTACTAACGAAGGATTTAGTTTAGAAAGATATTTGAATGAATGGTTAGCAAATTCTTACAGCATTAGAATCGAAAAGGGTTATGGGCACAAGATTTATCGAAAAGAAGTATACTTGTGGCAACGGTGGGATCGGCGGCTGTCCTTTCTTGCCCCATAGTTAGGACTCTCCCGGTGTTGCCAGACGTTACTGTCTTTGGACAGTTTCGCTTATAGTGCCCGACCTCTCCACAGCTGTAGCAGGTTTGACCGATACCAGCTCCGGAAGCTTGACTAGTTGATGGGGTTAGGGTTTTGCAGGTTCATGCGAGGTGACCTTCCTGGCCACAACTTCTACAAAACTTTGCACGACAAGGGCCAGGGATGTGATGGTGGTAATTACATCGGTCACACCACGGGAGGATACCGGCATATCCGGTAACAGGTACTTGAGATGTAGAATTGACAACAGAAACAGCAGCAGGAATAGTGGCAGCGTGGACTGCCACTATTTGCTGTTTCTTCGAGGGTTCTGGGGAAGACTGACTCTTCTTCTTCTTTTTCCAAAATTTTCTTTTCTCACCACTCTTTTCTGTTGGCTCGGGAGTGGTGTATGCTTCTTCTTGGTTACCATTGTGATCGATCAAAGTTTGTGCCAGACACTTGGCGCTGTCATAGGTATCTGGCTTTGCTGCTATAACATTCCCTTTTGTTGGCTGGGTTAATCCCCAGATGAACCTTTCTACCTTTTTGCTCTCCGGGGTAACCATTCCCGGACAGAGAAGTGCCAAGTTGTCAAACCTTGAAGTGTAAGCGGCGATATCGGAACCTTTCATCTTCAGGTTCCATAGCTCATGTTCCAGCTTCTGGATTTCACCCCGAGGGCAATACTCCACACATAGTAGTTCCTTCATAACTTCCCATCCCATAGCATTGGATACAGGTAAAGTCAGGGATTTGACTCGGCCGTTCCACCAAGTCAAAGCCTTATCGGTGAGCGTATAGGCGGCAAATTTCACCTTATCAGATTCTGAACAGGCGCAAATCTCGAAGATAGATTCGATTTTCTCTAACCACCGAGTTAAAGCAATGACACCCCCTGTGCCATCGAAGAATGTTGGTTTTGCGTTCATGAAGTCTTTATAGGAACACTCCTTTCGGTGTCCCTGATTACCTTCTTGGTTTTGTTTTTGGGAACCACATCCTGAACCATTGGGGTTTAGTTGAGGTAGGAGAGCTGATATGGTGGCAGAAATGGTTGCCTGAAGTGTTTCTAGATGGATTTGAAGAGGAGGTGGTGGCGGCGGAGGGTTGTTGGTGCTCTTTGAGTTAGGTCTTTTCTTCGGAGGCATCTTGATCTAAAAAGATCAGGAAAGATAGGATCATAAGTCCTCTGAATTGAATCAAGAGATATGGATCAGGGGATATCTCATCAAGACAGATATAACATTATATTAAGCGATAAAGCAGGAAAGAGTGATCAAGGCAGAAAATTTTATCGCTAGAGGAATGATCAAGGAACAACACGTATACGAGGATTTCTACAAAGGATCGGCTCGAGAAATACTCCCATAGTATTTCATGGTTCGCTGCAGCGACGACTCATTGTTTGGGATATTAGGTAAGTTTTAGGTATGCTGCATACCACAGTCACTCCCAAGCACATGTTGGCCGTGTCTCGAATGAATATAGTTGGCCAAGCTATATTGATCCTAGACACGACTACATAACTGCCCAGGTTTAACCGCAGCGTACAACACCCATTTACTTATATTTTGTTCTACTTGTAGTTACGGATTTCGACGGTCGGTATACTTGTATTCTTTAGAAAATACTTATATTCGTAGAGTATACTTTTAGTTCAGAGCACTTAGGCCCTTTAATATTTATAGTCTTATACCATGTAAGCTTTGGTATACCAGTTCACTATAAACAAGGGCTCTGATACCAATCTGTCACACCCCGAAAACCAAAGGCGGAAACATTTCTGGGGTTGACTCCACATTGAGTATCAAATCCAATGCACATAGTAAAGCAGTAATCACAAAACATTACATTACATAATATTGTTTACATCTGTTTGAAAGTAAAGTTGTACAAGTTTTTTACATATGTAATATGAACAAAAGTAAAGACGAGTCTTCGGAACGCTCCGTCTTCTTCAAAAGGTTGCAATGTACCTGTCTAACGCTGACCTGAGAATACAAGCGATTTGAAAATCAGCATAAAGCTGGTGAGTTCATAAGCAGTTTAGTTTTGAAAGAACGAGTTTCTTTTTGCTTTCTGAAAAAGTTGTTATTCAAGAAAATCCCATATTTTCTTATAAAACAGTTTGGTTATCCTTTGTTACAATTTCGAAAATGGTTGGTTATGTCATTCCAGGAAAATCCCATATTTTCCGTATAGTTTTAGTTATTCGTTTGTTACTTTATCCGTTTATGAGTTGATGTGCTACCCAGGAAAATCCCATATTTTCCTATGTGTTGAGTTGCCTATTTGTATCTAAGTTTGTTACTGGTTGTTATGTTATCCTAGGAAAATCCCATATTTTCCTATGTGTTGAGTTGCCTATTTGGTTCTTAGGTTTGATTTCGAAGTACTAGTAATTACCATTTGAGTAGTATTAGTTACGTGTTCTAAACTCTTAGTTATTCTACATTCGAATGTCTATCATCTACTAACTTAGTTGTATTTTCGAATATTTGGATTCACTAGAAACGTACATTACAGTATTTTCGATTATTCCGATGATTTCCAAAAGAGTACATTAGTTGTATTTTCGTAGCTCTGGCGACATTCTAAGGCGGATGTATTCGAAACTCAGTAGAGGTCCAGATGCGTACTTTCGTATTAGATTCGAAACTCTGGTGACATTCAAGGCGTACACTAACTGTATATTCGAAGTCTTGGTGTCATCCAAAGGCGTTATTTCGCATTCGTAGTCCTATTTCTATTCATATTCGTATTCGTTCTATGCTATTAGTTATATTCATATTCGTACTATGATATTGGTTAGATTCGTATTCGTATTTGTTCTATCCTATTAGTTATATTCATATTCGCATTCGTATTCGTACTAACCTAATAGTTATATTCGTATTCGTTCTATCCTATTAGTTATATTCGTATTCGCATTCATTTAGTATTAATCTTAGTAATGATTAGTATGATTTCTTTTACAAAAAGTAATATAGATCAAAACACTTTTTAAAGAAATCTGGCTTTAGTCTAACTGTTTAACCTGCGATTTGAACCATTAGTTATCACAATTTTCATTATTAGAATCATACATGAAATAAAACATTTGAACTGAAAATACGTTTAAGTACAAGATTCCTTGTACTTTTGCTTGTATTCCCCCCCCCACCCTGAAAATGTTGAAAACCATTTGAAAAACACATGAAAAAGGGTAGGGGTATGAACTCACCGGTTGAGAAACGCGTCAGATTGGATCCTAAACGTCAGTTCTGGGTTCGCGAACACACAAGATTCCTATGGATTATGAAATGATACATATTTGTATTTAATTAGGACTTGATTAATTTATTTGCTAAGGACATACACTTCTAGTTGCAGAAACACCCCATTTTGAGTGTTTAGAATCACCCAGGTGACATCTACGGACGTGAAATGGTACTAGGGACTTGGGATTTGAGTTTACTCCCCAAGGGTAAACATTTTAGGGAGTTTACAACCATAAAACACATACATACATGAGTTCACGGCCGTGAACTCATGTTGGTGTGATTTTGAGTGTCTAATGGCTTTATTGGACTTGGGAAATGTTGGAATGGACTTCTAAAATGCCTTGGATTAATTTAAGGGGACTTATACCATATTTAAGGGAGTTCATGGCTGTAAACTTGGAGTTTACGGCCGTAAACTCTCCCATGGTCTTGAATAATTGATTTAAGGCACTTAGGACAATCACATGTGATTCTAGTAATTTTTCCAAGCCTTGGGGTGATTTTAGGGCATCATTTAACACATATTTGGGAGTTTACGGCCTAAGGGTATGAGCTATGGCTGTAAAATCTTATATGTTGCATTTTGATATGTTTAAGACCCCCAAACTATTTTTAGATGGTCCTAGGATTTACCACAAGGCTATTGGTTGAGTTTCAAGGCATTTGGACAAGTTAAAAGGAGTTTACTCTCTATTTTTGAGGGGTTTACGGCCCAAGCATGAGCCTTGGCCATAAACTCCCTTTTACTCCTCAAAATTAATGTTCATGAGGTTCTAAGGCAAATACCATTATTCTAAAATTCATATCTAAGCCTTGTTTGAGTCTAGGAAGGGTTTAAGGGCTTAAAACCCTTTTAATTTAGTGTTTACGGCCTAGGCACCTTCCTGGGCCGTAAACTCACATATAAGGTCCCATTCCATGATTTAATCTCGAATTTGAATGCCAAATATGAAATACAAAGAGTTAAGGAAGGTACCTTGAAGATTAGAAGCCTTAAACTTGTGATTTGGACCCTTAAACTTGGATTTAGGAGAGAGAGGTTAGAGAGAGAGTAGAGAAAGGAAGCAAAAGCTTCAAATGGAAGCTTAAATGTGTTTATATAGGTCGAAAAACTTGGACACGGTGGAATTCTACCCGATACTGGCACTAAACGGAGCTTTTGGTTTCAGTAACTCGGCGGGGACGTTTCTAAAATTTTTGGAATAAGCATTTTGGGTTAATTCCGTGAGTTCCTAACAGGTTTAGACATTCATTAGCATCAATTAAACATATAAGCTTAATTAATTTAACCCAAAAACGACATCGGAACGAATTCATATACGGCGAGTTATACAGGTAGAATGGGTTTTCAGCGATGAACAACTTCGGGTTGTTACAATTTTCTAATTCCAAATCCAATCTCTATATCAATTCCTACTGAAGTAGGACCATCAAAGCATGATCTGGATCAACCAAGAGAGAAGAAGCTTGCTGATGCTTTCAAATCACCTTTCAAGTGCAGAATAACAGACACAAAACCCAAACTGACACATCAGGAGAGTATTGTCTGTGAATGGTTGTTCAACTTACAAGGCAATACATTGTAAGTAACTTTATTTTATATACATTCATACATGATTATTATATAGATAATAATCTATGACATTTTCATTATATATTTGTAGAGATGTGGTTGTCCAGACAAAATATGGTCAAATAGCAGAAAGAGCAGTTATGGAAAGTCTATATGCAAACACAGAGATTTTTGGAGAAGTTTTAGACACTTGGTCTGATTTACTTGACCACCAAGAACTGGATAGGGATTTTGGAAATTCACCATATAGACTCTTCTTGAAAGTTGGAGTTTCTGTAAGTTTATGTTCTAACCTTAATTCCTTCCTTATTCATAAATGAATACACTAATATGATGTATTCATTTATGAATATTATATTTTTTTTACAACTTAAATTCACATATGATTATACAAATGTGATGTATTCTTTAACATAATTATATATATATTCAACCGAAATTCACATATGATTATATTGGTTACAGACTGCTTATCTAACTTCAACACTGTCTGATTAAAGAAAGTACGAAAAATTCAAGGAGAACTTTCATGACAGTACCAATGGGTACAAAAAAATCTTGAACATAAAAGATATTGACATGGTATGTTAATTAAAGTTGTTTTTTATGTATATTTTATCAACAAAATACTTACCATTATATACATAAAAACAAGTATTCTTTCTAGTTGTTAGAAGTGCTCACATTTTTGTGATTGTCTTCATCTTAAAGAAACTGTCAATTGAAATTCTAGACAATAGTGCAGTTGAGGGAGATTATGAAGGGAAATACGGAGTAATAATGAAACCTTTGGTATGTACCCAGTTCACAACAACATAAAAGAACCAATTTATTACATATATAACTTTTATTTTATTTAATGATCATAAAAATATGTTTGTGAGATACTTTAAAGAAATAAACCATCCAAGAGCAAATGCAATCTCAAAATAAAGTATCAAACCCCAACGACTTGAAATGTCATGGAGAACAGTTAAAAACAAAGTTGATTGTGGGGTCTTTGCAATGAGACATATGGAGACCTATATGGGACAACTACTCTCAAAGTGGAAACCAGGTCTTCAGAAAGAAAGTGCAGTGCAGCAAACTACTTTAGAGAGGCACAGGCAAAGATATGCACACATAATGCTAACTTCTAAAATTAACATGTTGAAGGCTAAGGTGTTGGATCTTGCTAAAAAATATCAAAAAGTTGAATTCAAAGTGCGTACTGATCATGCATACAAGGCTATGCAAACAATTCAAAAAAGGTTAAAAGAATATTGATGATTGCTTGTGAAGATGAAAGAATGTTGAAGTGTGATGCTATAGAACAATTTGTGTTGAAGATGAATGGATTTGAAGTACATGTAAGATGATTCTGCGAAATAAGTTTTAAATGGTTTGTTAAATGTTGTTGAACATCGTTTTAATATTTTGTGAAATGCTTATGAACAACTTTTATTATCTTGTGTTGAATGATTATGTAATAGAAACAACTTCGCTTATTTCTGTCAGTTTTTTATATTTAAATATTTTCAAAGTTTATTTATGTTTATTCATAAACGAATACAAATATGATATCTTCATTTATGATTAAATTAGGAGTAATATATCAGTATAACAAAGTTCATATATGAGTATAACAAATTTCATATATGAATATAACTGACTTATTAGTAGAAACAAGTTTGCTTATTTATGTCATTTTTTTATATTCAAATATTTTCAAACTTTATTTTGATTTATTCATAAATGAATACGAATATGATATATTCATTTATGAATATGTTCAAAGTAATATGTTAGTATAACAAAGTTCAGATATTAACATAAAAAAGTTCAGATATGAATATTACTTATTTATTAGCATAACAAATTTCATATATTTGTATTCATTTATAAATAATTTACAATATCAATATAACTTATTTTATAGTAATTTAAAAAAACAAATATCAACATATCAATTTACCATATCAATATAAATGTGTATTATTCATACATGAGTATTATTGTTTATTGTTTTTATCTGCATTTATTCATAAATGAATAAAAAAAACAAAAAAATCCCTAACTGTCTTTTGCTGATTTAGCAGCTCCAACTCTTTCTGGACAAGTACGTAAATTGTGTGGAACTCGTTTTCCACATCCTGAACACATTCTATGTTCTTTTTTAGAATTTTCATATGCTACTTCACCTGCACTTGGAATTCTTTTCTTGATTCCAGAACCTTTATTGCTTTGAACTTCAGGAACATGAATATTAATCTCTTCTGGAATAGGAATAGTAACACCCAAAAGCTTGCATACGACTTCACCATCTGTCTTGCTTTTCAATCCAGGAGAAATATAATCACTCTCAAATTCCTTCAACAACATTTGTTGTTTCTCGGCAAACAAAGCCAATCTCTTTTTGTCATCTCTTACAATATCCAAACATGATTCAAAACTATAATATGAATCATTGACTAGCTTTACATTCTCACAATCACCTGAATCGGATTGAACAGAACTAAAATGATAATTTCTTGATATCACATCCTTTCTCCATCTCTTCAAAATGTACCTTTCAGGAATTTCTTTAACACCACATCTCATCATTATTGTAAAAGCATGTCTGCATAAAACACCCATACACTTAAAATGTTCACAACTGCAATTTATTTCTTTCTCTTCAGCTTTTATTTCAACCTGATACAAAAACAAAATTTACACATTTACATTCATATAAGAATACTCATATCAACACTCATATATATTCATATATTCATATAATATTCATATATTCATATATGAATATTGATATTCATATATGAATATTTTCATATTCATATATGAATATTATTACATTTTTCATAAAAAAAACAAGTAAAATTACCTTAAATTCATTTTTAAAATCACTTTTACTGTTGTTGTGCTGCACAATGTAAACTTCCCAACCATCTTCAATACCAACATATGAGTATGTACAAAATAACATGCTTTATATATTTCTTTTTGCACCTCAAAAAATAATGTACTTGTATAAACCTTTGATGCTTGCAGTTCTATTTCTCGAGGTGTTTGCATTTTATATGATGCTTTCTTTGATGCCTTATCAAGCTCTCGTTGAGTACTCCTTTGCTTTTGAATGGCAGTGTCGTAATTCATCATGAAATTCAAAAGTAAGTTCCCACTTTCTGAATATGTATTAAAGAATGAATTCATACTCTTTGACCTCGATGTAGTCTTCATCAAACCACACATTGGAATATCACTAAAATATCCAGGTATCCATGAATCACGTATTGTAAACATGTCTTTAAACCATCTTGTGTCTTCAAGATTGAATTCCTTCATAAGCAAACCCCACTTCACCTCAAAAACATTAGGTTTCATATTAATGTCCCAAACAAGCTTCAAAAACCTTTTTCTAAAGTCTGTGTTTGTAAATAATCATATGATATCTGTATTAAAACAAAAATATTCATAAATGAATAAATAATAATAAGTAAAATAACAATCAATATTCATAAATGAATATACTAATAAGTAATATATTTGAAATATATTAAAATAATACCTTTTTTTTCAACTTTTCCATTATATGCCACATACATAATTGGTGCTTTGAATTACGAAACACATTCTCAACAGCTTGTTTTATTGCATCATCTTGATCAATTAAAACAAGTGTTGGTTCTTTCCCATGAGTTTTAAGAAATGCTTTAAGCAACCAAGAGTAAGACTCAATGCTTTCATTGCTTAGCAACCCAGATCCAACAGTAACCGATTTTTTATGATGGTTAATAGCAGTAAACGGAACAAAAACCATTCGATACCTAACACACAATAAAAATGTTCATTAAAGTCAAATTTTGATGTATTAATAAGTGAATATAAAAATATTCATATATGAATAAGCTATAAACAAAAGTAGATAAAATAACTTACTTGTTTGTTCGGAAAGTCGCATCAAACGAGATAACATCACCAAATTCAGCATAATATGCCTTCTCCATTTCATCAGCCCAAAACATACAGTCCAAAACATCATCTTGACAATTAAACTCAAATGAGTAATTTGGATAGTGAGCTCGACGGTCATTCATTGTATTTACTATCATTTGGGCATTTTTATAACCAATAACCCTGTTGATATCTCTCCTTAAATTTTTATAGTCAACTACTTTGGGCTTTACAAACTCATACCCACCTCTCAGAGTTGCCCTCAACTTATGAGCCATAGTTGGACCTATTTTTGATGTGGAAGCATGCACAATAAACTCTTTTTCTGAGTATGACATTTGTCCCTTTTTTAAATTGCTTCTCTTCTTAAGTGGATGGTTGTGAAGTTCATCAAACTGAAAAACTTTATAATCTGGAGTTCCATACACAGATTCAAATATAATCTTTGCTTCACAACCAATGGCTCTTGAATTTGAATTTCGTTTCCTCCTAACACCACTTGTACCTAATGTGTCACAAGATTTCTTTTTGTGTTTACCAACATGATTACATATAACATGTTTCTTCTTTATAATCTTGTTATCAAACCTTGACTGTGTGCTCAGTCTAACATCATAACCACCAATTTCAGCATACTTAGAATACATTTTGATAGGCAAATTTAATGATTTGAAGATTAAACCCTTAAATGGAATAAATTGAACAGGTACATCTGGCTTATAGACATGTTCTCCAATTATATCATCAAAATATTGTGCATCATGTACTGAACTTGAAGATTCACCACCTAAAATAATAATGCATGAATAAAACAATAATATATATGAATACATAAAACTCATATAAATAAAACAAAAAACATTCATATATGAATACATAAAATTCATGAGGATTCAAAATATATAAAATAAAACATAACTTATTCATATATGAATAAAACGAAAAAAATAATAAAATCGAAATTACAATTAACAGACGTTTATTCATATATGAATAAGACAACAATTTATTCATTTTAACATATTCATATGTAAATAAAACATAACTTATTCATATATGAATAAAACGAAAAAAATAATAAATTCGAAATTACAATTATCACACGTTTATTCATATATGAATAAGACAACAATTTATTCATATTAACATATTCATATGTAAATAAATGATAATCAACAAAATTAAAAACAACAAAATAATTCAATAACTGATACCTTCAAAAAATGAGTTCTCAACATCTTCTTCTTCACTCTCACTCATAGAAGAATACAAATCACCATCAATAACACTAGAATTCGACATAATACACCAAATGATCTATATAAATAAACAAAAACAATCTTAATATCGAATATATCGAATATATCTCACAAAAAAGTCGTAAAGATGAAAACTTGGGTAATTTCGAATATTTCTCACCTCAACGTACAAAATATCTAAAAGAAACTTAAATCATATATGATCATATGATGTAATTAAGCAATCTCTCTCAGTACAGAACGTAAAAACTACAACGATATAACTGATGAAATAAATATCTCAAACTACTTAACAAAAATCCAATGAAATAACTCTAATACATATTCGAAACTTGATAATCTTGATAATGAACTCCGATGAAACAACTCCAAAAGGAATATAATAAGCGTAATTCCAAATAAATTATAAAAAGCAATAATTGCTATCCGATTCAAACGATATACATACCTGATCAAATCGGAAACTGAAAACGAAGTAGAAAACTGAAACACAGATGCGAAACTTCACGATTAATGGAATGAAAACGTATAATTGCTAACAAGTTATACAAATAACTCCGATCTATCTGATTCAAACGATATACATACTTGATCAAATCGGAAGCTGAAAACAAAGTAGAAAAGTGAAACACAGATGCGAAACTTCATGATTAATGGAATGAAAACGTGTAATTGCTAACGAGTTAGATAAAGAAAATAATCTTGATAATGAATTCCTCATATCCGATTCAAACAAGATAAAGATATAATCAAATTGGAAACTGATAACACGAACAGGTAAGTTCTATGTAAAAAAGTTGCTAATTTACAAAGATACCCTTAATGAAAATGGACACGCGTATTTTTTTTTCATTTGAACATGTTAGATAAATGATTGGCTGAGAATGATTCCCCCATTCGCAACCTTTTTTATTTTCTCAATTGAACCTACCTCTCTCTCTCTCTCTCTCTCTATATATATATATATATATATATATATATATATATATATATATATATATATATATATATATATATATATATATATTCAATAGAGAACCATTATTAACAATGAATGAGCGTCGAAACTTAAAGCGATCAACGGACAAGGGAATGGATGTATACCGCTATATTGAACGTACATACACCAAATTATACCATAAAACCCAACTCTTTACCTAAAAAACTAATCTCTTTTTTCGTTTAAATTTTTGTTAAGGCACATTTTATATCGAAAAAAACAAACCGTTGTTCACGATTTTTCATTCTCTTTCCAAAGAGATCCATGTTGATATATACAAAATAAACTTTTTTTTTCGAAAAAAATTCACTTCTTTTTGTTGTTTTTTCAATGTTTAAGTTTATTTTTATCCAAAAAAAAACTAATTTTACCAAATATCTAAATTTTTTGTCATCTATTAATAAACATCATCATCGATTAAAAAAACTCAATGTAACATCCCGATGTTAAGGTACTTCAAATTTCAACCCTTTAATTTTATTATATTGCGTTTTGGTCCCTAAGTCCAAGAAATGTGCATTGGAGCCCTAGTGGTATTTTCGTAATTTTGGTAGGGAGGAGTACACCATGCATACTAGTCTGTACACTGAGCATACTAGGGCATGCCCTAGTACGCTGGGAGTACGCGGGGCATACTTGCTAAATGAGGAAACCCTAATTTTTAGGGTTTGGCTGATATTTTAACATCCTTATGGCCTTATTTCGCTTCACCTTGACAATATGCACCCTCTCTTTCCTAATTATAACCCTAGAACCACCTTGTACAACCATTTCAAGGATTAAAGTGTGTGTTTTTGTGCTTAGAAGAAGAAGCAAGGAACTAAGCTCATATTGGAGGGAAGAAGCATCTTGGATCTGGAAGTTTTGCACCATTCTCTATCATTTCAAGGTATAAAGTTCATACCTTGATGGCTAGTTTGCTAGATCTTGTTTATGGGTGTTTTTGTGTCCCGTTTTGGTCCCAGGAGTCTCATCTTGAGCATGGCATTTTATAGACGTTTTGAGTTGTCCTTTCAGACCCTAGGAGGGGTCCTTAGCCCTAAAAATGAAGTCCCATTAGTTAGAATTGCTCCATGCATCTTTAGTTAAGCTCTTATTAGGCATGTAAAGTAATAAAGTTGGAAGCTTTATGACTCTAGAGTGTGTTTTGGTCATGGATCTAAACTTGGAATGTAATAGCTTTAGCCATTAAGCTCTTAATGAGGTTTTAGACTTTGCGAGGGTACGCCCCGTGTACTCGGACTCTCGTAGTACGCCCCGCGTGTGAGGTCAACCACCCTAATTGTGGTCAACTGCGAGGGTTGTAGTACGCCCAATATAACTCCTAAGTACACCATGCGTACTCGCACTAGGTCAGCTCGGATGGGTTGACTTGGCTGGGTTGACTCGGTTGACTTAATGGGTTTGACTAGTTGACTTTGACCAAGTTTGACCTTGAGGGTAATTTGGAAATTCTAATTGGTTTAGTTATTTGGTTGGACTAAGAGGTAGTAGGAGCTGAGATTCTGATTTAGGACCTTATCAGCTTGTGTTCAGTTTGCGAGGTGAGTTTTCCTCACTGAACTTATGGGTTGAAGGCACCATGGATGACCCATTGGTTTGATAACCTGATATTCGTTGATATGCTGAGTATGTAATAGATATGCATGCTATTTTTGATATGCTAGTCCGATAGATCGTTAGGACTACCTGTGATACTGTCTGTATGATGATCTGTATATGTTAGTATCTGTTATATGTCGACATATTGTGGGGGTTGGTTGAGGTTTTATTGCTCCGTGCGGTATCCAACAAACCCTGGAGCAATCCAGATATGAGCTGAGGGTCAAGTAGGGCATTCCAGACTCATACTGAGGGCTCATGAGCATTCTAGATACTAGCTGAGGGCCAGGTAGGGCATGTCAAACTCGTATTGAGGGCTTGGTAGTGCTCAGTCCGAGGACTGATCTGGTTAGGGAGCAAACAAGACATAAGTTGTGGGACCTGAGGGAAAGTCAGGCTTATGTTGTGGGCTTATGGGTAATCCAGTCTTTTAGCTGTGGACCCAATATATGATGTTATTGTATATGAGTTCTATATTTATGTGTTGGTACTTTAGGGGAATACACTAAGTTTTTGGGCGTACAATTTTGGGTTATGTTTCAGGTACTTCAGATGACCGCGGGAAGTCGAAGGCATGATCGTACACATCCTTGTGGTTTGACTTATGATTTTGGGAAACTCTGATATAGAACATATTTTGAAAACTATATTGTAAACAATTTATGATTTTTGTTTGGTTTTAAAAGTTTCAATTTTTCATAATTTTTAAGGATGCTACAAGTTGGTATCAGAGCCTTGGTTTGAGTGAATTGGAGGAACACTCGTGTGAATCCAGTCTCAAACTAAGGAAAAAGATTTTAAAAATGATTTTCAAAGTGTTTTCAAAATAATCAAGGAGGATGCAATGTGTACGATCAGCCGGAGCCAGTAAGCTTACACTAAATTACCACATTTTTATTTGATTTTGTTATATGTCAGAACAACATTCTAGTGATGGGCTAGGGATCTTTAGGAATTTGCTGTTGGATTTTTATTTTAAAATCCGGTTTCACAATCGGTAAAAATAACAATGGAAGCTTTAAAAATGTTGAATAAAACTAAAACTATTTTACCCACCAAGAATCATTTTCCAAGAGTTAGAAAGATTAAAACAACCATAGAAAGGAAAACATAACAAACTTTAAAGACTTTGATCCTCATAGGAGGTTGGAAGTAGATGAAGTGTGGCATGAAACTCTAAAACAAGAGTTCTCTAAAAGTATCCACCAAGCAATAGTAGAACCATCAAAATATGCTAGTATACACTTGTAATTTGTTGTCCATAAGTATTTGAAATATATTCCAAATATATGTTCAAAGGTGAAGCAACAAAGGGACTTTGTATAGCACCAAAATGCAAGAGAATGGACGAGGAGAAGAAGGGATTATAAATCTCGAAATTGGGCAGCCCTATACAAAGCAAAGGTGCTCTCGATTTTAGGCTCCAAAGAAGAAGAAGAATAAGGCTTGCAAGAACTTTTAATCTAACATTCCACGCCCTCCTTTATATAATGGCCAAAAAGGCAAGAAGAGACCATAAAGCAGAAGCATGAGACATGCTTCTTACAAGCATGGTAGAATTGATTCAACAATTCAAAAGAAGACCATGCTTGGTCTCCTCTCATTTTTCAAAAAAAAAGGCAAGGCACAAAAGAAGACAAAAGTTGTCTCTTGGCTAGTTTATATATATACATATATGTTATCTTTATAAAAATTCAATCATTTTTATAAAGAATTCCCACCATATACAATTATATAACTAGTCATATATAAATATCGTATTTTATATAAAACTACCTTTTATATAAATTGAACTAGTTTATTAAGATATATAAATATAGCTTATAAATAATAATCCTTTATGAGATATATTTCATAAGTCATTATTTCTCCAATAAATATTATTTCCATAAATAATAAATTCCTAATTAGTAAAAATATTATTTCCATGAAATAATAATTTTCCAATTAAATACAAGTGTTGATATATTTATTAATAATCAAATTATACTAATAAATAACCAATTGATGGTAACATGCTATATGGTGTGACCGTATAGAATCATATAATTTTTAACTATATCATTCTATAATGACTCTTGGGCATACTAGATCTTTCAATCTCCCACTTGCACAAGACTCATCATAGATTGATATAGACAATGGTGAATGTCTAGCAACATTTCACTACTCCAAATAACAAATGACGAAGAATGCCATTCGTCAACATCCAATTCCCAAAAGCTCCAAGCTTCAATTGATGTATTAAGGTAAGTTTATCAATTATCCCTTTGTTACAGACGTCCTGTTGAACATGATTCTTGGACAAGTATTTTGTAGTCACGATCTAACTTTTAATTGGTGATCAAAATATACACAATAATCATTATAAAATAAATAAATTGTGGCTATAAGTATGATAAGATTACTATTATTGAAAATAAGATTGATACAACTACAAAATTCGCTACCGTATGGTAACGGTTTTACATGGAATATAGTCCCTAAAATTAATCGTCACCATAACTTAGATTTTTTTTTAATTTTTTCTTTTTATTTTTTTCCCTCTCAAATTTGGTGTATATGTGGTAGGTATTTCCCAACAAATATGCAGGGGTGTGGAGTTGATATAGCATATGATATGACTAACAAAATGATACGAATGGTGCAACCTACACTACAAAAAATGTCAATTAGTGACCAAAACGAAATGGTCACTAACTATAAAATGAGTCGTTACTAAATGATTTAGTGACCAAAATTCCGGTCGTCACTTTTCGTCACTATAGGTCCATCACATAAACTGATTTAGTGACTAAATATAAATATGGTCACTAAACAGTGACTAAAATATACTCGTCACTATATCTATGACGACCCACTTCGTCACTAATCAAAGAAAGTCGTCACTATTTTATCGACTTAGTGACCAATAAAAGTAGTCACTGTTTTATCGGATTAGTTTTATCCGATTATTGACCATAGAAAGTGGTAACTGGTTTCTCTAATTAGTGACTATAACATGTCGTCATTGATTTATCCGATTAGACAAAAAAATGGGTCAACAATTAAGAAATTCTTGAAATATTAAATATCACTTTGAATATGCAATATAAGAGTATCCAATTAGACAAAAGAAAAAAAAACAATGTCATAAATTTTTACAATACAACAATAATAATTGATATGTGCATATTTAGTGTGTATTTAGTATAGTTTTTTATTCATATATTAGCTAAATTATCGCATATTATGGACAAAAGGTACTTAAAAGTGTTAAATTATGTTTTTCAGTCCAAAGATGAAGCTCGGAAGCAAAAGGAAGCGGGAGAAACAGTTAGAAGATTGAGAGTGGAATGAAGAAGGAAAAACACTAAAAAAAGCTTCTACTCGTCGAGTCAGATAGCTACTCGACGAGTCCGGTCGAGGAATCAGAAGGATAATGACTCGGGATCCCAGATAGTTATCGCAATACTGGGAATGTGAGAGGGACTCAACGAGTCACCACTTGACTCGACGAGTCGGACCGCTTATTTAAAGATAATTCCACAGATCGAGAAGAAAGAGTTCTGGGAAGTTTCAGAAGTGCGTAGCTGTGAATAAGAAGCCAGAAGAACCCTAGAAGTCGACCAAGGAAGCTAGAATCCAATTTCGGGAGTAATTAAGGCATAATTCCATCATTCTACTTATTTCTTTTGTTTTGCCAACATGATTAAACAACTTGAACTTATTTGTTTGCTGTTATTTACCTTAGTTATGAACTAAATTCTTTAAACTTCTATTTGGGGATACGAAATTGGTAGTATGGTTTGATTCTTGGTAGGATTAATTCTATGTTGGTTAATTTAGTTATTTTAGCTTGCTAAAGAACCTTGTGTGTGAATGATAATTGATTTTCTGTTAATAGGGAGATAATTAATTAGCATGAACATCTATTAGTTATCAATCTCATATGCTTAGTGAACACTTTTTGTCATATGTCTAGTGTAGTGAACATGAAACTAGGATTAATAAGAAAATCAAGTAAATTTATGTGCAAGCTTGTGAGATGACCATTAAACAAGAAGTTAATTAAAAGAGAAATTAATTAGCTATTGCAAGTCTAATTTAACCCGAATATTATATCTAGTAAATTTAATTGAAATAGACAACTGGCCATTGTTTAAATTGATTTATTTGCTAAGGATTAATGAAGTGAATACGGAACTAATCAATTGAATCGGTAACTAGCAAAAGAATTAATCCATTGCACTTTTACCTTGAAATCAACCATAGGATCAATTAAGTTGAACTAAATAGAAGTACTTCTCCGTTATTGAATCTAGTCAAAGCCTTTATTTTCTAGCTTAAATTAGTAATAATTAGTAAGTTTCTAGTCTTGTAAAACTAGAGAACAACCCCTGCTTTTTAATTAACTTAGATTAAATTAGTTTTTAGTTTAATTTGCCGTTCCCTGTGTTCGATACCCTGCTTATTTAGCTATACCACAATTGATAGGTTCACTGCCTTTTGTGTGTTATTTGATAATTAAAAGTAGGTTTAAAACTAGTGGGTTTTACACACATCAATAATCAAATAAATCTTCACATTTGATAATATGAAAATTAAATTTCATATTTACAAAAGAAAATCCATACATTTTATCCAATATTTCCAAAAACAAACATATAAAGATCAATGTGAATTAAAAATAAATTCAATTGATCAATGTAATTGAGATAAACGTGAAAGCTCACTCATCCTAAATTTCATTTTCTTATTTTGCTCCCCTTGATATTTGATTTGCTCATCTTGAAATTGTAGTTGCCCTTCTTTAATTACACGAGTTTCCTCCTCTAAGGCATTTGAGTTTTCCTTTTCCAATTCACCCATTTGTAACTTTTATGTGCCTAAACTTATTTTGTCGAAACATAACGCCTTTCATATATCCCGATATACGATCTAGTTTTTTCATACAAATTTCAGTCGGCGAACAAGAAGAAGAAGCTTCCTCATTTAGCAATTCATTGTGCATAACAAAACAATTTATATTAAAAGTAAAACAGAAATTATTCATAAGTATGTCAAAATATTAAAAATACCCAAATATCTCCGGCCTTCTCATTGATCATTTGATTTTTCTTTTTCGAAAAATATCCAATCTTGTTACGTTCAATCAATGATACTTCTTCTCCTTCTTTCTTTTTCTATTTTCAAAAGATTTATGTTTTAAAGAAGTTGTTTACCATGTGAAAAATCCTTGCAATTGAAACTGTGCCAACCGTAGGTGGAACGTAATTAAATGATTTGTTCTTCTTGTTTCTAATGCTAACTTTCTGTAACCATTAAAAGTGAAAAGGATTATATCATGCAAAACGTAAAGACACATGGAGATTTTTGTAATTATGCAAAGTAAAAACACATGGACTGTAACATCCTGGCTCCCAAATATGAAATTTTAAGGATTTTTGTACATCACATAAGACCTACTCGACAAATTGGAAGCCCCAAATCATCGTGTAGAAACTAATAAGGCCGCGTGGATTATGGAACCTACTCGACGAGTTGGAGGATCACAACTCGACGAGTTGAGATTGTGCATGAAAACCCTAATTTTTAGGGTTTGCACCATATTTAAAGGACCTTAAGTCCCCTCACCGGCCTCCCTTACCACCTTATTGTCCAGAGAGAAACCCTAGCTGTGCTTTATTACTTTCTTGAGTGTATGTGAGCCTTAAAGAGTAAATCTTGTGTTCTATTGGAGGAAACTAGAAGCTTGAAGAGGTTGGATTGCATAGAAGGCCTTAGATCCGGGAGATTCACTGTTTTTGCAACCATTTGGAGGTAAAAAGTCAGCATCTTGATCACTCCTTTGTTAGATCTCTCCATTAGAGAGTTTATGGTCATTTAGAGCTTATTTTTGGTCTTGAGCATGCTTTGAAGCTAGGACTTCAGATATGAGCATCTTAAGGCCTCCTTGGACTTAAAGTTGCCAACTTTATTAAGTCTTGGCCCTCCTTTATGCTCTAAAACCCATAATAAGCTTCATATGAGTATTTTAATCCCTTTGATGCCTTGCATGCATGTAATGTTAGAAACTTTAGGTGGTATCTAAGTCCTAAGGGGCTAGATCTGTAGTTTGGGGCCGAGGTTTCGATTGGAAAGGGCTGACTACGTTAAGACAGGAAAACTTGACGAGTTGCTTAGCCAACTCGACGAGTTAGATAGGGTTTCCCGCTTTCTGGATACTGAGTGAACTCAGCGAGTTGATGAGATAACTCGACGAGTTTGTTGAGTTTTCCTAGTTTTCTGAACACTAAAGAACTCGACGAGTTGCTCTGGTAACTCGGAGATTTGTATCGAGATTTTTACGATCTTCTGAGATATTTAAGGAACCCGACGAGTCAGTAGATGCACTCGACGAGTTGGGTCAACATGGACTGTTGACCTTGACTGTTGAATTTGAATTTGACCATGATTGACCAAGTTAGACTTCTGATGGTATTTTGGTAATTTGGGATTTCAATTGAATTAGTCATATGGTGGTAATAGGCAATTGAGTTTGAGCTGTAAGTTGGGATTCGATTTTATCGGTTCAGCACTACTTGTGAGGTGAATTTTCCTCATTGTACTAACAGGGTCGAAGGCACCAATGCCGGCCCTTTTTGGATTGTTATCCAGGTTATCACATAATGATATGCTTAGTGATATGTTAGATCTATATACTGGTATATATGATGGTGCTATGCGTAGTGATCTATAGATCTGTATCCTGGTATATAGGAGGATGCTATGATTAGTGATATGTTAGATCTGTGTGACTGTCTGTACGTGCTAGCTAGCGTTTGATGTGTATGTATTGATTGTGTATTGCGGGTAAGTTGAGGCGGTCCTGCTTTGTGCTCTAGGCTAACAGACCCAGGGCAGCCTGGATAAACTGAAGGCCCAGTGGGGCGTACCAGTCAGGTCGAAGGCCCGAAGAATGGTCCAGAAAGGCCGAAGGCCCGGTTGGGCGGACTAGAAATGTTAAAGGTTCTGAGAGTGGGCCAAACAGACTGAAGGCCCGGTGAGGGCGGTCCAGTCATACTGAAGACTCTATATGCATGCTGTTTGTTATGATATTGTTCTAGTTGGTATGGCGTTGGTATTTTGGAGGAACTCACTAAACTTCGAGTTACAGTTTTGGTTTTTATTTCAGGTACTTCGGATGATTGCGGGAAGGTGAAGGCTTGATCGTGCACCTCCTCACATGTTATGATTTGATTTCTTGGATTCTCTTATATCAAACTATATTGAAAACATTTTGTAATAACTAATGGCTTTTGGAGGTTTGAAAAAGTTTTAAATGTTTATGAATTTTATGGACGTTACAAGTTGATATCAAAGCCTTGGTTTGAGTAAATTGGAGGAAGACTCGTGTCAATCCAGTCTCAAACTAAGGAAAAGATTTTGAAATGATTTTCAAATGGTTTTCAAAATACTAAAGGAGGATGCGAAGTGTACGATCAATCGGAGCCAATAAGTGGACCCCAAAATACCATACTGCTATTTGATATTGTGATACGTTAGAACAGCATGCTAGTGATAGACTAGGGATCTTCAGGAATGTCATGATAGAATTGTCTAATTATATGACGTTTGATAGCCTAGGGTTTTTCCTTATATGAAATTGACATCATTATTGTAGTTGCTTAGTGTATGCATCACGGTTGTATATAACTAAGATCTTATAGCCTAAGAGTGTTTGGTTTGTCTTATTTCTTGTTCTTGTTTAACGAAGGGCTTAGGGTAGGATCGGATATTCGAATGTCGATACGGTCTACTGTTATGTATGGCTAGCATACACGAGTGTTACAGGGTTGGTGGAAGTTTCATGGACGAGTTGTGCAAGGTTACTAGGCCAGTTGTGAGATATTTAGGTGCTATTTGTTTTTTGGAAAAAACCTCTTCAGACCTCTTATTACTGTGTGGGGGCAGCACACGCGCAACACTTTTCATCTCGCAGTTGTTTGTTTGTCAGAAGTCTTCAGATTAAAAAACCTTTGTGTGTGTTCTTCTTGGCGCAACACTTGTTTTGCCTCTTGCTACCTCTTCCAACCTCTTTTTTTCTTGCTAAAATATTGATTATATATTGCTAAAATCTTACACTACTAGAAAAACAACCTTTTACGATGCGCAGACAATGACACGCAGCGATTTACGATACGAAAAAGCGTGCGCCCTAAAAATAATGTCATCTCTTCTAAAATTTGAAGGATAGAGGACACGCACTTGTGCGTGCCCTGAAATTAGTGTCAGAAAAGAAAAAATACAAACACGGAGGGCGCTTATCTTAAATGCCCGTCTTCTTCGAATGTCGCTTTATATATATTTTTTTTTGCTTAAACACGCATTTTTAAAGGGGGAAAACAAAATTGTCTGAAATTCTAAAATTTTGAAGAACCCTGCTTCTACCCTCTCTCCTCAGTATCTACCTTCATTCACTCATTTCTTCTCTCTGTAAACCCTAAACCATCACCACCGCTACCGCCATTGAACCTTAAAAACTCAATCCAAACTTCATGCTTCTGTGATTCTCTCTTCTTCGGCTCTCTAATCTCTGATTTTATTCTGAAAACATCTATCGACCTCCGATTAGAAACCCAAAAAATTAGAAAACTCCACATTTCCGAGCATGTTGGCGCCCGTGCTTTAGTCTACCTGGTCATTGTTGTTCTTATTCCCTTCTTTTGTTGTTTGTCTGATTCCATCTCGATATGAATTTTCTAACCGTTGTTCTGGATGGCTTTTGTTATGTTATCGAGTTGCCAATTTCCATTAGCTGGTAATTTCCACAAGCAGAACAAGGGACAATAGCGAAAAGAGGCGAAGTCAAAAAATCAATATCGCCTATGATTCAATGCTCTCGATGTTTGGTGATTTTGCTGCAAATGGGAGTGTGGCTACCGAGGTTAGGTCATCAATGGAGGGATCAGGATTGGGATCGCCTAGTCATGGATATGAAGTGGGGCATATGGGACCCATGGAGCTCCCTTCTGTTGGAATAGTGTCTAAGGCTACAACTATATTAGGCAAGTATTTGACCCGGTTGAGCTTGGTCCTTTTGGGTTGCCTTCACCATAGCAACTTGACAGGATGATTTATTATGAGAGAAGGAATATTATTAATATATCATAAGAATAATATAAGGAAGAATAATAATATTATTTGATTAATATAAGTCATAAATTAATTAGGAATTAATTTGGTGACTTAAAGAGATTAATTAAATAAAGGGGTATAAACTGTCAATTGTTTGATAGTTGCACTTTGGGCTATATATCCTTTATGGATAAGGGGTGGACGATTTCTAGGGCTAAGGATAGCCATAAAATCGTCCAAGGCTTATCATGGAAAGGATTTGGATTGCTTAGGGCTTAAGTTATCCAATTAGGGTTTAAGGGTGAAACCCTAGGAGCCTTACAAGTATAAATAGACCTCTAGGGCTAAGGGAATTCGTGACTTATGCCTTGAGCAGAAACCCTGGCCGATTTGATTCCCTCTCCTCTCTCCTAAATCATCTTCTTGCTAGTTGGTGTTTGTAAGCCATTAGAAGAGTGACAATTGTGACTCTAAAGCCTCAAGGACAAGAAGATCAAGCAAGTGATTCAAGGTAAACTTCTAATCTCTGATTTCATATTGTTGTTATTGTATATTAGTCATTAGAAGTCTTGGATTCAATGTATGAACAATTAGAGAAACCTAGATCCAAGCATTAGGGTTGCATGTGCACATAGGAATGTTCATATGGCTAAAACCCATCAGTGGTATCAAAGCCTAGATTGGTTTCTATTGAATTCATACTTTGATTGCTTGTTTGTTGCTGAAAAAATTGTTTTTTTGTCCTCTGGCTAATGAACTCGGCGAGTCCCATGGTGGTACTCGGCGCGTAGGCTCAACTCGGCGAGTTGATCTGGGTACTCGGAGAGTTCGAGCGTCAGAAAAAGGAACTTCGGGATTTCTTGCTGTTTATCTTTGAGATACTTGCCTTAATCATATTAGATCAATATAAATCCGATTTTATGATATATATGAGTATATTCTTGACCTAATTGAAGATATTTATCAATTAATAAAATATTTGTTTCCTTGTGTGATAATTGATTAATTATTTTATTAAATTGGTAAATTGTTTTGCAAGAAATCATTAAATAAATCAAATATGGATAGTTATGGAATTAATTGTTAATTAAGATTATTTGTTATTTGATCTTGTATGTTTTTAAAAGTTTAAAACTTGCCCTCAAGTTTTGAAATTTATGTTTTGTGATTAAAAGTTTTATTTAGACAATTTAAATTTCAAACCCTAGAATTTTACAAGTTTAAAATCCAACCCTATACTAATATAATATTACAAGATTAATATATATATATATATATATATATATATATATATATATATATATATATATATATATATATATATATATATAATTAAAATGCTAGTCTTACTGTTAGTAGGCCTCATTCATGAAGTCGGTCTATAAGGTGGGTATAAGGTTGCTACCTATAAAATGGCGCTTAATGGGTGTACACTCACACCCATTGCTTGCTTGATCGGTGGAGGGTCATTAGCCGAACGGGTAGGATAGGGCAACGTCATCTCTTCATTAAAAGTATAATATGAAATACAAAGTAACTACATGTTTTTCAAAAATTTCCCAATCTTAGTTACTTTAGGAAAAGTGAATTGATGAAATCCCATGAAATTACACTTTGCACCCTTGCTAAGAAGTTAGTGGAGCGTGTGTGGTTTACCGGCACTCTAATTGGTTCTAAGAAAAGGTGGCAAAGGGTGATTCATTGTTTATCATAGTTCGATGGAGCGTGTGTGCTTTACCAACACATCGAATAGGTGATCGTTACAATGAAGGCACCATGTAAATTTGCATGGTAATTCACACCCACTTTGTGATCCTCGGTATCCCAGTCACAAACGAGAGGGGCATATCGAGATTTAAACATGCCATTGAAAAGTTTTCAATGAATCTCATCCAAACCTAGGAATTCTCAATACATTTAGAACTTAAAGTTATGTCTTGTGGTGGAGAATTAGTGAATCGTCATTCACTTACCTACAAATTGTTTGCATGTTAGATTACGGCATCCCTTTTCTAATATGTAAATATTGTTGTTGGATCCTAGCCCTAATTTTTCTTATTGGGTGATAATTAGGGATTCATATTCTAATCTATCTTTGTCCTTTCTATTTGTAGATGTCGAACGCAAACAACGCTGCTGCTAGCTTATTCACATTGATGAGCCTTTGTCAAAAGGTTACTTTCGATGGGACAAATTTTAGCGAATGGATAAGATACATTCGCACAATTGCTCGCTATGAGGACAAAGAGTATGTCCTAGATGAGAAGCTCGAGAAAATCAACCCAGAAATCGCTACTCCGGCTGAAATGACCACTTTTGAAACTCACGAGCGTGATGCAACGAAGGTACATTGCATCATGATAGCCACCATGAATGCCGAATTCCAAAAGTCCTATGAGGACATGTATCCATATGAAATACACCAAGACTTGTTGGAGAGATACCACCTGAACACGAGGCAAGAGCGTTATGAGATTTTCACTAACATGATTTCCGCTAAAATGGGTCATGGAGAATATCTTACCGTGCACCTGCAAAAGATACAAAGGTATGTCGATCGTTTTCACAAGTTGAATGTTGACTTTGGGGAAGACTTGGCGATCGACATGGTGCTTCACTCTTTGCCTCCGAGTTACAATCAATTTAGGATGACCTACCACATGAACAAGGAAGAGGTCACCCTAAGCAAGCTCCAAGGTCTCCTTAGGGTTGCTGAAAGCAACCTAAAGGACAAGTCTGTTGCACCCACTCCCAATCCACCCGCTGCTCCTGTTTTGGCCATTGGGCAAGGAAGAGGCAAGAAGAGGAAGGCTCTGTCTAAGAGCCACCGCAAGGGAAAGTCCTGAGATGGTTCCTCTTCTAGTGGGACCAAAGTTGATCCTGCTAAGCCCTGTCCTAACCCTAAGGGAGGCAGAGTGCCATCATTGCCATAAAATAGGGCATTGGAAGAGGAGCTGCCCAGACTAACTGCAAGCCATAAGGAAAGGAAAGATCAAGCCATCTTTCGCAGGTATTTATACAATTAGATCTAACGATTCATCTCATGCTATTTCTTGGGTCCTTGATACCGGTTGTGGTTACCATATTTGTTCTGAATTGTAGGGACTAAGAAGAAATAGGGATGTGGAGCATGGAAGAATAAATCTAATCATGGGGAACAGAAGATCGTCGCCTGTGACCAAGATTGGAGTGTATTCTCTAGTGCTTAGGAATGGTTTATCTTTAGATTTGAACAATTGTTGCTATTCACCAGAAATGGCTAGAAACATCATTTCATTTCATGGTTTGTTTAGACAAGGTTTTAGATTTTCTTTTAATAATGAGAATGGTTCTATTCTTGCTTAACTAAATGGTGTCTTATATTTTGAATCTATACCATGTAATGGAATTTATGAAACTGTTATGATTGTAGATAACTTAGGAAATGACGTTTTATGCATGGATTCTTCCAATGGTGTGGATATAGCATCCTTGTGGCATTGTCGTCTTGGACATGTCAACAAGAAACGCATAGCCCAACTCCAAAAGGATGGAGTGTTGGAGTCATTCGACCTTAGGGAAGATGACACATGCGAGTCTTGTTTACTTGGAAAGATGACTAAGTACATGTGAAAGGGGTGAGGGTCTATTGGACCTAATACATACCGATGTATGTGGACCGTTTAGATCAACCACGAAGGATGGAAACCGCTTCTATGTGACTTTTACCGATGACTATAGTAGATATGGATATATTTACTTAATCAAGCAAAAGTCAAAAACTTTTGAAAAGTTCAAAGAGTTCAAAAATGAAGTGGAGAATCAATTGGGCAGGAAAATCAAGATGCTTCGATCCGATCGAGGACGAGAGTACCTAAGTCTTGAATTCCACGATTATCTCAAGGAGTGTGGAATAGTTTCACAATTGACGCCACCTAGGACACCGCAGTTGAATGGTGTGGCAGAAAGGCGTAATCGAACCTTGTTAGACATGGTTCGCTCTATGATGAGTCGTGCTTCACTACCTTTCTCTTTTTGGGGGTATGCCTTAGAGACTGCCTCCCATATCCTTAACCGAGTCCCTACTAAGAAGGTTGCCAAAACACCTCACGAGATGTGGACAGGGAAAGCTCCCTCGTTGGCACATATCAAGGTTTGGGGTTGTGAGGCTTTCGTAAGACGAGATACTCACGACAAGCTTGAACTTCGTAGTGAGCGATGTATTTTCATCGGCTACCCACAGAAATCCTTTGGATATCTCTTCTATAAACCGAAGGACAATGTTGTCTTCGTTACGAGGAGAGGAGTTTTCCAAGAGCGAGAACTCATAAGCCAAGGAGACAGTGGGAGGCAAATCGAGCTTGAAGAGATTCAAGAATCGATAGATGAAGGAACCTCTACCGCTGGCACTCAACCCGAGGAGGAAGCTCCGGTTTAACCAATTGACGAATCATTACTTCGGGATTTCTTGCTGTTTATCTTTGAGATACTTGCCTTAATCATATTAGATCAATATAAATCCGATTTTATGATATATATGAGTATATTCTTGACCTAATTGAAGATATTTATCAATTAATAAAATATTTGTTTCCTTGTGTGATAATTGATTAATTATTTTATTAAATTGGTAAATTGTTTTGCAAGAAATCATTAAATAAATCAAATATGGATAATTATGGAATTAATTGTTAATTAAGATTATTTGTTATTTGATCTTGTATGTTTTTAAAAGTTTAAAACTTGCCCTCAAGTTTTGAAATTTATGTTTTGTGATTAAAAGTTTAATTTAGACAATTTAAATTTCAAACCCTAGAATTTTACAAGTTTAAAATCCAACCCTATACTAATATAATATTACAAGATTAATATATATATATATATATATATATATATATATATATATATATATATATATATATATATATATATATATAATTAAAATGCTAGTCTTACTGTTAGTAGGCCTCATTCATGAAGCCGGTCTATAAGGTGGGTATAAGGTTGCTACCTATAAAATGGCGCTTAATGGGTGTACACTCACACCCACTGCTTGCTTGATCGGTGGAGGGTCATTAGCCGAACGGGTAGGATAGGGCAACGTCATCTCTTCATTAAAAGTATAATATGAAATACAAAGTAACTACATGTTTTTCAAAAATTTCCCAATCTTAGTTACTTTAGGAAAAGTGAATTGATGAAATCCCATGAAATTACACTTTGCACCCTTGCTAAGAAGTTAGTGGAGTGTGTGTGGTCTACCGGCACTCTAATTGGTTCTAAGAAAAGGTGGCAAAGGGTAATTCATTATTTATCATAGTTCGATGGAGCGTGTGTGCTTTACCAACACATCGAATAGGTGATCGTTACAATGAAGGCACCATGTAAATTTGCATGGTAATTCACACCCACTTTGTGAACCCTGGCAAAGCCCATTGGATTGTAGTCAAGAATATCCTTAAGTACCTTCAGAGGACGAAGGAATGGTTCTTAGTCCTCGGAGGGAGTGATGACTTGAATGTGCGAGGGTATAGTGACGCCAGCTTTCAGACTGACAGGGACAACTACCGTTCGCAGTCGGGTTGGGTCTTTACCCTGAATGGAGGAGCAGTAACTTGGAAAAGTTCCAAGCAAGAAACCATAGCTGATTCAATGTGCGAATCAGAGTACATTGTAGCGAGCGAAGCGTCAAAGGAGGCAATATGGTTAAAGAACCTCATCGGTGATCTTGGAGTTGTACCCGCCATAAAGGAGCCCATGGAGATTTTCTGTGATAATGAAGGAGTGGTTGCCTTGACCAAGGAACCGAGGGATCATGGTAGATCTAGACATATCGACAGAAAATATCACTTTATTAGACATCATGTAGAAGAAGGACAACTCGTAGTGAAGAGGATATCATCAGAAGATAACCCAACAGATCCGCTTACGAAGGGACTGAGTAGGGTTAAGCATTTGCAGCATGCTAGGAGTATTGGGCTGAAGGATGATATTAGTATAGATTAGATAATAGTAGAAACATGTAATACATAAATGTAATTAACATTTGATGATTAAATAAAAGAGTATTATTTATGAGTAATGTTACTGTCTTATGTTAATTGTTTAACTATTGTTTCATTTTGCATGTTTTGACTTCCAGAATAATTGAGTTTATTAAGAATAATCGAATTGTTCAAATTGTCCACAATCGTTCATATGTTGGAAGTAGATATGAATGAAGATTGTCATGAATTGGTGTGTAGATTGTGTAAATGGTATTAGACATAGCAAAAGTTTACTCCAACGTTCATGAGTGCTTATGAACTAGTTTTGTGCATTGGAACAAACCCGCGCTTGCTGGAATCACCTTATGGAATGTGATAAAAGGGGTGATCGCAAGACGATAATATCATATAGTCTTAAATACAAGATATATGGTTTGTTATTTATTGATTGGTTGTACATTGATAATGCGAAACCGCATCAGTAACTTGATGTTATAAAACACATTGTTGTGTATGGCTGATTAATGAATAAGTAAATGCATATAAGTCAAAGTTTATCTGTTACTTTTATCCCAAGAGGGTAAAAGCGATATCTCGGCCGCTCGATGATTTGATTTGACTTATGTGTCGGGCCCAGTCAGAACTGAATTGATGTGTTCGATTAAGTTCTTTGTCAAATGAATCGGAGATCGAGAAACCAAATGCTAGACAAATTGTTCCATAGAATTGTCAGCATGATATCTAAACAGAGGACTGTACGATCCCTTATCTAAAGGACAAGATTGATTAGATCAGAGTTTGACAACGTCTTTGAGAGCTACGATTGCTAATCGGAATAAACTTGTATATATAGTTACTAGACTTATCCAAGTGGGAGACTGTTGGAATAGTGTCTAAGGCTACAACTATATTAGGCAAGTATTTGACCCGATTGAGCATGGTCCTTTTGGGTTGCCTTCACCATAGCAGCTTGACAGGATGATTTATTATGAGAGAAGGAATATAATTAATATATTATAAGAATAATATAAGGAATAATAATATTATTATTTGATTAATATAAGTCATAAATTAATTAGAAATTAATTTGTTGACTTAAAGAGATTAATTAAATAAAGGGGTATAAACTGTCAATTGTTTGATAGTTGCACTTTGGGCTATATATCCTTTATGGATAAGGGGTGGACGATTTCTAGGGCTAAGGATAGCCATAAAATCGTCCAAGGCTTATCATGGAAAGGATTTGGATTGCTTAGGGCTTAAGTTATCCAATTATGGTTTAAGGGTGAAACCCTAGGAGCCTTACAAGTATAAATAGAACTCTAGGGCTAGGGGAATTCGTGACTTATGCTTTGAGTAGAAACCCTGGCCGATTTGATTCCCTCTCCTCTCTCCTAAATCATCTTCTTTCTAGTTGGTGTTTGTAAGCCATTAGAGGAGTGACAATTGTGACTCTAAAGCCTCAAGGACAAGAAGATCAAGCAAGTGATTCAAGGTAAACTTCTAATCTCTGATTTCATATTGTTGTTATTGTATATTAGTCATTAGAAGTCTTGGATTCAATGTATGATCAATTAGAGAAACCTAGATCCAAGCATTAGGGTTGCATGTGCACATAGGAATGTTCATATGGCTAAAACCCATCACCTTCTCAATCTGCTTAAGTAATCAAAAGTTCCAACTACAAACTACGAGTTTGGTGCAAGCTTCATAGATCAAAAGGTAGGTTATTTATGAGTTATGACCCTATGTCATCGAGGATCTTAGTTTTCTTATTATAATGTTGATCTATTAGATGTGCATGTAGACAAGAGCACATTCAATCGTTTTGATGAATTCAATCTGAAATACAATCCGTGTGGTCAGAGTAGGCTTCGGGAGATTTTCTTGAAACAGGACAATCTAATTCAGGGTAAGCTTCACATATTAATGGGGTCTAAACTCTAAAGAACTTAAAAAATAAAACTCATGATTACTACTTTTTCAGGTCGTTTCCTTGCTGAGGTAACAAGCGAAGTGTTTGCAGATCTTGAAGCAAGTAAATATCAAGTGAGTTTTGAAAGCCATGTTATATATATATATATATATATATATATATATATATATATATATATATATATATATATATATATAGATATATAGATATATACATTCCTTTATCTGTTTTGATTCATGTAGAAGCAATATTACTACATCTGCAAGGATTTAAAGTAACAAATAAAGATACATATTTCACGCTTGGTCTTGTTGTTCTTGTTCTCATTCTTTCTCAAACGAGAATTAAGGAAGAAACCGTCTTCTTGATTTTGTGACAAGCACCATAATCTTTAATGAACTTTCTTTTCATGACAAAATTCACTGACACCCTTGGTCTACTGCATGCTATCTAATTATGCACATCACTCTATATAGTAATACCTCTTATAACGGAATTCTAAAAAAATCATCAGTTGATATAAACTTTTGTTTTACGACTTTCCTCTGAAGTCTATCTTTTCTACAATCTATCCTGAAATATTAACTTCGGTTGTGGATGGGTCTGACCCTTTTCGAACTGGTCTTTTATTTGAATGATATGTATCAAATTTGCTTTTCAAATCCACAGGTGATGGCTTTGCTTGAAGATCATCCATGGAAACTGCCTTGAGCGTGCGATGAATAGCTATGTTTCTAAATACAGGTAAGAAAGATGAATACCTTCTAAGTACTAGAAATCATAGTTTTTTTTCTTATGTAATCAAGAGAGGAAGAGAAAAGATATGATATTTTCTTTAGAGTAATATGGGAGATTTAAGATTGATAGTTAAATTCCTCCTGGTGAGCTTAGATATAAGCCTATGATTTATAGAGTAAAACACAAAGGGACCCACATGTCCTTGAAGTTATAGATTTATCCCAATCATAAACCATTTAACCAGATTAAGGCTGTTAGAAAAGAAGAATCTGATCATTAGGATGACTAATTGACTATACGACCCCTGATCGAGAAGCCAAGCATCTTTTTCATTCTTCACTAATTTTGTCTACCGATTTAAAGAAAAAACCATTATCATGGACTCCAATCATGATTATATGTTTATGTGGGCGAAAACATGCAAATAAAATTAACCTATAGGATAATAGTATGGAAGGTATTTTGGTAAATCATTATTCCTGAGTTAGTAAGAAAAGAGGGTTGAGCAGCCTTGAGTGAGAATTAAGTTAGAAAATATATAATTCAAACAAAAAAACCAAGCATTCACTTTATTGCCCCTTTGAAAATCTCACTTTGGAATTCCAAGCTCTGTTCCCCATACAAGAAAAGAACAGTCTAGTTTTTAGTGCCATATGTGCTCTTTTACACTTTTCTATATTCTCTATTTTGGCCATCTGTTTCTAGTTACCCATGATGAAGATGATGATGCATGTGTTCAGATATGATAATAAGATAGCCACCATTCATCTAGCTTCCATCGATTTTCATGCATTGTTTTCCTTACATCAATGCCATTCCTATATGTTTTTTAAAATCCTTCAATCATACATGTTCACCCCATGAATTTTTAATCATACATGTTCAATCCTTGATGTTTCAATCGTACATGTTTTCCCGTTATGGTTCGCTTTCGGTACGGTTCATACAATTTTATATGGAAGAAAGCAAAATGTGTGGGACAATTTGCCAAGTTAGATTGTAAACAATGAAATATATAGTGAGAATGTTGTCTGGTTGATTCAGGTGCTATATTACTACAATAAAATGATACATATACTCATTTTCACCAAATCTTTATACTTTAATATAAACTAACATTATAATTTATATGCATACTTTGTGTTGTTTAGCTAGCCCGGCTTTACAATATATACAAAGAAATGGGTATTGTGACATCATTTCAGACCATTTTGGATAATGTCTTCCTTCCACTCTTTGAGGTTACAATCGATCCAGATTCACATTCCCAGTTGCATGTATTCTTGAAACAGGTAACACCACTCAAACTTAACATGTCACATAATTTGAATTTGATTTATTTTATTTAATGTAATGTTTTAACAATCTTATAAATACAATACAAGTGGTAGGATTGGATTTGGTGGATGATGAGAGCAAGCCTGAAAGACGCCCTATAAAACACATGCCAACACCTTCTCAGTGGACAAACATCTTCAATCATGCATTCTCATACTATGTCTATTATTGTTATGCCAATCTTTATACCCTAAATAAGCTTTGCGAATCAAAGGGCATGACAACTATTAGATTATGTCCTCATTGTGGGGAGGTATGTGTGCAAAAGACGTAAATACCCTCGTCCTAATTGGAAATAACATTGTTGCATGTATGTTTGTGATTAGGCGGGTGACATTGACCACTTAGCTACCTCATTTCTTACAACTCACAACATTGCACATGGAATTAATCTCAGAAAATCCCATGTACTTAAATATCTATACTACCTTGCCCATGTAACAACTAACAAATTCCATTTTCCTGCTTTTAATTTTATTGATAAAAATGTTGTTATTATTATTATTATTATTATTATTATTATTATTATTATTATTATTATTATTATTATTATTATTATCATCATTATTATTATTATTATTATTATTATTATTGTTATTATTATTATTATCATTATTATTATTATTATTATTAGGTCAGATTAGTCTTGCAATGTCTCCTTTAAGCAACAACTCGTTATTTTTGGATTACCATCAGAATCCTTTTCCGATGTTTTTTCTACTGATGACCCCTTACAAATCCATCTCACATGGTCATATTTGGTTGGCATATATGAATGAAATGAATTTTCATATGTTTTTTTACATCACATGTAAAAAATCAAACTAGTGGACCCAGAATCTAAAAAATCAAACTAGTGGACCATCATCTCTTTTATGCTGTTGATCCGTTTTGTCTTCTTAAACTTGATAAATACTTTATATTTGAATGGAACCTGGAACACCACATGGATCAAATATCATATCTCAAGTGTGGTCCCACATTCTTTGGATGGAGAAAAGGGTAATTTCGATTTTTAAAACTAACATTCCATGTTTGATTCTTCTAATAATTATATTAGCATATTAATTTTTTGACTTTTATTAGATCAGGTCACAAGAATTATCGGAGCAGGGGTTCATTAGTCTTAAAGAATTATGAAAGGCAAGATGCAACTCTACTTAGTTGGAATTTGATGTTTATCATCTTTGTGTATATCTTCTTAGTTTGTATAGCATTACATTACAGAAGGTGTCCCTTAATAGCAATGTAGTATTAGGTTATATAGTTAGGGAAAACCTCTTAATAACAATATACAATTAGACCCCTTAATATCTATGTATTATAATTTTTTGACATGATGTTATTCGATGAAATTGATTGTTTTAGTATATATTTGTGTACATATTTTTGTATTATGCGTAAATAAGTATCGTAAAGACGCGTCGTAAATGCATATAAAAAATGGTTACTGAAGTTTATGACACACAAATGCATGTCATCTTCATTTATGACAGGGGCTTCCTTGATATGCATTGCGTGTCATAAACACGCGTGTCGTAAGGTTACGACACACAAATGTGTGCCGTCTTCCTTTATGACAGGGCCTTTGTTGATACGCATTGCGTGTCATAACTGTGCGTCGTAAATGCGTGTCATAAATGCGCGTCGTAAATAGACGTTGTGCAAAAGTGTTTCGTCTCTCTTTATGACAAGGCCTTCCTTGACACGTATTCACATGTCGTCTGAGCATTTTACGACACTCCTTGCGCGTCGTAAAAGGCTGTTTTTCTAGTAGTGTTATTTCACATTTTTTTGTTTATTCTTGTTGAATTTTTTTCTTTTTTTATATTGAATAATAATAATTTGTTGATGAAACATCATTATTTATGCTAAAATATCTTTATTTCTTGTTTAAATATCATTATTTTTTTTGTTGAAATATCATAAATTCTTGCCGAAATGTCATACATTAGTAAATTTTCGGTATTAAAAAACTATTTTCGGATTATAAAATCAGTTTATTTTAAATTTTTAATATCTGCAACAGCATGCAAATGTTTATGGACACTATTAGGGTGTTGTAGAGGGTTGCAGAGGTGGTCCGCAGACTTTATGGATTTTTGCTTCAAAAAAACAAACAACACCTTAGCCTTCCTTTAGGAGTGAGGTTTGAGTGCTCGCCTATGATTATGGACACTGTTAGGATGTTCTGATGATCCCTGAGACAAATATGGGTAGTTGTAGAAGGTAGTATGTGTTGGGTTTTGAGCATTCTAACACTCCTAAGTGTACATTCAACCCTAAATACCTTGGATCTATGTTTTCTCTATTATACATGCAAATATGAACTTTCCAAGGTAATCATCCTAACTAGCATAATAACATTGATTCATATGAATATATTAAGTTAGAATTACATACCTCTTTGATGTAGAATGTCTTCATGAAGCTTGAGTGCCTAGTGCCCCAAGTGTGACACCTTAAATGGTTCACACAACACCAAATACACATGGAATGACTTGAGAGAAATTGGAACACTTCATAAAATCGGCTAGCCCTTTCTATCACACATAGTGGCCAATTTCTTGAGCCATGGGATTCTTTTATATGGTGGCTATTAGGGTTACACCATGTAACTCATAACTTTACCCATTCCTTATGCTCCATGGATTTTAACATGCATGGAGTATCCATGGGTCACCCCATGGACTTAGTCCAACATAAGGAATCTTGGATCACAAGCCCACATATATAAGAATGAATGATTTACACAATCAACCCATATATTTAATTAGTCTCCTTTTGATCACTTAATTAATTCCAAATTAATTCTTGATCAATACTAATTAAATAACCTTATTAATATATTAGAACTTATAATATATTAACAAACCTTAAGTGTTATTTCTCTCATTATAGTCTATGCAAATGCATGATGCCATGCAACCCAAATGGACTATGCTGGGTCGGGTCAAGTCATACCAATTATTGTTATGGACATAGACATTAATCCAACAGTCTCCCACTTGGATAAGTCTAAAATTATTATTGCAAGTATGACTTCGAGAACCGACTGGCAATCGTAGCTCTCAAAAGCTTCTGTCGAACTCTGACCTTGCCGATGATCTCTGACCTTCGTCAATGACTTGTCCATTAGATAAGGGATCATATATTCCTCTATTCTAGATATCATATGGACTGAGACATGGATTATAATCATTCTCTCTGTGCATTTGTTGTTTCCTGATTTCGGATTTATGACGAATGACTAATTGAACAAATCAAATTAGTCCAGGATCGACAGAACACTTACATTTGTCATCACCAAATCATCGAGGGGCCCATAAATATCGCTTTTATCCCAAAGGTAAAAGGAATGGATAAACTTCGACTCATATGGCTTGTTCTACTACTTGTTGAATCATATACAAAGGCACATTTTATAACATCGAGTTACCAATGCGTTTTCGTGCAATCAATTTATAACCAACTCATAGTAACAACTCATATCTCTAGGTTTGAAGAATATAAAATATTATTGTCTCATGATCACTCGTGATAAAATCCATGAAGTGATTCCAATGAGCGCAGGTTGAATCCAATACTTAGAACTTATGAGCACTCATGAGTGTTGTAGCACCACCTTGTCCAACATCTTAGACCTCTACAAGCCCAACCCATGACAGTCTTGATTCATATCTACTTCCAACATATGACCGATTGTGGATGGTTTGAATAAGTTAGTCATTTAGAACAATGACCTAGTTATTCTGGAAGTCAAAACATGCAAAGTGAAACACAATAGTAATTGAATCCAATATGGTCTCAGAACTTATGAATATAAATAAAACACCTTTTATTTATCACCATATGATTATACATTATTCATTGCATACTGTTTCAGCTATCAACTTTATTCTTGAATTTAAAACACTAGTTGTCCCATGCTCCAAGCATGTACATTATGTTTTCTAAACACTAGTCATGCCACACACCAAGTATGCATACTATGTTTGTCTATGATCTTTGCTTTGCGAGATAGACCAATTGAACATAACTCCAATGATTCTCATTTCACAGTCCCAATTCCTTACTGCAAATGCAAGAATTCCAAATTCATACCATTTACTTAAAATCGGTTAGATTCTAAACTTATATGCACTGATTCTCTTGTAATGATTATGCATAAAGGTTTGACAACAAACATTACAGAGCATTCCAAAGGAGATCAACTCCTTGGAAACATCCTTCTTGCCTTAAGTTTCCTAATCTTACACAAATTGAATAATTTCTAACTTTGAAACATTTCCATATTCCATTTTGACTATCACTTCTGAACAAGAGTTGCCTCCTTACAGATTATGTCAATATGGTCCTTCCAGAATTAACACTATGCTTCCAACTGTCTTTGAGCAACCAATATTCGGTAAACCTTAGATTGTCCTAAACAATTGCTTAATCATTTTAGTCATATCCAATTCTAGACCTTTCCCTTCTTAATGCCCCAGGCATTTTGAAAATTTTAGAAAGGATGAATATAACACATGTAATCGATCCTATATTCGAAGCATATGGGACATGATTCATGATGTCTCACATAAAGACTAAACCAGTCTTTTGCTATAACATTTCCATTTCTATTTGCCAAGTTCTCATAATTCAGATTATGAAAAGGGATGTTGTAATCATAATCGAATTTTAGAATGCAAATAATGGACCCATATATAGAATTTCCTTATGTTGAGCCATTCCAACATGAAATTCATATATATATATATATATATATATATATATATATATATATATATATATATATCATATATATATATATATATATATATATATATATATATATATATATATATATATATATCCTTGACTAAATACGATTAAAACCTCAATCTAAGCTTTTAGATTTAAGATGAAGTATAATTTCCTCTCCCTTAATTATAGCAAAACAACTTTTTCCCAATTGAAACCTTTTGTTTTCTATAATTAACATTGCTAACTTGCAACCTTTATCATAATTATCAAGCTCCCACTAACATGATGATTATTAGCATAACACTTATGCTCCCACTAGCTTTTACATGTACTCAGAAATCAGCTGGACTTGTAGAAATCAATACTTTATTGACTTTCATACCAAAGTTCAGATTTCTGATACTAGATTGCTTTTATAGAACTTTATCAATATCATACACCTTATCTTAGATAGCTCATAAGTGTGTCTAAACAATTTAAGAACTATGAAAAGGGATGTTGTAATCATAGTCTCAATTGTTTAGACCTTTGCCACTTCTCACAAATCAATGTTAGTGTGCCGGTTAACCACATATGCTCCATTAACGACTTTGAGAATGCAAATATCACACTTGCTACCTAGCTAAAATCTACTTAGTGGAAGTGTTTCCTCACCATCATTTTCATGAATCAGAGAGAAACCTTATGACACTTATATTTAATGGTGTATGTGCTCTTATCCATGTGAATTGTCAAGACCATAGTCACAAGACAAGGATAATGACAAATCCAAACTCATATGGACTGAACTCAATCTTAATTTCTTGCTTTCTGGCAGCTCAAGGGCCTGCCATTGCTTCCAAGTTGTTGTGAAACCAATTGAGAACTCTAAGAACTCATATGCAAAGCCAACTTTAGTTTGAATGGGCATAGAATATGTCAACACGATAGGTTATAAACCTCAAGTCGTGTGCTAGTGAAAAACTTCAGGTTTTATTCTTGATTAGTTCTTGAGACTTTCAAGAACTTTAAGACTCCCACTATCCTATTGACATATAAGACTCTCTTGTCAAATATTCAACAGATAGTGTGGATTCTAATCAAGAAAAACACTTCACACAATTGGCCTAAGTTGATCTTTGTTTTATCCTAAACATCACAACTACCAATTTCAAATGTACAAGAGTAGGACACTTTTACTCTTACATTTGACAAGTGTTTTAAACCTTCTTTAAGACATATCACTCAAGTTACAGTCTTAGAGTATGACTCTAATACTTGTATTGGAATGAAGTATGACTCATCTTCTTGATTTAACCATTTCAAGAATTCAAGATTCCTCTTCTTAGTCATAAGAATGCACTAAGATTTCCTTAGAGAACTAATTGTGATATGGTTTCTTAATCATTAAGATGATCACATAACTGATACTAAAGTACTCTCCCATCTTTTCACATTTGAGAAACTTTTATCCTTCTGCTTAATTTGATTCTTCTTATTCGCTCTGCCATACATTGGATCTTTTCCAATGTTTCAAAACTTATACTTAAGCTTGTAAGTATAACCATATTTACTAAACCTTAGTGAATAATGACAAATTGTCTTATCGATCTTTTGTGGTGGACTCTGACCAGTGCACAAGAATGTGTACCCGATCCCTTAGTCCTTTACTTGCCTCACACATCCATGTGAACAAGTAATTAGTCTTAATTTTCCAATTCTTAAAAGTTCTCATTCATCATACTATACACCTTGCATGATTCCAAATTTTGGTCCAATTGAAACCTTGGGTGATGAGAATCTTTCCTTATTTGGTGAATTTAGACATTACCACAAATGAAAGAATAAAATTCACTTTCCAAAATTGCTATCATTGGAATCTTATAAGCAACAATTTTCCACAAACCCCATTGTAAGGATATTTTAAAATAAATAAAATCAAAATTTTCCCTTTTATTTGAAAACTTTGCAGAAAAACGTATCCTTACAATCCGTATGAAAACTTGTTATTATCTATTCCTAAGCAATATATAACAGCACAAAAATTCTGATCACTGAACCGTGCGAGTGAAATCCATGTTCGCGATGAAAATCTGCATATACTTCTTTTAAGTTTCTACACTTTTCCTTTGATTCTTAACCACCAACATGTGACCCAATTATATCATGTAATAAGAAACTCCAAGTAGGAACTTAATAGAGTTAGACAATGGACTTTACATGAAGTAGAGTCAAACTTATTGACTTTAACATCCTTAGGTAAGGAAGCTTTGCAATCAATTCCCCTTCCTTTGGCAATAGATACCTATGGACCCTTGATAATAGGACTATCTCGGACTTAGCCTTTCTCTTTACCATTTGGTTAACCGAGTTGACTATGGACGATCCCTTTCCATTGGGAAGAGATAGCTTTACTGGATATCTAATGTCATCATTGTCAGTGTCCATAAAGTTTTAGGAAGTTGATCTTAGAAAATAGATAAGATCATTAAGGGTCTTGTCATAGTCTGTTTCATAGGTGTCCCAAAGGAACTCACTATGTGATTTAGAAAGTGATTGATCATCAACTTCCTCTAGACTTTGACACCCAACTCTCCCGGCTTGTCAATATGTGACTACATCTCGAAGATGTGATCACACATAGACCTTTGCTTGCCAATAGGGCTTGAGTGACCTTAAACTTTTCAAGAACTTGTGGGTTAGGGAGAATAATTGGAGGAGGTGAAAGAAGTATGATTTCCATGGGACATCATCTTCATTTAGGAAAGCTTGTTTCAGGAGATTTGGGAAGATCATAAATGTCTAAACTAGACATCTTTTGGGAGATATTCAAGATAGCTGATTTAAAGTCCTTAATATAACACCCAATATGAAATATTAAGGCTAGGACCCAACACAATGCTTTTATAACTTGGAAGAGGGATGTCGTAATCCAAGCTATAAAATATTTGAAGGTAGGTGAATAACGAATCACCAATTTCCACCAAGATAAACGAAATGTATTATTAGGTTTTAATTGGTTTTGAAACTCCTAGATCTTTGAGATTCATTGAACTTTTCAATGGCATGTTTCAATCTTGAGTGTGCCCTTCAGGTTTTGTGACTGGGATGTCGAGGATCACAAAAAAAAGGTGTGAATAACTATGCAAATATAGTTAGTACCCTTAATATTTACACCTCAGTCGATGTGCCGGTTAACCACACATGCTCCATCGATACTATAATAATCATTAAGTTACCCTTTGCATACCTTGTTAAATACGAGTTAGTGTGCCGGTTAACCACACACGCTCCACTAACCGACTTAAACAAAGTGCAAAGTGTAATTTCATGGATTAGAACCTTATTCACATTTTCCTAAGTAACTAAGATTGGGTATTAATAAGAGTTTAGTTACTTAGTATTTATCATTAATACTTGTAATGAAGGGAGAATTCTAGTCCTTGTCGTACCCGTTCGGCTAACGACCCTCCACCGGTCAAGGAAGCGGTGGGTGAGAGTGGACACCCATTAAACTGCCATTTTATAAGCAGTAACCTTATACCCCCCTTATAGTCCGGCTTCGTGAATGAGGCCTACTAACGGTAAGACTGACTTTACTCTTATACATATATATAAATATTATTAACTTATAATATTATAAAGTATAAGGGTTGAATTTTAACTTTTAAAATTCTAAGGCCTAACTTGGAATTAAGTATTCATAAGTGAAAGCTTTTCAAATTCCAAAACTTGAGGGCAAGTTTTGAAACGATTCAAAACTAATTAATTCCATAACTTATGTGTTTAAAGTAGTTTTAATTAAAAGACTCTTCAAGTTCCATAACTTGAGGACAAGTTATGGAAGACTTTAAACTAATAAAAGAATGTAATTTTTCTTTATTTTTGTAACTTATGGAATTAATTAAGGTTACACATTTTATTACTTAATGAAGTGACTCTTGAACCTCCATAACTTGAGGACAAGACTCTTCATTTTTTGTAACCATTGCCAAATTTTACGAGTTTTATGAAACTTAATTGTGACTTTTCATATAACTTGAGGACAAGTTACAAAAACACATTTTAGAATCAACTCTTAGATTAATTTGGATTGAAAACAGCAATTTCACATAACATTCTATTAATCTAAGCAACTCATAAGAACAAGATAATTCACAACAAACTTTTTCATGTAATTAGTCTAAACCTTAAACTAATACAAAACATGAATCTATTGACAATTATCTTTGAAATTGAATTAACATGAACATTACCACATCAAAAACAAGTTTATAAGTCCTAAAACATCTTAGGGTAATGTTCCTAGTCCAATTCCAGCCAAAACAATCGAATATATGCTGTTTGGGGTCCCAACTCGTCGAGTGCACGAACCAACTCGGCGAGTTGGATGCTTTTTGCCTTGGACTCGGCGAGTCTGCTGAGCAGAAAGCATCAAAATTTGATTTTTAAGCCACTTTTGCATGTATAATAAGAAAACAAGCCTAGGCTCTGATACCATTGTTGGGTTTTGAGCATTCTCACACTCCTAAGTGTACATGCAACCCTAAATACCTTGGATCTATGTTTTCTCTATTATACATGCAAATATGAACTTTCCAAGGTAATCATCCTAACTAGCATAATAACATTGATTCATATGAATACATTAAGTTAGAATTACATACCTCTTTGATGTAGAATGTCTTCATGAAGCTTAAGTGCCTAGTGCCCCAAGTGTGACACCTCAAATGGTTCACACAACACCAAATACACATGGAATCACTTCAGAGAAATTGGAACACTTCATAAAATCGTCTAGCCTTTTCTATCACACGTAGTGGCCGATTTCTTAAGCCATGGGATTCTTTTATATGGTGGCTATTAGGGTTACACCATGTAACTCATAACTTTACCCATTCCTTCTGCTCCATGGATTTTAACCTGCATGGAGTATCCATGGGTCACCCCATGGACTTAGTCCAACATAAGGAATCTTGGATCACAAGCCCACATATATAAGAATGAATGATTTACACAATCAACCCATGTATTTAATTAGCCTCCTTTTAATCACTTAATTAATTCCAAATTAATTCTTGATCAATACCAATTAAATAACCTTATTAATATATTAGAACTTATAATATACTAACAAACCTTAAGTGTTATTTCTCTCACTATAGTCTATCCAAATGCATGATGCCATGCAACCCAAATGGACCATGCCGGGTCGAGTCAAGTCTTACCAGTTATAGTTATGGACTTAGACATTAATCCAACAGTATGGGCCCGTACTACTGAAAGCATAAAACCCATATACATAGCAAGGAAGTCACAACCCCTAGGGCTTTGTCGGGAGTTGGTTCCCCGTTATTACATGGAGTATTTGATATCTTTCTGATGTATTTTCAGAATGGCGACTACGAGGCGATTTGAGACCGGATCCGGATCAGGATTAGGAGCTGGCAGCCAAGGCGGGCCAACAACAGTGACAGGGACCATTGATGAGATGAGGCCGGAGGAGTTGGATGCTAGGATTTTGGAGATCCTACACGATGAGGTTGCTGCACTATTCCCGACACAGTTGTCAGAGATGTTTGGGTCTATCAAGACCGCCATGGTTGAGTGCTTCGATGAGCACTATGCAGCCATAGCTGAGACGGCTTCCGCTGCAGCCTCTACAGCCGTAGCAGCTGTAGGTACAGGGACAAATCGGGTCTTTCATTACTGAGACTTTGATACCATGAAGCCCCCGACTTTCGATGGGATTCGGGACCCGATTATAGCCATGAGGTGCTTATCTGATGTTGAGGGATGCTTTTTCACATGCTCATATCCTACTGACCAGAAGGTTAGGTGTGCTATGAACCTGCTAAGGTCCGGAGCGAAGGACTGGTGGAAATTGATGATGGGGTCGTATTCTGATGAGCAGAGAGCTGCAGTTACTTGGGATCAGTTCAGGGAGATGTTCCGCACTCGCTACATTCCGCGGGTTGAGCGAGAGTGGCTGGCACAGGAGTTTTTGGATTTGAGATAGGGATTGAAGTCGGTAACGGATATCAACCATATGTTTACTGTAAGGGTGCCGTTTTGCCCGGAGTTTGCTTCCGAGCAGGCTCAGATGACTCGTTATATGAACATCCTCAAGACTGACATCAGACAGTTCGTTTCTACCTAACATTGTGATACATTACTAGAGTTACAGGAGGCCGCTAGGTGGTGTGAGCTTGAGATTGAGCTGCAGTTGAGAGAGTAGAGGCAGGCCCCAGTGCAGTCACAGCCTGCACCAAAGCGGCCCAAGAACGCAAATTCTAGGTTTGGAGGCAAGCACGGTCGCACTTGTAGGAAGTGTGGGAATGGTCATTTTGGAGTTTGTCGATCCAATGATGTGTGTCGTAAGTACGAGAAGGAGGGGCACTTTGTGAGGGATTGCCGCTAGTTAGCCCCGATATAGGATATGAGGATTTGTTACCATTATGACAAGGTTGGTCACGTGAAGACCAATTGTCTGTTGCTCGCTGCCAGGCTGACGTAGGCTCCAACGCCGGCTACGCCGAGGATTACTGACGAGAGTTAGGGTAGAGCAGAGCCCCCGAGGGCTCGAGGACGTGCTTTTCAACTTACAGCTGAGAAGGCTAGGACAGCACCAGATGTGGTGGCTAGTATGTTTCTATCCTTTATCTTATTTATTATACCTGTTTTATTCTTATGTGTTTGTACGTATGTTAGGTACGTTCTTAGTGAACTCCTTACCTGCGGTGGTATTATTTGACTCAAGGTCGAGTCGGTCTTTTGTCTCTCGATCTTTTAGCAGGGAGTTCGGTTTGCCCTTAGAAGAGCTAGAGTGTCCATTACAAGTCTCCATCCCCAATGAACACGAGATTTCTGCTTCTTTAGTCTATCGGATTGTGTTCTGGAGATCTTCGGGGTATCCTTCCCGATTAACTTGATTCTGATTCCCATGGGGGATGTGTGTGTGATAGTGGGTATGGATTGGCTAAGTTGTTTCGATGTCATGATCGACAGCGAGGGTCAGCGTGTAGTAGTTTGAACCCTAAGTGGGGGAGACTTTGTTATCTATGGAGAGGGCACCAAGTTTGGTTCAAAGTTCTGTTCATCCGCCAGGGCTCGACAGTATATTCAGCATGGGTGTGTAGATTAACTGGCATATTGTTGGATAAGGTGTCTAAGTCCATAACTATTTCGGGCTTGTACTTGACCCGACCCGGCATGGTCCATTTGGGTTGCATGGCACCATGCAATTGGATAGACTAAATGAGAGAAATAACACTTGGAGATTATTAATATATTATAAGTTCTAATATATTAATAATATTATTTGATTAGTTGATCAAAGAATTAATTTGGAATTAATTAAGTGATCAAAGGATAACTAATTAAATATATGGGTTGATTGTGTAAATCATCCATATCTTGTATAGTGGGCTAAGAGGCTCCATGGATTATCAAGTTGGGTTCTACCCATAGGATGCTCCATGGATGCTCCATGGGAGTTACAAACCCATGGGTCATGGAAATGAAGAGTCATGACACATTAGGGTTTACATGGTGTAACCCTAGATGTGTCAACACTATATAAGAAGCATATTCTCCACCAAAAATCGGCACTACTAAGGAAACAAGAGGGCTTGGCCGATTTTGAGAAGTGTGTGTTATCTCAAGAGTCTTTCCAAGAGCATTTGGTGTTGTGTGAAGCATTTGAGGCATCACACTTGGGGTGCTAGGCTCACAAGGTTTCAAGGAACACAAACAACAACAAGGTAAGTTATTCTATCTATGATTCAAGTTAAAATTGTTCCCCATGTATGCTAGATAGGAATATAATCTTGGAATTCAACTTTGCATGATAATTAGACAAACATAGATCCAAGGTTATTAGGGTTGCATGTACACTTAGGAAGTGTTAGAATGCTCAAAACCCATCAGTGGTATCAGAGCCTAGGCTTGTTTGTTTGTTATTTGTGCTTAAAAGTTGAAGAAAGTCGAAAATCTTGCTGTTTGACTGATGGACTCGGCGAGTCCATGGGGAGGACTCGACGAGTTCACGTGTATCTTCAACCTACTCGGCGAGTAGGTTTATGCACTCGGCGAGTAGGGTCGACAGAGTGCAGAATTTCGACTTGTGTTGCTGGAAATGGATTAGAATCATTACCCTAAAATGTTTTGGTACTTGAAAAATTATTTTAGAAGGTGTAATGTCTTTTCTAACTCATTTACAACAACTAGTTATCAAAATTACAAAGATTAAATGTGATTTTGATTCTTGAAAGTGTTCATATTCATGTTCTTGTTCTTATGATGTTTAGATGATCATAGGAATTATTTGTAACCTATGTGGTAGATTAATTCATGATCATAATGTGTTTTAATGGAGTCCATAACTTGTCCTCAAGTTATGGAAAACCAAAAGTCTCTTGGATTAAAAAAACCATTAAAAGAACACAAGAGTTAGAAAAATGAAAAGTCCTCATTTTATTACTCTATTAAACTCATAAGTTACAAGAAATGAAAAGTTTTGAAAGTTTACAAAACTTGCCCTCAAGTTTTGGAACAAGTAAAGTTAAGTTAAAACTTTAGTTCCAACCCCTAGAATTTTAAAAGTTAAAATTCAACCCTTATACTTATATTATTATGATTTAATAATTATATATATATGTATAAGAACAAAGTCGTCTTACCGCTAGTACGCCTCATTCACGAAGCCGGTCTATAAGGTGGGTATAAGGTTGTTGCCTATAAAATGGTGACTTAATGGGTGTCCACTCTCACCCACCGCTTGCTTGATCGGTGGAGGGTCGTTAGCCGAACGGGTAAGACAAGGACTTATTAATTCTCATTCAAAGTATGATGAATATTATAAAGTAACTAAATGTTTTATTAAATTCCCTATCTTAGTTACTTTAGGAAAAATGTGAATAAGGTGCTATTCCATGAAATTACACTTTACACTTTGATTAAGTCGTTGGTGGAGCGTGTGTGGTTAACCGGCACACTAACTTGGACTTAACAAGGTAGGTAAAGGGTGACTTAGGGTTTATTATAGTATCGATGGAGCGTGTGTGGTTAACCGGCACATCGATTGAGTAATAAACTTTAAGGGTACCAAGTGATTTGCATGGTTACTTCACACCTCGTTTTGTGATCCTCGGTATCCCAGTCACAAAACTTGGAGGGCACACTCGAGATTGAAACATGCCTTTGAAAAGTTCATTGAATCTCAAAGAATCTAGGAATTTCTAAGAACCATTCAAAAAACCTAATAGTAAAATATTGCGGTTTTCGTGGTGGAAATTGGTGAATCGTCATTCACCTACCTTTCAAATATGATATAGCTTAGATTACGGCATACCTCTTCTAAGTTATATTATATTGTGATTGGATCCTAGCCTTAATATTACATTTGGGTGTTTTATTAAGGACTCTCTTATATCTAAACTAATCTTGTCCTAATTCCTTCAGATGTCTTTCAACAATGCTTCTGGCTCTAATCCTAATGGCTCCTTTTCCCTTATGAACTTGTGTGGGAAAGTCACCTTTGATGGATCCAACTTCAATGAGTGGATCAGAAACATCAGGATGATTACCCGCTACGAGGACAAAGAATATGTCCTTGACAAGGAGCTTAAGGAGATTAATGAGTCCACTGCAACTCCTCAGGAGATCGCTGAATTTCGGGCACATGAAAGGGATGCTACGAAAGTGGCTTGCATCATGACGGCCACGATGACAGCGGAACTCCAAAAGTCTTATGAAGATTTCTACCCTTATGACATGCACCAAGATTTGATGGAAAGATACCATCAAAGTGCAAGACAAGAGAGGTATGAGATCATCTGCTCCATGATAACAACCATGATGAAGGACGGGGAATCCGTCACGAGCCACATGCAGAAAATGCAAAGGTATGTGGATCGTTTGCTGAAGCTTAATGTGAACTTCCCGGAGGATCTTGCAATAGATATTATTTTGCATTCCTTACCATCGTGCTATGATCAATTCCGCATGACATATCACATGAACAAGGAAGAAGTCACCCTCAGCAAACTTCAGGGACTTCTCAAGACCGCAGAAACAGGTCTTAAGGGGAAGTCGGTTGCTATCACTCCTACTCAAAACTCTACTCCGGTTTTGGCAATCGGGAAAAGTCGAGGGAGGAAGAGAAAGAGCTCTTCTAAGGGTACCAAGGTTCGGACCCTTGATGGCTCTTCTTCAAGTGGAACCAAGAAAGGTTTCGTTACTCCTTCTTCTGACCCAAAAGAGGCTGAATGCTTCTATTGCCATGAAAAAGCTCATTGGAAGCGGAACTGCCCAAAATACCAGCAAGATGTGAAGGATGGGAAAGTTAAACCCAACCACGCAGGTATTTACACTATCATTTCTAATAACTCACCCCATTCTAATTCTTGGGTCCTTGATACCGGGTGTGGTATTCACATTTGTTGTGACTTGCAGGGACTAAGAAGAAGTGAGGATGTGGAGCAAGGAAGGATAAACTTGATCATGGGGAATAGGAAAGCTATACCTGTTACCAAGATTGGAGTTTATACTTTATCGCTAAGTAGTGGGTTTAGTTTAGATTTGAATAAGTGTTGTTATTCGCCAGGAATGGCAAGAAATATTATTTCCTTTCATGCTTTGTACAAACAAGGGTTTACCTTTTCATTTAATAATGAAGTTGGTTCTATAGAAGTTTTCTATAATAATGTCTTTTATTTTAAAGCATTACCTTGTGATGGTGTGTATGAAGCTGTATCTGTTGTAGATAACTTGGGAAATAATGTTTTGTGTATTGATTCTACTAATAATAACCTGGATAAAGCATCTTTATGGCATTGTCGTCTTGGACATATAAGCAAGAAACGCATAGGCCAACTCCAAAAGGATGGAGTCTTGGAGTCGTTTGACCTAAAGTCAGATGATAGTTGCGAATCATGCTTACTTGGAAAAATGACAAAGTCACCCTTCACAGGTTCATGTGAGAGGGGTGAAGGTTTGTTGGACCTTATACACACGGATGTGTGTGGACCATTCAAACATGCCACAAGGGATGCTAATCGTTATTATTTGACTTTTACTGATGATTATAGTAGATATGGATATGTCTACTTGATCAAGCATAAGTCAGAGACTTTCGAGAGGTTTAAGGAATTTAAACAGGAAGTCGAGAATCAATTGGGCAGGAACATTAAGATGCTTCGATCCGATCGTGGTGGTGAGTATCTTAGTTCAGAGTTCCTCGACTATCTAAGGGAATGTGGGATAGTCTCACAATTGACACCTCCCAGGACACCACAGTTGAATGGTGTGGCTGAGAGGCGTAATCGAACCTTGTTGGATATGGTTCGTTCCATGATGAGTCGAGCTACGCTACCAATCTCATTCTGGGGGTATGCCTTAGAGACTGCCGCCCATATCCTCAATCTAGTCCCTACAAAGAAAGTTGCCAAAACTCCTCACGAGATGTGGACTGGTAAAGTACCTAAACTAGACCACATTAAGATTTGGGGTTGCGAGGCTTTCGTGAGACGCGAGACTCATGATAAGCTCGAACCTCGAAGCGAGAGGTGTATTTTCATCGGCTACCCACAGCATTCCTTTGGTTACCTCTTCTACAGACCTAGTGACAATGTGGTCTTTGTAGCAAGAAGAGGAGTCTTTCGAGAAAGAGAGTTTATAAGCCAAGGAGACAGTGGGAGGCAAATTGATCTTGAAGAAATTCAAGAATCAAGCGGTGAAGGAACTTCAAACTCTAGCCCTCAACTTGAGGAGGAAACTCCTGTTGAGCCAATTGACAAATCTGTACCTCTGAGACGTTCCACGAGAGTTAGGAGTGCACCTGAGCATTACTATGGATTCCATATTACTGCAGAAGGTGAGACACTTATTAGTGATGAGACACTAGTAAGTCAAGATGACCCTAACAGCTACGAGGAAGCCATGGCAGGCCCCGAGTCTGCTAAATGGAAAGAGGCTATGGATAGCGAGATACAATCCATGCATGACAATCAAGTTTGGAACTTGGTTGAAAATGTACCAGGTCGTAAGACAGTAGGGTGCAAATGGGTCTTCAAGAAGAAGACCGACATGGATGGTAAAGTACACACTTATAAGGCTAGACTGGTTGCAAAGGGCTTCTCTCAAATTCCTGGAGTGGACTATGATGAGACCTTTTCTCCGGTAGCCAAGATTAAGTCTATTCGGGTTCTGTTAGCCATAGCTGCGTTTCATGATTATGAAATATGGCAGATGGATGTCAAAACCGCTTTCCTTAATGGGAAGTTGGCTGAAGATGTTTACATGAGTCAGCCAGAGGGTTTTGTCAGCAACGAGTACCCTAATAGAGTGTGTAAGCTTGAGAAATCCATTTATGGATTGAAGCAAGCACCTCGCAGATGGAATCTTTGCTTTGATGAAAAGGTCAAGGAATTTGGCTTTTCTAGGAGTGAAGATGAATCTTGTGTGTATGTCAAGGCTAGTGGGAGTATAGTTAGCTTTTTGGTACTGTATGTGGATGACATACTACTCATAGGAAACGACATTCCAACCCTGCAGGAAGTAAAGTCTGTTGGATTAATGTCTAAGTCCATAACTATATTTGGTATGTACTTGACCCGACCCGGCATGGTCCATTTGGGTTGCACTTCACCGACACAATTTATATGGATAATCTTTTGAGAATAGTATGTTTATGATTAATATTAATATATTATAAGTTCTAATATATTAATATGGAATCATATTATTTAATTAGTATTGATCAAGAATTAATTTATAATTAATTAAGTGATCAAAAGGAACTAATTAAATATGGACTCTTATATATATGAAATGGGCCAAGTTCATTTAGGTTGGGCTAAGCTTTCATGGATAGTCCATGGAGTGTTTAACCCATGGATCCTAGGAAATGAAAGGTCATGGGTATTAGGGTTTAACCCTAATCCTCCACACTATATAAAGATGTCCTTGGTTGGTGAAATTGGCACTAGTGTGGATACACTAAAGAAGGGCTAGCCAATTTCACTAGAGAGAACCAAGTAATCATATTCTCTAAAGTATTCCAAGGTGTCTTGGTGATTTGTGATTCCACTTGAGGCTTCCACACTATTGGGGCTAAGCTCTTAAAGCTTGAAGACATCAAGCTACATCAAGAGGTATGTATTCTATCTTGTTACATTCATAGTTTTTGTATGCTAGATTAGGATAATACCTTGGATGTTCTTATTTGCATGTATAATAGAGAAAACATAGATCCAAGGTATTTAGGGTTGCATGTACACTTAGGAAGTGTTAGAATGCTCAAAACCCAACAGTGGTATCAGAGCCACGGGTTGTTTTCTGTTATATTGATGCAAATATTTTATTTTCAAAGTTGAAAAAAAAAGAAAAAAAAAACATGAAGTTTGTCAAATTTTAGGATAATTATTTGTTCTTGTGAAAAACTAATTATTTATAAAATTTGAATAATTTGCTTTATGAGTTGAATAAGGTCGAATTTAATAAAAGATAAAATAATATGATTATTTTATTAGTTTTAAAAGTTTGATCTAAAAAGTTTTATTTTTTTGAAACCTCCATAAGTTATGGATTTGAAAAGGTTTTAAAAAAAAAAAAATGATTTAAAGTTTTTTTTTTTGGAGTTACAAAATTTGGTGTTAATGTTTTAAAGGATTCCATAACTTAAGAATAAGTTATGGATCACCAAAAGTTTTTTGTTATCTTGTTTTATGAGTGAATTTAGATTAATGATGAAAATTATGTGATAGTTGGTTTTAATCCAAATTAATCTAAAAGAAGTTCATAAAATGTGTTTATGTAACTTAAAAATCACATTTATGAATCTTAAAACTCATAAAGTTGGCAATGGTTACAAAATGAAGAGTCTTGTGTCATTGAATAATTTTTTTTTATGACTCCATAACTTGTCCTCAAGTTATGGAAGTTCAAGAGTCACTTCATTAAAGAAAAATATGTAACCATAATTAAATCCATAAGTTATAAAATAAAGAAAAGTTAATTCTTTTATTAGTTTAAAGTCTTCCATAACTTGTCCTCAAGTTATGGAACTTGAAGAGTTTTTGGATTAAAACTACTTTAAACACATAAGTTATGGAATTAATTAGTTTTGAATAGTTTCAAAACTTGCCCTCAAGTTTTGGAATTTGTAAAGTTTTCACTTATGAATACTTTAATTCCAAGTTAGCCCTTAGAATTTTAAAAGTTAAAATTCAACCCTTATACTTTATAATATTATAAGTTAATAATATATATATGTATAAGAGTAAAGTCAGTCTTACCGTTAGTACGCCTCATTCACGAAGCCGGTCTATAAGGTGGGTATAAGGTTGTTGCCTATAAAATGGCAACTTAATGGGTGTCCACTCTCACCCACCGCTTGCTTGACTGGTGGAGGGTCGTTAGCCGAACGGGTTTGACAGGACTATAATTCTCCCTTCATTAAAAGTATTAATGAAAAATACTAAGTAACTAAACTCTTAATAATACCCAATCTTAGTTACTTAGGAAAAATGTGAATAAGGTGCTAATCCATGAAATTACACTTTACACTTTGTCTAAGTCGTTAGTGGAGCGTGTGTGGTTAACCGGCACACTAACTTGGACTTAACAAGGTAGGTAAAGGGTGACTTAATATTTATCATAGTATCGATGGAGCGTGTGTGGTTAACCGGCACATCGATTGAGGGGTAATTTATTAAGGGTACCAAGTGATTTGCATGGTTACTTCACACCTTGTTTTGTGATCCTCGGCATCCCAGTCACAAAACCTGAAGGGCACACTCGAGATTGAAACATGCCTTTGAAAAGTTCAATGAATCTCAAAGATCTAGGAGTTTCAAAACCAATTAAAACCTAATAATTCATTTCATTTATCTTGGTGGAAATTGGTGAATCGTCATTCACCTACCTTCAAATATTTTATAGCTTGGATTACGGCATACCTCTCCTAAGTTATAAAATAGTTTGTTGGGTCCTAGCCTTAATATTTCATATTGGGTGTCATATTAAGGACTTTAAATCAACTATCTTGAATATCTCCCAAAAGATGTCTGGTTTAGACACCTATGATCTTCCCAAATCTCTTGAAACAAGGTTTCCTAATGAAGATGATGTCCTATGGATATCATACTTCTTCACCTCTTCAAATTATTCTCCCTAACCCACAAGTTCTTGAAAAGTTTAAGGTCACTCAGGCCCTATTGGCAAGGCAAGGTCTAGGTGTGGTCACATCTTGGAGATGTTGTCACATATTGACAAGCCGGGAGAGTTGGGTGTCAAAGTCTTGAGAAAGTTGGTGGTTCAATCACTTTCTAAGTCACATAGTGAGTTCCTTTGGGACACCTATGAAACAGACTATGACAAGACCCTTAATGATCTTATCTATTTGCTAAGATCAACTTCCTAAATCTTTATGGACATTGACAATGATGACATTGGATATCTAGTAAAGCTCTCTCTTCCCAGTGGAAAGGGATCGGCCATAGTCAACTCGGTTGACCAAATGATAAAGAGAAAAGCTAAGTCTGTGATAGTCCCGTGTAACTTTATCAAAGGGTCCATATGTTTATATTGCCAAAGAAAGGGGCATTGGTTGCGAAGCTGCCAAAATTTACCTAAGGATGTTAAAGTCAATAAGTTTGACTCTACTTCAGGTAAAGTCCACTATCTAACTCTGTTAAGTTTCTATTCTGAGATTCTTGATACATGATGTGACTGGGTCACATGGTGATGTTTTAAGAATGAAAGAAAAATGAAGAAACTTAAAGAAAGAATATGTTGAATCTGATGGCGTAGATGGATTTCTATCGCGTAGTTTGAAGATCGGATTCTTGAGCTACTTCTTAGGAGTTATGAGATATTGCTTAAGGAATAGATAACAACAAGTTTTCATATGGATTGTAAGGATAAGTTTTTCCGCAAAGTTTTAAAATAAAAGAAAATTTTTTATTTTATTTATTTTAAAATATCCTTACAATGGCATTTGAGGAAAAATTGTTGCTTATATGATTCCATTAAGAGCAAGAGTGGAAATATGAAATTGATTCTTTCATCTGTGGTAATGTCTAAATTCACCAAATAAGGAAAGATTCTCATCACCCAAATTTCAATTGGACCGAAACTTGGAATCATGCAAGTTGTATAGCATGATGAATGAGAACTTTCAAGTTTTGGAAAATTAAGACTAATTACTTCTTCACATGGATGTGTGAGTCAAGTAAAGGACTTAGGGATCGAGTACACATTCTTGTGCACTGATTAAGTCCACCACTAAAGATCGATAAGAAGAATCAAATAAGGCAGAAGGATAAAAGTTTCTCAAATCTGAAAAGATGGGAGGGTACTTTAGTATCAGTTTTGTGATCATCTTAATGATTAAGAAACCATATCACAATTAGTTCTCTAAGGAAATCTTAGTGCATTCTTATGACTAAGAAGAGGAACTTGAATTGTTGAAATGGTTAAATCAAGAAGATGAGTCATACTTCGTTCCAATACAAGTCTTAGAGTCATACTCCAAGATTGTCATTTGAGTGATATGTCTTAAAGAAGGTTTAAAACACTTGTCAAATGTAAGAGTAAAAGTTTTCTACTCTTGTACATTTGAAATTGGTAAGTTGTGATGTTTTGGATAAAACAAAGACCAACTTAGGCCAATTGGGTAAAGTGTTTTTCTTGATTAGAATCCGCACTATCTCTTGGATGTTTGACAAGGGAGTCTTATATGTCAAGAGGACAGTGGGAGTCTTAAAGGTCTTGAAAGTCTCAAGAAATAATCAAGAATAGAACCTGAAATTCTTCACTAGCACACGGCTTGAGGTTTATAACCTATCGTGTTGACATATCTGTGCCCATTCCAGTTAAAGTTGGCTTTGCATATGAGTTCTTAGAGTTCTCAGTTTGTTGCACAACAACTTGGAAGCAATGGCAGGCCCTTGAGCTGCCAGGTGGCAAGAAGTTAAGATTGAGTTCAATCCCTATGAGTTTGGATTTGTCATTATCCTTGTCTTGTGACTATGGTTTTGACAATTCACATGGATAAGAACACATACGCCATTAAATCTAAGTGTCATAAGGTTTCTCTCTGATTCATGAAAATGATGGTGAGGAAACACTTTCACTAAGTAGATTTTAGCTAGATAGCAATTGTGATATTTGCATTCTCAAAGTCGTTAGTGGAGCGCGTGTGGTTAACCGGCACACTAATATGGACTTGTGAGAAGTGGCAAAAAAGGTCTAAACATTATGATTACGGCATCCCTCTTCATAATTGTTTAGATACACAAGTGTGCTATCTAAGGGAAGGTGTATGATTTTGATACAGCCTTATCAAAACAATCTAGTATCAGAAATCTGAACTTTGGTAAGAAAGTCAGCTGATTTCTGAGTACATGTCAAAGCTAGTGGGAGCATAAGTGTTATGCTGATAATCATCATGTTAGTGGGAGCATGATAATTATGATAAGTATTGCAAGTTAGCAATGTTAATTATAGAAAACAAAAAAATTTCAATTGGGAAAAAGTTGTTTTGCTATAATTAAGGGAGAGGAAATTATACTTCATATCAAATCTATAAGGTTTAGATCTGAGGTTTTAATCATTTAGTCAAGGATATATATATGAATTTCATGTTGGAATGGCTCAACATAAGGAAATTCTGTATATGAGTCCATTATTTGCGTTCTAAAATTCGATTATGATTACGGCATCCCTTTTCATAATCTGAATTATGAGAACTTGGCAAATTGAAATGGAAATGTTATAGCAAAAGACTGGTTTAGTCTTTATGTGAGACATCATGAATCGTGTCCCATATGCTTCGGATATAGGATCGATTACATGTGCTATAATCATCCGTTCTAAAATTTTCCAAATGCCTGGGGCATTAAGAAGGGAAAAGGTTTAGAACTGGATATGACTAAAAGGATTAAACAATTGTCGAGGACAATCTAAGGTTTACCAAAGATTGGTTGCTCAAGGACAGTTGGAAGTATAGTGATAATTCTGGAAGGACCATATTGACATAATCTGTAAGGAGGCAACTCTTGTTCAGAAGTGATAGTCAAAATGGAATCTGGAAATGTTTCAAAGTTAGAATTTTCAATCTGTTTAAGATTAGGAAACTTAATGCAAGAAGGATGTTTCCAAGGAGCTGATCTCCTTTGGAATACTCTGTAATGATTGTTGCCAAGTCTTTATGACTTTGTGCATAATCATTACGAGAGGATCAATGCATATAAGTTTAGAATCTAACAGATTTTAGTAAATGGCATGAATTTGGAATTCTTGCATTTGCGGTAAGGATTTGGGAGTGTGAAAAGAGAATCATTGAAGTTATGTTCAATTGATCTAGTTCACAAAGTAAGGATCATAGACAAACATAGTATGCATACTTGGTGTGTGGCATGACTAGTGTTTAAGAAAACATAGTGTACATGCTTGGAGCATGGGACAACTATTGTTTTAAATTCAAGAATAAAGTTGATAGCTGAAACAGTATACAATGAATAATGTGTAATCATATGGTGATAAATAAAAGGTGTTTTATTTATGTTCAAAGAGTTGATACCATATTGGATTCAATTATTATTGTGTTTCACTTTGCATGTTTTGACTTCCCGAATAAACTAGGTTATTCTTCCGGAATGACTAAGTTATTCAAACCATCCACAGTCGGTCATATGTTGGAAGTAGATATGAATTAAGACTGTCATGGGTTGGCTTGTAGAGGTCTAAGGTGTTGGACAAAGGGCTACAACACTCATGAGTGCTCATAAGTTCTGAGTATTGGATTCAACCCGCGCTCATTGGAATCACTTCATGGATTTTATCACGAGTGATCATGAGACGATAATATCTTATATTCTTCAAACCTAGAGATATGAGTTGTTACTATGAGTTGGTTGTACATTGATTGCACGAAAACGCATTTGGTAACTCGGTGCTATAAAACGTGCCTTTGTGTATGATTCAACAAGTAGTAGAACAAGCCATATGAGTCGAAGTTTATCCATTCCTTTTACCTTCGGGATAAAAGCGATATCTGTGGGCCCCTCGATGATTTGATGATGACAAATGGAAGTGCTCGGCCGGGCCAGGACTGATTTGATTCGTTCAATTAGTCAGTCGTCATAAATCGGAAATCGGGAAACAACAAATGGACAGAGAGAATGATTATAATCCGTGTCTCAGTCCATATGATATCTAGAATGGAGGAATATATGATCCCTTATCTAATGGACAAGTACGTTGACAAGATCAGAGTTCGACAGCAGCTTTAAGAGCTACGATTGCCAGTTAGGTTTGAAGTCATACGCAATAATAGTTTTAGACTTATCCAAGTGGGAGACTGTTGGATTAATGTCTAAGTCCATAACTATATTTGGTATGTACTTGACCCGACCCGGCATGGTCCATTTGGGTTGCACTTCACCGACACAATTTATATGGATAATCTTTTGAGAATAGTATGTTTATGATTAATATTAATATATTATAAGTTCTAATATATTAATATGGAATCATATTATTTAATTAGTATTGATCAAGAATTAATTTATAATTAATTAAGTGATCAAAAGGAACTAATTAAATATGGACTCTTATATATATGGAATGGGCCAAGTTCATTTAGGTTGGGCTAAGCTTTCATGGATAGTCCATGGAGTGTTTAACCCATGGATCCTAGGAAATGAAAGGTCATGGGTATTAGGGTTTAACCCTAATCCTCCACACTATATAAAGATGTCCTTGGTTGGTGAAATTGGCACTAGTGTGGATACACTAAAGAAGGGCTAGCCAATTTCACTAGAGAGAACCAAGTAATCATATTCTCTAAAGTATTCCAAGGTGTCTTGGTGATTTGTGATTCCACTTGAGGCTTCCACACTATTGGGGCTAAGCTCTTAAAGCTTGAAGACATCAAGCTACATCAAGAGGTATGTATTCTATCTTGTTACATTCATAGTTTTTGTATGCTAGATTAGGATAATACCTTGGATGTTCTTATTTGCATGTATAATAGAGAAAACATAGATCCAAGGTATTTAGGGTTGCATGTACACTTAGGAAGTGTTAGAATGCTCAAAACCCAACAAAGTCCTGGCTTGGGAAGTGTTTCGCTATGAAGGACCTTGGTGAAGCTGCCTATATTCTAGGGATAAGAATCTTGAGAGATCGGAGTAAAAGACTAATTGGACTTAGTCAGAGTACCTACTTGGATAAGGTGCTGAAGAGATTCAGCATGCATGACTCCAAGAAAGGAGAGTTACCCATCCAGAGTAACACCAGGTTGAGTAAGACACAAAGCCCTAGCACTGAGGCTGAGATAGCAGAAATGAGTCGAACACCTTACGCTTCGGCTGTAGGATCGATCATGTATGCTATGACGTGTACTCGACCCGATGTAGCTTTTGCCTTGAGCATGGTTAGCAGGTATCAGGCGAACCCTGGCAAGGCACACTGGACTGCGGTAAAGAATATCCTCAAGTACCTACGGAGGACTAAGGACTGGGTCCTTACCCTCGGTGGGAGTGATGACTTGAGAGTTGTTGGGTATAGTGATGCTAGCTTCCAGACTGATAGGGATAATTTCCGCTCTCAGTCGGGCTGGGTCTTTACCCTAAACGGAGGAGCAATTTCTTGGAAGAGTTCCAAGCAAGAGACAGTGGCTGATTCTACTTGTGAATCAGAGTATATTGCAGCTAGTGAAGCAGCAAAGGAAGCGATATGGCTGAAGAACTTCATTGGAGACCTTGGAGTTGTACCAGCTATTAAAGAGCCAATGGAAATTTTCTGTGATAGTGAAAGTGCTGTTGCCTTAGCCAAGGAACCAAGGGATCATGGGAGATCCAGACACATCGACAGAAAATACCATTTCATTAGACATCGGATCGAAGAAGGACTCCTCGTGGCAAAGAGGGTATCATCGGATGAGAACCCAGCAGATCCCCTCACGAAGGGACTGAGTAGGGTTAAGCATCTCCAGCATGCTCGGAGCATAGGGCTGAAGGATGATATAAGTTTTAGTAGTTAGATAACCCAGAAATTTGTAAAGTGTGATTGACATTTGATGATGAATAAAAGGTGTTTTATTTATGAGTAAAGTGTTGCTATCTCTTGTCAATCGTTTACTATATTTCTTTTGCATGTTTTGACTTCCAGAATAATTTTGTTTCGTGTAACATATTATTCAAACCTCCACAGTCGGTCATATGTCGGAAGTAGGTATGAATCAAGACTGTCATGATGGGTTGTAGAGGTCCAAGGTGTTGGACAAGGCTACAACAATCATGAGTGCTCATAAGTTCTGAGCATTGGACTCAACCCACGCTCACTGGAATCACTTCATGGAATTCTATCTCGAGTGATCGTGAGACGGTAATATCATATAAGTCTTCAAACCTAGAGATATGATTTGTTACTTACAAGTTGGTTATGCATTGACTGTACGAAACCGCATTGGTAACTCGATGTTATAAAACGAACTTTTGTGTGTAATTCAATGAGTGGTAGAACAAACATATGAGTCGAAGTTTATCTGTTCCTTCTTGGATTAGAAGCTGATATCTGGGCCCCTCGATGATTTTGTTTTGACCCATGTACCGGGCCCGGTCAGAACTAAGTTGATGTGTTCAATTAAGTTCTATGTCAAACAAATCGGAAATCGAGAAACAAATGCTGGACAATAAGCAAGACTATGTTCCATGTATTTGTCCGGCTGATATCTAGAACGGAGGATTATATGATCACTTATCTTAAATGGCGTACCATCATCTTCTCAAGTTTCGAGAAACCTTGTAAAGAGCTACGATTGCCGGTCGGTTCCTGAAGTACTAGAGATATAGTTATTAGACTTATCCAAGTGGGAGACTGTTGGATAAGGTGTCTAAGTCCATAACTATTTCGGGCTTGTACTTGACCCGACCCGGCATGGTCCATTTGGGTTGCATGGCACCATGCAATTGGATAGACTAAATGAGAGAAATAACACTTGGAGATTATTAATATATTATAAGTTCTAATATATTAATAATATTATTTGATTAGTTGATCAAAGAATTAATTTGGAATTAATTAAGTGATCAAAGGATAACTAATTAAATATATGGGTTGATTGTGTAAATCATCCATATCTTGTATAGTGGGCTAAGAGGCTCCATGGATTATCAAGTTGGGTTCTACCCATAGGATGCTCCATGGATGCTCCATGGGAGTTACAAACCCATGGGTCATGGAAATGAAGAGTCATGACACATTAGGGTTTACATGGTGTAACCCTAGATGTGTCAACACTATATAAGAAGCATATTCTCCACCAAAAATCGGCACTACTAAGGAAACAAGAGGGCTTGGCCGATTTTGAGAAGTGTGTGTTATCTCAAGAGTCTTTCCAAGAGCATTTGGTGTTGTGTGAAGCATTTGAGGCATCACACTTGGGGTGCTAGGCTCACAAGGTTTCAAGGAACACAAGCAACAACAAGGTAAGTTATTCTATCTATGATTCAAGTTAAAATTGTTCCCCATGTATGCTAGATAGGAATATAATCTTGGAATTCAACTTTGCATGATAATTAGACAAACATAGATCCAAGGTTATTAGGGTTGCATGTACACTTAGGAAGTGTTAGAATGCTCAAAACCCATCACATATGTGTTGGATACGCGAGTCGTGGATTAGGTCTCGGTTTCAGAGGTTACAGTCGTTAGAGAGTTCGCTGATGTGTTCTCGGAGAAGTTACCCGAAGCGACACCGGAGAGGTAGGTCGAGTTCAGGATCGACCTTGTACCAGGTGTGGCCCCTATTGCCAAGGCGTCGTACCGATTAGCACCACCAGAGATGATGGAGCTGTCATCTTAGCTGCAGGAACTGCTAGGCAAGCAGTTCATCCGTTCGAGTAGTTCTCCATGGAGAGCGTCGATTCTATTCGTCAAGAAGAAGGTTCGTTCACACCGGATGTGCATTGATTACAAGGAGTTGAACAAATTAACGGTGAAGAACCGTTATCCACTTCCACAGATTGATGACCTCTTTGATTAGCTAGAGGAAGCATCTTGGTTCTCCAAGATAGACTTAAGGTTCAGGTACCATCAAGTCAAGGTGAGGGAGGAGGATGTGGAGAAGACCGCGTTCTAGACTCGTTACGGACATTCCGAGTTCGTGGTGATGCCATTTGGGCTCACTAACGTACTGATAGTATTCATGGATCTGATGAGTTGGGAATGTAGGCTGATGCTCGATCGCTCAGTCATCATGTTCATAGATGATATCTTGGTATATTCCAGGACCAGAGAGCGGCATGAGGAGCATCTCCGCGAGCTATCGGGAGTTTTGAGGTGAGAACAGTTGTATGCCAAGTTCTCGAAATGCGAGTTTTGGTTGCGAGGGGTTTAGTTCCTTGGACATCTCGTTAACCATGAGGGGATTTTGGTCGATCCCGCCAAGATCGAGGCAGTTATGCAGTGGGGGGTTTTGAAATCTCCCTGAGATATCAGGAGCTTTTTGGGATTTGCGTCGGAGATTCATAAAGGATTTCTCCAAGATTGCAGTACTCCTCATGTAACATCCTAAAAATCATGACAAAAAATTTCATTTTTGATATAACAACTTGTAAAAACAATTTAAAGAAAACATCAAGTTATTTCATTTCATTAAAGCCATAGATCATATGTCTCAGTAGCATGTCATAATATAGTGACAATGTTAGAGTACAATCCCAAGAACATCATACTGCAGAAAATAGTGGTGTGATGTGTTGCTACCATGCCGGCTCCTTTCCCTTCGAAGAAGAAGGACCTGAAACAAAAACTGTAAACCATAAGCACAAAACTTAGTGAGTTCTCCCATCATACCACATACCATACTATAAACATAATGCTAGGCATATCTGGGTGCCCGACCTACCTTGCTGAGCATACCGGGGTGCTTAACCTACCCCTGATAGGTATATCAGGGTGCCTAACCTACTCCTGTCAGACATATCGGGGTGTCCGACCTACCCCTCCGATTTATCTCAATAGGTTACGGGGACTGACTCACCCCTACCACTATTACATAACAACATAACATAAACATACTATCAGGCATAACGGGGTAACCGACCTACCCCTTTGGTCTTTTCGTCCTGATACGGGGACTATGCCCCCTACTACCACTATCACATGACATCATACCATACTAGCACATAAGACATATCATATAGTGGCATATCAGACAATTATCACAAAGACAATCATCTAACAAACAACTCCTACTAGTGGGCCGTCGTTGTGGCCTTAGACCCACTTCTACTGGAAGGTAAATCACCTCAATGTCGTGAAGTAGCTGAACTGTCGTCGACTCCTAGATCAACTCTTCTCAAACTCGTACACATAATTATCTCCTTTAGTTACCCTTTTCATACTCATAATCACTCTAAGGGTCAACTCTGGTCAATGGTCAAGGTGAAAGTCAAAATCCTGGTCGACTCAACTCGCCGAGTCGGCCCATCAACTCGTCAAGTTCCATAATCCATAAAACCCTGAAATCCTAATCTTACTCGTCGAGTTCTTTCATGGACTCATCAAGTTCATCCTTAAAACATAATTGGGACCTTTTACCCACAACTCGCTGAGTACCTCCTTACACTCGCCGAGTTCCCCAATCTTCATAATCCAAACCCTGGCCAACTCGCTGAGTCATCTTCTGGACTCACCAAGTTTACTCAGTAACAGAAAACATTGGGGGACCACGAACAAACTCGTCGAGTCGTATGAGCAACTCGTCAACTCCCCCATGGTCTAAATCTATACAGTCGATTTCAGTCGGCTTAATGCATCCAAAACGTAGATCTGGCCTCCTAGGGTCGATATAACACATAAAGTTACAGACTTTACATTCATGCATGGGTTATCTAGCTTAAGAGGCTCTAAACAGTGGTTTATATGATGCATGGGACTCCCATGGCCATAAAGTTGGCACCTTTATGCCATGGAGTCCCTCAAATACTCTGGATCCGAATTTATTACCCCAAAATATGCTTGCGTTCATGAATGGTTCCGTATTATGCTCCAAAAAGCCCTAAACTACCTCATGAAAAGATCTACCAAATGAATAGTCAAGGTATTAACTTTATGCCTCAAAAGAACTGGAAATGAAGTCCAAACGCTGGCTCTATTTGCTTCCTCTTGAACCACTAAGCTTCCGCTTCCTTTTCAAGCTTCAAAACCACCAAGAACACACAACAATGTCTCAAGAACGCTCACAATGGGTTAGGGTTTCGTGACTAAGGTATGGAGGTGATGGAGGTTGTAGTTGAGGCTAGATAAGGTGTTTAAATAGAGTGCAAACCCTAAAAATTAGGGTTTCAATCTAGCAGACCTACTCGTCGAGTCGAGGCTTCTCGACTCGTCTAGTAGACTTCAAGTCCTGCGTCCAAACTTCTCCCATTGCTACTCAACAAGTTTGGGGCCTCTAACTCGTTGAGTCCCTTTGCAAAAATGAATAATTCTTTATTAAAATACATACCATGAACTAGGAACTGGGCATTACAAATCTCCCCCGCCTATTTTAAAATTCGTCCTTGAAGTCTGCTCCATCTGGAAATAGCTCGGGGTAGTGCTCCCTCATTTCATCATCCGGCTCCCAAGTCCATTTCGAGCTCTTGCGTTGCTGCCATTGCATCATCACCAACTTGACCTTCTTGTTCCTTAGATCCTTCGTCTTCCTGTTTCTTGTTGAGGATGGCTACCAGCTGCTCGTTGTAGTTCAAGCTGTCGTCCACCTAAATATCCTCTAGGGGTACCACCGCGGAGTCTTCATCCAAGCATTTCCACAGCTGGAAGACATGAAAGGTGTTGTGGATCAGACTAAGCTTGACTGGCAGATCCAGCCTATATGCCACCTTGCCCACCTGGGCTGCAACCCTGTAAGGACCAATGTATCTGGGGCCTAACTTGTCCCGCTTTCTGAATCAGATGACACCTTTCCAAGGCGACACCTTCAGGAGAACCATATCCCTGACCAGGAACTCTAGGTCCGATCGGTGTTTGTCGGTGTAGCTTTTCTGCCGACTCTGAACAATCTAAAGCTTGCTCCGGACCTGTTGGATCCTCTCAGTCGTCTTAAATACCACTTTGGTACTCCCCATGACCCTCTGTCCAAGCTCACCCCAACATATCGGGGTTCTGCATTTCCTCCCATATAATTTTTAGGGTTTGCATATCTCGAAAGGGAGGGAGATCGATGCTCGTGTGGTAGCTATTATTATAGGAAAACTCTACCAAGGGAAGGTAGGTATCCCAGCTACCAATAAAGTCTAATACGCATTCTCGCAGGATGTCCACCAATTTTTGGATGGTCCGCTCACTCTGACCATCCGTTTGAGGGTGATAAGTTGTTCTAAAGTGCAGATGAGTACCCAACTTGTAATGAAATTTCTTATAGAATATGGAAGTAAATTGCACATCTCGGTCAAAAATCACGGAAACTGGCATTCTGTGACGGGCTACTACCTCTCTAATGTAGATGTCGGCCAACTTCTCGACCAAAATTCTCCCCTGAACCGAGATGAAATGAGCACTCTTGGTCAACCGATCCACGATGACCCAAATCGAATCCACTGCTTATGCGGTCCTGGGAATCTTTATGATGAAATCCATAGTAATATCTTCCCATTTCCACATAGGAATATCCAACAGTTGTATCTTGCCGTGAGGCCTTTGGTACTCGACCTTGACCATCCTGCTGGTCAGGCATCTCTCGACGTACCAGGTTAAATCCCGCTTCATGAAGGGCCACCAGTAATCAGGACGAAGATCTCTGTACATCTTCATTGGAGTTGGCAAAAATCGACCCAACGCATCAACCTAACCCAAAATTATCAGGTTGGGTTGAAATTTTCAACCAATTTAAGATAAATGGGTCAACACGCCTAACCCATTTATTTAAATAGGTTGGGTTGGGTAAATGTTGTCAACCCGTTTTCAACCCACCAACCCATTTAACTTTAATATATATTTTATTTAATAATTATTTAAATAGTAGCATGTACTAATCTAAGTATTAATTTATAAATTACAATGTTGTATTATGATTTATGTTTTAAAAAATGCAATCCTAATTGCTATCTTTTTTTCTTTACGCGGACAACATTAGTCACTCTTCAAAATCATTTCGAAATTACATATCTTTAATTTTATTTGTATTTGTGAATTGGGATTGTTCTTTTATTATACTTTGAAAGTTTATTTAAGTTTTAAACTAACTTAAATGGTGTAATATTTAGTTAATTTATTTACTTTTTAGTTTTAAGTGGGTTAAACCAGGTTTAAACCCATTTATTTAATAGGTTAGATTGAGAACTACATAAACAGGTCAACCCGATGACAACCTATTTATCCGAAAGGTTGGGTCGGGTTGGAAATATCTACCCATTTAAATAAAAAGGTTTGGTTGGGTTGAAATCTTCAACCCAATTAATAAATGGGTTAAACTCGAACCCGAACCCAACCCAGGTCGGCCATTACCAGCTCTAATCTTTGTTGCTCCGGGATGGATAGAAAACCTGGATTTTTGCGCCTCCTCCATCAAAACCTGGCACACACCTCCATGATATGAAACCCACACTCTACGGTGTAGTGTCAACAACCTACGACTATCATAGTCGAAGTAGGAAACCTGACCCACAATACGCTCGCTCTTCCGATGTTCCTGTTGGATTAGTGTATAAGTCCATAACTATAATTAGTATGTACTTGACCCGATTGGCATGGTCCATTTGGGTTGCGTGGCATCGGAACAATTTGGATAGACTTTTGTGAGAAAAAAGATATTTATTATTTATTAATATATTATAAGTTTTAATATATTAATAATCATATTATTTAATTAGCATTGATCAAAAAATTAATTTGGAATTGATTTTGTAATCAAAAGGGGACTAATTAAATATATGAGGATTGATTGTGTAAATCATTCATTCTTATATATGTGGGCTTATTATCCATAGTTCTTCATGTTGGGCTAAACTCATGGATACTCCATGGGGGTTTTAATTTATGGAGCATGAAGAATATGCAAAGACATCAGTTACATAATGTAACCCTAATAGCCACAATATATAAGGAACCCATGGCTTAAGAAATCAGATCTTAGGGGTTTCATATGAGACGGCTAACCGATTTGAGCATAAGAACTTCTCACTCAAGTTATTCCAAGTTGTTGGTGGTGTTGTGTGAACCATTTGAGGTGTCACACTTGAGGCACTAGGCTCTTAAGCTCCATGAAATCAAGCTACTCCATCTTAAAGGTATGTCATTCTACTAGTTTCTTGTAGTATAGTTACTTCTTATTATGCTAGTTAGGATGAAACCTTGGAATATAGAATATTTGCATGTATAATAGAGAAAACATAGATCCAAGTTTTATAGGGTTGCATGTACACCATAGGATGTTGTATAATGCTCATAACCTATCAATGGTATCAGAGCCTAGGCTTGTTTTCATTTATACTTCATGCAAACTTGTTTTTGAAAACGAAAATCTGCCCAGACTGGAAAACTCAACGAGTTTTGGCCAAAAACACGCAGAGTTCATGAGTTAATACATGAACTCGACGAGTTGGTCTTCTAGTTTGCATATTTCGAGTTTTTTGGCTGGAATTGGACTAGGAACATTACCCTAAGTTGTTTTTGAACTTGTAAACCTATTTTGATGTTGTAATGTTCATGCTAATCCAATTTCATAGATAATTGTCAATAGATTCATGTTTTGTATTAATTTAATGGTTAGGCTAATTACATGAAAATTGTTTGATTTGAGTTATCTTGTTCTTATAAGTTGATTTTGATTAATAGGAAAGTCATGTGATAATATGTTTTCAATCCAAATTGATCTAAAAGTTGTTCATAATTTGTTTTTTTGTAACTTGTCATCAAGTTATATGAAAAGTCACATTTATGATTATTAAAACTCATAAGATTTTCATAAGTTATGAAAATGAAGAGTCTCATTTTTAAATGTTTTAAAGTCTTCCATAAATTGTCCTCAAGTTATGGAATTTTAAGAGTTTTTCATTAAAACTACTTTAAATTCATAAGTTATGGAATTGAATAGTTTTTGAATTGTTCAAAACTTGCCCTCAAATTTTGGAATTTGTAAAGTTTCACACACTTTAATTCCAAACCATAGAGTTTTAAAAGTTAAAACTCAACCCTTATACTTTATAGTATTATAAGTTTATATATATATATATATATATATATATATATATATATATATATATATATATATATATATATATATATATATATATATATGCATAAGAACAAAGTCAGTCTTACCGTTAGTAGGCCTCATTCACAAAGTCGATCTATAAGGGGGGTATAAAGTTACTGCCTATAAAATGACAGTTTAATGGGTGTCCACTCTCACCCACCACATCCTTGACTGGTGGAGGGTCGTTAGCCGAACAGGTAGTGTCACACCCCAAAACCAAGAACGGCGGAAACGTTTTGGGGCGGAGGACGTCATGTAAAGTATCATAACACAGTATAACAGTAAATAAGCAAACAACATCATCCATTGCATTAAATATATAATTTTAATACAAGTGTTTTGTACAGTTATAGACACCAAAAGTAAATCAAAATAATAAGATGAGTCTTGTATGCGCTCCATCTTCACAAAAGCTGGTCTCGGTACCTGTCTACTGTCGACCTGACAATTATTTTGAAAGAGTTTATCAGCATTAAGCTGGTGAGTTCATAAGTATTTTAGTGTCGGTGTTTGTTATCAAAACGTTTAAACATGGTTTTAAGTATGAGTTTATAGAAGGTATGTAGATGTTTGTAAGTGTTTGAAAAAGTTTGAATCTCCTAGAAAAACCTATATTTTCTATTAAAGTAGCCTTCTACCAAGGCTTAACTGTTCCGTATGTTCGTTTGTTGTAAAAGTGTGTAATTTCCCAAGTGTAACTATCATTAACAAAATATATTTTGTACATTAATGTTTAAGTGAAAAGATCACTAAATGTATATAAAGGGTAAATTACTATAGTACTGTAGTGTTGTATTATAGGAACTACCGTTGTACTAACTACCTTAAACCGAATTTATATTAAGGTATCATGTGATTAACTAAACCATACTATCGACTGGATAAACGACAAATGTAGGTCATAAAAAGAAATGACGTTTGGCACCAGCAGACCTGCAGGTCCGGCTGTAGCTAGCAGCAAGGTGTAGGATAGTCAATCCAGTATAGATCTATACGCAAACTCACGCTCTCCCTCCAAGTGACTCTGGCTACAACTCGGGCCATTACATTTAAGGCATGCTCCGATACAGTGGATCACAATTCTGTCAATGTATATATGTATATGTAATGTATTGTTACTCATTCTAGTATCGTTGTATATGTTCTCTTTCTAGTATAGTTGTATTTGTTCTCTTTCTAGTATAGCTGTATATGTTCTTCCTCTAGTATAGTTGTATATGTTCTTCCTCTAGTATAGTTGTATATGTTCTCTTTCTAGTATAGTTGTATATGTTCTCTTTCTAATATAGTTGTATATGTTCTCTTTCTAGTATAGTTGTATATGTTCTTCCTCTAGTATAGTTGTATAAGTTCTTCCTCTAGTATAGTTGTATATGTTCTCTTTCTAGTATAGTTGTATATGTTCTCTTTCTAGTATAGTTGTATATGTTCTTCCTCTAGTATAGTTGTATATGTTCTTCATAGTAATAAGTATTGATTCATGAATGAACTGATTCATTGATCTAGCAATAGTATAAGTATGATCATGTGCTACCCCGATGGTAGCTTACTAATGATGTAACTAGTACGCATGAATATGGAAGCACTTTTATGTCTATATAAGTACACATGATATATAATCAATATTGAAACGACCTTCGGACGACTACCCGATATCCCACCAGACCACATCCAAATCGAGGAAAAGGAAACAGGGCGGACGGCCTTCCTAAGCCTTTTAAACATTGCTTATATAACTATACATATATGGGCATGCAATTTATAATAAGTGTAACAAAGTTTAAGTAAAAGTATTTGATAAGTAAAAGAGTTTGTAAAGCAGTGTGAAGTAAAACAATTTGATAAACAGATTGAACAGTAATAAATTCATTGGTTTTATAGTTATTAATCACATGTGATTGATGTAATAATTATAAATATTCAACTTGTATTCCCCCTATAAAAGCATTTAAAACATTTAAAAGTATTTCAAAGGTTACTTAAAGGGGTATGAACTCACTTGTGGTGTGTGGATTGGATTGAAGTGTCGGCTACGGTGTTAGGTGACAAATGAAGACTTGTACACACGCACGAGTCTAGTTATCATATAATGAAAATATATATAACTAATTATCCAAATTATAACTAATACAATAAGTTGGGACACTCTAGAACATGAAAACACTTTGTTTCAAGTGTTAAAGATCACAAGGATTGCATCCAAGTGTTAGCAAAGCAAAGCTAGGGTGTTTAGGGTTCAATGGTAAACTCCTTTCGAGTTTACGGTTTTGGTGGTCATGACTTAAAGAGTTTACGGCAGTAAACTCTAGAGTTTATAGTCGTAAATTCTAGTCCTAATGAATAGGTGTTGTTTTGTGGTTTAGCAAGCCTTTTGAAGCAGTTCTACTAAGTGGTTTGGCCTTTGGAAGCGACTAGGGCAACAAAACACCTCCTTTGAGGAGTTTACGGCCTCATGGCATTTTCCTTTGGGTTTACTACCGTAAACACTTATGGAGAAGGGTATTGCCATGTTTTCAAGTCCCTAACATAATTAGATAAGTGTATGTGCTAGTTTCTAAGCCTAAGGAAGGAAAATGACCAACTTAAACCCATTTTAGGGTGTTTACGGTTTTGGGAGATCCCCAAACCGTAAACACCTAAGATTGTTGGTTTTTGATGTTTTTCAAGGTTTAAACACAATAAGGAAAGGTTTAAACATGTCAAGGATGGCTTAAACATCAACTAGGACTTAGATTTGAGGCTTAGACACACTTTGGTGTCATTTATGGTGTTTACGGTCCAAGCATCTCCTTGGACTGTGAACACCTATAACTTTGTGTTCTTGACAAATTTCCTTGATATACAAATGTAATACTAGCTTAAAATCACTCAAGGATGGAAGTACTTACTATTAGAAGGCTTGATTTGAGCTAAAAGGCCAAGAACACTTAGTGTGCGTTCTTGGTGTTCTTGGTGTTTTGGAAAATCTAGATAAAATACATAAATGAATGGATGAATAGATGCACAAACACTAGATTAAATGTTTTACTAACTTGAAAAGGTTAGAACACTTACAACTTTGAAGATTTGGAATTAAATCTTGGATGATACTTGAGAGAGTTTTTGGAGTTTACTTTTTTGACTATTGGGGAGTAAACACAAATGACTAACTTTTTGGGGAGTAAACTCATACATAGGCATGAGTTCACGGTTTTGGGTGATTTCTAAACCCAAAACATAAAAGTTTGGTCGGGTGTTTCTAATACGCGAAGTGTTTGCGGTTTTCAAAAATCAAAACCCGAGACGACACTTTCTTTCACCCGTTCGTTTAAAAATAATATTAAAATAATCAAATGGACTTTATATTTCATAAAAAAAAAAGAAATAATGATATTAATTTATGATAAGAAGTGGTTGACTTTTAGGGTTTGACCGAATGGAAATTTCGGGTTGTCACATCATCCCCCTGTTAAAGGGAATTTCGTCCCGAAATTAAAGTCTAAACAAATAAGGTAGTTACACATAACTAAGCAAAAAGATGAGGGTATTTCAGTTTCATCTGATCCTCATGCTCCCAAGTGAATTCTGGTCCTCGCTTGGCGTTCCAGCGAACCTTCACAATCGGGATACGGTTTAGCTTCGTCTACTTGACTTCTCGGTCCATGATCTCTACTGGTTCTTCCACGAAGTGGAGGCTCTCGTTGATCTCGATCTCGTCGAGTGGGATTACAAGATTCTCGTCGGGCAAACACTTTTTCAAGTTAGATACGTGGAATGTAGAATGTACATTACGAAGTTCGTCGGGTAGATTGAGTTTGTAAGCTACAGGGCCGATTCTTGCGAGAATCTCAAAGGGTCCTATATGTCCTTCGATTCGCGTTTCTTGTCTACTACGTGGGCTAGAAAGGCATGATAGTCCTTGCGAATATATTTTTGGGCTTTGACGCAGGAGATGATTTGTAAATTTGTACTAGGTTTGTCACCATAGATGACAAGAGTTTCGCCGTTTGGCTGATTGAGGCGAACGACGTTTTCGTGACAAAGTATATTGGCATGGTGAAGGCTTAACCAGTCCATACCGATGATGACATCAAAACTTCTTATTGAAATGGGCATAAGATTGATTTGAAACAAGTACTCATTTAAATTTAATGTGCACCCTACGTACATATCGCTTGCGCTTTCCGTTTTACCGTTTGCCATTTCTACAGTGAATATTTTATCGAGTGATTGGGGTTTTTGATTAAGTAGGTGTTTGAATTTATGACTCACAAAACGTCTCTCCGCATCGCAGTCAAAGAGTATGCATGCATAAATATTGTCGAGGAGAAACGTACCCGTAACCACCGTGGGGTCAGCTATTGCTTCATTCTGTCCTATCGCCAGCACTCTTCCTACACCGCCGGTATTCCTTGCCTTGGGTCAATCCCTCTTGAAATGCCCCATTTCTCCACACCCATAACATGCCTGGCTTACTCCAGCACCAGAAACTTGAGTGATTGGTCGCGCCGGTGCCTTACAGAAACGGGCAGTGTGCTCTTTTCTGTCGCAGTTTTTTTAGTGCATTTCACGGCAATTACCGTGGTGATGGTAATTGCATTTGTTGCACTTTGGCAGGTTCCCAGCATATTGTTTCATTGGTGTCGGGGGTAGCAGGAGTTGTAGTAGGGGTAGTAGCGGCATGAACCGCCACCATCTGTTTCTTGGAAGGTTCTTGCGAAGTTTGACCTTTTCTCTTGTTCCAGAACTTCTTTTTGTTGTTGTTGCTGGAATTGTTGTCATTGTTGTTGCTTCCTTTGGCTGGTTCGGTGACGACGGTTGTGACACTTTGACAGACTCCATGATCAACGAGAGATTGCGCCAGTTCCTTGGCGTTGTCGAACGTTGTGGGTTTGGAGGCTAACACACTCCCTTGAAGTTGGGGTGATAGTCCCCAAATATACCTTTCCACCTTTTGGTTTTCCAGAATCATCATTCCTGGGCACAGTATTATCAGCTCGCTGAATCTGTTTGTATAGCCTGCGATGTCTGAGCCTACCATCGTAAGGCCCCGCAGTTCCTGTTCGAGCTTTTGGATCTCGCCTCTTGGGCAGTACTCTCGTAGAAGCATTCGTTTCAGGTTTTCCCAACCCATGGAGTTTGCCACTACCAAGGTTAGTGTCTTGACGTGGCCGTTCCACCACGTTAGGGCTTGTTCGGAGAAAGTAAAGGCGGAAAATTTTACTTTGCTTTCTTCAGGGCATGCGCATATTTCGAACACAACTTCCGTTTTCTCTATCCATTGGGATAGAGTCAGTACTCCCTCAGTCCCACTAAAGGGAATGGGTTTGCCATTGGTGAAGTCTTTGTAAGTACATTCTCCAGAACGGCCTTGGCTTTGGCCATTTGTAAAGCTGTTCGTTCCTCTTCCTGACCCGTTGTTACTCATTTGTGCCATCGCTGCGGTTACAGCGGCCGTTACAGCAGCTTGGAACATAGTTGTATCCATAATTGGAGGGGGTGGTGGAGGTGGTGTTGGAGCTGAGTTTCTGCGTGACGATCTGCGAGGAGGCATGTTCTGGTAGAAATAATAATGAAGATTATAAGTTTCTAATGTTTTGATAATTGTGCACTCGAGGGTTGGTTATATCTTGTAATTTGTTTTGCCTTTAGTTAATGGTTTCGAAGTAGACATAGCAATTTAGATAATCCTATAAGTTTGGAGAGGGATGTAAAGAAATACTTCATATATATATATATATATATATATATATATATATATATATATATATATATATATATATATATATATATATATGTCACACCTACGGTGCGTTACATTATGCTTCGCGTTTAGGAAAATTTTGACCTATCTAAAGGTCTCCGATTACAAGTTCAAGAAGGTAAGAAAAACTTTATCCAAGTTCCTATTCTATATCAAAATTGTTGGGGTTGGGCAAGTCCTACTTGCGGCGTGTTGTGCGTTTGGAGCTGGACTCTGCATCCGATTGTTTGACTCCCATTAAACGCCTCTCAAGGACCGCTTGTTGTTCCTTCATCTCTCTTATTTCTGCAAGTGTTGCCTCCATTTGGTTTTGAAGCGTCCCTGTGTGGAGTTGGGTATCTTTGTGTAGTCCGTCCAGATGACAGATGTCTGTGGCGTTACCCTGTGTAGTAGCATTGATCTCTCGAATTCTTGCCGCTTGCATGTCTGAATGGTAGTTCTGGGTGGCTATCGTGCCCACAAGAATGGGAAGCGCTCGATCGGCTGAGCCTCCTCCACTGACATTGTAAAACTCCCGATACATGCCGAAGGGAGGGCGTACACCTAATTGACGGCTCTAATGGTAGAGATGGCTTCCCCAAATGGGGATGGGACCTTGGTAACCCATTCTAACTTCGGGAGGACGAGGAACGGGAGGGTTGATTATTTCCGGCTCGTAGTCTGTTCCATCTGTAACTTCCTCTTCCTCCTCTATAGGCTCTTCATCCTCTTCGACTTCCTCGTCGACTTCGAACTCCTCTTCGACTTCCTCTTCGATTTCCTCGGAGTCTTCTTCCAGATCTTCTTCTATCCATCCACCGTTACCTTGGTTTGGGTAGTAGGGATCTCCTGGTATATGGAATCCGGCCATTTTGTCTGTACTAGGATAGAAGTATAAGAATTTTATAAGAAAATAAATTTCTATTTGACGGCATCCTAAGTTTAACCATATCTTGAAGCGTGCATGATTTTTATCATCCTATATATTTTATAAAATACTCCTATAGTGTTTCGAATTTGCAAGTTCAGAAATTTTATTTGGTAAGTTTTTGACTTGTTGCCCACTACGACCATTCCTCGACGTACGTTGGTCAAATCCAGGATAAATATAGTTGATCAGGCTATATTTATTCTCGATTCGATTACATACCTCGAGGCCCAATCATAGTGTCACAACTTGCCTTAATACTTTTTAGAAAACTATGTTTATGATACAAGACCGATGCATGCGTGTAAAAATGTATATTTTTAAAAGAAAATATATTGTTTATGAAAACGTTTTGTCAGAGGGTTTTTGGTCCTTCTTGCATTTATAGTTTGTATATCTTATGTGGTTCAATATACTTAGTTCACTATAAGCAATGTTCTGATACCAATCTGCCACACCCCCAAACTAGAATGGCGGAAACATTCGGGGGTGGATGACTTCACATAGTACCATAACAATTGAATATTGTAAAGAAAGTAACACAACCATCATATATATATAATAAAAACGTACATTGTTGCGTTATGCATGTTTCGAAAAGAATATTACAATATGATGATTTAAAATGTTGATAATAAACGCCTTAGTGTTCCTTCTTCAAAAGCTGGTAGTTACCTGTATTACTGATTCCCTGAGAAATACAAGTGGTTTCGAAAAAGTGTCAACAGTAAAGTTGATGAGTTCATAAGTGTTTTTGTACTGAAAAAGTATGACTTTTTGGAAGAAAATAGATGAACATAGTTTCTAGAAAATCCAATATTTTCCACATATAGTTTGAAAAGTTCCCATAGTTGGAGGGTGTTAGTATCTTTCGTATTTAAATGTTAAAGATAAATATTGCACTCACAATAATCTAAATACTGAATGCATATATGAGTCTCGTAAATCAAGCTTGTTTTTATACTTTCGTGTGAGTCTTATAACCATACTATTGACACAGACTGCCTGCAACAACATTCTTCAAGTGTTGTAGTGTTATGACATTTGTCACCCCAGACCTGCCGGTCTAACTGTAGCTAACAGTTTAGGTGCGGGATTGTCAATCTCGTATAAATCTATACACAAGTATCACGCTCTCCCTCTAAGAGATTATGGCTTATAACACAGGACTTGAAATGCATACTTAAGAGTACGTTGAATTTGAATATCTCACATCACATAGTATAAATAGATTTACGATAAGAAAGTCTTTGTTACACTTTAGGTGAAAGTATTTCGTTTTCAATATGTATATGTAAGAATGTATGAATAACTCGCACACTATACCCATTATAGTTTTTTAGAAAATATGTTCCGTTTGGTGAAAATAACATGGTGAAATACTAAACTTTATACGTAAAGTAAGATGTTGGTATCGAATAATAATAAGATAGATGTTGCATTTATATTTATATAAAACGATACGTTTTCTCGTATTGTACTTGTATCCCCCCCCCCTAAAACATGAAAAGACTTGAAAAATAGGGGTATGAACTCACTTGTTCGGTTTGAAGAGAGTGAGACTAGAGTTGAGCAGAACTTCAACTGCGAAAAGCTGCGTCTTCGAGCTTCTCGGGGATCTCGGTAGCGTAGAACCTTCGTCGGGGGCTCGGGGGTGGAACCGAGGGTGTCGGGATGGCCTCTGGTGCTTAAAGTGTGTGAAAGTGAGTGAGAGTTTGAGAGAAGTGTGCCAAGATCCGGAGTTCATGCCCTCTATTTATAGGGCTAAAAATGTGAGTACGCTGGGCGTACCACCGGAGTACGCTGGCGTACGCGTTACGCTGGGCGTAACTTTGCATCATGGCTTACGACTCGGGTCTAGCTAGGCGTAGCGCCTGCAGCCGATGGGACTCGACCCTGCACCTGAGTACGCTGGGCGTACTCTTGAATTACGTTGGGCGTAATTCCGGCTTCAATTTTTTAAATTCTGTAACTTTCGCGTACGGGCTCCGTTTTTCGCGTTCTTTATATCCCCGCATAGGTGAGACTATGCTCTACAACTTTCATTTAGACTCCGCCGGCTAGTTTTGACTTTATTTTTAATACTATGTTTTTAAAAGGCCGGGACTGTTAAAGTCCGTTAAAAATTCGTAACTTCTTCATACGAGGTCCAATCTGGGCGATCTTTTTATGGACGTTTACAGTTTAATGAACTCTATGACTTTCGTTTAGATACCTAAGGCTATAATGCATTTTATTGGAATTTCACTTTTTACGTTAAATAATGCTTTACCGGTGTGTCGTGAATACTCGTGTGGTCGTAATTGCTTCATTATAACTCGGTTTCAAATGTTCTTTATGTTTTTAGAAATCTTTGCACGATATCTAACATTTGATGCATCCCAAATTTAGATTTTTGAATACTTTATTTTTGAGGTTAAATCCGTTGATTGCAAATAGTTTCGTTGTATTTGACTTTTAAGTGTTACAAAGCGTTGGAAAAATATAGGGTTGTCACAAATACACAGGGACCAGTTATGTGAATTTTGAAAAATAGAAAAGCACAATGGTTGTTTCTATCATATTTGCAAACCAAAAAAACAGGGACCATTTCTGTCATTTGTCCACACTATTACAAAGGGACCATTCATTTAATTCTACAAAGTAAAACATAGGGACCATTTTATAATTAATACATAGGGACCAATTCTGTGAATTTTGAAAAATAAAAAAGCACAAGGGTTGTTTCTATCATATTTGCAAACCAAAAAACAGGGACCATTTCTCTCATTTGTCCACACTATTACACATGGACCATTCCTTTAATTCTACAAAGTAAAACATAGGGACCATTTCTATACATTTTGAAAAATAAAAAACACAATGCTTAATAAGACAATGCAATCATGTAAAAGAATGAACAATTGTAAATCTTATGGTTGAATATATTTGTGTGCTATAGCCTATAAGTCTATAACATCTTACTTTTTTTTTCTATTACAACATTGTACTTTCAGTTGTTTCTTGTTAAGGCATTGTAGTTTGATTCTTTAAAAATATACCCAATAATACCAATGTTAACCAAATACAAAGCAAACTTTTATTAGAAGAAATGAGAGTATGATGCTATAATAAAGAAAGTAAAAAAAGTATATTGCTATTTCTTGCATGTTAAAGAAACTAAACTTCATCAGTGTTTTAATGTTTTACTAGAACTAAATTTAATAGATGATTAAAACATGGTTAAATAAACACGTTTGTTATTAATATCATCATTTTGTGGAAAATAATTAGGCTTCTCATAACATAATGGTAATCCAAAGGTCTGCATTTATCCATAACAATACTTTACATGGAATGTATGAATAAAATTACCATTTTACCCTTAAGAGTTACATTTAATTTAATTGTCTATCTTACATGGAAAGTTATATGAGAGAAGTTAGGTAAATTTGTTACCTATTTTGACTGAGTATGTTGCTAGTAGGCGGCACAGCTTGTCCTGTTCGCGTTCGAACAGATACAAATGCTCTACCAGATAATGTTTTAGGAGTCATTTTCGACCTAACTGCATAGGAGAATAAGAATGTATGAATAAAATTACCATTTTTCCCTTAAAAGTTACCAGTCATTTCCGTTCGTTAAAATTGTTATGTGATACAATTTTAACTAAAACCGAGGCCCAGCCTCCTTTAGATCAATCGATTTAGGACCTCCACTTTGCTTTTTATTTATTTTTGAAGAATTACATTTAATTTAATTTAATTTGATTAAAATCATGAAAGAGTTGCTTTGTCATTTGACAATACCACAAAATTGGTCTTGTTGACAGGTGACATTGTCTAAAGATCTTTGTCATTTGACAGTACTATGTTCTGGGGAACTTCAATTTCCAAGGCATGATTTGCATGGTTTCCATTGCTTAACACTCGAGACCTCAATATTCTTTAAAAGGTTACTTTCAAATTTACTGATTCACTTATCAATATACTACAAAAAACACATATACTAAGAAGCATGTTAGTGATTTATAAAGAAGAAAGTATTTGTATGAAACTGATTCTTAATTGTTGTAGGAGAAATGAGCTTCACCGGGTTGCTAAACAAGCTTCAAATATTGAGGATTTAACAGAAGTCATTAGAGCCTCATTGTCTGTCATGTCTAAGAAATGGTCTGATGCCATGCACACATTTCATGACAAATTTGATTCCCTCTCTAGTCTCATTTATGACCATGGTAACTACTAATAACCCTAAAATCAATCACAATTGACAATTCCATTCAGATGATTGTTTACTTTTTCTTGCTTATCAAACACAGGACTGGACTTAACGCCATAAGAGGAGTTTCTTAGCCTTTAAGGTGGGGCCCGCACCAGTCCAGTTGTTCACCAATTTCTAAGGCATTTACAAAATCAAATTTTGGGATAAAGCTTTCATTGATGAAAGGTTATTATTATCAGGGTCTTAAGCGAATAATGAAATGTGGGGCTGGAAAGGATCTTCAGGTTATTGTTCTTGAACATTTACAGGTAAGAATAAGATTGAGATTGTTTAATGTTTGTAGTTTTTTATTCAGAAATCAGATAGGACTGGCAGGATAATTTTTTATTAAAATATAAATATGAGGTCAATCCTTTTCATAAAATTAACAAAATGGTTACTTACATTGACAATTCATGGCCAAAAAACGTTGAGAAACAGTAAATAGGAATGAAAAATGCAAGAAGACTTTTTTTTGAAGTGATAAAACTATAATTTCTAGAGTAAGGTTAGGGATAGTTTTCATAGTTACTTTAGGGATAGCTTACCTAATGCCTTAATGTACCTCCCAAGAGCTATAGGAATAAGATCTTCAAGGCACAATGAGAACTGCATGTATATGTAACAAGCTACTGATTAGTTTTAACGATAAGATAATAGATAGAAATATGTAGTCATCACTGAGATGAAAAAAATGAAATCAATCTAAAGTTCAAATCAATACATACTTATTATTATCTTTTTATCACACAAATAAAAGGTTACCTTTTCACTAGAGACAATCTTCTTTCGACTGATGCAACTCTGAAGATGCTACAAGAACAAATACATAAATAAATTAGTGAATAAATGTGTTTAATCATACATCATCAAGGTATGAAGAAAGAAGATAAAGAAATGAAATCAAACTAAAGATCAAATAAATACATACTTATATTGTAGATAGATTGCATTAATAAGAAAAGGGAAGTACATTGTCGTTATTCTAATCTTGAAAACAGCACAAAGGCTGAACTTTTATTCTGTACTTGAAAAACAATAAAAAGGTGAACTTTTATTTTGAACTTGAAAAACAACATAAAGATTGAACTATCATCATCATCATTGGATTCATAGAATTAGGAAAGATATATATCTGTTAACTTATAAAATAAGATCCATGAATTGCAATTACTTGAAAGTTGATCTTAATTTTTGAATTGATATCACGAAATAAGCCCAAGTGTAGACAAACAGAAAAACATGCAGGTGCTTGCTTAATCCAGTTGTGTACATTGACTAACGGTTTTACAGATGTATAATTTTTTTTTTAAATAATTTACAAAAAATGGTACAACTAGTTTTATTGTTAATTTATACATAAAAAAACACAAATTTAATTAGTTTTTGGCTTTTGCACACCCTTCTTGATATAACCTAGAACACTTTGTTCACAAAATACCCTTCCTAACTTTTTTTAATAATAATTAATGATGTTATGTAAAAACAATAATAAATAAAAAAATATTTTGTGTAAAAGGGTCATTGGAGATTTCCAGTGCAAAGGAGATGCAATGGTATGCATACATCTTGACTCATCCTGGAACACCATCAGTTTTCTATGATCATATTTTCTCTCACTACAACTCCCAAATATCTACACTTATCTATATCAGGAATCGCAACAAAATTCATTGTCGTAGCATGGTTAGTATCATAATATTTGTTTCTTGTTAGATTAGACGTAGGTGTTGTTTGGGATGACTGGAATAGAATGGTTGATTCCATTGGAATGAATAATAAAAACTGTTTGTTTTTGTTTTGTTATGCCTGGTGGAATGGAATGAAATTTTGTAGTATTTGTGATGTAGGTTGAAATTAGCAAGGCAGAAGGAGACGTTTATGCAGCAATTATTGATGAAAAAATAGCATTATAAACTCATGGTTATTAATATGTAAACACATGTTTTTGCTTAAGTATATATGACATATGTGACAAAAATATAAATTAAGGAGATTCTGGGTATAGGACGCTAGTGTTATTACAAGAAAGGAGAATATGTATTTATACATTTCTATATACTAATAATTGTAGTTACTTATCTAATGGTCAACACAGGTTCTAGATTTATAGCATGTCCAATCCATTAAACATTTTAAAGTTTAATGAATAATTAATCATATCAATATCTAAAATATTATTATTTATTTATTTTGTATTTGTATATCATTTCATAAATATTTAAATACTATGATACCAAATAAATACGATAATTAGTATACTCTCATACTAAAAAATACATTCTGAATGAATGGCATTCTTTCTTCTCTAGTCCAAAGGAAAATTATGTTACAGGTTCAAGAGTTACTTATCTTAATAGACTAGATGATCATACTATGGAATACAGATGTATAAATGAGAAGGTGATTCAACTTGATTCAATGTGATTGTCAAACTCAGTTAAACCTAGAAAACGAAGTTGATAGTCACTCAATCAATTGGCTTATCAGATGATGCGTTCGACTTCAAATGGAGAGCAGATGTGCGTCAACGGGAGGATGTGGAGGACGATGGAACGACGACGATGGAACGCCGACCTAGAAAACGAATTTGATAGTCACTTAATCCAGATCATGCGAGTATGGAGTACCTGTTTGACTTCGACTTTGACTTCGAGTGGAGAACAGAGGTGCGTCAATGGAACCTGAGTGTGTGGAGTGACGATGGACTGACGATGATTAGGGGTGTTCAAAAATATCCGTATCCGAAATTCCGATCCGAAATTCCGAAATTCCGAATCCAAATTATCCGAAAAATCGGATATCCGAAATTTCGGATATCCAATTTTTCGGAATCGGAATTGGATAATGCTTTTCAGATTTTTCGGATAATTCGGATATCCGATATCCGAAAATTTTGGTTTTATTTTATACATTATTTGTTATTTTAATCGCATATGTCTTATGATATGAATTTTAGTAACTAAAACATATTGATAACACCCTTAATTAAATACCTATATTACTTCATATGCCTTTCTAATTTAAAAATATGTATTTTTAACTTAAAAACTTCATATGTTTTTCAAATTTTAACAAAATTTCAATTTTTCGGATATCCGATTTGGTATCCGATTCCGTATCCGAAATTTCAGATATCCGAAATTCGGATATCCGAAATTTCGGATACGGAATCGGATACCAAAAATCAACTATCCGAAATTTCGGATATCCGAAATTCGGATATCCGAATTTTCGGATATCCGGTTATGAACACCCCTAACGATGATGGTCCAGGGACGATGGGCCGGGGCGATGCTATCAAACTGGAGATTGTTGGTGTATCGATTTAGGGCAAAACAGATGTGTTGAATCGATTTAGGGCATAGTACTCTTTATCGGCCTTGTTTATCCTCCTTACGAAACCAATTAATCGTCTTTACAAAAAATTATCTGTATAATTAACTTGGAAAAAATTAGTCAACTATAGTCAAATTATTCAAGTCTCATTATTTAGTCAAAATATAAATACAACTAGAACTTTTTCTAACGTGTTTATTTTTTTTTTTCAACTTTTTCTAAATATTATTATGGTAAACATGTTTGATAAGGATCTGTCAATAATGTAACGAGTCATTACAAAATTATGTATAAAAAGAAAACAAAACTGTAGTTATTTTCAAAAATAAAAAATATTAATTAAAAATATTTTAGTTTTTATTAACTGAAAATTATTTATATATATATATATATATATATATATACCATTACTTTATAGTCACTAATTATTTTTTTCTTATAATTCATCATGACCACTATTGAGTGGTCACTAATTGTTTTATCCCATTTAAAGAGTAGGCGTGTGTAGTTCTGAATAAGTAACCACTATTTTTGTTCACTAAACCTCTAATAGAATAATGACTACTTTTTTTTGTCATTAAGCTTCTTACATATTGATCATTATTCTTAGTCACTACATAGTTAATATAGTAACAATTATTTTTAGTCACTAAATAGTTCTTATGATATGAAACAAAAACAATTTAATTTTTTTTTTTTTTGCATTTTAGTGATTGAGTCAGTGACCACCACATATAATTCGTCATTAAATTTGTAGGATTATCAAAATTCAATGACCAATTAATTTCTAGTAGTGACTAAAAGATTCTTTCAATGACCTAATGTTAGGTCGTCACTAATAAGGGCTTTTGTTGTAATAACCTATATTCATCGATCTATGAAACCATTTCGTATTAAAATGTCATTGCCTAAAAGTAGTAGATAAGTATATATGCCGGTTCACTTTTTTTTATTAAATTATATAGATAACGAATCTGATACTCATCACTTAGTAATGGATTAATATTAAACGAATAAATTGTTGAGCCGTTGCATGTGACTTGTGAGAGGGATAGCCACCAGGTTAAAAACGAATCAATTAGCAAGAATCAGGTGCCTCCCCCATTGTTAGAGATTCTATATCAACTTTGTATTTTCTATATCAACTTTGTATTCTGAGTAATGGATATTAACGGAAAGCTGTTTCTTCTGCCTAATATCTCTCTCTATTCCTTGTTCTCCACTACTATTTAGTTCAGTGAATTAATCTTTTTTTGAGATTAAGTGGCGTTCATCCTATTAATAATTTCTTCAGTTTGGTACTTTCTCGTTAATTTCCCCTTTAACTTTTTTGTTGTTGACTCGGGATATATATATATATATATATATATATATATATATATATATATATATATATATATATATATATATATATATATATATATATATATATATCCCGAGTATATATATAAGTTTAGGTATTCAAATCCATCGTAATACATCGTTTTGTTTGATATATATCTATTATAACGTTCTTTAACTTCAACCCAAACTTGATTACTTTTAAGATATTTTAAATTTCACTATTATCTTCATCTTACATCACATCTTTTTACCAAACATCTAGTAGGCTATATATATTATAACTGAAAACGAAAATTATGTAAGATGAAGATAATTGTGAAATTTATAAAAATCTTGAAAATAAAACAAGTTAGAAATTGAATTATAAGAATATTGGACGATTACAACGTATATATGATATAAAATAACATACTATGGTAAGTTTAAGTACCTCAGCTTATATATATATATATATATATATATATATATATATATATATATAAGTGTTGTAAAAATCCTAATTAGGTCCCGATTAATCCCTTGGCGCCACTCGACCGATTAGAGAGCGCTTAGCGATTAATCCATGCATACAATGACTGAAACAGTAGAACCTGAAGATATTTTAACACTTTGAAAAAGTTATATCTCAATAGAAACTATTTGAGGTATTATTAGTGTTGTATTTATCATATCAACCTATTTTGTTATGATATTAGTGGTATTTATGAACTTTTATATGATATTAGTCATATTTAATTTTTTAAAATCTAACAAATTAGCAATTAATGGTCCCTGATTAATCCCTCAATTAATCTCCGCCTAGGCGATTAATCCCTTAACCCAAGTCCACCGACTAGCTAACGTCGAACGATTTTTATAACCTTGATATATATATATATATATATATATATATATATATATATATATATATATAGATAGATATAGATATATATATATATATATATATATATATATATACTATTGGTCCAAGAATCATTATTTGATTATTTAGTGTTTTATAGGGATGTTGAATTATAATTTTCACAAGAATTTGGAGGAAGTGCAGCAGAAGCATGATTCTGGAGCGGCGTTACACAGATGGGGAAATAATATCAGGGAAATTGTCATAAAGGAGCCTAAACGAAGGGTTCGTTTCGCTACTAACCTCCCCAAGCTCAACGATGATGCTGCTGCCATGCCCCGGACGAAACAGGTCAATCGTCTTATTTTACAGCATCTCTTTCACTCTTTGTGACATTTTAGGATCCTCATCGAAGCATACCCCCGACGAACAATTAATCATTAATTCTATTATTTCTTTAGTTTATCAATGTGTGTGGACTTAAAGCTTTCCATGTTAAATCTAAATACAAAAATAAACCAAGTTTGCATCTTAAAATACAAAATTATGTCATACATAAATACTAGCTACCTACACTACACTTTTTTTCAACAGAATAATCAATGTATATCTAAATTAGCTATAGCTTATGTATATATATTAAAAAAAGAATAAAAAAATAGAAAATAAGAAAGATAAGATTCATATCCTTACGACAATCGTGTGTTTTGATTTAGTGGGTTTTTTAATGAACAATTTCAATCTTTCAATGTAGTTTTTTATATTAAATTTCAATTTTGAGACCTACAAGTAGTTGCTAAAATATTCTTATACATGTTTTGTGGTGCAAAATTAAACTTATAAAATTCCATAAAAATATGTACAAAGCTTAGCATAAGCTCTAATAGTGGATGCAAGAAAGATGGTAGAGAGATTTTATTGCATTTTGTTAAAACTATGTAGTTTTGTATGGTTCTTTATCTAACGTTAGGTACATGACAGCCACATATTTTCTAAGCCTATATATATATATATATATATATATATATATATATATATATATATATATATATATATATATATATATATATATATATATATATATATATTCAAATGGGAATAATTATATAGTTCAGAACGCGAGAACAAATCAGGCAAATATCTTTCTTTTTGCCGTAAAATCCTCCAACGTACTGACACAATGGATGAATGTAATATTTATATGTGAAAAAATATATTCGTATATAAATATATAAAGTATATTAATATATGAATAAGTACATGCATATTCTCAAGCAATTATTCATATATGAATATGATCTGTTTCGTCATCCGGGTACACTGAAACGCTTAAGCGATAGATTTGCTATATGGGAGAATATACTTATCTTTATATTCACATATCAATGTTGTGTTGATCTGTCGCGCCTGTATGTTGGAGGTTTTTGCGGTAAATAGAAATATGTGGCTAAGATTTGTTCTCCTGTTTTCGATTTCATAATTGTTCTTATTTGAACTTTCTCACATACATATATATATATATATATATATATATATATATATATATATATATATATATATATATATATATATATATATTAGTTAAATAGAGAACCACTATAAATAGTTTTCCAAGGAACTAAACATATTTTCAAGTTATAAAATTTATTTTCTATTGAAAAAAAAACCTAAAATTATCCAAATTCTAACTTCACATTGTGAATGCAAATATATTTTTCGGATTCACCGTGTGAACAGATTCATATTGTGGATCTACACAGATTCACATTTTGAATTTGAAGAAAAAAAATTATTTTTTTCAACAAATTTGATATCATTGGAAAAAAGGATTAAAAGTTATCAATTTATGTATTATTAGTTTTTTTATTGAAAACAAGTAAGCTTTAAAAGTTGAAAAAAAAAATTGGTTCATTGGTTCCATGATTAATAATGGTTCTTTATTGAACCTCACCATACATATATATATATATATATATATATATATATATATATATATATATATATATATATATATACACAAATATATGTCTTATTGGTGGAATGACATGGAATAAAACACTCATGAAGTGTTGTTCAACAATATAATCTTGCATAATTCAAAGCTTGGTAGGCCATATAACTTCATATGAAGATAGTTTTCCTTGTTAAATCTAGATATATGAAAGATCTTGTTAACTTTAAGTCATTATATAAATACCCAATAAGCTAGTATTTATGCTCACTTGGGGTTTTATTAAGAAACTATATGCTTAAGCATACATCATGATTTCCTAAACTATATATATAATTTTCATGTTGTATATCTCATTTCATACATACATACATACAAATCAAGCGAATCTGATAGATCACATTCAATCATTTTTTTATTCTAGGGTCCTTTATCCTCTCTCGTGATACAATATCATATTCCTTGTCAAAGTATGAATACCATATTCTTAAACAGTTAATGTATACATCATGAAACTCCACATATAGTCATTCATCATTACCTTGTGTCAAAATGACAAACATATATATCTTTATTACTTAGATATAACATAATTTAAGAATCCCTTGATGAGTTGTAATTTTATGTGAAAATGTGTACACATGAAGACACATATACACTCACTCTGACATTGATCCCATTTCCTTAATTTATGTTAATCACTATCCTTATCTGTAGCTAGAACATTTTTTTATCAAGTAGGCATAAAATAGAAACAAAATCTAGACAATGGCTAGGTGTGTACAAAGCATATAAGCAAAAGAGAGATTATACAAAACATATAAAAGCAACATAATAGGATAAAGCTATAACCTTCTATAACGTTGCAAAATAGGATCACAACACCATTCAAACCAACTCAGATTCTACCATTTTCGTTTCCTTAGCATTGATCCATAAGAGTGAGAGGGTTTGTACCTCATAAGCCAATGGCCCAACACCGTATATGGTTTTATTTTGATCTTGAATTTGGAGAGTGAGCTTTTGGATTTGTGTAATTCCAAACCACCCAAATAAACACCAATATTATAGCTTCATGAATACTTGATGGCCTTTGATGTCCTCCAAGATTTGTTTTGCAATTTAACAAATCTCTAACCGAGTTGAGTGGATAATCCAACAAACCCCACCATTTGCAAACATGTTGCCAGACTTCATGTGGTATATATATATATATATATATATATATATATATATATATATATATATATATATATATATATATACCCTACATAAGTTAGATTAGCAGTTTCCCAATTTGGAAAGATTTACCATTAAAGGGACTTTGCCATGACAAATTCTCCAGGCAAAAATATTCATTTTTCCTAGGATTAGCAAGTTCATATATATATATATATATATATATATATATATATATATATATATATATATATATATATATATATATATATATATATATATATATCCTACATAAGTTAGATTAGTAGATTCCCAATTTGGAAAGATTTACCATTAAAGGGACTTTGCCATGACAGATTCTCCAGGCAAGAATATTCATTTTTCCTAGGATTAGCAAGTTCCAGGGCCATCTATCATCACTTGATGGAAGGATTGAGTTATCAATATGAAATCTAAGTGATGCAACCGAGTATTATTCTCTTGATGAGTCAAGTAACCAATCCCATAGACCCATTTAGCTGATCCTTTAGCATTAGTTGACAGTTAGAACTGGTCCACAAATGTCACATTCCCCCCTCTAAAATTTTAGGTATCTTGGCAATCATTCCTCAACACCGCTTCATGTCTTTGCTATCAAGGGTCTAGAGATTCCATCATCTGCCCCATAGCGTGAACATTCTTTTATTTGTTATTTTATACACTTTATTTTCATTTAGATAAAAAATATATATACATAAACTCATGAATTTTTATTTTCTACATATATAATAAATATATACATTCATATCAAAATTTTTATATATAATATAGGTATATTATATTTTTCATAATCTCTTTTGTCATCTTTAATATTCATAAATGAAGAACAATGTATCCAATTTTAAATACAGCTTACACGTCATTCATTTCTAAATAACATAACTCCTTCATATCTGAATAACACAACTCCTGGGCTTTCATATATAAACGACTAAATGATAATGTCTAGTAACGACCAAATGTTTTTTTTTAAATATATAATACTTAAAAAGAAGTCGTTACCTTTTTAAAATTACTAATAAAATTTTTCAAAAACATTAAATCATACTTCAAAAAGAAACATTAGCGGAAGCAAAAACATCACAGGTTTAAAACATAACATCTTTTTTTCATAAAAGTCTTCAAGAAAATGTCATCTGTTGTCATACCGGTCTCTTTCCATTAGTAGTACCTAACGATCCTGATAATGTTAAATAACAACAAAGATGCATAACACTTAGTGAACGTACATGTTACTCTACCATTATATAGATCACTTATATACACATAACATAACATTTTTCACAAAGCATAAGACATAAATGTTCCTAGCACATATTATTGGTACCAACCATAACCTTGTCCCCCTTCCGGGAGCTCCCCCCCCCCCCCCACCCACACACCCACCCACCTTACTCCCTAATAGGAAAATAAGAGATAAAAGTGCAACTTGCCTCACTAGAGGGCAAACCACATTCTTCATTTCCTTGTTCACTCTACCCGATTACGGTATCAGTGAACAATAACATAAAATAAGTAATGCATACATAATAGACGAGTTAGTGTAACTCACCTCCTTGAACTTTAAAACTTACCTCGTGGGAGCTATATGGATCTTTTCCTTTCCGAGAACCTACACAACAATTATAACATTACTCAACATGTGCTTTATTACATTACCCTTACAGTACTTGTATTTTAATTCTGTAACTTCTCTTTAATTATAGTGTTCTGTTTGGGATCTGATTTCTTACCTTTAAACTCATACATAAGTTCTTATTAAATTATACTCATAAAGTTCTGTCTCTTACCTTTTTAGGAATATAAAGATCTTGTGCTAGCGATTTTATTTTATATTAATTTACAAGTTAACAACTTTGAGCAATTATTTTCAAGACCCACTTGTAAAGGTGGTAGCCTTTACTTTAGTAAGGTTTAAGTTAATTCTTAGGAAAAGTTCATGGTATACTAGACATTATATCCTAACCATACCATCTGAATATTCATGAATTGGAGTTTTATAGAATTAATTATGCATGTCACAAGTTAATGTTTAATTTCAGTCGTTTACCGCACCACTTTGTACTCTTTTAATAAATTGTACAAATCTACAAGAATTACATCAACCACTTGATATGGAAGAAACTAGACATCCATATCTAACTATAGGCTTTGGAATTTTGGCATTTGGACTTTTAATGAATTTATTATTTAGTAATTTTTAAAAGACAATGCATGAAATATATGATAGCATAGACTAGAGAAGCTTGACTATTTTACCCTTCAAGGATTTGGAATGACTAAAAGCAACTCAAAGTTTGCAAAAAGAAGACACTAAGATTTTCAGAAAACGAATTCTCATGATTTTTAGGTATTCTGTTTTCCTGTACGAATTTTAAAATTTGAATGACAAAATTGAAAAGATTGGTCATAATCATTTTTAATTCACTTTTGGTGTCTCATTAGGGACTTAATGGTTAAGATTTAGTCTTAGCACTTTAGACATAATAATTGGCTGCATATAAGGTTTCCAAATTGTGTTAATCATCTTTACTCCAAAGTCCAAAGTCTTAATGCATGACTTAATAAAAATATGAAATTAAAGCGTAACTCCAAAGTTCATGGTATACTAGACATTATATCCTAACCATAACCATAGCATCTGAATATTCAAGAATTGGAGTTTTGTAGAATTAATTATGCATGTCACAAGTTAATGTTTAATTTCAGTCCTTTACCGCACCACTTTGTACTCTTTTAATAAATTGTACAAATCTATAAGAATTACATCAACCCCTTGATATGGAAGAAACTAGACATCCATATCTAACAATAGGCTTTGGAATTTTGGCATTTGGACTTTTAATGAATTTATTATACTAGTAATTTTTAGAAGACAATGCATGAAATATATGATAGCATAGACCAGAGAAGATTGACTATTTTACCCTTCAAGGATTTGGAACTACTAAAAGCAACTCAAAGTTTGCAAAAAGAAGACACTAAGATTTCCAGAAAACGAATTCTCATGATTTTTAGGTATTCTGGTTTTCTGTACTAATTTTAAAATTTGAATGACAAAATTGAAAAGATTGGTCATAATCATTTTTAATTCACTTTTGGTGTCTCATTAGGGACTTAATGGTTAAGATTTAGTCTTAGCACTTTAGACATAATAATTGGCTGCATATAAGGTTTCCAAATTGTGTTAATCATCTTTACTCCAAAGCCCAAAGTCTTAATGCATGACTTAATAAAAATATGAAATTAAAGCGTAACTACCCATTTAAATGTTTACAAACTTTAGGGTTAAGCTTTCATCTTAACTCACTGAGCCCTTTATATCACCATAACTAGAAATTAAGACCTTATATAGAACCACCACTTATTGGTGGTCTAATGGTGGTTTTAACTACACATGCCAAGGAAACGAAAACAAAGAGAAGAATTGATAGGAATGAAAAAAACACAACATGGTAACCACAAACTTAAACGCCCCTGCTCTTTTTTTTTCTCCGGCGAGAATTTCAGAAACATGGATCTCCGATGGAAGCCTCTATTTTAGGGTTTAACGCAAGGGGTAAATATATATGGGGCTGTATACAATGTGATCTTAAGTTTGGGCTTCAAGAAAAACTCTCACGGATCTTTAATCCCGTCAAATACATGGCTGATTTAAGACTTTTCAATTTGTCCCCCTCAACTTGTCCACAATGTAAGATTTAACCCTTAAAGCAAATATCTTTGTGTCACAATATTTATAAGTTGACAACTTCAGCCCTTTCTCATAAAACAATTACAAGTCCCTTAATTATATATTTCTTAATTAATTATTGTTATTTATTTATTTACATATTTATTTATTTTATTATCTTTATTTATTATATAACTCTTTAAAATTTATCTAATGCCTTTTATGTATTTTATTCACCGATATACCTTCGTAGAATATTTATCCCTAATTATGTGATTATTCTTATTAATTTATAAAAACGCTTCCTAAATTAGTAACGAAAAAAATAGGACGTTACAACTCTTCCCCACTTAATAAAGTTTGTTCCTCGAAATTTCTATCTTCGAACGATTCTAAATAATGTGTTCACATTTCATCTTTGGCTCCCCTGTTAATTATAATATGCGACGATGTTACCATAATGTCTTTAGAATCCTAGTTGCACCCTCCTTACGCCTTCCTGATCATATCTAACTGCATATTAACTTCAGGTATCCTTGAACATACAACACAAAATGACGTTTCATGGTAATTTCTACAAAGCACAACAGCTGCCACTTAGCTTTACTTGGGTGGTAAAGCATTTCACAAGCATAATCTCTTAGTACAAGTAAGCCTCTATGATGCTATAAGTTCAAATCCTGCTAATTCCATAAGGCACTTTAACTTTTGTGATCAACATAAATCCTACACTTTAACCCATATAGATAATGTCTCCATATCGTAGAGAAAAGACTATGATTCTAAATTTGAAATTGTGAGTCAAACGCCTTAACTAATGTAGCTTCAATTATCTTGAAACATTACTGATAACCCCCCCCCCCCCCCCCCCCCCCCGCATGAGTACCGCCCATCTCTTTCCATTAGGATTGACCAGTTCTCTGCCATTTAGGATTCAAACTTGCACTAACTGTTGCTCACAATCGATTAGGGAACAACATCACCTCAACACATCCATACCTACCTTTATACTAGTTGGTTACCTCACTCTTCTATCTTGAAGTTTGGCAGTGATTTGTTCTGCTTCATAAACAGAAACTCCTTCACCGTCCTGTTCATCTCCACCAACGATATCTACTCCTTTTGAATATTCCTTTGAATTCCTCCTATGTTATGGCTGTCACTTCTTCATTGGTACAAAACTTTGTCAACAAGTCTCATCAGTCACTCGTTTCATCGTGCATCATGATCGTAACCGAAGATACCTTCATCTCAACAGTACGTAAACTGGTACAAAAGGCACCCTTAATGTCAGATAGTCGTTCACTGCTCACCAACGAGCCTTTCTTCCTATGAAAAAAGTGGTGATTTATACAACAAAAGATTCAATACTCTATCCACCAGACAACCTCCAACCTAGGACTCTTGTATTTTGCATCATAGTAGCAATCTTTCTATCAAGAAATTCTTCCATCTCAACTTTGAGTTGTGCGAACAACCCTAGAAACATCTCTTGAATGGCTTCGTGAACCTAACTCAAAATAAATTCTGAATAGTAGGTATCTCAGAACCCCCGGATATGTCTGATAGTCTACCCATAGTACTCACTATTTTCTAAAACATAATTCAGGGGTATTATAACATCAATACTTGATCATTTATACATTACTTTTATATTAACTTATCAATCCTTTATGCCTTTTCGTGATTCTTCCCGACTTAAATGTCGATCATGTCCTTTAGATAGTACATACCCTTACTACCTTTCATATTGACATATATTTGTTCTGAGAGATCACACGAAACTTCCTTATATACATGATGGGTCTAATACTTGTCTACTTATTCATCGATTTATTATTCCTTTCTCATCATGAGTATGCATTCCTACTTTAGCATTTCATGTTATCTTAACTTTCTCCGATAGGCAAGCCTACACCATGGATGCATGACAATGCATCCCTCAGAACCAAAATAGGCCTTTACAAATTGATTCAAACCTAAGACCATAACCCAAAAAGGAACATGAAGTAAGGCCAAATCAGTTCTCTAAACCTATGTAATACTAGATGTATACAATCATTGCATTCAAGATACATGCTGCCTGTAGGATCTAACTGAACATCACAAAAGCATGTACTTTACATAACACACATATAAGGCATGTAACCACATAAACATCATAAGCACATAAGCAACATAAACACATAAACACATAAACATCCTGATAAGTAATTTTAGCATGAAAAGCATAAGCATTACATATGTCATACCACTTTTACATGAAGACTTATTATGAGTAAGTGGCTCACTACTCGTTGACTTTTGGATGACTGCACGCTTCACACTCTCTTCTTTTTCTCAAACTTTAACATTCAAACTTCATTTATTTATTTAGTTATTTTTCTCACATTCTTATTTTGAAACTATTTTTTTTGAAAAAGTTTGAGCACTGGTTTGAGCTTAAACACCAAAGTGTATGTCTAAATCCCTCAAACCAACATGCTCTGATACCAACTTGTAACGACCCAATTTTTTTTATTAAATATATAAAACATAAAAAATTATAATTAAAGTTTTCAAAAACATTTAACCATACTTTTAAAATAATACCTTAAAAAGAAACATTAGCAGAAGGAAAAACATCTTAGGTTTAAAACATAATTTTTTTTTTCATAAAAGTTTCAAGAGAATGTCGCCAACAGTCACACCTGTCTCTTTCCTTTATTAGTACTTCATGATCCTGAAAAATGTTAAATAACAACAGATAAGCATCACGCTTAGTGAGCATACACCTTACTCTACCATTATAAAGATCACTTACTTACGCATAGCACAACATTTCACATAAAGTATAAGAAATTAACGTTCCTAGCACATATTGTTGGTACCAACCATAACCTTGTTCCCCCTTCTAGGAACTACCCCTTACTTCATAATAGGGAGATAAGAGATAAGATTGCAGCTCGCCTCAATGGAGAACAAACTACATTCTACATTTCATTGTTCACTTTACTAGATTAGGCTATCCATGAACCATAACATAAAACAAGTAATGCCTACATAATAGTAGAGTTAGTGTAACTCACCTCCTTGAACTTGAAAATTTAGCTTGCAGAAGCTAGAGGGATCTTTTCCTTTCTGAGAACCTACACAACAATTATAACATGACTCAACATGTGCTTTATTGCATTACCCTTACAATACTTGTATTTATACTTTTTTATCTTCTCTTTAGTTGTAGTGTTCTGTTTGGGATCTGATTTCTTAACTTTAAACTCATAATTATGTTCAGATTAAATTATATTTGTATAGTTCTCTCTCTTACCTTTTCGGGAATATAAAGATCTTGTTCTAATGATTTGTTGATTTTATATTAATTTTACAAGTTATCAAGTTTGAGATGTTACTTTCTGGACCTACTTGTAAAGGTGGTAGCCTTTAATCTAGTAACATATAAGTTAATTCTTACGAAAAATTCATGGTATACTAGACATTATACCCTAACCATAGCCTCTAAATTTTCATGAATTGGAGTTTTGTAGAATTAATTATGCATGTCACAAGTTAATGTATAATTTCAATCGTTTACCGCACCACTCTGTACTGTACAAATATACAAAGAAGTACATCAAGCCCTTGATATGGAAGAAACTATACATCCATATCTAACTAGGATTTATAATTTTGGAATTTGGACTTTTAATGAATTTATTATAATTTTTAGAAGACAATGCATGAAATATGTGACCACACAGACCAATGTGAGAAGATTAACCATTTTACGCTTCAAGGATTTGGAATGATGAAAAACAATTCAAATTTTGCAAAACGAAGACACACTAAGTTTTCAAGAAACTAATTCTCATGATTTTTAGGTAATCTGATTGCCTTGTATGAATTTTTGAAGTTGAATGGAAGAATTGGAAAGATTGGTCATAATAATTTTTATGTCACTTTTGGAGTCTCATTAGGGACTTAATGGTTAAGATTCAGTTTTAGCACTGCAGGCATCATAATTAGTTACATATAAGGTTTCCAAATTGTATTAATCTTCTTAACTCCAAGGTCTTAATTGAAACAACCCAAAATACGACCCAAAAATTTCAATTTTTATTATAACAAAACCATGTAACTAAGTATCTCATACTAAAAACATACGTTGCGTGTTTCAAAAACCATGATAAAATATTGTGAGAAAACTGTATCACAACTGTATCCAAACATATCAAGAAACTGAATCAACTCCCAGGACAAAAATTGAAGCTGTGGTGTGTGCGATGCCATCATCCCGAGCTCTTCCCTTTGCTTGCGGAAGTACCTGAAACCAAAACTGAAACTGTAAGCACGAAGCTTAGTGAGCTCCCCCGAACTACCACATACCACACAATAACAAATAAAGCACATGCTGGGCCTTGCCCACTGCATCGGACCGAAGTCCAGAACTAGCTGCATCGGACCGAAGTCCGGAACTGACTGCATTGGACCGAAGTCCGGAACTAACTGCATCGGACCAAAGTCTGGAACTAACTGCATCGGACCGAAGTCCGGAACTGACTGGGACCTCGTCCCCTGCATCGGACCGGAGTCCAGAACTGACTGATCATAGCATAGCATAACACATATCAACTAATATAGACACATATACTGCATACTGCATCGGACCGAAGTCCAGAAACACATAGCACATAATACATAAATCCTGTCTGAGACACGAAGGCATCAAACATACTAACTACTGCATCGGACCGAAGTCCGGAAACTACTGCTAACTGATCGGGCCGGCATTGTGGCCTTAGACCCGTTCCTACTGGAAGGAAACTCACCTCGTGAACTGGCTGCTGTGTGTATGGATCTGGAAGCTAACCGCTGCTGCTCCGGTATCTTCCCGGCTACAAACCCATAAACACATTCAATCAAATACTAATCACTGCATTGGGTAAAATGACTCTTTTACCCCTGGTCAAAGTCAACTCTCCTGGTCAAAGTCAACCTACAGTTGACCTGACTCGCCGAGTTGGGCCGTCAACTCGCCGAGTCCCTATTCTCATTTTTCAACCCTACTCGTGGCTACTCGTCGAGTATGGCATCGACTCGACGAGTACCCAATCGATTTGAGAACTCAGGCAATCTGCATCCGACTCGCTGAGTCATATGAACAACTCGACGAGTTGTTCTTGAGCTATGAAGATTGTCTTGGACTCGCCGAGTTGTATGAACAACTCGTCGAGTCCATCCATCACTGAGTCTGCCCTCCAACTCACTGAGTCCACTCTACTACTCACAGGTTCCCACTCGACATCACTCAAAAAGGGGAAAAAATCGGGACTCGCGGCTTGACTCGCCGAGTCGCTCTTCCGACTCGCCGAGTCGCATCCATGCAGCTACTCTAAACTCGATTCTGCTTGAATCCAACGTCTAAAACTTATAGATCTGGGCTTCCTTAGTTTGATTAACACGTAAAGATTCTATCTTTACGTGTCCATAAGCATCCAAGAAGATAATAAGGCTCAAAAAGCATGATAAAGGCTAGATCTAGGGTTCTCATGCAAAGCAACTTCAAAAAGGCAATAGATCTGGGCTCTACAACTCCCAAATGAACAGATCTAAGGATATCTCGACCTATTAAGGCATCCATACAACTATAAGGTTGGAAAATACATCAAACTAGCCCTAGAAATGTTCTAATGGAGGTTTTAAGCATAAAACAGGAGGATTTTGAGAAATACCTCAAAGAACTCTGATTCTGACCTTGGATCTTTGCTCTACACCTCTTCTTTTTGTTCCTTTCTTCTTCTTCTTCTTCTTCTTCAAGCCTTCAAGAATCCACACAAAAACACTTAAATCAATCAAGGGATGGGCTATGGGTTTCTCACAGCTCTCTGAGGGTGAAGGAGGCGAGTTTGGGGCACATAACACTGCTTAAATAGGGAGCAACCCAGGGATTTAGGGTTTCTTCCTGGCAGGCAGACTCGCCGAGTCCCGAATATGGACTCGCCGACTAACACGTGCTCGAAATCCCGCCCCTACTCGACGAGTTGGGCTATAGACTCGTCGAGTCCCTCTCGAAAACTTCTAACCAAATGTTATGGAAGCAACATACCAGAGACGGGTCGTTACATTAATGCATGAATTTATAGAAATATGAAATTAAGTCTTTACTATCCATTTAAATATTTACATACTTCAAGGTCAAGCTTCCATCTTAACCCATTGAGCCCTTTATGACACCATAACTAGAAATTAAGGCCTTATACAGAACCACCAATTATTTGTTATCTAATGGTGGTGTTGTGGTGGTTAATGGTAGTCTTATCGTTGTTTTAACAACATATACCAAGGAAAAGAAAACAAAGAGAAGAATTGATAGGAATGAAAGTAACACAACATGGTTACCTCAAACTCATATGACAACGTTGGAGTTACCTCCTCCCATTCTCCCTTTTCCTCCCTTGTTCTTCTTCTCATTTTGCTAAATCTCCCACTCAAATTGTGTGTTTAGGGTTGAACGTTTATCCCTAATTATGTGATTATTCTTATTAATTTATAAATCAGCTTCCTGAATTAGTAACGAAAAAATGCGACATTACATGTACCCAACATAGAAGAGTGTATAATGTTGAAGTGAATAGTTAATAAAATTCCTCGGTATTTATCGTAATATATGTATATATATATATATATATATATATATATATATGATATATATATATATATATATATATATATATATATATATTGTGTTGAATATTAATTATTTTATATTATTATGTTCCATTGCAGCAACTAATTGACCTCAAAATACCCTTCCATGTCATAAAAGATTGTACCCAAGACTTTAGTGAAAGAAACTTCATTAGGAAGGGTGGTTATGGAAAGGTATATATTGGGATCCTCACATGGGCAAGTCATGTAAATCAATTGGTTGCTGTAAAGAGGCTAGATGTGACCGGATTTCAGGGTAACAAGGAGTTCCGTACAGAGGTTACAATGCTTTCAGAGTATCAACACAAAAATATTATAACACTTCTAGGGTTTTGTGATGATAACAATGAAATGATCCTTGTTTATGAATATGCATTCAATGGAAGCCTTGACAAATATTTAAGTGATAGTACCATGTCATATACACTGCCATGGAACCTAATTCTTAAAATATGTGTTGGTGTTGCTTCTGCATTAGACTATCTTCATAACCAAGTGGCCGAAAAACATAGAATAATCCATCGTGATGTGAAAAGTGCGAATATTTTGTTGGATGCAAATTGGAATGCAAAACTTTCCGATTTTGGATTAGCTAGAATAGGTTTAGCAAATCAACAAAATACCTTTGTGATCACTAACCCTGCCGGCACATATGGTTATATTGACCCACAATATGAAAGAACAGGGTTTTTAACAAAAGAGTCGGACATTTATTCGTTTGGTGTGGTTTTGTTTGAAGTTATGTGTGGAAGGTTGGCATGTGTTTTTAACTACCATGATGAGCGTCGGTTCCTACATCATTTGGCTCAAATCCGGTACAAAAATGGAGAGTTGGATAAGATTATTAATCACAACATAAAGATACACAGCAACACAAGATCATTAAGCAAGTTCTCAGCTATTGCATACCAATGCTTGCATAAAACTCGAGAAAAACGACCTACAAGTGCTGAGATTGTAATCCAACTTAAGGATGCCTTGAAAATTGAAGTAAGTTTTAATATTATTTTTATGTTTCTTTGATTTAAATTGTAAGGAGATGATGTTATATCTATTGTTCAATTTGATTAGATCCTAGATGTTCATATTTGTGTGAACTAAGTTGAGCTCCTTTTATCCTTGAATTTTGCAGATAAATGATCTATAAGCAACCAAATCATCAAAGCTAGGGAGGAATCGACGAATAAGTAAAACTTAATTTTATGGTTATCTAGGGAAATAGCGAGGTAACACAATACTATAGTTTGGTCTTCTACAAAGTGAAAAAACGTTGTAAAGACTAACAACTATATATTTCATTCTATATATATAATATGTCCTTACATATAAACCTTCATTAACTCATAATCCTCAATAGCAGCACACGATGCTACCGCATAAGGTAGTTCACCCAATTAACTTGTTTTAGGACAAAAGGTGTGATATTAATCACTAGAAGTTGAGTATTAGACTTTATATGGAATGGAACTTTCATCGTATCATGATAATTACAATTGAAAAAACATAACACATTGGATAAAATTAGTTCTTATATGATATTCCTCATAGTTAATGGATAAAAAGATATCACCAAAATTTTCACTTAAACAAGGCGATTTATATCTAGATATAAATTAATGAAAAGTCATACATATGCTCTCCGTTATGTGCCAAATTTAGTTTGCAAATGTAATCTTGTTTCTTTTCAACTACTTTCAAATGTTGTAAAAATTGTCATAGGTGGTTGGCTAGGTAGAACCTGTTGGAGTAATTCAAAATCTAGGACAAAAATAATCCAGAGGTATTTTGGGAAATTTTAGGAAATCCTTCCTAATTTAAAGTTTTAGAATTCAGTTATGTCTAGTGTAAGTAGGGTTATGTTTTTAATGTTTTAGTATTTTTTATTATGATTTCCTCTATAAAGCTTAGAAACAAAGCAATTTTCCTAGAAATTTATTTGTTCGTTGTTCTTCTTCCATTATCCTGTGTTCTTTTGTTTTAGTTCTTATTGTGTACCTTGGATCAAGGTAATTTCTAGATTGTTTGATTACATTTGGTATCAGATCAAACCGTATTCACCCGTTATTATTGATATGGAAGGACAAAAGAAAAATGGCTTGTTTTCTCCCTAATATCCTTTGTTAACCAGAAGCAATTACGTTATCTTAGCAATAAAGATGAAGGCTCGATGCAGGCTCTAGAAGTGTAGGAAACAATTAAACGAAAACACCCTCATAATCTGGTTGGTTTCAAGAATGATAGGGTTGTGATGGCTGTCACATTCCAAGCAATACCTGGTTATATTTTGTTGACTTTAGCGGAGAAGAAGACAACAAAAGACGCTTGTGACATACTCAAAACTATCTACATGGGTGTTTTCACAACCCCCGATCGAGGCGGTGGAACAAGTCGGGCTGTGCGACTTAGTTCATGGATCACAAGTAAACTGAATATATAGCACAAGTACAATAATAAACAAACAATAGTTGTATTCCATCTTCAGGTTTGAATACAAGGTACTTATAGATAATAATATAGTACATAAATTGCCTTAAATAGTTAAGCGGATATAAAAAAATCTAGAAAACTTGTTTGCCTAAAATCCATGACTAATCCATCATTGAAATGCTTGTTCAGTGATTTTCAAAGAATACACATGGTTTTGAGGGTCAACACAAGGTTGGTGAGAGTTACATGTTTTCCACTAGAGCAATACTGATACTTTTAAAATGATCGAAAAGTATTTTCATTGTAAGTAAAACAATACTTAAAAATGAGTTTGTAAATAGCCTTTAAAGAATCTTTGAAAAACCAAAAGGTGTTTTTCCACAAGTAAAACCATACTTGTAACTGTTTTGAAGTGAGAAAAACCAAGTGCATGGTTTGTAGAGAGAGAGAGAGAGAGAGAGAGAGAGAGACCCAATTAATATTTATAGTGAGTCCTATCACCGAGCTATGTGACTAGATATAACCCCCTACGATGCTTCATTGGACATTGTGGATAAAGACTAAAGATACTTATCACTCGCTTCAATTGATCCATCAAGGCTGTAGCTAACAACCGCAGGTGGAGGTGTTAACCTATATAGATCTATACATATGTATCTCGCTCCAAGGATTAACGGATACAGTTGAGTTGAGTGGGTATACTAAATGTTTATACTTAGGTAATGATTAACATCTCAGTGTAAAAGTTATTAACTAATGTACACAAATAAAGTTTTACTATAGAAGCCGAGTATGTTCGATAAGTATATATGTAATAGTGTATAGTACTCGCTTAAATATGTTGTAAACATTACAAGGACATGCATAACTTCCAAGTTATAATATTTATAACTTATATATATATATATATATATATATATATATATATATATATATATATATATATATATATATAATACATTATAAAGGAAATCTCACTGTTTCTAAAAATAACATCAATATAATAATATTATTTTTTTAAGACGTCCAAACGATTTAGCCGATAGTACAAGTAACAACCAATAAAATAATATTAAATTTATAACTTAACCCTATTTAGGTGGAAAAGATAGGCAATGATTCAAACTAAAAATATATTATGCCTAAAATAAAGGTAATAAATCTTTATCTATTATACCAAATAAAAAACGTGTCCCATATATTGTGGAAAATTGGAAATCCTAGACGGCGATTCAAATTTTAAAATTGAAGGTTACAATTCCGCTTTTATTATTGAGGTTAATACGTGGATAATAAATTAAAATATGTCAAATAATATTGATTATAATATTTATCTTTATTATACAAAATACACAAAGATACAAGTTAGTTATTAATATAGATTCTTAATATAAAGTGAAAATGACCGACAAAGTTATTTATTGTTTTTTTATTTGAAATTTAAAACTTATATTTTTAAATAAAGTGGTAATAAGAATTATTATACATATATACACGTCGTTTATATCAAATCTAAAAATAAGAATTAGCAAAAATAATTTCAATATAAAAAAATAAAACTATGCATTTTACATTGTTTATTATTATTATTTTTATATTTGAAAATATTTGACAAAACAAGAAAGTAAGTCTTAAATAAAAACAAACTGGATGATTAATAATTCTTGACAATAAAATCAAACACGTTTAATTTAAATTGACCCGAAAGCAACTATTTTAATAATACTATACTGATTAATACCCAATAAATTATTAAATACAAAGACTTCATATTATAACTTAATATGTATACCACAAAAAACAGTAGAAAAATGTGGATAATATAAAAAAAATCTTGTAAAAGGACTAGATGTGTAATTTGTAAAAAAAACTCAAAAAAATATGAACATATTTTGATTTTTAATATTTTATCCAAAACAATAATATAATTTTATTTTTAACACAAAATAATAATGCAACTTATATGTTAAAAGAAAACAACATACAAAATACTTTGAAACTAAAGATCGTACCTTTATTTTTGACGAAAGATAAAAATAAATTTTTAATTTTAACCCAACAATGCACAATCATCGTCTACTTCATTGTGTTATTTATGAATTTTTACATGTTTCCGCAATGAAACAAATCGTCGCAAGAAATCTATTTATTGAAGTTTTTAACTTTCGTTTAAAAACTATTCACCGAAATGAGACTAATTGCTGAAACAAAGTTATTCCCGCTCGTCGCATTGCGCGGGTAGATGGCTAGTATATATATATATATATATATATATATATATATATATATATATATATATATATATATATATATATATATATATATATATATATATATATATATATATATATATATAGTTGAATACTAAAAAGGTGGTAAACTTTTATGACATACAATTTACAACATGCTTTTTACAACATAAAATCATAACGTTGTTGAAGGTAAAATAATATATTATCTTGATTAGTTGTTATATTTTAAACAAACATATGTAATATCAAGTTTAGTGACTAGTTTATGTGTAAACATATGTTATTTGCCAAAATAATAATTATAAACAGATATGATCTTTGCATGCGTTTTTCATAATCAATTTAAAATTTTTAATATGTATTCTCCTTCAAATATTAAAATGCTTAAAAGAGGGGCCCGCTCATCTTTGATATGTGATTTCGGTTTAGATGTGAGAATGTGATCGTTTTTGAGAAGCACATCGAGATAACATGTGGCATCCTAGAGTTTAGGTTAAAGACTGTGAACGGTCAATTTACAGTAAATCTCTTTTTAATTTGACTCATTGAGTTTTAGTGCATCTTATGTAAAATAAATTAGTTCATTTCAATTATTATAAGATAACAGATGATATCTTACTTCCAGATGGGTAAACAGACAAACGAATCAAACAGTTCAAACTGTGACCCTAGTTAGTGCGTTCGAAAAACTGAAATTTCGTATTAAGCAGTTGTGAGCGAAACAAACACTCTAGTCTCGTAGTAGATGTTCCCCTATCGCAGAAAATTAGATAGAACGTCCAAAACGGAGTTCGTATGAAAAAGATACGACCATTTTAAGAATCCATACCAATATAATATTGATTTTCTTAAAACTACAAAAACCGTTTCTATCCGTTGAGGCACTTGCACATCTCAGATGGAAATTTTGAAAGTATCTTTGGACTCAGGATATGGTCTAATATTTAATTTCATAATCAAAATATTTTTAGAAAAAATATTTGCAAAAGTCGTAAAATCGAACGTGTCAAGTTAATTAAACGCGCGAATCTTTAAACGCTATTTCACGAAGTTCTGTGTATCATATTTGAATCCTGTCTGCATTTTTGGAATCACCACGAACCGGGAAAAAATAAGGCACTTTCAGAAAAATTTCATAAGACGATGTGGTGGCACGAGAATTGAGAAAACGGGATTTATATCACAAAACATATATTACAAATTTATTCCTAAAATATATTTTAAAAGTAAAAGATGTTTTTGATGATTTGCTTGTATTGAAAGCTACGAGAGGTACACCATTATCATTTGTTTTACTGCAACACTTCACCTCTCCTTCTCAATTATTGATCGCCGGCCAAAGAAGGAGAATTGGTGGATGTCGCCAGCCTTGACAACCCTCTCCTTACCTTTCCACCTTTTTCTCGTAGAGCACAGCAACCAAAAAACCCCTTGATGTTTTTGCTTTCCTTTTGTGTGTGTACCACCAAATCAGAAAGAAGAAAGAACAAGGGAGATGCCGAAGCATCCTCCCTCACCACCACAAACGACGATGATCGCCATATCAGCCTCCCCTTTTACTTCGCGAATCGCCATCTGTTACCCACTATCTTTTTTTTTTTCTTGCTAATCAGAGCTAACACCTTATAGATTACTACTGTTGGCAACATAACAAATGTAAAAAGAGGAGCTCGCCGGAAAGTGACGACTGCCCTCCTCACGACCTGCCTTGCCTCCACCGATTGACACTGAGATGCCTTCGATTTTCTCCATTAGTTTCTCAGTCGAACACCCCCAAACCATACTTATTGACTGATTGTTCGATCTCGATCCACACTACTTCCCTTTTTGCGTGTTTCTGCCGGATGGGATAAGTGGCGGCCAAGAGACCGCCGGAGCAGGCCTTGTCGCTTTTACTTTTTGATCCCGTTCATCTTCCTGATTTCTACCTTTTGTTCATTTAGTTCTTCAGCGATCTGATGAGGATGATAATCCTTCCTATCGTTTTTAATATTGGCTAAAACAAACCACATGGTGTGTTAATATCACTAACCAACCCATCACTTGTTTTATTTAAATCAAAATTAGCCCCCTAGATTGAAATCTTTACAAACCAGGTCCTACTTCATTTACCCATTGCAAAAATAGTCCCTTTAGTTTAAATTATTATTAAACTGTACCATAAGTTTTTCAAAGTTCAAGAGTTGTAAAGTTGCAGTTTCTCACGTTATGCTTCACAAGAATGAACCAACTCCGAACAAATCGAACTCACGCTTCAAGGTGAGTGCTTATAATCCCTTTTTATTAATTCTAATTATTTCAGGGGGAATACATGTACCTATATACTTTGTTTACGCAAACAAGTTATCATTTTATGTGAAAATGCAACAAGTATAGTTTATAAAAATGTTATTTGATAATGTAACATCTTGTTACAGATAAACAAGTATAAAATTTTCATATATATATATATATATATATATATATATATATATATATATATATATATATATATATATATATATATATATATATATATATATGGTAGTTATTTTATCATGAAATAACTAGTCCACACAACAAATTCTACATGATACAAAAACATGTGATTCTTACGTAAGTTTGCATGTCATAAAAATGTGTCATAATGATTCACCAAATTTGTTGTATTTCAACTTATACTATGCATGTATGTCTACGAAAATGTTTAAATACAAATAAGTTATAACCATTATAACTTAAAACTTATTGGTCACATATTCGAAATGCACTACCTTATAAAAGCGAGTATCTTATACTTTGCATATTTACCAATTACTTCGCTTGTATAATGGGAATTTCATTATGCCTAGTGACTTATTTACACATAAGTTAGGGTTGGGAGCTACTCACATACCTTAGTTAATGGCTTTTTAGCGAGATTATATTCATTAGCTAAGTCTAAACACTTCACATACCCACACTACTATAACCATTAATCTTTGGAGCGAGATAAATATATGTAGATCTATACGGGATTGACATCCACACCCATGGTTGCTAGCTACAACCGCAACCGATCAATTGAAGCAGGTGATAAGTGTCTACTATTGTTACTACAACGTCCAATGAAGCGTTTTAGGGGGTACATTCAGTCATATAGCTTGGTTATAAGACCCACTATAAACATTAACTAGAATCTCCCTCTCTCTCTCTCTCTCTCCCTCTCTTACTACAAACTATAGGCTTGGTTTCCTTCAAAACTATTTTAGGTAAGGATTTAATTATGCAAAGATACAGTGTGGTTTTCAAAGCTTATTCAAAGACTCTTTACAAACACTATTTTAAGTATGGTTATACTTATAGGAAAAATACTTTTTAGACTTTTTAAAAGTATTACTGTTGTTAGCAAAAAAACCTATAGCTCTTACCAACCTTGTGCTGACCCTCAAAACTACATTTATTCTCAGGAAAATCACTAAACAAACATTGAGGACAAAATGGATTATAGGCGACCTAGTTTAGTAGCTATTATATTATTTGCCTATCTGTTAAGACAATATATGTACTATTATTATCTGTAAGAACCTTGTATTCAAACATCAAGATGGAATACCAATGTTTTTTTATTTATTGTTGTACTTGTGCTATATATTCAATTTACCTATGATCCATGGACTTAGTCACACAACCTAGTATGTTCTGCCGCCTTGGCCTGGGGTGTGACATAACACCAATAGCAACAAACGTTTAACCAAGTTTTGGAATTGAAATAACCCACGAAAAAAAACTAGAGTATAAAACTAGGATAATACCACTAAAGATTGCAACAGTAGGTGGGAAAAGGTGGTGGTGGCCGAGTGGTGGTTTATCAGTGGCTGTAGGTTGCTCCAATAGCCTTGCTTCCTCGGTTTCTTTTTTGTCTCGAGGAGAATGATGAAGAGAAGAGGAGGGGGGGGGGGAAGTGGTAATGATCATGGGGTGTTTGGGAGGTATGATCACTGATGATCATCGAAACAGGAGGGGGCGGTGGCCTTGGTGGCTCTCAATTGCTGGTGGTCCAAGCCAACCTTAGTGGTGGTTCTAGTTAAAAGAATGAGCAAAGAAAGGAGAGATGAAACATCCCAAAAATATAGTCCAAAAATTTCATGTAAAATCATTTTGAAAACCATAGTCATCAAAAATCATTAGTCGTGTATCTCAAAATATCATCACATCTGTCAAATATATATCAGAGTATAAGCATGTCAGGCTAGACAAATGGTGTGTGCACTACAATCATCCCGAGCTCTTCTCCTTGCTACCAGAAGTACCTAGAACCAAAACTGAAAGCTGTAAGCATGAAGCTTAGTGAGTCGACCCAAACTATCACATACCATACACATACTCACATAATAACATAACATTTGGCCTTTCCCGCTACATCGGGCCCCACCCGACATCGAACAAGTCCGACATTGAACCGAAATCCGGTATACATATAAACATATCAAAAATGCATATAACATAAACATATATGTGACAACCCCAAAATCACGGCCAGAAAAGACCAGTTTAATTTATGCTTTTAAAATAATTTCAGAGTAATCCTTTGATTAAAAGAGTTACGGAATTTGTTCCCAAAACGAAATATGATAAAAATAAGATTTACCAAAGCATTTATTAAAAAAATGTATTTTTCATTATATTACAAGATTCGGGATGTCATGTTCCAATAAACAGACCAAAAGCATAAACATTTCAATATAGACCTTACAACAGTTAAATATAACAATAGGTCTATAATCCAAAAATAACTTGACATGTCATCCAACTTATGCTCTGGTGCCACTACCTGTAATACAAAGAAAACTGAGTGGGTCAGGCTTTGGAGGCTGGTGAGCATATAGGGTTTTCAACCCACAATAAATAATTAAATTAATTTTTATCAACCATCAATAACCCAATTACCCATTCCCGTTATTCTCACCTTACGTCCTTAAGACAACTAACATAACGGACCTAGTCTAAGAATATTTCATCAGGGTGACAACACATGCTTCAGGGCTTCCTCAGCAATATAAGTCAAATAAGGCAACCATGAGGAGGATGGAGTACAACGAATGAACACCCAAGTTCATTAACACCTACAGGTGGCGAACCTGCTAGCGTTCCACAAGACTGTCTAGAAAAGTTTGTAGTTGTCATCTAAACTCCGCTAGATAACTAAATCAAAAACATCGAGGCCTCTCATCTTTTTTATCACACGGAAACTATCTACCCATGTTCTACCCAACATTTTAGTAGATAAAATATACATTTTTAAACATAGTTTAAAACCTATATATAGTATGTTCATTCAAAACACATTCCAGATAAAAGATGAGGCACATAAACATAACACGTATTTCATAGAGAATAAATCATATCTATGAGATTAGAAGATAACATCGATACACTCACATAACACATATACTTAGTACGTTAAATCGATACTTGTATAAAATCGTGCATTTGAAATAGAGTATGTACCCCCTTCAAATCAACACCAATATATAAACACATAACACGTATTTCATAGTAAATACTTCGTATTTATGTATTAGACAAAAGTAACTACACACTCACTTGATCAAAAGATGATCGGACAACACTACGACTTGTAGAAGTAGTATTGTTCGGTAGATTTTGAAGATCTTCACAAACACCGGGCTTCTCGCGGGCAGAGATTCGGCTCAGGAATCTCACTTCTCGGGATTTCGGGGATTCGGGAGTTGCTTCGGGTCTCGGGATGAACATCGGGGCTTCGGGGGGGTTAAAATGGGGCTTAGAGAGAGTATCGAGAGCAGGAGAGTATGAGATGGGCAACCTAAATCGGCTGATCCCTGATTTCTATTTATAGGTTGAGATTTCAGGGTTCACGTCGTGAGTTTTTAATATTCACCTCGTAAGTTTCTAATATTCACCTTGTGAGCTCGATACGTCATTTCATTCGTCATGGCCACTTTCCCTGGAAGACGTCCATCATCTGTTCACCTCGTTAGTTTCTAATATTCACCTCGTGAACTGACTCACCTCGTGAGCTCTGACACAGCCTTGGGGTTCACGCCCCAAACTTCAGAAATTCATAACTTTCGCATACGAGCTCCGTTTTTGACATTCGTTATATCTACGCGTAGGTGAGATTATGCTCTACAACTCTCGTTTAGACTCTGTTGGCTAATTTTGAATTTATTTTTATTATATTATTTTTAGTAGGCCGGGACAGGAAAACTCCATTAGAAAATCATAACTTCTTCATCCGACGTCCGTTTTCGCCTATATTTTTATCGTTTCACTAATATCAATGAGATCTTCGATTCTCATTTAGATTGTTTCGACTAAAAATACTCGATCTCAAATCGAGGATTTGGGCTGCATACTGCTAAGTCGAAACTTCGGAAAATCATAACTTGCTCATACGAAGTAAGATTTGGGTGTTCTTTTTATGCACACTCTCGGTTTAAAGAACTGTATGACTTCGTTTAGATCAATAAGGCCGAATATCGCTCTAACGTAAATTTCACTTTTTACGTCATTCAGAGTTGTTGGTTCTGTCGCGAAACTTCAACAGGTCATAACTTCTTCGTTATAACTCGGATTTCAGCATTCTTTATATATTCGGAGACATCGTCACGACCACTACCACATTCTTCATAGATATCAGGATTATATAAAGTTTCATTTTGAAGCTTATTTTTATCCTTAATTTATTTAAGTCACACAACTAAGCACAAAACACATAATACTCAAATAATACACTTCTGTTATTTCAAAAAGGGTTACAAAGGTTAACCTAGACTATTATATCAACATTAATGCCTAGCCTGGAAACGCGGGCGTTACAATTCTCTCCCCCTTAGGATGATTCCGTCCTCGGAATCACACATCAACAACAAATGCGGATAGAGACTCAACATGTCACTCTTCATTTCCCATGTGAGATTTGGCCCATTTGAATGTTTCCAACGGACAAGCACTAATTCGACCATCTTGCGTCGAAACTTCTTAGTCTTTCGGTCAACTATTTCCTCTGGTTCTTCAATTAACCTTTTGTTTTCATCAATTCTCAATTCAGAAAATAGAATCATGTTGGGAACTTCTCCCGTGAACTTCCTCAGATAACACACATGGAACGTGTTATGAATTTCATTCAGTTCTTCAGGTAATTCGAGCTTGTAAGCTTTATTCCCAACCCTCTGAAGAACTTTAAACAGTCCAATAAACCTTGTAATCAACTTTCCCCTTTTACCAAATCTTATAAGTCCCTTCCACGGTGAGACTTTAAGTAAAACCGAATCCCCAACTTCAAAACTCATCGGTCTTTGCTTCTTGTCAGCATAGCTCTTTTGACGGTCCTGAGCTGCTAACATTCTTTCTCTAATTATTTTCAAATTTTCAGCGGTTTGATGGACCATCTCGGGCCCCATAAACTGCTTTTCCCCAGTCTCAAGCCAACAAGACGACGTACAACACTTCTGTCCGTACAAAGCTTGATAAGGTGCCATCTTTATGCTCGAGTGGAAACTACTATTGTAGGAAAATTCTGATGGGTTTTGGTCATAAGACATCCTATGTGCTCATACAAACCCTAAAGCTCGGATCTAGGTTTCTCTATTGTACATACTTTGAATCCAAGACTTTGAACCCTAATACTAGCATATGGAAATCAGAATTCACATGTAAATAGGTTTAAGAACATACCTTGATTGTTATATAGCAATAACAATCCAATTCCTCCTTGAATTGACCTTGGAAAGCAGAGAGTCACAAGTGTCACTCCTCTAATGGCTCACAAACACCATAAGCAAGTGGAGAAGGTATATAGAGAGAGGAGGGAGGTTAGAATTCGTGTTTAGGACCTCTTGGGAAGGGATACACGAATTCATAACCCTGGGGGTGTTTATATAGGTGTAAAGATAGGGTTTCAGTCATTATCCTTATCTAGTTGATTATCCATTAAGCAACCAATAAGATAATCCTTGAATCCTTATCATACTCAAATTCTAAGGCTTTCCAACCTTAAATTCGTTCACCACCCTTATAAGATAATCCTTACCTTATTTTGTAACTATCACATAATTACAATTCAGCCCCTCTAGTTTAATTAATTACACTTGATCACAAAATTAATTCCCAATTAATTATTGACCAATATTAATTAAACAAATATGATTTCTCCTTCAATATATTATCCTTATAACATATTAATAAATCATATTATCCTCTCTTTCTATTTATTTCTCCAATCAAGTTGCTTTGGTGAAGGCAACCCAAAAGGACCATGCACCATCGGGTCAAGTACATACCAAAATAGTTATGGACTTAGACACTAATCCAACAGTCTCCCACTTGGATAAGTCTAACAACTATTTTGCGTATGACTTCGGATCCCGATCTGCAATCGTAGCTTTCCAAAGCCGCTGTCAACTCTGATCATATCAAATACGCGTGTCCTTAGATAAGGGATCATATATTCCTCCATTCTAGATATCATATGAGATATGATTTCAATTCATTCTCTCTGTACTATATCTCGATTTCCGATTTATGACGACAGACTAATTGAACAAATCAAATTAGCCCTAGCCCGGCCGAGCATTTACGTTTGTCATCACTAAACCATCGAGGGGCCCAAAGATATCGCTTTTATCCTACTTTGGATAAAAGGAACGGATAAACTTTGATACAATGCTTGCTTGCACTCACCCACCGAATTACACACAACAATATGTTTTATAACACCAAGTTACTGGTGCGTTTACATATTATCAATGTGCAACCGATTTGCAAGATACAACTCACACATCTTGGTTTCAAGAATATAAGATGTTATCGTCTCACTAATCACTCGTGATACAATCCATGGAGTGATCCAAGTGAGCGTGGGTCTAATCCAATGCTCAAATCTCATTCATAAACACTCATGAACGTTGCAGCAAACATTTGCTTATGTCTAATACTCTTTTAGACAATCCACACACCAATTCACGACAGTCTTTATTCATATCTACTTCCAACATATGAACGACTGTGGCCCGTTTGAATAATTCGATTATTCTTAATAAATTCAATTATTCTGGAAGTCAAAACATGCAAATGTGAAACACAAGAATAATACTAATCCCATATGGCCTCAACCCTTTGAGCATAAATAAAACACCTTTTATTTATCACCATATTGATTACTCATTTTTTTGTAGTTTCAGGTAATCAACTTCTTACTTTAATTACAACACTTGTCCCATGCTCCTAGCATGCACACAATGTTTACCTATGGTTCTTACTTTGTGAAATAGATCACATTGAACACATTTCCAATCATTCTCATTTCACAACTCCAAATCCTTTTCATAAGTAAAAGAATATCAAATTCTTGCTACTTATAGAATATGCTAGATTCTAACATTCTTATGCAACTATCCTTTCGTAATATCACTTCCCCAAAGTCACTAAGACTATTGCCAATGATATTACAAAGTCTTCTTTCGGAGATTGTTACAAGACAATTCCAAAGATGTGATGTCTCTCACTCAAAGTACTCTCTTTGAACATCCTTTTGCATAGAAGCTTCTAATCTAGTCATAGATTTCTCAATATTCAATTCCCAATATGGACACACTTCCATATGTTCCATGTGACAACTCATTCTTAATAGAGTCTTATCTATTCGTAATGATGTCGATACGGTCCATCCAATATGGAAACATTTCCATATTTTCCAATACTATACTTCCAACTACTCACAAGCGACCAATCCTCGTCGAACTTGGATTGTCCTTTGATAGTTGTTTAATTATTTTAGTCAGAACCGATTCTAGTCCCTTTTCCCTCTAAATGCGCTCGTCATTTGGAAAATTTTAGAATGGTCAAACATTAAGCATTTGCAATCGATCCTATACCCGAAGCGTATGGGACACGACGCATAATGTTTTGTTTGCTATGTTCTCAAAATTCGAATTGTGAAGAGGGATGCCGTAATCATAATCGAAATTTTAAGAACACACTATGTACCTTTGACTAAATTTATTAACATTTCTCAACCTAATCCTTTAGATTTGAAATGAAGCATAATATTATCTCCCTTAATTATAGTAAAACAACCTTTCAACTCTTACAACTTTGCAAAGTATGACTCTTGTTTTCTATAATTAATATTGCTAACCTTGCAATACTTTCCTTAATAATCATACAATCATAACATTTATGCTCCCACTATCATGATGATTATTATAAAACATAACACTTATGCTCCCACTAGCTTCGACATGTATTCATAAACATCTTAACTTTCAGAAAACAATGCTTATTGAATTTCTTAAGTTCATGTTTCTAATACTTAGTGCTTTGATAATCCTTTATCAATGCTTCTTGAACTTATACACCTTTGCCTTCGATAGTTCATATGTGTGTCTAAACAATTAAGACTAATTGCCAAACCTCACAATTCAAATTATGGAAAGGGATGCCGTAACCATAATTGAATTCGAGAATGCAATTTTACAATCACTATCTTCTTAAAATCTGTCTTAGTGAAAGCATTTCCTCACAATCATTTTCATGAAGGAGGAAATCTTATGACACTTAGATTTAAACAGTGTATTTGTTCCTATCCATGTGAATTTGTCAAAACCAAAGTTTACGACAAATTCAAACTCTTATGGATCGAACTTTCTTGATCTCGATTTCTTGCCTTTATGGTAGCACAGCTGCCCACCATGTCTTCCAAGTAGTTAAGTAGCTCACCCTTTCCTATCAATGTACCTTTCATTGATTGAGGTGCTTTGCCTTTTATGCGTTCAAAATGAGAACTCATAGAACTCACATGCATAATTAACTCGATTGGATTGGCACAGAATCAAAATAATGTCAACACGATGGGTTGTAAACCTCAACTCGTGTGCTAGTGATGATCGATAAGGTTTATTTGATTTGTTCTTGAAACCTTTCAAGACCATTAAGACTCCCACTGACTCCTTGACATATACGATTCTCTTGTCAAAACATTTCTTGACAAACAAATATTCAAGAGTTAGTGTAGCTTTTATCATAACTCTTCATAAATTGGTCCTAGTTGGTCTTTGTCTTATCCAAGACATCACAACTTTCCACATTTGATGAATGTTTCAAACCTTCTTAAGACTTTTCACTCAATGTTACAATCTTAACTTTAAGACTTGTTATTGGAATGAAGTATGATTGACTTATTGATTTAACCATTTCTTCAATTCTTGATTCCTCTTCTTAGACATACAATTGTACTAAGACTCACTTAGAGGATCAATTGAGATATGGTTCTTAATCATTAAGACCTATCATAAAGCATAAAAGGTACTCTCCCATCTTCTTAGAATGGAGAAACTTTTATCTTTCTGCTTACTTGATTCTTCTCATTCGTTCTACTATTGATCTAAACCCATTAATCAATTTAGAATTGCACTTAATCTTGTAAGTATAATCATATTTACTAAGCCTTTTAGTAAATCATGACGAATATCTTTGTTACTCTTATGGTGAACTTGATCAACACACAACTTTGTGTACTCGATCTCCTAGTCCTTTACTTGACACTTTGTCAATGAATTTGTCTAATTTCCAAATATGAAATTTCTCATTCATCGTGCAACCAAGTTGCATGATTCCAAATTTCTGTCCAATTGAAACTTTGGGCGATGAGAAACTCTCCCTATTTGGTAAATTCTTGACATTTCCATAAATAACATAACTAAGAATCATATCCATTCGTTGTAGAAATATGCAAACACCAATTTTCATAACGATTTCATTGCAAGGAAATAAATAAATAAGTAAGTCAAACGAAAATTTATTTTATTTATAAAAGCAGCGGAAAACATTTGTCCTTACAATGCAAAATCCATTGAAAACTATGTATTTCAAAAGAAAATTTCTAACAACTCTATCATAACTTTCTAAGCTCAAAATCTAATCTTCAAGTCCATGCGATCGAGATCCATCTCTTGTGATCTTGCTCTCTTATCAAGCTTCCTTTCTTTTCACCGACCCTACAAAACACTCAAATGCAATCTTATTACATCATGTATTAAGAATCAATGAATAGGAACTTAATTGAGTTAGATAGTGGATATTTACCTAAAGCGCAGTCATACTTTTGACTCTCCCATCTCTTAGATCTCTTAGGTAATTAGGGCAACTTTGTCTCCAATGCCCCTTCTCTTGGCTATAAAAGCAAATTGACTCTTTCGGAACAACACATGGAACTACTTCAGACATCGCCTTTCTCTTATGATCAAACTTTTCGATCATTGCATGTCTTTTATTGCCATTGTCTATATCCATAGAGGTCTTGAAGGCAGATTCACCAATTAACTTTGCTTTTCTATTGCGCCAAACCATTGCTGATTCGGCAGCAATAAGCATAGAGGTGAGATCTATAAGGGTCACGTCATGGTTCATCATATAGTACTCTCTTACGAACTCACTATACGAGTTAGGAAGTGACTGAAGAACCCAATCAACAACCATCTCTTCACTAATAACGGATCCCATCATTCTTAGTCTATCAATGTGCGACTTCATCCCGAGGACGTGTGCACACACCGACTTACCTTCTTTATGTTTACTTGCCAAAAGGGCTTGAGTGATATTGAACCTTTCAATTTTACAATCTTGTGGGTTAGGGAGAATAATTGGAGGAGGAGGAGGAAGTGAAGCATGATTTCTTGATCCTCGATCGAATCGTGGAATATCATCTTTATGTGGAAAGCTTGTTCCACGGGATTTGGGAAAACCATAATTGTCGAACTTTGACATCTACAATACGGGAGAAAACGAATTCAAGTTAGTTGATTGATTGAGTCCTTGGTAAATCACCCAAACGAAATTCCAAGGCTAGGACCCAACACAATATTCTACAACTCGGGAGAGGGATGCCGTAACCCATATTGCAGAACATTTGAAGGTAAGTGAATGACGATTCACTAATTTCCACCATGAAAAACGAAAATTAAATTTAAGTTCTAAATCTATGGAAACTCCTAGATCCTTTTGAGATACATTGAACTTTCAATGGCATGTTTATATCTCGATATGCCCCTCTTGTTTGTGACTGGGATGCCGAGGATCACAAAGCGGGTGTGAATAACCATGCAAACTTACATGGTGCCCTCACATGTTACAGTCGCCTATTCGATGTGCCGGTAAACCACACACGCTCCACCGAACTATGACAAACATTGAGTCACCCTTTGCTACCTTTGCTTAGACCCATTTAGTGTGCCGGTTAACCACACACGCTCCACTAACGTCTTCGCAAGGGCACAAAGTGTAATTTCATGGAATTGCATCAATTCACTTTTGCCTAAGTAACTAAGATTGGGAATTTTATAAAAACATTTAGTTACTTTTATACTTCATTATACTTATAATGGAAGGTTTCGTCCTATCCTACCCGTTCGGCTAACGACCCTCCACTAGTCAAGAGTGCGGTGGGTAAGAGTGGATACCCATTCAATCGCCATTTTATAGGCAATTTCCTTAAACACCCCTTATAGACCAACTTCGTGAATGAGGCCTACTAACGGTAAGACTGACTTTTACTCATACATATATATAATGTTAGACTTTTAATGTTATATATAGTATAGGGTGTATTTTACACTTTTAAAATATTAGGTGGTTCAATTTAACAATTATACTTTTAATTTACTTAAATTGTAAACCTAAACTTTTATGGATTTATTAAACCTCTTTAATTAAGCACCTTAATTAGTTAATAAAACCATAAGGGTGTGATTTGAACTTTTTCAAAACTATACTTGAGTTTTAGAATTTAACATTCCTAATTAAACTTTTAATCAACTTTTAAATTCCAAAACTTGAGGGCAAGTTTTGAAACATTTCAACACATTAGGGATTAGAATTTAAATATGCATCAAAATTAAACTATTTAATCAAAATTTAAATTCCAAAACTTGAGGGCAAGTTTTGAAACCTTTTTCAAAACATTAGGGTTTCAACTATTTAAATTTCAAAACAACAAAACTTTTTGGGGTTCAAATTTTAAACTATAAAACCTAAAGGGCCAAATATGAAACTTTTCACAACAACAAGGATCAAATAACAAATAATTCAAATTAACATTTAATCACATAATTATCCATATTTGATGATTTCTTGCAAAACAATTTATCAATTTACTTAAAATAATTAATCAATTATCTTATAAGGAAACAATTATCTTATTAATTGATAAATATCTTCAATTAGATTAAAAATATAGTCAAATATATCATATAATCGGATTAATATTAATCTAACATGATAAGGTAATTATCCCAATGCAAAAACAACAAGAAATCCCGAGATAAGCACTGTCTGACGCACCGACTCGCCGAGTCACCCTCTGGAACTCGCCGAGTAGGGCTGACTCGCCGAGTCCAAGAGTGACTCGCCGAGTCAGGTTGAACAGTGAGGCCAAAACACGATTTTCAGTTACATCAAGCATCAATACAATAGAAACCAATCATGGCTCTGATACCACTGATGGGTTTTGGTCATAAGACATCCTATGTGCTCATACAAACCCTAAAGCTCGGATCTAGGTTTCTCTATTGTACATACTTTGAATCCAAGACTTTGAACCCTAATACTAGCATATGGAAATCAGAATTCACATGTAAATAGGTTTAAGAACATACCTTGATTGTTATATAGCAATAACAATCCAATTCCTCCTTGAATTGACCTTGGAAAGCAGAGAGTCACAAGTGTCACTCCTCTAATGGCTCACAAACACCATAAGCAAGTGGAGAAGGTATATAGAGAGAGGAGGGAGGTTAGAATTCGTGTTTAGGACCTCTTGGGAAGGGATACACGAATTCATAACCCTGGGGGTGTTTATATAGGTGTAAAGATAGGGTTTCAGTCATTATCCTTATCTAGTTGATTATCCATTAAGCAACCAATAAGATAATCCTTGAATCCTTATCATACTCAAATTCTAAGGCTTTCGAACCTTAAATTCGTTCACCACCCTTATAAGATAATCCTTACCTTATTTTGTAACTATCACATAATTACAATTCAGCCCCTCTAGTTTAATTAATTACACTTGATCACAAAATTAATTCCCAATTAATTATTGACCAATATTAATTAAACAAATATGATTTCTCCTTCAATATATTATCCTTATAACATATTAATAAATCATATTATCCTCTCTTTCTATTTATTTTTCCAATCAAGTTGCTTTGGTGAAGGCAACCCAAAAGGACCATGCACCATCGGGTCAAGTACATACCAAAATAGTTATGGACTTAGACACTAATCCAACAAATTCTACCAAAGGTAAATGTTCATCCCAATTACCTAGGAATTCTAGGGTACATGCTCCCAACATATCTTCAAGTGTTTGTATCGTTCTTTCACTCTGACCATCAGTCTGTGGATGGTAAGTTGTACTTAAACACAACTTGGTACCCATTTCCTCTTGTAGACTTTTCCAAAACCTTGAGGTGAAACGGCTGTCACGATCCGACACGATCGCTAACGGAACATCGTGAAGCCTCACAATTTCCTACACGTAAGAATTCAAAAGCTTATCCATATACCATTTCTCATTGGCTGCTATGAAGTGCACACTCTTAGTGAAGCGATCAACGACCACCCAAATCATGTCATGACCGTTCTTTGTTCTGGGTAGTTTAGTGACAAAATCCATGGCAATGTCTTCCTATTTACCCATAGGCACATGTAAAGGTTCTAAAATCCCATATGGTTTCTAATGTTGTGTCTTGACTCTCGCACACGACACACACTCAGCCACATACTTTGCAACATCAAGCTTCATCGTTGGCCACAAGTAGTAGGGTTTCAGGTCCCTATACATTTTAGTACTGCCAGGATGAATCGAGATGGTTTTGTGAGCTTCTTCCATCAGAAGCTCTGTAATCCCTATACATCTTGGAACACCTTCAGTCTGTGACTGTTTATAGCGAACACTAACGTTTTACCCAAACGTTCCCCCTTTCGGTCATTCTTCTTTAAAGCTTCTTCTTGAGCTTTCTTTATACTTTCCACAATTATCGAGACAAGATCTATTCTCAATGCTCTTGGCCATTTTCGCTCAACATTGACTTTCTGACTGAGAGCATCAGCAACAACATTAGCTTTACCAGGGTGGTAAAGTATCTCGCAGTCGTAGTCCTTGAGTAATTCCAGCCAGCGTCGTTGCCTCATATTCAATTCTTTCTGATTAAAGAGATATTGGAGACTCTTATAATCACTGAAAAGTTTTCACTCCGTGCCATAGAGGTAATGCCTCCATATTTTTAAATAAAAAACTACCGCTTCCAACTCCAAATCGTGAGTAGGGTAGTTCTTTTCATGCTCCTTCAGTTTTTGAGATGCATATGCTATCACTTTTTCTCTTTGGGTCAAAACACAACCCAACCCAACACTAGACGCATCACTATAAACAGCGAAGTCTTCGACTCCATCGGGTTGAGAAAGAATCAGTGCCTCACATAGCTTCTTCTTTAGCTTCTCGAATGCTTCCTTATGTTTCTCGCTCCAAGCATAAGTAGCTCCTTTGTGGGTCAAAGCTGTTAATGGAGTAGCAATCGAAGAAAAGCCTTGGATAAACCTTCGGTAATACCCAGCTAATCCTAAAAAGCTTCCGATCTCTGTGGGAATTTTCGGTTGTTCCCACTTCATCACAGCTTCAATCTTTGCTGGATTAACCATTATCCCTTCTTGGTTGGCCACATGACCCCAAGAATTGGACTTCTCGAATCCAAAAAACACATTTGGAGAACTTTGCATACAACTTCTCCTTCTTTAAAACTTCTAACACTTCTCGCAAGTGTCTTCCATGCTCCTCTTGGCTTTTCGAGTAAACCAAAATGTCATCTATGAACACTATCACAGATTTATCAAGGAATGGATTACAAACCCGATTCATTAAATCTATGAACACTACTGGAGCATTGGTTAGTCCAAATGTCATAACCAAAAACTCGTAGTGTCCATATCGTGTTCTGAATGCAGTCTTCTCGATATCCTGCTCTCTCACTTTTAACTGATGATATCCTGACCTTAGATCGAACTTCGAGAAATAGCTCGAACCTTGCAATTGATCAAACAGGTCGTCGATCCTTGGCAACGGGTATCTATTCTTTATCGTTGCTTTCTTTAGCTCTCTGTAATCAATGCACATTCTCATGCTCCCGTCTTTTTTCTTTACGAATAACACCAGAGCTCCCCAAGGCGATGAACTAGGTCTAATGAAACCTTTGTCCAATAACTCCTGAAGTTGCATAATCAACTCCTTCATCTCCGTTGGTACTAATCGGTATGATGCTTTTTCTATTGGTGTTGTTCCTGGTAACAAGTCTATTATGAACTCCACTTGTCTATCAGGTGGTAATCCAGGAAGATCTTCAGGAAATACTTCCGGATAATCACACACCACTTGAATATTCTGTATCACCTTCTTTTCCTTCTTAGCATCAATCACGAATGCTAAATATGACGTACATCCCTTGGTCAAACTCTTTCTGGATTTCATTAGAGAAATGATACCAGAATTTACTCTGTATTTGTCCCCATACACCATAAACGACTCTTTCCCAGGCGGATTTACTTTAACTATCTTCTTCTTGCATAATATCTCGGCGTCATTGGTGCTAAGCCAATCCATTCCCAACACGACGTCGAAACCATTAAGTTCGATAGGCAACAATTCCTCGTGAAACTTATTCCCATTAAGGTTGATTAATAAGTTTTTCATACGATGGCTAATATGTATAAACTTGCCACTAGCAACTTCGACTAATAAAGCATTATCTAGTCTAACAACAGGAAAACCTAGTTTTCTACCAAACTCATGCGAAATAAAGGAGTAGTTGGCTCCAGAATCAAACAAAATTTGAGCAGGTAATTCGTTTACGAGAAAGGTACCTGAAGCGACATCAGCTTCAGCTTTCGCAGCCTCAAGTGTCATCTGGAAGGCTATTGCTTTCGGCATTGGTGGATTGTTAGGCTTAGCTGCCTCCTTCTTCTTCGGACAGTCTTTCAAACTGTGCCCCTCTTCATTACAACGAAAAGACATCCTTTTGTTGGATGGACACTCATTGGCAAAATGCCCAATTTTTCCACACTTGTAGTAGGTTACTTCCTCACTACATTTCCCAAAGTGCTTTTTCTTGCACTTCTCATACCATTTCACTTTGCCTCCTTTTCCTCCAAACTTTTTCGAATCAGACTTCGAAAATTTGCTTTTCTTATTGGAAGCTGAAGTTCCTTTAAACTTTCTCTTCTCGCCAACTTCAACCTTGTTAGCGGTTCTTCCCTTGATCATGTCCTCAACAGACTTGGCAGCCTAGATAGCTGCCTCCAGAGTAGGTGCTTGATGTACTGGCACTGCGTACTCCCATGGGAGTCCTTTTGCGTATCGGTCAACCTTTTCAGCTCATCTGGAACGATGCGCAAAGCAAACTTCATCTTGTCTGTGAAAGCATTTGTGTATTCATCAACTGACATGCTGCCCTTTGTCAATGTCAGAAACTTGTTCTCCAACTCCAACAGATTTTAGGTCGAATAGAACTTGGGCTTGAACTACACCAAGAACTCTGCCCATGTCAGTTGCAGTGGCTCATTAGGGCTTATGGTCTTCCCCAGAGTTTTCCACCAACGAACAGCTCCAGCCCTGAATTGACGTACAACGAAAGTGGTCTGCAACTTGCCTCTGCAAGCACACGTCATGAAGGCTAGCTCCATTTCCAATATCTAATCCATGACCCTGATCGGGTCCTCCTTTCCAGTGAAGGTCAATGGTTTGCAAGTAAGAAAATCCATATACTTGCATCCTATTCCATCATTCCTTCCATCCTAGTTGTTTTGCTTAACTATCGGTGGGTTGGTTTGACCAACAGATCCATTGAAGTTTCCTCCTTCCGATTGCCCTTCATTTAATTCGGGCTCTTCCACTTGAATTGACAGTTCTTCATGATTCTGTTGAAGCAACTGCCTAGTCTCCTCCATTTGACGATCCAACATTGTTTGAATTATCATTTGTACACCAAGCATTGTTATTGGCTCCGGTGCTGCTGCAACGATAGGTATTTGCTCAATCATTGGTGGTTGATTCCTGTTTTCATCAGCATTTCCAACTCCACTCCTCGTTCTCACCATTTTTGATCTATACACCGAATAAGGTGAAATTAGATCCTCATTCACGATAGATATTCAAATCATCCTTATCACTCCGAAACGTTTATATGCTAGTTCTAATATGGTAATCCTACGCTTAGAATCCTACACACATAAGGTTTCCAGATCCGGTCGGCTGGCCCACCTCGCCACAACCGTAGCAGGCTTGGCCTACACCAGCACCGGGAACTTGAGTGATCGGTTTTGCAGGGGCCTTGCAGAAACGGGCAGTGTGCCCCTTTCTGTTGTCGTTGGAGCACTGCATTTCCCGACATGGTCCGTGGTGGTGGTAGTTGCACTTGGTGCACTTTGGGAGGTTGCCTACATAAGGCTTTATTGGGTAGAGACTTTTAGGAACGGTAGTAGGTACCGTCGCAGCGTTCACGGAAACCAGTTGTTGTTTCTTTGAGGATTCTTGGGAAGATCCACCCTTCCCCTTATTCCACCCTCTCTTCCTGTTGTTATTGTTATTGTTGTTTCCCTTGTGTGGTTCTGGTGCAGAAATTGCTAAGTGTTGATGATTTCCGTAATCAATGAGCGATTGTGCCAGCTCTTTGGCACTTTCAAAGGTGTCAGGTTTGGAAGCTAACACGCTTGACTGAATTTTGGGCGACAGTCCCCAAATGTATCGCTCTATCTTCTTGCTCTCGGGAGCAATCATATCCGGGCAAAGGATTGCCAGCTCGCAGAACCTATTGGTATAAGTTGCTATGTCGGTACCAGTCATTCCTAGAGTCCAGAGTTCGTGCTCGAGCTTTTGAATCTCTCCTCGTGGAAAGTACTCCCTCATCAACATGATTTTCAAGCTCTCCCAGCTTATCGAGTTTTCCAGTACCAGGGTAAGTACCTTAACGTGACCATTCCACCAAGTTAAAGCCCTATCAGTAAATGTGTAAGTTGCAAACTTGACCTTGCTGTGCTCGGGGCAGGAGCAGATTTCAAACACTGATTCCGTTCTTTGAATCCATTTCCTTAAAACCATCACACCACCCGTTCCATTAAACATCCGAGGCTTAGCATTCGTGAAGTCTTTGTAGGTGCACTCACGGGGTTGTTCATGACTATCGCCATGGTTGGAAGGATGCATGCCAATTCCTGAACCCGTAGTAACAGGAGTATTGATCTGTAACATGGCAGCTGCCACAGTTGCAGTGACTACTGCCTGGAACATGACAGCATCAAATTGAGGAGGTGGAGGTGGTGGTGGTATCGGTGTTTCCTTGTTAGGGTCACGTCTGGTATTCCTGCGTGGCGGCATCTTTAACTATACGTTTAAAAGATGATGATATGGATAAGAATAAATGAATAATGAATGTGCCTCATGAACTAAATTGCTATAGTTCAACAACAGATGATAGTATGAGTTTTACAAATAGAAGAGTGAAGGTTATTTGTAAATCCGAATATGTGAACAAGCGTATTGTTTTTCCATAGTATTTTAAAGAATGAATGCGATACTCAACGTAGTAGTAATAGCGTTTGAATTATATTAATATCATAGATGATACAACGATCACGAAAATTTGACCCTTAAACGGGTCTCCGATTACATGAATTTAAAGGAAGTAAAAACTTTTAGCCGAAGTCCTATCTTATAACAAAATTTGAGGTTTTCGCAAGTACTACTTGCGACGTGTGTTGCGCTTGGAGCTCGATTCTGCATCTGATTGCTTCGACTCCATAAGACGCCTATCGAAGGCGGCTTGTTGTTCCTTCAACTCTGCGAAGGCTGCATTCGCTTGTGCTTGGAATGCTTCGGCGCGGAGGTGGATGTCGTTCTGCAACATATCCAGGCGGCGGATATCGGCCGCGTGGACTTGTACTTCCACGTTGACCTCTCGGATTCGGTTTGCTTGAACCCCTGATTGGTAGGACTGGTTGGCCAGTTTACCTACCATTGCTGGAAGTGCTCGGTCGGCTGAACCTCCGTCCCTGATGTCGTAGAAGTCTCAACACATTCTGTAGGGAGAGCGTATCCCTTGTTGTTGGCTCCAGTGGATGAGGTGACTTCCCCAAACGGGAGTCGGTCCTAGAAAGTTCCTCCTAATGGGTGGAGGGTTGATTATTTCCGGTTCCGAGTCTGTCCCGGAGTCGTCCCCTCCATCCAAGTCAATGGGCTCTTCGTCCTCCTCCGGATCCTCTTCAATCCATCCTCCGTTGCCTTGTTGTGGGTAGTAAGGGTCTCTATTCGGGTGAAATCCAGCCATTTCACAATACGAGAATAGGGTTATAAGATTTGAACAAAACTTGAGACATGTAATACTAATTACTCTAGTGTATGCACCAAATACTCCTATAGTATTTAAATTGTACGTTAGATACTAGTGTCTATTTTGTTAAGTTTTGACTTGTTGCTCACTACGATCATTCCTTGACATACGTTATGCAAATTTCGGATAAACATAGTTGATCAGGCTATATTCGTCCCAAATTTGATTACATATCTCGAGAACTAATCGTAGTGTCCAACTTGTCTTAATACTTTTTGTATAGTTCTTATCATAAAAATGTATTGTTGTATGCATGTATTTCGGATTTTTATAACCTAAAATAATCTATTTATGTGAAATAAAAATTTTAGGTACAAAAACTTTTGTCAGAGACTTTGAGTCCCTAAGCATTTATAGTTTGTATATCTTATGAGGTTCGATATACTTAGTTCAATATAAACATTGCTCTGATACCAATCTGCCACACCCCCAAACCGGAACGGCGGAAACGTTCGGAGGCGGATGACTTCATGTGGTAACGTAACAAATGAATACATAGTAAAGAAAGTAATACAACCATCATGTATATAATTGAAAGTTTACATTTGTTTAAAAGTATACATGTTCAAAATCAATTACATTATGATGTCAAAATATGAAATTAAACTGGCGCCGTAGTGTCCCTTCTTCAAAATCCGTTTGTTACCTGTAATTACTAAATCCTTGGGACATACAAGTAGTTTTGAAAGAGTAGATCAGCATTTAAGCTGGTGAGTTTCATAAGTATTTAATGACAATTTTTGTATGAAATGAAATGTTTTTGTTCTTCGTTTGCATGTTCCTAGAAAATCGTATATTTTCTACTAGTATAATGGTAACCTTCTTTCACGAAAAATGCTTGTTTCTAGTAAATGTATGTAAGTATAAAGATTTCAATTTGTCTGAAAAACTTCGTAAATCATTGTGTTTTTAATACCCCATGTGAGTTTTATAACCATGCTATTGACAAGGAATGCCTATACACAACGTTCTTCAGGCGTTGGAATGTTCTGACGTTTGTCACCCCAAAAAGGTGGACTGTAGCTAACAGTCATGGCGCGGGTTGTCAAGCCCGTATAGATCTATACACAAAAACCATGCTCCCCCTCCAAGGGATTCTGGTATATAATACAGGACTTGAAATGTGTACTCGAATGTACGTGAAGTTAATGTCTTACAAAACTTAGTATAAAACATATTTACGTGTGAAAATGTTCGTTAGTTATTGTATATGAAAGTAGCTTATCGTAATAGTATTTCCATGTATGTAAAGTTCGTAGTATTCTCGTAAAACTATACCTATTATAGTTTCCTAAAAGTGTGTTTCATTTGTTAAATAAACCCTTAGTGAAAATGTTCACTTGTTATGAAAAGTGTAGTTTTGTAGTGCAAAAACCGACACACCAAATGTAATATAAGCAAAGTATCTGATTTATATAAACACCTAAATCGTTTCTCATTTCAAAAGATAAAATGTTGTCGTGTTATACTTTGCATATAAAAGATTTCCTTTGATAGTTTAAAATCACATATGATTCCTTTGATAAAACACGTAAAGTGAAAGTTTATATAACATCCGATAATAACCGAGTGTTTTACTTGTATTCCCCCCTTAAAAGCATGTAAAAGTACTCATAAAACATTTAAAAACGTGAATTATAGGGATATGAACTCACTTGTAAGATCGGAGGTTGCGAGATGAAAAACCGGACAGAATTTCGGCTTGCGAAAGTGGATTTCCTCGGGATTCTTGGGAATCTCGGGGGCACGAACGACCTTCGGGATTCGAGCAAAGTGATCGGGGCTTCGGGGTAGTGCGGGCACGAAAATCGAAGAAATATCGTGAGAGAAATGAGAGAGAGGGGTGTTTTTCCCGAAACCCTCGCATCTCTATTTATAGGGGTCTGAGAAGCCCCGGTACGCCGGGCGTACGAGCGTACGTGGGGCGTACTCGTGCGTCACGCGTGACCGAGTCCTCGACTGCCTCGCTTCGGATGGGACGGGTCGGACAGCTCGCATAGGGGCGACATGGACGAACCAAGACCAAGGCCTTCACGTACGCGGGGCGTACGGGGTTACGCGGCGCGTAACTCGGATGAGCACACTGCCTCCCCCTTCGGATAATACCAGATTTTTGATTTAAATTTATATATAATTTATTTAATAAACTTCAAAAATTCATATCTTCTACATACGAACTCCGTTTTCGACGTTCTTTATATCCCCGCGAAGGTGAGACCATACTCTACAAGTTTCGTTTAGATTCCATCGGAAAATTCCGAAATTATTTTTATTATTTATTTTTAAAAGGTCGCGGTAAGAAAATTTCTTTAGAAATTCATAACTCCTTTATCTGACGTCGGTTTTTGCCAGACTTTTTACCACTGAAATACCATTGATGAGACCTTCGATGTTCGTTTAGGTCATTCCGGCCAAAAGTCGCTCGATCTTTGATTCGAGTTTTTAGTTGTCTGTCGTTAATCCGAGCTGGAAAAATTCCTAACTTTCTTATACGAAGTCGGATTCGAGCGTTCTTTTTACGTACGATCATGGTTTAATGACATCTATCATAAAAGGTAATTTAATTAGTGATTTTTGGATATTTTATTTTCGAAGTAAATTTTAGTACAACTAACATGGTTACAATACTTGACTTTTTATTTTCGAAGTAAATTTTAGTACAACTAACATGGTTACAATACTTGACTTTTTAGGTCGTTTACATGTAGTTGAAATATCGGGTTGTCACATGGTCCTAGCTCTGTGGAACTTCCGGTCCTAACTCTGATATACACACAACATAAATCACATAGAAATAATGCAGTGCCACACATCACATAGATAACATACAATAACTCTGCCACATACCTTTGTTACCACTCTCAGTAAAGTATAGTGAGAAGAATCACCTGGCAAGCAGAAGGAAGATATACTCACACTTTGAATCTCAAACACGACACTGCCTAACACATCAGGCAAATATCTCTAATTAACACTCAAAGTCTCAAATCCAATTAAATCGGCGATTACTCTTTCCCTCTCTGATCAGATAGTGGGTAAAAGAACATTTTACCCCTACATGGCCTCTATTACCTATATTGATCAAATCCCAAAGTCAACAAAAGTCAACTCAAGTCAACGGTCAACTCTGATCAGACTCGGCGAGTACACAGGGGTGACTCGGTGAGTCCATGCGCGTCTTCTGACTCCTCCAAGGCCTCACTCGACTCGTCGAGTGAACCTTCCACTCGACGGGTTTCCACTGGATTCGAATCGCGGGGCAACCCGACTCGACTCGTCGAGTCCAAATATGAACTCGGCGAGTTACTTTCATGATCATACTTAAACAACCTTCTGAGGTCAGATCTATTCCTCTAATCCATAGATCCAACCTTCCCAAGCTCAATAAACATGTAAAGGTTCAAACTTTACGTTCATGCAACTCATATATAGCCATAAATGGAGAAATGACCCTTAAAGTGATAAACTTAGCTACAAACTCTTACAGGAATGCATAAAGCTGGGAAATAGGGACTCTCTAGACCTCTCAAGGTCTAGATCTAAAGATATATACACAAGGGGGCATCACATAATCTAGATCTCTTACCAAAAGAAGAGAAGAAACCCTAGATTCATGAAATCTATCACCCAAACGAAGATGGACATGAATCCTTACCTCTCACAATAGCTCTGAATGAAATGATAGAAGATTTGAGTCCCACAAGACATCCTAGCTCGAAATCCAACCTTCCCTTTGCTAATACACACCAAAAGATGATGAATTAACCCTCCTCTTGCACCATATGCTTTCTCTCTGCTCTCTAGGGTTTCTCAGGGTGTAATAGCCGCAAATGAAGGCCATAAGGACCTTTAAATAGGTCCCAAACCTGAGAAATTAGGGTTTCTTTGCCCAGAACCTACTCGGCGAGTCCCTCCTCTGACTCGTCGAGTCCACTCATTAAATCCGCGTGAGAAGCCCGACTCGACTCGGTGAGTTGGATCCTGAACTCGTTGAGTCTCTCCTTTAATGAAAAGATTAAACTACATAATAATAACCCTGAAAATCCGGATTTTACAATTCTCACCCACTTGAATTAACTTTCTCCCACGAAATTATGCCTTAATCACACATAGATTTAATCATTAACCCGAAAGGCACTACCGAAATGATCTTCATACCACACTGATATGTTTCTCTATGGACTTCCGAACATAGAACCTCCAATACCAAAGTTTAAACCAACTCTTTCGCCGCTCAAAAAACACCCCTTCCCAATAACCGGAAACTCTAGTGGCCTGATCCGCCGCCAGACCGCCTACTTGAGCGATCACCATAATTTTTGCTCCTCGAATATCAACCAAGTTTCCTCACTAGCTCTCTGATTTCCCATAAGACCACGTCCAACAACCGGCTATCTCTCCTCCAAGCCGATCATGCTAAATCATATGAATCACGCCTCATGAATTTTTGTTCACACTCCACCGGGGCACATCTACTAGACTGCTATCAGAAACCCTTGGAACAAAGAATCTGCAACACTCTATCCTTAGACACAAAAGCATAATCATGCTGACTCAGAAGTGTCCACAAACATCCCATTCATAAGCCTCAACTCCAAATTCCATATCTCTTTTAACACCACACGAGTTCTGACCGTCGTCTATCTGCATAACTCTTCTAACGGCTTTGGGCCTTCAGCAACCTCTGTCTGACCTGCTGAATCTGCTCGGTCTTCTGAAGCACCATCAATGTACTACCCATCACACGTTGCCCTACCTCTCCACAGCAAATGGGAGTCCGACACCTCTTCCCATACAACAGCTCAAAGGGTGGCATACCAATGCTTGAATGATGGTTGTTGTTATAGGAAACTTAGCAAAGGGTAAGTACGTGTCCCAACTCCTCATGGAATTTTTTCCAGAATCTGGAAGTGAAACGTACATCTCGATCTGAGACAATCGAGATCGGTACTCCGTGTCGCGATACCACCACCCTTACGTACAACTCCGCCACGCTCTCCGCAAAAGAGCTCCCACTAGCTTCCTCTTCACATCAACTATCTCGGCCCTGTGACACACAAGTCACAAAATTCTCAAGTGAAAACTACAATCCAACCAAAAATCAAATTAGCCCTGACAGAGACGGAGACCCCAGTCTCGCCCCTGGTTCAACCACCAGGCTCCAAAAACTCAATACTAGGGCTACTCAAGCCTAAAACTCTTTTGCATCATACAGTGATTGGAGAACACTCCATCATCACACTATATTGCCGTCTACTGAGTACTATGGCTCCCCGCAACATCACGACAGTCTTTAACTAGTGAGTACTACAGCTCCCCGTAACACCACAACACCAACTGACTAGTGAATACTACGACTCCCCCTAGCTTCACCCCATACTCTCATTCTCATCACAACGCCACACTATGTCCACTAACTCATGCTCTGCAGACTATCATAGATAGCTACACAAACTTCTCCCACATATGCATCACAGAATCTGGCGGCAACCGCTATAATAAAATACCTACCACTGCGAAGATCCACTTTCTTAAATAATCCCTTTTGATGTCAATACCCAAAGGGCTCCCACTGAAACCGTAGATACATGATACACCACTAGTCGTCTCAAACTCAAGACTAAAGAACTCCGAAATCGGGACATTATACCTGGGTACCACGGGACACCATTACAGAACATCACGATATCCAGCCTCAACCACTGATCTCCTACTCCCAGCACCATACAGATACAACAATACATTTCCTCTGAACCCCATAAATAAATCTTCATTATACCCAATGCGCAATTTCAGTGTATCCAAACACTGAAACAATAAATCATCACACTCCTCATCCTCGACTTCTCAAACCCCGCTCCAACACGTAAATCATCACGAGAATAGGGACTCCACTACCATACTCAATACCCATCATAGACAGAAGAGCCACCGCTCTGATATACTCGACTGGATTACCCGCTGATACCGCTACAACACGCCCTACTATACTCAATTAGGGTGTGATGTGGTCCTTGACCATCTCAGTCCCCACTGACTACCTGCTCATGGTAGATCATTTCCTTGCGGCAGACATGCTGACTCTGGTGGAAAAATCGTCATAAATGTCAACCCGTAGGGTTTACTCCTAAACCCAAAACTGAAATCTCACACCTCTCCTACTTCCCATAGAAACAAAAATAGCACCTAACAGGTCACAGAAGGTGACACCTCCTCCATCGGCTGATTGCTCAATCAGACCGCAATTCCCCATAAATGACTTCCCTACTAATCCCTGAGTCTTGCGACTACATTTGATATCTTACCAAAATACTCTGAAATGCTCCCGACCTCCCTCTCAAGGGATGCCTCTTCAGACTCAATCATGGCTCTCAGGCCTAAAACCCTATCGTGTCCAAATTCCACCAATCAATCCTGACCGGAAAACCAGAGAATCACAAGCATCATTTGCTAAGAACCATGGTACTTGGCCCATGACATCTCTTCTCAATCTGCTACAATATATGGTACTCGAACCATAACATCACTCCTCAATCTGCTCCGATGCATGGTACTCGAACCATAACATTAATCCTCAATCTGCTATGATGCATGGTACACGAACCATAACATAACTCCTCAATCTGCTCCGATGTATGGTGCCTGAACCATAACATCACTCCTCAATCTGCTACGATGCATGGTACACAAACCATAACATTGCTCCTCAATCTGCTCCGATACATGGTACACGAACCGTAACATCACTCCTTAATATGCTACTTTGAATCTTCATAATACTCTCTGTATCGACTATGCGTCCTCTGCTTTTGGTAGTACGGGCCCATACTACCTGCCACATCTACCCATACTTTCCACACGGAGCATCCCAGAGCTCCAAAGTAGCTGCTCAACCTTCTCGTTCACTAATTCCGTCATGCATGCTCGCTCCTCAGCGAAATGCTCTACTCTGCCATTGTACTCATCTGGCTAAGGTTACTCCCTAGGCCCTTCCTTGGTCCTCCCACTTCTCCGCCATCAGCCGCAAAAGAGCTCCTAATGATGCCAACCATCTACCTCCTAAATATCGTCATATTCACTTGGTAGCTGACCCCCATCATCGAGAGTTCCATAAATCATGAAGCAAGTAGCATTCGGGCATCGAAGAATACATAGAACTCACTCTGGGTGATAACTCCGCTTACTCTGCTCATTCTCAAAAGTACTACCAAACTCTGCAACTCTACCCCTCGCGGGTTCTAACTATTCTTTCGATAAGCACCACAATACTCATCTAGGCATCCATCCTAGATTACTCCTCTACTCAAATCCTCTAAAAGGATTCTAACTAAATATTCTCACTCATCACATACTAAAAAGCACATCACATTTAATAGCAACTCCTAGGCTAAGGCATCACAAATCAGGCCACTCTAGTCCTAAGATATGAAATACCTAGCCTATCTCTAGCATGCATAATATCTCATAAAATGTATCATAAATATCTCATAACACAAAAGTAAGGGTATTTTGGGAAATCACCGTTCAGGCTCTGGCTGATTGTACACACTTCTCTTTCTCGCTTTCTCTTTAAACTCTTATTCACTTTTAGAAAATCATTTCTTTGAAAACTTTTCTTACTTTCTCAGTTTGAGTCTAGGTTTACCCGAAGGTGCATCGAAATCCCTCAAACCAAGGCTCTGATACCAACTTGTAACACCGAAATTTTTAAAACAAATTTTTTCATTTAAAATCATTTATCTCTTTAACACTTTTCATAAAAATATCCTTTTTGTTTAAATTACAATACATGACGCTTTTGTTCAATCAATTAATAAACCAGGATCCTTAAAACAAATGCTTCCTCTGGTGTGTATAATCGAACCGGTGTTGTCCCGTGATCTTGAGAAAACCTGAAACATGTAACACAAAACACTGTAACCACGAAGCTTAGTGAGTTCCCCAAAATTCCAATCTAATACATATTAGCCACTCAAGGCTATAACTCTTTTATCCCTATGTCAATGTGTCTCAATGGGACCCTCCAGTCCCAACACTCTGTGGACCCTCTGGCCCTAACTTTATGGACCCAAAGGTCCTAACTCTGATAACTCTGAATCATGCATATCACATATCACAATAAATCTCATAAAATAAATAGCATACAAATACACTGGAACATAACTCTAAACCTAACTCTGTGGACCCTCTGGTCCTAGCTCTGTGGAACTTCCGGTCCTAACTCTGATATACACACAACATAAATCACATAGAAATAATGCAGTGCCACACATCGCATAGATAGCATACAATAACCGGCGATTACTCTTTCCCTCTCTAATCAGATAGTGGGTAAAAGAACATTTTACCCCTCCATGGCCTCTATTACCTATGTTGACCAAACCACAAACTCAACAAAAGTCAACTCAAGTCAACAGTCCACTCTGACCAGACTCGGTGAGTACACAGGGGTGACTCAGCGAGTCCATGCACGTCTTCTGACTCCTCCAAGGCCTCACTCGACTCGTCGAGTGAACCTTCCACTCGACGGGTTTCCACTGGATTCGAATCGCGGGGCAACCCGACTCGACTCGTCGAGTCCAAATATGAACTCGACGAGTTACTTTCATGATCATACTTAAACAACCTTCTGAGGTCAGATCTATTCCTCTAATCCATAGATCCAACCTTCCCAAGCTCAATAAACATGTAAAGGTTCAAACTTTACGTTCATGCAACTCATATATAGCCATAAATGGAGAAATGACCCTTAAAGTGATAAACTTAGCTACAAACTCTTACAGGAATGCATAAAGCTGGGAAATAGGGACTCTCTGGACCTCTCAAGGTCTAGATCTAAAGATATATACACAAGGGGGCATCACATACTCTAGATCTCTTACCAAAAGAAGAGAAGAAACCCTAGATTCATGAAATCTATCACCCAAACGAAGATGGACATGAATCCTTACCTCTCACAATAGCTCTGAATGAAATGATAGAAGATTTGAGTCCCACAAGACATCCTAGCTCGAAATCCAACCTTCCCTTTGCTAATACACACCAAAAGATGATGAATTAACCCTCCTCTTGCACCATATGCTTTCTCTTTGCTCTCTTGGGTTTCTCAGGGTGTAATAGCCACAAATAAAGGCCATAAGGAACTTTAAATAGGTCCCAATCCCGAGAAATTAGGGTTTCTCTGCCAAGCACCTACTCGGCGAGTCCCTCCTCTGACTCGTCAAGTCCAATCATTAAATCCGCGTGAGAAGCACGACTCGACTCGGCGAGTTGGATCCTTAACTCGTCAATTCTCTCCTTTAATCAATAGATTAAACTACACAATAATAACCCTGAAAATCCGGATGTTACAAAACTCTTGAGGAATTTCTAATTAAAGACCTTCCTCTAGATTTGTTCTCTCCTCTTGGTGACATATAATGTACAAAGATCCTATTTGGACAATTCCTAGCTATATGAACACCAATACCACGATTAAAACAATTTTTTTTTGTTATTATTTAAATTTGTACAGTTTTTCTCATATTTGTTTTCATTACCGATACCCTTACTTTTCTCACAAGAAATGAACAAGAAGCAGGTTGTGAGATAAGTGAGGGTGCATCAGATGATGTAACATGTGGAGTAGGTATGTTTTCATTTAAAGCATCACAGACAGTAGGATTATCAAACAACTCATCAAACACTTCAAAAATGTTTAATTCAGCAGAAATAGATGTAGAAGTATCACAAAAAACATTATCCTTTTTAACATCTGAAACAAAATTTTTTTTATTGGAATCTAAAACTTCAGGTTCAGACTCAGTTTTGTTATCAGAAACAGATCCTTCAACTTCGTGCTTTGACTTATCTAAGGATTGATCTATAGGGGAAGTAGAAATGTTAGTACTTTCAACATTAATAAATCCTCCCGCAACAAAACCAGATGGTTTTCCATAAACCATGAATGGTTCATTAGCAATCTCCTCCTTGGACAATTGTTAATACTGATATGAGTGATTAAACGAAGGTGGCAATTTATCATATCCTAGACCTTTCTGATGATTATTTTTAAATTGTAAACAATGATCTATCATATTTACAACTACTTCGTCTGACATATCAAATTTCTTAAAATCAAAATCTGCATATTCAAATTTGGCTTTTAATGAATCAAGTTCAGTGAGTAACCCAGCATTCTGTCTCTTGATATAATCATAGTTTTCGCATTTATTACTGTAGTCCTCCTGAAGTTTCCTAAAGTCTTTTATCTTTGTCTCTAATTGGGCCTTTAAGGTTTTTTGTCATTTTCTAAGTTTATAGCCCTCATATCTAAGGTCCTCTACTTCTCTACGTAATGAATATATTTCGTCACGTAGAATTTTAACGTAATCGATACAAGCATGAGAACAAGAAGGCAAATTTACCTCATTTTTCTTCGGTTCGGAAGTAGAAGATACCATTAGCGTAAACTGCAGCTCCATCATCTTTTCTTCAGCTGCAACACTCTCCAGGAAGCTTCATCCTTAACTTGGGTCAGGTGAGCATTTTCAGGTCTTGAAATGTTCAAGGCCTGAATCTGGTCCTCATAGTTAAAAGACCGAGCAACCATAGTCGTTTCACTATTGGCTTGAGTGCCTCCCATGTTGTTTCCCACCGCAACCATCATCCTTTTGTTGTTCAACCTTCTATCCGGCTTTGGGCACTCACAAGCAAAATGACATTGCTCGTGACAATTAAAGCACCGGACCTTCCCCTTTTTGAACCCCACCTTTTTATCAACGTTCATCCCCTAGTTATTCTTCCCTGTCTTCTCAGCAAACTGCTTCGCCCTGAACATTGCCATGGCAATTTGCCATGTAATATCCATTTCTTCCACATCTTCTGGATGAATCTGATCCAGATTAGCAAACGACAATTGTGGTGGAAGATCTCTAGCTACAAGAGCATTGTAGCAGTTAACAAGTCCTACGGCGAGAACAAGATTTTCATCACTTTCCTTAGAATTTGAGGAAGAAACCACATTTGAGGACGGAGCAACTTGTGGAGCAACAGACGATTCGTTTAGAGAAAGATGTATGGATGATGTAGTAGGAATTGAAGTTACTGAGCTTGTTGAGCAGCAAAAGTTAGACTTGGAGAGGGAAGGGTGAAAGATGAAAGAGCATTATTAGAGGAAATCCCAAGATTTGCATTTGAATACAAATTCACATGATTAAGCTCTCGCTGTTTGTCATCAATATCACAAGCCTTGATGATCACCATTGTTTCAGCAAGAGTGGGGTTATTTATATGCTTGGTCTTCTTAATAACAACTACATTCATGTCCCATGACTTAGGAAGAGCATTTAGCAGCTTTTTGTTTATTTCAGACTTGGTCAACAATATCCCAGCTATATTCATCTCATTAGTGAGAGTTGTGAATCGTTGTAACTGTGCCTCTAGGGTTTCTCCAGGAATATAATTGAACATGTTGAATTTCTGGTGCAGCATGTCCTGGAGACTTTCCTTCATCTCTTCATTTCCTTCATATACGTCAATCAGGGCTTCCCACAAAGCCTTAGCTGAAGTGTACTCTGTGAAACCTTGAGCTATATCAGGAGATAAATCCGTGGTTAGAGTGGTCAAATCCCTTTCCTGTTCTTCCACTTTCTCAAAGTCTTCATCTGGATAGTTTTCTACTGCTTTATCAACTATTTGTCCTGCAACAGTGGTGGTAATTCTTACAGGATTCTTGATGATGCTTCTCCAGATCTTGAAGTCCTTCATTTTAATGTACTTTTCAATTCGGTATTTCCATTTAGGAAAACCATCTGCAGACAACAGTCTTGGAATGCGTGTAGTTGTGCCCATGACAGAATCCAACTCATGATGATGTGTTTGGCTTTGAGAATCCTTTGATTATTAAAATTTTAAAGCAAAAATTTAAAACATAACTTATCAAAATTGAGTTTCCGGTCAACACTTGAGTTTACGGCCATAGTAGGGTTTACGGCCGTAAACTTAGTTTACGGTCTGTTTGTTTACGGTTTTTTATTACAATTTCTTTAAGGCTTAGATTACGGTTATTAAATATGCTTGGTTTACAGTTCAAGAACAATGTTTACGGTCCAAGAATGCTCTTGAGTTTGCGGCCGTAAACAGAGTTTGTTGCCATAATCTCTTGGCAGTAAACACCCAGAAGTTCACGAAAACACGTTTTTGGATTAGATTCGATTCCCTTTAGCAGTAAAATACCAATTCCAATGTCAAACGGTGTGGAATACGGCCAAAAACTCGATTTCAAGATGCTTTGACACTGGTTTTGCTCTGATACCAATTGTAAGGTCCTAAAACGGATCTTTACCAATGATCAAATAATCACACAACCAAATAGAATAAGAATCGGAGTAGAAACAGAATTGAAACAAGCTTGCACACGCTTATATTACTTAGAACATCTGGTACAACTTGTTCTCTATAGCCATGAACTCTGTGACATCAACAACCACTAATGACCTAAACAACCCCTATATATAGTGGACTTTGGGTGGAAACTGGGTTTACATCCGTAAATAGGTTTACGGTTGTAAACGCACAATCAACCTACCAAAACATGATAAAGACTCAATAGAAGTTATTACAATTAAATCCTAGACCAAACCACTAACTAGAACCTTTAGTGAAGTTGTTCGCATTCATTTGTGGATCGTTGTGAGGGATCGCTTGATTGAGAACAGGAGTGTGGGTGCGAGTGGAAGCCTGGTTATGAAAGGAATATTGGTTGGGTATAGAAGCTTGGTTGCAAGGGGTTTCATCATGATAGGTAGTCTGAGGAGATAGGATGGGAATGCGAGTTCTCAGAAGTCTAAGAGTCGCCTCAGAAAGGTTCATGTTTCGGAAGCTGAAAATCATTACTAAATCTATTTTTCTTTATTTTCTCAGTAAATGTTGAATGTTCTAAATATGGCATTAATTGGCATGGTTAATTAGGTGTCTTTTCGTTTCTTTTATTTGTTAATTTTAAGGCCATATAGAGCCATTCGGTAATCATTTGTAAGAATCAATTAAAGTTTTAAAACTTTTGAACTTGTGTTCATCTTATCAAATTGTTGCGTACGATTCAAATTTGTTCTTGGTTGGGATGCACCTCCTGATTTTGATCTCAAACTCAAATCAATAGGTCTTGGTTTTTTTCACCAAAGATTCAAACTATAGGTCTATTTTGGACTTCAAATCTATCCTTTTTCGTTACTTCTTATTTTCTTTTGATTCAAGTGTTCTTTGTTTCGCTGAAAGAGTTATGTGTAAGGTATGTACAACCATTAATAGTCCTGATAAACTAAATAACTTGTGATAGAAAGTTGTCATGATAATCAAAATAACTTCTCTTTACGCATATCCTCTTGCACATTTTCATATCGAAGCCACTATTTAAACCATGAATATAAAATGTAGAGTTTATAAGTATAATGCATTAGTTAGAAATGCTTGGGAAAAATGAAACAAATAACTTATAAATATAAGATTTCTCAAAGTATAATGTCGAAATCTAAAAGTATTTGATGTAGGATACTAAAGCTAGTGACCAAAAAAACATATTAAGTTATATATTTTACATCCCAAAACATCTTATTATACTAAAATTTAGCAGCACATACCATTGTAATTACAAATCGAGGAAAGTGGAACAAAACTAGTAGTAGTACGACCAATAGTACGACACACAAAATGTTTTCTCTTCAAGTTTTCTTAATAGTGAAGCAGAAATAATGAAAGTAAGTTCGTTATTGTAACTAAAAATTAGACCATATCTTTTCTAAAAATAAAAAAATAAAAAAACAAAGAACATAATGAGCTTTCATGTAATTAAGGCATATTAGCTGCAAATATAACCATGTCTCTTTACGTCCTTACAAGAAAAAAAATGATCCAAGTATCCACTTCAGCATGTCATGAAACACATGCATCTAGTTCCTAGAAGAATGAGGGGAAAATGATCAATACATTCAAAACAGTTAAAAGATTGACATGTAAATGGCTTTTACCTGATTAAGCCTAATCCTAATTAACTAAAAAGAGAAACAACACTTATAATATGAAAAATATGCCAAAAGATGCATTTATAAACAAGTAATTGAATTTTACTCTTATGATATTGCTTGAGGAGATACACATATCTTCCAATAATTGTCAACAAATATATACGAACAACCTATTTTATACCAATTTATAATAATTCTAATATGAAAGGTAATATTGTCATCCCCATTCTCAATGAACCACTATTACAACATCTATAAGGATAGAGCGAAAAGTAGAACTCAAAACATATCGGAATCCAATAATCCTATATCCAAAATTACCAAAAGACCATTAAGCGGTAAAAATTGATCTAAAGGGTAACATTTTACAGTTTCCAACCATGGTGAAGAAGGTTTTGGAAATCGAAATATATACGTAAAATCAACGTGAAGAGGTTGTGGTAGTGGTAATATAGATTGTACTGGTGGTGGTTGTAAACTAACAAGACATAAAATGGTTAGAATTTCGTATTATTATCATTGAAAAGTACAATGCACAATGAAAGGAAAAAACATAATATATAGACTAGCTAATTAGGGTTTTATAGCTAATGGGCCAATATAAAACCCAATACAAAATAAATCCCAAAATCCTATTAGGATAACATCCCCTGTAAAACTCACAATGCAACAACAATAAGCATTGAGACTTTGTCAAACAAAAATTTAAATCGAGGAGCCTTCAAAGGGTTTGTAAGAATAGCAACAATCTACAAGGTGGAAGGACCATAAGGAAGGGAGATAGTTCTCATGTAGAGATGATGTCCTATGAAATGACAATCAATCTTAATTTTTTCTGTGCGCTCATGAAACACTGAATTCTTGGTAATCATTATCACACTCTCGTTGTGACAATACAAAGGGGTAGGTTGTGAGATATGAAAACCCATATCATCAAGAAGCCATATTAACCAAACAATCTCACAAGTGGCAATAGCCATAGCTCGATACTTACATTTTATAGAAGAACGATAGACAACGTCTTGTTTCTTACTCTTCCATGATATCAATGAATCTCCAAGAAAAACACAATACATAGTAGTGAACTTACGATCATAAATATCACTATCCAAATTAGCATCACTATAGGCACACCACCCAACAGAGGATGTAGATGGAAGCACAAGGGTGTAGAACTGAGTACCACAAAGATACCTCAACATACAAAAATAGCTCCCCAATAAACAATAAAAGGGGCAGTGACAAACTGGCTAACCACATGAACTGCATGAGCAATATCCGGTCTAGTGACAGTTAGGTAAACCAAACTCCCTATAATGGTATGATAAAGGCTTGGATCTGATAAGGGGATATAATCAGTAGGAGAATAGTCTACATTACTCACTTTACATTACTCTCTACAGGTGTATTAACTATCCGATTAGATGTGAGTCGTGTGTGTTAAAATAAATCTAAAATATAGCAAAACAGAGAGCCTAATCCCCAAGAAATAACGTAGAAAACCAAAGTCTTTCATAGGAAAACAGAGAGCCCAATCATGCTTTAAATACTCTATACGATCATGATTATCACTAGTAATAATCATGTCATCGACATATAAGGAAGAAACAATCCGATCTGCACTCATATATCGAACAAATAGAGTTGATTCATGGTTATTTGGTTTAAAACCAAGCAAGTTGGTCAGCATAGAAAACTTCCTCAAACCAAGCACGGGGGGATTTTTTGAGTCCATATAGTGCCTTCCAAAGTCGACAAACTTCACCTGGTTGGTGACTAATACCAGGGGGAGGAGACATGTATACTTCCAAATGAAGATAACTATTCAAGAATTCATTCTTGACATCCATTTGATAAATATTCCATTACCGAACGGAAGAAACTTCAATCTAGGTGTGGATAGTTGTCATTTTTGCAACATAACAAAAGTCTCCTCATAATCCATACCACACTTTTTTGAGTACCCTCTTGTAACAAGTCTGGCTTTATAATGCTCAATGGGTCGATCATACTTTGTTTTAATTTTGTATACCCAAGACAACCAATTGTATGCTTTCCGAACAGAAGCAGAACTATATCCCACGTGTGAGACTGATAAAGAGCTGTAAGTTCCTCATCCATAGCATTCTGCAAAAGAGGATTAGAAATGGCCTCTTTGTAGATTGATGGCTTAGAAAGAAAATTGTATATTACCACTAAAGGAGGAAAATAGTGGTGAGTAAGAGAAATAGACAAATTTAGGAAGCTTTTTGGGACTTCTTACGACAATAAGACCTCGATGGTGAGGAAGCTTGATGATCTGCAGAGAGAGAATTGGCGATAAGTGGTGGATTAGAAGCAAGTGGTGGATCGGCAGCAAGTGGTGGATCAGTGGCATGTATTGGATCATCAATGTCAATGGATCATTAGTACGAAGCTCCTCTTAGGTTGCATCAATGTCAAATGCTAAATGGATCAATGTCAATGCTAAAAAGTGACATTGCGTGAGACAAACTTTTTCTGATTTGATGGATCATAACATCGATAACCTTTCTAACCAATACCGTATCCCAAAAATACACAAATGGCTAACTTTGAAGACAACTTATCTCTCTCTACATGAGGCTTCAAGACAAAACAGTCATACACAAAAACTCGTAATGAAGAATAATATGGAAGTTGCCTGGATACCATTTTGTATGGAGACTTTCTTGAACTGTGAGCATTAGGAATGCAATGAATAACATAAGTAGTAGTATGAACATCTTCTCTCCAAAACATATTGGGAACTTGAGTAGAATGTACCAAGGATCTTGCACTTTCTAGGAGATGCCAATGTTTTTATTCTGCAACACCATTATGTTGAAGGGTGTTTGTACAAGATGCCTGATGCACAAAACCATCAGATGCCAATAACTATTTAAAATCATTAGAGGTAAATGCCTCTCCTTAATCACACCGAAAACATTTTATGACAGTAGAGTGTTGAGTATGGATAAGAGACTTGAAGTCACTATATATGATGAAAAAGTTAGGCATGTGCTTGATAAAGTAAACCCACATGTATTGAGTGTAATCATCAATGAATGAAACATAATAGGTAGCTCCTGATTTAGAAATGATCGGAGATGGACCCCACACATCAGAATATACAATATCAAAGGGAGCAACATAACACTTTTATTAAATGGTAAATCAGAAAATATCATAAGTTTTCAAAGAACGTAACACGCCGGTGGAAACCAAAAATTGTAAAAGAGAAGCTGACACATGTCCTAAACGAGAATGCCAAAAATAAAAAATAGACAACGATGGATTTAAATAAAACGATGATAAATCGATAGTAGATGCATCAATCACAAAAGCATGTAGCTTCTCAAAAACTAGACTTACACAACTAACTGACCAAAGCAAGATTCAAAGCAAGTATAAGAATGTAACAGACAACTGTTAGAGATATACAACGAGTGATAAGAGAACCAAGACCCTCTACTGACATAGCTGACTAGAAGACATAACAGAGACTTGTGTACGAGATGATAACGAAGCAAAAGAGGACATATATGGTGACATTTGATGAGATGCACCGGAATCCAATATCTACAAGGATGAAGGAATACTTGAAGTGTTGGATGAAGATAAACCTGAATGAGACATGGAAGCTGACATTGCAGTTGGATTGTGTGACAACAGTCAAAATTAGAGTCAGTTCTAGATTTAACTAAACTTAGTTGCACATTTAGGCATGACAAGTTCTAGACTTAGTAACTAGAAACTAAGTCATGATCCAATAGAAACTTGGAAACACGTAGAAACGAGGTATAATGTATTCAGATTTCCCATTGATACGTAAATTTTACAGCTACTTTAACTGTTACAACTGTCAAATTCAGGTCATTCTTTGACTCGAGCATCTTTGCATAAACAATATACACAAATCAAACATTTGACCTAGTAGTAGAAATTAGGTTAAAATCTTTAAGGAACTTAAGTTAAGGTTGAAACTGGGACTAGTATACTTTATTCTTCAATTTTATTTGAATCTCAGAATCACTACATAGAAATGCTAATAAACCCAAAAATACAACTTTCAATCATTGTTTATAAATGGAAAAGAGAGATATGAATCTAAAATAATCCGAAGCCTCAAAATTTAATTAATTTTGATATCCAAAGATTTACAAAATTCCTTAAAACACTAAAAGACCTAAAAACTTAAATTTATGAAGTTTTACATTTAAAATCCCATAGAACGTTTTTTTATAAACTCTATAATATCAAATTTAAATTAATCAAGTTATGAAATATAATCAAGGATATTATAGTTTAAACTGCCAACATTTATCCTTAATTTATAAGTAAAAAATCAATGATTTTATAAAACAAAGTAAGGGTTAATGCATATTTAATAAAAGTTTGAAAAAAGTTTATAAAAATTAAGTGAGCATTTTTTAAAGAAATAAGAAAAAGAGGCCCTCTCTCTCTCTTTCTCTCTCTAAAAATCCAGTCATATTTTTCTTCCCCAATCCAGTAATCATTTTACTTCCTCCTTGCTCCTTCACTATCTTTCTCACACTCTACCTCTCATTTCTCCCAATACATCATCACCATCACCACTCAAAGTCTCTCTATTCTTCTATCCTTCTCACTCACAAAATTGAAGCTATAGAACACCATTTTTCTCCAAAAATCTTCATCATTTGAAGTTTTTCTTAAAGGTAAATATGAAATCCCTTACAGCTCCTTTATTTTTCTTTCAAAAATATCAAGTTTTCTTGCATTTCCTTCTCTTTCTACACCATTCTTCATGATTGTTCATATACATGCACACATGCACACAGTTTTGATGATGGTGGTGGTAGGATTTGACCTAAAAAACATCATGCATGCTGCTTGCTGGTGAAATCCAATAACCAACACATATGTCAAACGCAAAACTTGAGTTTTTACAAGTTTCAAAGATCAAAAACCACATGCATTAAAATTTTCTTCATAAAAATGTTGTTTTAAACAAAATACATCCATGCATGATCTTTAAACCAACATGCATATGATGATCTTCAAGCTTAGATGCTAGGTGTTTAAAGTTTGTTGTGAAAAACTTCAAAAATGTTCATAAAAGATTTTAATCCACAAGAATATCTAAAACTTATATTCTATTCAAACCAAATATTTCATAGAATCCCTGCTACAAAATAAAATGATCTTTAGATGTCGAAGTGATGAATCATTTTTCTTGATTTATTATAATTTTGTCATGAAACCAAGGGGATAAATCACATAAAATACTTACTCCGGTCAATAAATCCTAGAAACATCATGGATAACCAATATTGGAAGTGAACATCACTAATGAAGATTCATAAATTTTGCTACTATTTACAATTATTTTTGATTTTATCTTTGTTAAACTCAAATAAATCATAAAATCAAGTGCTAAGATATAAAAGCAACATTTAAGACTTTTCACAATTGCTTGAGTTTGTATAACACCTAGAAAACAATTTTGGGAATTTTTCATAACATACTGCTATATTTCCACGATTTATGTGTATCTAATAAATTACATCAGGGATAAATATCTAAAGTTATCCAAAATTCATAAATATGTACCAGGACATCCCTTATTAAATTAAGATGTAAAATAAAATATTAAGTAATTTTTCTTTATCGTTTAATAATTTTAACGAATTAAATTCCTATTTAAGGAAATAAATGAGGGAAAAATAGCCAAACTATTCTAAAAATCATAAAAAATTACTAAGGTATCTCTATCAAATGCAAATCAATTATAAAACGTTCTACAATTTTTATTCATTGTTTTATATTTATTTCTAATTTCTTGGCATTAAACACACCTAAAATTATAAAAAATGGTTTTACTATCTAAAAATTTTATTTAACATTTTACTAGATTATAAATACTATAAATAGTTTTACCAAAATGTTAGAGGATTTATATTATCTTTTTACCATCTTTTGATGAATTTGTGTTGATTCAAGTGGTTAATTATAGGAAACATAGCTATATGTATCTAAATTTCAGGAAACGTTGTGTGGAAGTCTTTGACTATAGTTGGAACATAAATAAAAGGTTATGTGATTATTAATTACAGCTTATTTTTTAATTAGAATATCTTGGTGTAAACACACTTAAATTATACAAACCGGGTTTAATTGACCAAAAATAGCATTTGATATATTTTTTCCACTCTAGGGAAATTGTGAAATAGTTACATAATAATTATAAGAATTTTTCATTATCATTTATTTTTTTCCATGAGTTTATGATTATTCAAAGAATTAAAATGGTGAAAACACGGCATATAAAAAATCATGAAAAGTTATCTAAAGGTCTTTGATTACAATTTGAATTGAAATGTTAAGTTCAAAATTTTTTAAAATTGATTTGTTTTGGTTTTGAATATTTAATCTTTGGAACACATCCTAAAATGTTAAGTTTTAACATTTCAAAAACGAGAATTTTCCCCTTAAATTTGTTATTTAACAAATTGATTCATGGAAATCTAAATTTTATAGAAAAATGTTTGTAACATCACAATACCAAAATTATAATACTGTATGGGCATAATTCTAATCTAGAAGTTAAGTATATTAGAGTTACATTTTTTACCAAGGACTTACTAGTGTATAGCATTATCTCAGGGAATCGATAGTTGTACAAGTGAAACTTAGTTCAAGGCATAATTAGCATCATCTCGAATGCATTGTAAGTATTCACAACCCCTATTTTCGGTTTTACGTTTTGGGGGTGGAAAAGCATGTCCAAGAATTATTTATTGTTTGTTGTATTTAATTTAACTCGTATCAATTTGATTGTTGGATTTTCCGTATGTATATGCAATTATGAAACATGAGACCTTATCGTCTTAAGTCGCTTACACTTTAATCTAACCATTAACTCTTCGAGCTAATGGTCGTTATGGATAGTGCTATTAGGAATTGACAACTCCTTACTTCCCCATTTTGTCCTTTGCATATTACCATGTTTATATTTGGAATGATAAACATAAATCTTGATTGGGAATCAATCATAAGCTTGGTTGTGGACTCATTTTTTTTATCATTATACGCATACGAGACTTATTATACACATACAAACTTGTTTACTTATTTTAGCAATCAACTTCCATGTATGGAAAGTTTTATCAAAACTATGATTATGACTCATATAATTACTATTTTTATAAAGTTGTGAACTCACCAACTATTTCCATAGTTGACACTCATTTTACATGCTTTTTTAGGAATCATATAGTAAGTGGCACCTAGAGGCACAACACTTATAGAAGCATTATGCATGTGTTTTTTTGATTGTATTGTGATTCTTCTTAAAATTGTTCAAAACTTACTATAATTGTAAACATTTTAATAATACAGTTGGTGTTTTTTTTAGCTTTTGCAATGAGAGCCTTTGTAATGTTGCACCTTGTGTTGGCGCTTTATCGGGGTGTGACAAAGGATGGTATGAGAGTCGAAGGTTATGGAGAATACCAATTTCCCGTTGCAGAACCTAAACTATAGCCAAAAAATTTCAAAATGAATTTTAAAATACTAAACATACGACTGGTATAATTAAGTTGAGTACGCCTTATTGGACATTTATAAGGTATAGCTTGGCCAACGAAGTTGAGTACGCATTATTAGACTTTTATTATGTATAGCTTGTCCACATATGCTTAATTAATGAGAACTAGGTGGGGAACCCCCGCGTTGCGGGGGTTGGATGCGATAGGTCTTTCAGCAAAATTGAAATATGAACAAACACAAAACTGTTAACGATAACAAAATAGATCAATACCCTAAACATGATTCATAAATATACCAAACATCAAGCAAAAAACTGGTAATCTAATTGAAGGCGATAACTATATTCACAATTTGCAGTTAAATCTCACAAAGTGAATGGAATGAATTATAGATAAATGGTTCACAATGTATTAAAGTGATCCAGCCACCAGGTGGACATAACAAATTTATGGGTGCCATATATGGGAATAACCATCTGGTACTTGTCGAATATTACAGAAGAAAAAATCACGAGGAGGAAAAGGAGGATAGAAATTTCTCAAGTTTCAAACAACTGAAAATTGAGATCTATACCTTTTGGCAATTGAATTCTATATATTTGAGCAACCATTTATTGCATGTCTATTTCTACATTGAATTGGAAAAGTGACATGTTTGGTTCCCAAGTTTGAATAGATTTTGGTAACCAAACATATCATACAAAAAATCTTGAATTCCAACTACTTTGGACTAAGCTGGAATCCATGAGCTAAAACAGGTTGGTATAAAAAAATCCATATAAATGTAATGGACAAAACACAAGGAAAAGAAGCCCTTCTTAAAAGAGAAAAAGAAATGAAATTAAACCTAATAGAACACCACCATGTATGTCACTCTTTCTTGAAGCCCTTCTCAAAAGAGTAAAGAAACAAAAATGAAGCAAAATATTCGAACCTGTTAGAAATCAAAGTTACTGAAAAACAAAACCCAACCCCATTAAATAACCAAAATAAAGATACATGACATGAATTATAAATCTTTAATGAAAGTAAAATAAATTTACAAATAAAGAGAATTCTTCACATTACCCTCCATTGTTCCAATAATATGCTCTTATCAAGCTTGCCACTTCTATTTTTTCCTATTGAATTTTTTCCTACGGTCCCTGTACCCCCAAGTGGTGATGTTAATGACGCCAAATTCAGGCCGATTTAAGAGATTTCATTAACAATCGCCTGAATTAATTTACCCTTCTTGGTGTTTAAGCACTTCCTCAAAGGCAACATGGATTTGGTCTATTCATCATGTTATAAAATAATTAAATTAATAAGGTAGTCACATCATATAAAATACATTAAAACTATTAATTTACCGAATTGGGTTTATAGTGAAATTGTTCACAACATTAACACAACACAACTCAATGTCATTTGAATGATAAGATGTAAATCAAGATACATATATTCCAAGCTTGATAATATAGGGTTAGGAATTGTCAATTATTGATTTACCACACTCGAAAAGGTTACAACTTAGTAGTTAGATTTAACGGCCCAACAAACAACCATGTAACAAAACCTCACCACAGGGACAAATTTATTTTTTTACAAAGACAAACAAACTCGTAATAAGAGCAAAATTTGGACTAAACCTATCATTGTACAAAATTTGTAATTTAGTTTAATAAAGAATAGTAAAATACGTTTTTCATGATTTTTGCAATTTTGGTCCCAAAAAGTTATCTTTTGAAATTTTTTGCCCATTTTCCAAGCAAAAGGACTATTTATAAGAATCAAAACTGAAAGAGGAAACTTAGTAGGACCAAAATTGTAAACATCAGGGACCAAAATTAGAATTTACTAACAAAATAATAAACATGAGAACTCACTAATAATATTTGGCATCAGCGAAACCCATTTCTCGGGCAACATACATTGTATTTGAAATTTCTTTTTGCAACCTCAAACTATATTTTCCATTAGCTTTCGTTCCTTCATAATCTTGCTAACATGAGCATTCTTGAAACATGTTGCATATTATTTTTAGTTGTTAGCTCATTGATAGATATTTATTTGAATTAAAAAAAAAAAAAAGTTGGCAACATACACTGTAATATCTGATACATTACTCATTTTCCTTCTTGAAGATCGAATGCTACCTACGTGTGAAAAAAATAGTATTTATCAATCAAGATCTAATTGGGAAATAAAAAAAACACATATCATGGTATATAGAAAATATAGAAGTGATAGTGTAAAATTAAAATATTATAACATAACCATGTATCGAACACAAGAAGAAAGCTAAAAATCCAACCTTTATTAGATTCCTCAATGACATTTTGTTGGGTTTAATCTTAATCATAGTATATTAAATCATGCCCATAAATTGGAAGAAAGACACTAACCAAAGGGTCTGGTTCTTTTTACTTAAAACTAAACAAAGAATCCGTAAATAATTTCTTTCCAGGAAATATTCAAGCATCAATTGCATTAAAAAATGGAACGAACATGTGGAAACACATTGAAAATGGAAATCAACTGCATGATCCCAAAACATTCAACGATATATATATAAAAATCACAAAGAAATTCCTGAAACCAAAGATTAAATTTAACTTGATTACAAAAAACAGAGATCTTATCCGAAAATTTGAAATAATAAGACAGTTTCCAATTAGATGAAATCAAGCACTAAGTATCCCGTTATTAGCGATCAACCATATCCCTAATGCTACGTCTGCAAAAGTTGAAAAAAAAAACACAATGATCAGAAAGTGGGATTTGGAGACCGAGACGATGGTGTGTGGAATTAGGCCATCTCGTTCCTTCCCAACCGTAGAAAAACACACACAAAAATATATACACCCATAAGGAAACACATAAAACATGATAATATTGGACATGGGTGATGAGATTCCGACAACAAATCCGATTCCAATCCTGATTGATGGTGGCACGTCCTTTAAAGACCTATTGTTATATAGAAAAAGAAGGAAGGCTGTGAGAATAAGAGTGAAAAAAGCAAACCATTTTACGAATTTATGTAGAACCGTGGGTTCAATTTATGCCCTCTATCTCTGGATTTCCTTCAACCAAATACCCTCTTTTTCCCTTTCTTGCTTTGAATACGGTGGTTTTGAGTCTATAAAATGAATAATAAAGAAAGAGAAGTAGAAATCAAAACTGTAGAAGAGCATCCATGCCGCAGACGCCCAACACAACAACGATGGTGGCGAATATCAATGACCGAAAATAAGTCATATGCAATACGAAAAAATAGGGCTCAATTGGTATAAGGATCATAAAAAAACAAACGAAAAAATAGGGGTCAGTTAGTATAAGGATCATAAATCGGTAATGGAAGAAGCCAAATTAATGAACTTCTGATCAGAAGAAGATCAGAGGCTGCAAGATCTCCCGCTTCAGTGGCGGAGGAAGACGGCGAGCAGCTGTAGTCGATCCCGACCTTCGATCTTGCAGTCGATCCTTTTATGGCGACGATGGAGGTTGGTGTTGAAGGTCGTGTGTGAAGGGGGGGGGGGGGGGGGGGGGGGGGGCGGGGGGAAGGTGAAGGTAACGCAGAACCGGTAAATCAGAACCACTAAAAATATGAAAACTTGTGGGCCATTTTTGCCAAAAAATTAAGATGTTCACTATTCATAAATATGGTCATCTTATATATATATATATATATATATATATATATATATATATATATATATATATATATATATATATATATATATATATATATATATATATATATATATATATAAGAATTAATGTTTCATTGGAAACAATTATATTATAATCATGTTCAAAATAATTTTTTCAAAACAATTTTCAACTTAAACTTTTGAAAAGGAAAATTTTTAAGTGTATGTATAAGCATTGCATATGATAGGCATTCGTTTAGGTACACATAGAAATTAAGTACACTTTATTCACAATATCTTTATTTAGAAATATTTTTATCCCTTATCAAATGTTTGGCTAACCAGTTAGGTTATATCACTAACTGCTCTAGGAACAAACCACCCTGTTACTGAGAACGAGGATTCCTCAATAGATATAGATTATGGACATAAGGTTAGTAGCTAGAGAGCCACTAGTAATGATCCTACGTTAACATATATCATTATTATATCAATACCTCTTTATCGTCTATGTACTAGAGTTACGACTAGGAAAAGAGTTATGATACCGATAAAGGTGACAATAGGAGCATTGCGGTAGGAGATAGAAGAGTTGCCACACGCAATCACTTAGATACCATTGGTAAGCATTACCGATATAACTCTCTAGGAGACAAGGAGTTTCAACCCATTTTTGATAATATGTAAGACTTTCCTACTGCTCTATGGTTTTAACTTTCGATTATTTTCATCTTAAGCTTCAAACTTAACATAGTATATTCTTAATTGTAAACCTTCTATTTTGGTGATTCTTAACCTACCATATTTAGTTCATATTTAAGCACAAACCATCCCCTAATGATGAGAGTTTCTAAGTCTTAATTATAGGCCCCCAAATGCACTAGTGATCATCTAAAGTATACCATCATCTTACACTTACCAAATTACTAACATGTTTTATACCCATCCTCCAACTTTAAATTTTCATGTTGATCAAACATCGCACTACTTCATTGTGTACGAATCCTTCTCATAATTTTGAATCCTCATTCGACCCTTATCTTTTTCATACATTTGTTTCAGTCATTAACGACATTACTGACATTTCCACCATTATGAAGGATTATATCATCTTATGCTATATGATATGCACCAAACCTATAAATTAAACTTTGACCTCTATAAAAGGTGCGGAACTACGTCCACACAACAAAAAAAATTTAGAAGAAATTTTTCATGTCCTTTATTTTGGGGAAAAGTCACTAGTACTCACCTTGGACCGTTTTAGTATTAAGGTACGACTAGCTATACCAATCCACTTATTGCTACTTCCAAATCTTCCATTAAAAATCTATTTCATTTCACCGGTTTTATTTATTATTAGTACAATCTTTTATAACCACTACATATGGTCTACTAGACATTTCCCAACCATGTAAGCCATATTTCCCGCTAAAAATAACGGACTTTACTTTTGCTAACTTACTTCAACTTAGCACTTTTCTTCAAAAGTTAATTTTCCTAATGTTGATTTTATCCTTGTCATTTCAATTTCATTTTAAATCCATTTAAATATCTAGATGTTCTTTTTAAGGTTATATAAACCATTTTAAACATTGGTACCATTTTGTCACATTTTTTAAAACTTAAAACATTTCTTTTATAAGATTGTTTAAACTCTACGATATAAAATTGGAACATATAGTATCGATATTCAAGAGATGTGTAAAAACTTCATTAGGTCTTTCAAACAACTTTTGTTGTCACTCTTTATGACCACTTTCTCATTTAGGCATTATACTTTGCTTAATTGTGTTTTCTCGAAACCTAACTTGATATTTTTACAACTTTCTAATTCAAACATGTTTATAAGACATCCCTAATGCTTACATTTCAAAACATACCTCATTTGTTTCTTTTGTTTATGAAAATTTAAGCATTGAGACAGTCAGTGTTAACTTTTTAATTTTATGTGACTCTCTCTCAACACCGTATAATTATTATTCTAAATATATTGGGTCTTTAATTTATATGATTTTCAATTGTTGGAAGAAACCTTTAAGATATCTCATCAATGTATTTAATTATTCATTTTATCTCTCTCAATCAACTAACTTCTATTTTAAACTTATCATTACCTAGTAGCGCTATGATTTTGTCCCAAATAATCAAACTCGAACATTTTCATGATCATGGTAATCAGAGTTCCAAATACTTGTCTTAGGTTAAGGCTTTTACCAAATTTAATTTTTTTAGCTAAATATCAATATCACACTAACTAACACCAAATTGGATTGATTCCTTAGCATTTTCAAGCTATTACATTTAGTACATTATATATTTTAGTCAATTTCCATGTAGACCAAAAATATATTCCAACTAATTCCTTCGTAAATCATTATTGGAGTCTAGTCTAAAGAGTCAGAGTTGTCAGTTTTCTAATTACCAGTTTTAGTATTTCTTCTTTTTCACAAATGGAGCTTAACTTAATAGATAACTCATGAATTTTTAGCAAATCTTAGCAAACACTTTAAAATGTCCACATGTCTATTTAATTATCAACATACATCAAACATTTTAAGTTCGAACTATATCTCAACCTAGTTTTAAAATCTACATACAAATATTGTCTTTAAAATATTAAAAATAACATTTTTTGTTGATACTACCTTCCTTTTCTTTCCCCCGTACTTGATTTCATTCTATCTTTTTGGTTTGATATCTTAGACACCCATAATAATGTAATACATGTTCCAACTTTGTTTTTGTCTATTTTACCTCCCTTGGTATTGTATTCGTACACAGACAGACTAGAAGTCTGCAATTTCGTCTGAGCGATATGTATATATATATATATATATATATATATATATATATATTCATGAGGTATAATTTTGAATAGTCAACCTTGATATATTCAACTACACCGCTTATCATATACATTTTATTTTTTATTATGAAATATACCGTAAATGAGTAATCATTATTTTCATTTTTTTTCTTTTGTTCAAAATTTAGAAATTTTATTAAAAATGCAATTTCCATTGTATTTTCCTTACAATTAATACACGAGATGAATACCTTTGTGTTTATAATTTTCTCGAATCCAAAAAATATATGCAAAGAATATATTTTCTTATGTTGCTTTTTTTCTTTCAAAACATAAAAAGTTTTGAATGTTACGATTCTCTATCCTCCAAAAGAATGTTGTCTTAGAGTAATGAAATGAAGAATGCACCGTTCTCAAAGATCGATATTTTCACACCTTTCTTAAAATTGCATTCTACTTTGCATTTTCCATTGAGTTTCGAACTCCTAATAATGTTTTCCTAAATATTCTGACTCCTTGTAAATTCGTATTGGCTTGACTTAAACAATTGGACAATTTTTCAAAATATTTTAATCTAAATAGTTCTGTATAAATTCCCTCATTGATGACTTAAACTTTTAACCTTAATAAATCTCATTATTTTACTATTTTATTTGGTCTCCACATATGTATCTTCATTGTCTTGGAATTATTACACATTTTGATAATAATGAGATTACTTATCATTTCTAAAAAACACGTGACGCTATCTAGATAATGTGATTTAATCTATCATAAACTTCCATCACCTCCATTTGCAACAATGGCTCTCTAAATATATATTCTTCGAATATGGTTTTATAATAGGGAGAGTAACCATCGTAGTAAATATAGCTTCAAAATTCCTTGAACATTTCGTAATTTATTTTGTAGACAATACTTAAATAGTCTTTACATTTGAGATGTACCAAAACATCATTGCATACCTTTTGTACGTATCTTTAGCAACTTACCCTCGATTGCTTCTCTTTTATTTGTGCTTCCTTTTCCCATTTCCGAATATGACTTTTCTACACTTAGTATCAAACCCATAAGTGAGCAAATTTGTAGTTGTTATGGATTGAGTGTTTGAATGTAATTAGAGTTTAGATTGAAATAAGAACACAGAAAGTAAATAGAATATGTATGGCTCGATTTATGTTTCTGAAAGATATAGAGAAAATATAAAGTAAAGTAGCGAAGGCTCAAAAAGTTACTATAACTCTAGTACCTATCACATATTTATAGGGATTACAGAAACATACAAAAAATACATAAGGGCTTATACATTCACATTTCGGTATTCCAATTTACCCTTATGGAAATAAACAATACTGACTTCGACATTAACACAAGACATAGGATGCTTGAACACCTTACAACTATTTCGACCCCAACATTCTCCCCCTCTGTAAGAAGTGTCGAAGCGTCTGAGCAGCATGATGTAAGACCTTTCGGACTTCCATATACCATAAAATTATTTTATGAACCTCAGCTTTATCACCTTCTAAATTCTTCTTGCAATTATTTATACGAACCAGTAAATTCATATACTGAGAGTTCGTCTATCTTTCCACATCTTCAACCTTGAATAAGAAATTTGTAATTTTGTTGTTTTTATTCTTCCCAACAAAAACAATTCCTAAGGGCTTCAGAAAGTTTCACCATCATCGTAATTCTTCAAATTCTTTGCACCTTTCAACAATGACTGTGAGACAATGATTTGGTTTCCCATTGTAAATGTAGGTTCTGTATCTGTCATTGCAAGACAATCATAGTAATTTTCTATGAACAACTTAATGTGAGCAAATCTAAGAAGAAAATCTTCTTTGTTTGTCAAAGCTTCGAAACATCTGTATACTTCAATATCTTAGCAAATTGATGAGATCATTGAGATTCATTAATGTAAAATATGCCACTGAAAAATCAAAAGCAACATTGTTGGCTCGGACAGCATGAATTTTGATATTCTATAGTACCCCTTCGAATAACACATACTTTGAGATATTCAAAAATTTCACTATCTTCACCAAAGACCAAATCTCTTCTTCTCTATTTCCAAGAACCACATGGAATGTAAGATTCAGTCTTTTAAATTCTTCATTGTCTTCAAATTTATCAACAATTTGATATTATGAAGAAATGAACATCATGTCGTTGATAGGGAAGTCCAGCTGATTAAAATCTGAGCTTTCGATATCAAAACTCTTTTTAAGAACATTAGCAAACTCATGCATAACTCCACTATAGCCTCAATTGTTTCATAGTTGCAATGTTTAGATGGATCACACTTATCAAGACCAGGAGGATCACTCTATGTTTGTCGAAGAATAGTATGAATTTTTCTTTGTTTCTCCATTTCATGCTCCAAGGCCAACGCTTACTCTTTGGTAGTTGGTTTTATCAAAACACTTTCCTTTCAACGGCTTCAAAGTTATGGTTGTTCAAGTGACTGTTGTAGATATTGGAATTGTAGTAGGAATTTGTTAGCTTATAACTCTACCATGCAACAACTTTCCCTTGATTCATATCTTTGATGCACCAACTCCCTTTTCTCCCCCTTGCACCCCTGTGGAAACAAGTAAGGCAGATGTGGGCATCAAATTTATAAAATTCAAGAGAGGATCAAAAACGTCCTTCAAACAAGTTTCTAATGAAGAAATCATTTGTGAGATAGAATCTTGAGAAACTATTAAAGAAGGAGGAATACCAGGTTTCAAAATCATCTCCTCCACTTCTGCCTATAAGCCTTGAAGATGTACAAATTCCTTAGAATATATAGAAGTATGATACTCAATAAGCTTCGCTACTGCATTAGCAACTATATCTACCTTAGTATGAAGGTTAGAATAGTATTGATCAACCTTCGCAACCTCCTGCATCATTTCTTGTTAAATTTGTTCGATCTTCATGTTTACATCCTCCTAAACCCTCTTCACAGCTTGAACAAATAAAATATGACATTCTTTTGCAATAGCTCGTAAATCCTTGACTTGATGATTAAACAAGTCGAATTGAAATTTCACCTGAAGTTCGTTGCTTTTGTTCATTTGATCCATCATTGCTTTCAGTCGAAGTTCTTGAGCCTTGAGCATCACATCAACCTCAATTCTAGTGACATTGTTTCGACTTCCCGCATCAACCGAAAGCTATAGTAAGGAATTAAGTTTGTGGTTGGGGATCTTGAATTGCTTACCAGAAGTTAGCATATGATCTGGTTTATTCTCCTCTTTTGGATAAAACTAAAGTTCAGCAAAAGAAACACACACGTCATCATCCTCTGTTGTAGTATCAGGAATGGATTTTGGTCCTTCAGTGGATTACGAAGGAAACAAAGATGCGATTGGTTGATTGAGAATGTTTTGAAAGGTAGGTGAAGTTGTTGATTGAGGTAAGGAAGTGGAAATACTTGAATGAAATGGTGGTAACAAAGTACCCATATCAATACAAGAGGCTTCAAAGGTAGATGAGATGATAATTGAATTTGAAGTACCTTTGGCTTGAGAAGTAGACACCCCATCACCCTTATTCACATTTGCATCCATATCAGATATGTTCATAGTGATGCCTGAAGTTCACACCTCCTCCATGTTAGGCTTGGATTGCGAAAATTCTGGTGGTATGACTGAAGTCTACTCAGGGAAGGACAATTGCGAATGATCATCGTGATTGATGGTTGTGTCCACATGAAATGTTTCCACATTGCCATCAAGACTTCCAGTCGCCTCGAAAGTGAAATTGACTGGAGTGTCCGTCTGTTGTGATAAAAATCCCATATCATCATGTCGAAGTGGAAATTAAGACTTAACAATTTCATCGACATGACCTTCAATAACTATCTCATCCAATGGATCTTTAATTTTCTTTTGCTTCTTCTGAATCTTATTCACCATTTTGTGAGGTCTTCTTTTCTTAGAGGTTGGAAAAACAGGAGATAGAATCTCATGAATTGTTACACCCTTTTGACATAGTTGATGCTTATGAATCCTCTTCGAAATAGATATACTTTTGGTTGAAGATGGAGACTTCTCAGAAACTACTTCGATAATAGGCCTTTTTGGTGAACGATCAGGCCTGTGAGATATTTTCTTTAATCATTTGAGAACACCAGACTTCGAAGTTATGGTCTCCATGGCTAGTGAAGAAGTTTCTTTAGTAACAGGTTTAGTACCTCCTTTGAAGTAGGAACATAAATTGGCGTTACAACCTTCTTAGGAGAAGGATCAGGCTTCGATGGACTAGCTTGTATAAACTTCTTTGAGCCCTTAGTTCTTTTGGAAGGACCAGTAACTCCCTTCGCCAAAAACACACCAATCTTATCGAAGGATTGATGGTTTGAAGATAGGCAATAAGAACAGGATCAACAGGATCTACTTTGCGAATCATTGCATCAGGGATCCTCGAAAAAGTTGAAAAAACTTCTAAATCATCCTCCACAGTTTTAGGATGTTGATATACACCGAACTCAGCTTTAGGATCTTCAACATGAACCAAGATCCCTTCCTTTTCATATACAAACTTCAAAATCAGGCTCCGAGAACAAGCACAAGAGACTCCATTCACAACATTGATCTTAGCAATGCTGTTTCCAAACTCTTGCCATAACTGGGTTGCATAATCAACTTGTAATCATAATACAATCCTACGACCATAGCATAGACATCGAGTTTTGCTTTATCCAATCCAACACTTCGACCTGTCAAGCATCAAAGGAAGATACCAAAGAGAAAGTTCCATATGCAAGGTAGAGATGATTTCTTGAAGTCACTCATTCTGGTAAGAGGTGGTTGATGACCATCTCATTGACCATATGAAAAACCTATTCATATGTAACCTCATAGAAAGGTTCGAGATTAGGAATATTGAAGATTTGGGCAAACTACTTCTTGGACAACTTACACTTCTTCTCATTGGTCAATTGAAAAGTAACCACCTTGGTTGTCTTGTTAAACACATCAGTAGAAGAAAAAAGTGATAGCCATGTCATTGGAATCGAGAAGGATGCTGACATAACTGTAGATAAGACAGAGTTATTCAAGGCTACGATGAGCATCTGCAGTTCCTTGGGGTAGTTGATAACATCAGGTTGAATTCGGTAATTAGTACTCTGGATCTTCATCAATAGTTGAGATGTGGCTTCATCTGTGGTTTTGGGAAGGATCAATGTTAACCTTTATGGTCGCTATTGTTAGGGTTTGAAGAGATTTGATAGTATAGAGCGTATAACAAAATAAAATTCGGGAAATCTTTATCTTGATCATGTAAACTTGGAATGAGATCACCCAAAACCCTTTTATACGTAAACCCCAAGTTTGAATTTGAAGCGATTAAACAATAAAATCATGACACGTTTTTCCTTGAAAATCGGGTCTATAGCCGTAAAACTAACCATGTCTAGAAAGTGATGAACACTTTTCCTTGAAAATCATGAAGTAACCAAACTGTCACACAAATCAATCGTTTCACATTCCCCAATGGGATAAGAATCATCAGAGAACTTATGGCATGGAGGTTGAGCTCTTTCTCTTTTTGGTAGCGAAGTGAATTCATATCTCATACTTTTCGAAATCATCAGTCTGAATTGGTATTACTTAGAACCTGAAGGATTTCAGAGTGTGCATAAGTATGTCAAGGTATAAGATGAGATCAAGATTAAGAAAAATTGGATCTGTGATGTCAATTAAAAATCGACATAAAGACAGTTAGATCCCAGGCAAAGATCACTTCGTTCTACATCAAGAAAAATGTTGAAAAGCTTGGGTGGCTTCCCGTAAATTACAATCAAATATTCATACAAGAGTATCGAAGGACTTCTTTTTCAAGGCTTCATTGGTAAACCAAATTTTGTTACATATCACAACTCAACATATGTGTGAGTAATTGTAAACAAAATTACTTGTTTGACGAGTGTAGTCAGTGACAAGTAGGATTTCGGAAAAAATTATAAGTAACTAAAGTTCAAACAAATATTCAAATGGAAATCATATTCCAAAAGAAATTTTCAAGACTAGATCTTGTTGTGCAAAAATGTCGGGTTTAGAACACTTTATGAAGACCACTCATATCGAAAGAATATGATTTTGAATATGGAAATGTGGTACTAAAACAAAAGTTTCGTGAAAATCTTGAACATCAAGTTCACCGTCACTTTCTCAAGGATTTGAAAATGTTGGGTATCACCATCATCACGGTCTCATGAATTTGGATCATAAACACAGACTTTTGATATACCTAAATCCTGGTTGGTTCGAACCAGAGATCTCTTGGGTATATGTCATAGTGTGTGATCGTGAAAGAATTTTATGATAAAAAAGATTGGTTTAAGAAACAAAATATGCCTCTGCTATATGTGGACCAAACAATAAACACTTAACTCGATATCAGAAGAGTAAGGTAACTCAGTGACTAATGTGAATATAGCCTGATTGGGAAGGAATCCTCATGATGAGAGATCCATTAAGGCTTCAAAACACAATGAGTCGTGGAGGCTCGTGTGACAACTGCCAATTCAGGTCATTCTCGGACTCATGCATCTTTATAAAAACCATTCATGCACAACATGCCATGACCTAGTAGTATAAATTATGTCAAAAATCTTGCATAAACTAGGATCCAACTAAGGTCTAGGACTAATATACTTGATACTTACAATTCTAGTAAGTTGCTTAACTACAATAGGAAATGCCAATACTATAATTAGAATAAAGCTTCAAGCTTTGTTATAATTGAAATAGGGTATAAAACCTTAAAAATAAATTAAAACATTCTAATTATACTTCAACATGTTGTTGAATATCAAACAATATTCCAAAAACCCTAAAGAGCCAAAAATCCAAAGTTATAAATTATAAAGCTTAAAACCTTTATAAAATTTGGGTATAAACTTCCTAATATCAAATTGTTATTAATCAAATTATGAATTATAGTCAATGAAATAGAAATTAAATTACCAAGTATTAATCATAATTTATTTGTTGAAAACAAGATTTTTAAATAAATCAAATTGCTTAATAAGCATTTTTATAAAAAAAAATGAATGTTTTTATATAAATGATGGAGGTGAAGTTTATAAAGTTTAAAATTTTGGAGAGAGGAGGCCTAAATGCATGTAAGAATCGGCCATCTCCCCTCCCCATACACTCTCTCTTCCCAAAACACAATCATTAAGTCAAAACCCTCACTCCACCTCTTATTTCTTCACTCTCTTACACTCCACTCTTCACACACTTCACTCTCTTCTTCCCTCTCTCTAAACTCACGAAAATCCTCTCATTCCTCTGCAAAATTTCGAGATTGTGAAGCCCTTGAAGTGTTCTTACTTCCCTCAAGATCATAACAAAGGTAAACAAATCATCTTCTTCCATAGTTACATGATTTTACTTCTTTTCTTTCTTAGTTTTCTCTTCTTTTCGGATTCTATGCCATTCCATGGCTAGAAATCTTTATATTTTCCCTTGTGGTTTGTAGATTCTCACCATAACACAATGCATGTGTTAGAGATGGTGAAAATCCGGGATCAAACCCATGCAAGGAGTGAAAAAGATGCACATATGATCATGTGACATCAAAACCTAATATTTCATGTTCTTCTCCATTTCTTTTGTGTTCATGCATGACCAAAAGCATTTAAACCATTTCTAGTACATCTTGGATGCTCATTCATTCCATGCATGTGTTAGAAATCGGACCTTACCAAAGATATGCATGATGTTCTTGTTGAAATAGCCTAATAATGCACACAAGCAAACATGCAATCTGCCAGATTACTTTGTTCCACTTTGAACGGCCATAACTCAGTCATTTCTTAACCAAATCATGACATTATTTTTGTATTGGCTAGTTCCACGAGTTAACTTTCAAACCCAACTGGTCTTACTGTAAAATATTAAATATCCGATTTTTGGCAATTTTTACAAAATGGTTGCGCATACAGCTCTTTTTCTGTGATCACTATTTTTGTGTTGCATAATCAATGGCCTTAAACCCAACCATAAATCTGAGGAAATATACCTTAGAAACTTAACATATCTAGTGAATGATGGTTGAAATTTCGTGGCTTAAAACCTCACTGAATGAGCTACACAAATTCATGAACTTCAACCACATCTACATTTGATGCATCATTGCATGCAACCTTTTTTAATTTGTTTAGATTCATTACCCTCATTTTTCTTCTGAATACATTTTTAACATTTTTCCTTTTGAAAGCCCTCACATGCATGAGATAATCTGTAAAATTTCAAGAGCTTTTATTATTTACTTGATTTATTAAAAATTATTGCTAAAACCAAGGGCATAAATCACATAAAATACTCCCAGAGGTCAATAAATCCTAAATAAATTCATGGATGATCTTTATGGTGAATAATGACCCCTCACCAAATGTCATCAATTTTTATTACTGTTTAATACGATTTCCGATTTTCTTTTGTTTAGGGCATAATTATCACAAAACCACTTTAGAGAATGTGAAAATTTCATCTAACAATTTTCGCATACCTTACCTGTGATTAGTAACTCCAAAAAATAATTTCAAGATTTTTCATCATGTCTTACTATTTTTCCCAATTTTTGGTTATTATAATGGTCTAAAAATAGGAAAATAGTTCTGTTTATCCAAAATTTATGAAAATTTACCAAGATATCGTATTATATAGTAGGAGGTTACATAAAAATTTTGAGGATTTTTGACTACTGTAAACTATTTTTCTCTTATTTTATAAAGTTAATTGCATTAAAATGTACTTAAATACACATAAATACTCAAAACTAGTTTATACATTATGAAAACAACTTTTGATATTTTTCCCAGGATATTTATACTGTAAATGATGTTGCAAAAATTTATGGTGATTTATCTTAACTGTTTAGTATTATTTCTTTAATTAATGACTATTTAAAGGAATAAAACAAGGAAAAATAGAAATACCCACTGAAAAATATCTTTTATATTTTTCCTAGTCTACTTATGTAGAATAACAGTTAAATAAAAAGTTTGGGTAATTTTGGAAACTGTTTTCTATTTATTTCAATTTTTATTGGAAAAATGCTAAAAAATTATAAAATATAATTAAACAGCTTGGAATTCCATTTTTATATTTTTCCCAGCTTATTATTGACTAATAAGAGTTAAATAAAAATCCTGAGAATTTTTATCCCTCGAATACTATTTTTCGTGAATTTATGTTGTTGTAGAGACTTAAAATTTGGAAAATTAATATTCCAAAGTTGTAATTAATCACACAACTTGTAAAATTTCAATATTCAAGAAAAAGTGTAACCAATTGATATAAAATACAATACTAAAACATAAATTGGCATTTCCCTATATGTAGAGTTTAGTATATTAGCACTAGATGTCGACATGAAAACTCACTAGTGTGTGTGTTTGATGTCGTAGGATCCCGGTATTAAGACGTTGGTGCATCCCGAAGTACCGCTTGTGCCTACACGAAACATCGTGAGTATTCACGCACTCCCCTATTTTCGGATTTTATGTTTTGGGGTAGAAAAGCATGTCCAGAAAAACTATTGTCTGCATGATGTATTTAAATTGTTTATTATCAAACTTGATTGCTATTGTATTGCTATGTATCTTTATGTATGTTTATGCAACACGGAACATGAGAACTTATCGTACTAAGGCCCTTCCCTTATCTCTAACCATTAACTCTTTGAGCCAATGGTCATTATGGATAGCGCTATTAGGAATTGACAACTCCTCAGTCACCCGAATCGCTGGAGTGCATGATACCATATTCATCTATGGAACGCTAAGCATAGATCTCGATAGGGCTTCAGTCATAGGTTTGGTTGAGACTCATTGTTTGCTCATACACATACAAACTCGTTTCTCGTTATAGCAATAAACTTGTATTCATTAATAGCAATCAACTTGTTTATCATTGAAGCAATGTACTTGTATTTACGAAAAGCCTTATTCTACGCTCAATTTTATAAACTTGTGAACTCACCAACTATTTTCATAGTTGACGCTCGTTTTACATGCTCTTTCAGGAAATAATTAGTAAGTGGATGTAGAGATTCATCATCATCGTGTTGAAGCTATTATGAAGTTATATTTTGAACAATGTTATTTTGAAAAACTTGTATTTTGTTTCTTTTGAAGCTATGGGTTGTAAACTTTAAATACTGCTATGGTGATGTATCTTTATCTTTTGCAATGAAACCGTTATCGTTGTCATACCTTGTGTTTCCGCTTTAGCGGGGTGTGACAGCTCGGGACAACATGTTGCAGCATGCTTCTGGGGAACCTAACTTAGTGTAAAGTATCGAAGTAATATCTTTCCCTAAAGCTGCAAATGCCAGTGCCACCAGTATATTTCGATAACGAGCTACACCAAATCCTGTTAAGCAGAAGAACAGTAAACAACAAAAAAAAATTGGATTTTTGTTTTTGAAAAGAAAATAACAAAATAAGAAAATCTTTTTGATATTTTTCTTTTTGAAAGGAAAATAACAAAAATGAGAAAATCTTTTTGGTATTTTTGTTTTTGAAAGGAAAATAACAGAAATAAGAGAATCTTTTTAGTATTTTTGTTTTTGAAAATAAAATAACAAAAATGAAAATAAGAAAAATATATCAGACAAGCAAAATGAAAAGTACCGACACATATAGTTCATGCATCGACATAACAGTTATGCTTTGAGTAACGAAGCAATGTTTGAATCGGTCAGAGGAAAGTTGAATCATGAACAGTAACACTTGAACAGTAACATTTGAACCATTCAGCAATATGTCGAAAGTGCGTAACTTTATGATAAACTCCCATTTAGAACAAAATTCGCATCAATCACGCCTAATCCTGACAAAATCCTTAGAAAACTCTTTTCATCCAAAGGTTTGGTAAAGATATCTGCAAGTTGATATGTTGTTTTTACAAAATGAACTTCAATGTTTCCATCCTCAACATGATCTTTAATAAAGTGATTGTGAAGTGCGATGTGTTTGGTTTTCGAATGTTGCACTGGATTATTGTAGATGTGTATAGCACTTTGTGAATCACAGTACAATGGAATTTTCTTCATGTTGATTGCATAATCACACTGTCGACTTGGAATCGATATGATTTGAGAAGTGCAAGCAGCAACAGCAACATATTTTGCTTCTACTATGGAAATCGAAACATAAGTTTGTTTCTTAGATTGCCAGTTAACAAGCTTCCTATCCAAAATTTGACGTCCACCACTTGTGATTTTTCGATCTAGTTGACAACCTCCAAGATCCACATTTGAAAATGCCTACATGAAAAACAATATTTTCAAAGGATACCACAAGCCCCACGAAACCGTGCCTTTGAGATAGCGAAAGATGTTCTTCACAACCCCCAGATGAGGTTCTCTAGTATTTGACTGATACCTAGCACAATTACACACATCAAACAAAATATTAGGTCTATTGGTAGTTAAGTAAAGTAACGAACCAATCATGCTCCTGCACAATGTGAGATCGACAGTTGGTTTATCTAACGAAGGACTAAGCCGTGTGCCAATAGCCATAGTTACTCTTAGTTTCGAACTGTTCATCATGCCAAACTTCTCAATCAGATTGCAAGAATACTTCTCTTGATTGATAAAAATTCCTTCTCTGCTTTAATGAATGTTTAAGCCCAGAATATTATTAATCTTCCACATCATGCTCATCTCAAACTAGTTTTCATCATATTTTTAAACTCATTCGATAAATTAGGATCTGTAGAGCCAAAAATAATATCATCAACATAAATTTAAACAAGCATGATATGATTCCCAAATTTCTTTCGAAATAGAATGGGATCAACAGATCCTTGTTTAAAATTTGATGATTTCAAGAAATTAGTAAGAGTGGCATACCATGCTCTTTGTGGATGTTTGAGACCATAAACAGTCTTATTTAACACATAGCAGTGATCAGGGTATTGTGTACTTACGAAACCTGGCGGTTGTTGAACATACACCATCTTTTCCAAAATACCATTAAGAATTACACACTTAACATCCATTTGATAAACATCAAAGTCCTTGTGTGCCACATAGGCTAAAAATATTCGGTCAGCCTCGAGTCTTGCGATAAGGACAACAGTTTCTTCATAATCTATACCTTCTTGTTACGAATATCCTTTAACAACGATCCTAGCTATATTTTGCCCTATGTTTCCTTCTTTATCAATTTAATTTTTGAAAATCCATTTTAATCCAATAACAAATACATCTTGAGGTTTCGGAACAAGCCTCCAAACTTTATTTCTTTCAAACTCAGCCAATTCAGATTGCATAGAAACAATCCAATCAAGATCTTCCAATGCAACCTTTACTCACTTTGGTTCGATTTTCAAAATAAAAAAATTAAACATACAAAAATCTTGATGAACATTAAGTACCTCATTCTTTTCACGAAATTGATCTCTAGTCAACACTGCAACTTGTGGATAAGCATGAACTTGTTCTTTTGGATGACTTCGTGTCCATATGTCCATTGGTGGATATGCAGGATCAAAATCTAAAGGTGCATCTTTGAACATTTCATCCGTTTCAGAACCTTCACCTTCATTTGACACATTATGAGTCATATCATGAAATACATCATTTTGAATATTGGAAGTATTTAATAATGATCTGTTTTGCTCCCCCTCAACAATTGGATTAATGGTATGATGCTCCCCCTTGACATCTACATTCATCTAACTCTTCTCCCCCACGAAAGTATACTCCCCCTCAACATCATTAGTTGAACTTAAGTGCTCCCCTTCCACTTAACAATTTGGTAATTCTGACTGACTTTTATTCTTCAATGGAGAGTTCATTGATGAACCTGAATCAACAATATCATGAGTAATAATTGAATCATCCAAATGCTTCGAAACTTTAGGAATTTGGTTGTCTTCAGCACGTCTTTTTGCATCAATTGCCTGATCACGAACACCGAAAATTAAATCATAATCAAAATCCAAAGAATTCAAAATATGAGATTCATCATTTTTTTCATTCATGATTGACTTTTGTTCAAAATTCTTATCGACTATTTTAACATAGTGATCATCAAAGGTAAGATTAAAAGTTTTTTCAATCTTACTTGTTCACTTGTTCAACACCCTATACGCAACAAAATTGTGAGAATATCCTAAGAATATCCCTTCATTGGCCTTTGGCTGAAATTTCAAAAGGTTGTCTTTAAGATTCACGATAAAGCACCTACAACCAAAAACATGGCAAAATTTGACATTTGGTTTTCTATTGTTAATGATTTCATATGGAGTGTTGTTAAAATGACGATGAATAAAAGATCTATTTTGAGTAAAGCAATTCGTCGAAACTGCCTCAACCCAGAGATGTTATGGAATATTCGCATATGTAAGTATGGTCCTTTCCGCTTCACATAAAGACCGATTCCTTCTTTCAACAAGAACATTTTGTTGAGGTGTGTACGGAGATGAAAAGTTATGCGAAATACCACGATCAACTAAGAACGAATCAAGAACATTGTTCTTGAATGCTGAACCATTATCACTCTTGATCTTACGAACATTCTTCCTTAAACTTAGTTCGATAGGCTTGATGAAATTGATCATTACTTGAGTTGTTTCAGACTTCAGTTGAAGAAAGTACACCCAAGCTAACCATGAAAAATCATCAACAGTTACTAATATGTGCCCCTTCTTGTTGAGAGTTTCAACAGTAGAAGGTCTACAAAGTTCAATGTGAAGAAGTTCCAAAGGTTTAAGGATCTTCAAATCAATAAAAATTAGATGACCTTGTCCATGTTACTTTTGCTTGTTTGCATGTTGCACAAAAAGTATCATTATCAAATTTTAAGACAGGTAAACCACGAACAAGATCATTTACCACCAATATATTTAGATTCTTGACATTTAAGTGAGAAAGTCGTCGATGCCACAACCAGCTCATATCTGATGACGCTTTAGAAAGTAAATAGATCGAGGGAACAACAAGTATTGGTTTAACGTCAAGGCTAGACATATATCATTTCCTTTTGGATTTGAGCACAACCTCTTTAGTTTCATTGTTTGAAATCACACATCCATCTTCATTGAAGACAACCTAACGACCAGTGCCTAGAAGAAGTTGCGAATCACTTATCAAGTTATATTGATGACCTTCAACATTTGCAACCCGATTCACAGTAAAATTCCCATTTGTAACTTTCCCATAACCTTTGACTTGACACTTTCGGTTGATTCCATATCTTACTACTCCAACATTTTCCAAGAGTGGGAAATATTTTGATGTGATTGTCACTTGAAATAAGTTGAGTATTGATTTACATTTTCTAATAAACATTATCAGAATGTTTTAGGTTGAAAAGATACTGAAGATTCAACAAGTGTTTGAAGAATCATATGTTGGACCACTTGAAGTTTACTTGGAGCACTTTTTGTACACATGGGTCACTTGCTAAACATGGAGCACTTGAAGAAAGCTAGTTGGATCATCATGATCTCAGATGGCACATCTAGATCACATGTGGAGCATCAAGACATTGATGAATCATTTAGAATATTGATGGCTCATCAGAAACATTATTGGTTCATCCACAACTCTATGGCTCAACAAGAGTTGATGGCTCAACAGGAGTACTTGGTGGCTTAACTCAATTCAATGGATCAACATGGTCACATTGATGGCTCAACTGATGGGTTTTGAGCATACTAACACTTCCTAAGTGTACATGCAACCCTAATAACCTTGAATCTATGTTTGTCTAATTATCATGCAAAGTTGATTTCCAAGGCTATGATCCTATCTAGCATACATGGGGAACAATTTTAACTTGAATAATAGATAGATCTACGTACCTTGTTATTGTAAGTGTTCCTTGAAACCTTGTGAGCCTAGCACCTCAAGTGGGATGCCTCAAATGCTTCACACAACACCAAATGCAAAGTATAAACTTGAGAGAATACTCTAACACACTCAAAATCGGCCAAGCCCTCTTGTTTTCTCTAGTGTAGCCGATTGTGGGGAGAGACATGGTCCTTATATAGTGTGTTGCATTAGGTAAAACCCTAATGTAACATGACTCTTCATTTCTCAGTCCATGGGTTAACTCCATGGAGCATCCATGGAGCATCCTATGGGTGGAACCCAACTTGATAATCCATGGAGCCTTTTAGCCCACTATATAACATATGGAAGATTTACATAATCTACCCATATATTTAATTAGTTATTCTTTTGATCACTTAATTAATTCTAAATTAATTCTTGATCAAAACTAATTAGATAATATTATTAATATATTAGAACTTATAATATATTAATAAACCATATGTGTTAGTTCTCTCATTTAATTTATTCAATTGCATGGTGCCATGCAACCGAAATGGACCATGCCGGGTCAGGTCAAGTATTTACCAAAAATAGTTATGGACATAGACACCTTATCCAATAGTCTCCCACTTGGATAAGTCTATTAACTACAACTTCAATACTTCCGGTACCGATCTGCAATCATAACTCTTTCAAGGTCTCTCGGAACTGAGAAGATGTTGATACGCCATTGAAGTTAAGTGATCATATAATCCTCTATTCTAGATATCAGCCAGACAAATACGTGGAACAATGCCTTACTTATTGTTTAGTAGTTTGTTTCCCGATTTCCGATTTGTTTGACAAATAACTTAATTGAAGACATCAACTTAGTTCTGACCGGGCCCGGTACATAGGTCAAAACAAAATCATCGAGGGGCCCAGATTTCAGCTTCAAATCCAAGAAGGAATAGATAAAATTCGAATCATATGTTTGTTCTACCACTCATTGAATTACACACAAAAGCACGTTTTATAACAACGAGTTACCAATGCGTTTTCGTACAATCAATGCATAACCAACTCGTAAGTAACAAATCATATCTCTAGGTTTGAAGACTTATATGATATTACCGTCTCATGATCACTCGAGATAAAATTCCACGAAGTGATTCCAGTGATCGTGGGTTGATTCCAATACTCATAACTTATGAGTACTCATGAAGTGTTGTCTTATATCCTGATACCTACAACCATCTTCATGATAGTCTTACTTCATATCTACTTCCGACATATGACTGACTGTGGAAAATTTGAATAATATGTGAAACCACAACATACTATTCTGGAAGTCAAAACATGCAAAAGAAATTATAGTGAACGATTGACAAAAGATAGTAACACTTTACTCATAAATAAACACAACTTTTATTCATCATCAATTGTCAATTACACTTTACAAATTTCATAATTTATCTAACTACTAAAACTCATATCATCCTTCAGCCCTATGCTCCGAGCATGCTGGAGATGCTTAACCCTACTCAGTCCCTTCGTGAGGGAATCTGTTGGGTTCTCATCTGATGATACCCTCTTTTCCACGAGGATTCCTTCTTCTATGCAATGTCTGATAAAATGATATTTTTTGTCGATGTGTCTGGATCTCCCGTGATCCCTTGGTTCCTTGGCTAAGGCAACAACACTTTCACTATCACATAAAATTTCCATGGGCTCCTTTATAGCTGGTACAACTCCAAGGTCTCCAATGAAGTTCTTTAGCCATATTGCCTCCTTTGCTACTGCGCTCTCTGCTATATACTCTGATTCATAAGTTGAATCAGCCACTGTCTCCTTCTTTGAACTCTTCCAAGTGATTGCTACTCCGTTTAAGGTAAAGACCCAGTCCGACTGAGAGCGGAAATTATCCCTATCAGTTTGGAAGCTAGCATCACTATACCCTACAACTCTCAAGTCATCACTCCCACTGAGGGTAAGGACCCAATCCTTAGTCCTCCATAGGTACTTGAGGATATTCTTTACCGCAGTCTAGTGTGCCTTTCCAGGATTCCCTTGATACCTGCTAACCATGCTCAAGGAAAAAGCTACATCAGGTCAAGTACACGTTATAGCATACATGATCGATCCTACTACTGAAGCATAAGGTACTTGACTCATTTCTGCTATCTCAGCCTCGATACTTGGGCTTTGTGTCTTACTCAATCTGGCGTTACTCTGGATGGGTAACTCTCCTTTCTTGGAGTTCTGCATGCTGAATCTCTTCAACACCTTGTCCAAGTATGTACTTTGACTAAGTCCAATTAGTCTTTTACTCTGGTTTCTCAAAATCCTTATCCCTAGAATATAGGCAGCTTCTCCTAAGTCCTTTATAGAGAAACAATTCCCAAGCCAGGACTTAACTTCCTGTAGAGTTGGGATGTCATTTCCTATGAGTAGTATGTTATCCATATATAATACCAAAAAGCTAACTATACTCCCACTAGCCTTGACATAAACACAAGATTCATCTTAACTCCTAGAAAATCCAAATTCCTTGACCTTTTCATCAAAGAAAAGATTCCATCTACGAGGTGCTTGCTTTAATCCATAAATGGATTTCTCAAGCTTACACACTCTATTAGGGTAATCATTGCTGAGAAAACCTTCTGGCTGACTTATGTAAACATCTTCAGTCAACTCTCCATTAAGGAAAGCAGTTTTGACACCCATTTGCCAAATTTCATAGTCGTGAAATGTAGTTGTGGCTAACATAACCCTAATAGACTTAATCTTGGCTACTGGAGAAAAAGTCTCATCATAATCCATTCCAGGAATTTGAGAGAAGCCCTTTGCAACCAGTCGAGCCTTATAGGTGTGTACATTACCATCCATGTCGGTCTTCTTCTTGAAGATCCATTTGCACCCTACAGTATTACGACCTGGTACATTCTCAACCAAGTTCCAAACTTGATTGTCATACATGGATTGTATCTCGCTATCCATAGCCTCTTTCCATATAGCAAACTCAGGTCCTGCAATGGCTTCCGCGTAGCTGTTAGGTTCATCCAGACCTACTAGTGTCTCATCACTAATAAGTGTCTCACCTTCCACAATAATATGGAAACCATAGTAATGCTCAGGTGTATTCCTAACCCTCGTGGAATGCCTCAGAGGTATAGACTCGTCAATTGGCTCAATAGGAGTTTCCTCCTCAAGTTGAGGGCTAGGGTTTGAAGTTCCTTCACCGCTTGACTCTTGAAGTTCTTCAAGGTCAATTTGCCTCCCACTCTCTCCTTGGCTTATAAATTCTCTCTCTCGAAAGACTCCTCTTCTTGGTATAAAGACCACATTATCACTAGGTCTGTAGAAGAGGTAACCAAAGGATCTTTGTGGGTTGCCGATGAAAATACACCTCTCGCTTCGGGGTTCTAGCTTATCATGAGACTCGCGCATCATAAAAGCCTCGCAACTGCAAATCTTGATGTGGTCTAGTCTAGGTACTTTACCAGTCCACATCTCATGAGGAGTTTTGGCAACTTTCTTTGTAGGGACTAGATTAAGAATATGGGCGGAAATCTCTAACGCATACCCCCATAATGAGATTTGTAGCGAAGCTTGACTCATCATGGAACGAACCATATCCAACAAGGTTCAATTACGCCTCTCAGCCACACACTTCAACTACGGTGTCCTGGGAGGTGTCAATTGTGAGATAATCCCACATTCCCTAAGATAGTCGAGGAACTCTGAACTAAGATACTCACCACCTCGATCGGATCGAAGCATCTTAATGTTCCTACCCAATTGATTCTCGACATCCTATTTAAATTCCTTAAACCTTTCAAAAGTCTCTGACTTATGCTTGATTAAGTAGACATATCCATATCTACTGTAATCATCAGTAAAAGTCAAATAATAACGATTAGCATCCCATGTGGCATGTTTGAATGGTCCACACACATCCGTGTGCACAAGATCCAACAAACCTTCACCCCTCTCACAAGAACCTGTGAAGGGTTACTTTGTCATTTTTCCAAGTAATCATGATTCACAACTATCATCAAATTTTAGGTCAAAAGACTCCCAGACTCCATCCTTTTGGAGTTGGCCTATACGTTTCTTGCTTATATGTCCAAGACGACAATGGCATAGTGATGCTTTATCCAAGTTATTATTATTAACAAAATCAACACACAATACATTATTTCCTAAGTTATCAACCACATATACAGTTTCATACACGCCATCACAAGGTACTGCTTTAAAATAAAGAACATTATTAAAGAAAGCATTAATCGAACCAACTTCATTATCCAATGAAAAGGTGAAACCTTGTTTATACAATGCATGAAAGGAAATAATATTTCTTGCCATTTCTGGCAAATAACAACATTTATTAAAATCTAAACTAAACCCACTACTTAAAGATAAGGTATAAACTCTAATCTTGGTGACAGCTGAAGCTTTCTTGTTTCCCATGATCAAGTTTATCCTTCCGTGCTCCACATTCTCACTTCTTCTTAGTCCCTGCAAATCAGAACAGATATGAATACCACAATCGGTATCAAGGGCCCATGAGTTAGAATGGGTGAGTTATTAGATAAGATAGTGTAAATACCTGCATGGTTGGGTTTAACTTTCCCATCCTTCACATCTTGCTGGTACTTTGGGCAGTTCCACTTCCAATGTGCCTTTTCATGGCAATAGAAGCATTCAGCCTCTTTTGGGTCAGAAGAAGGAGTGATGAAACCTTTATTGGTTCCAGTTTAAGAAGAGTCATCAAGGGTCCAAACCTTGGTACCCTTCGAAGAACTCTTTCTCTTCTTCCCTCGTCCTTTCCAGATTGCCAAGACAGGGGCGGAGTTGGTAGGAGTAGGAGTAGTAACAACCACCTTACCCTTAAGACCACTTTCCGCGGTCTTTAAGAGTCCTTGAAGTTTGCTGAGAGTGACCTCTTCCTTGTTCATGTGGTATGTCATGCGGAATTGATCATAACATGAAGGTAAGGAGTGTAAAATAATATCTATTGCTAGCTCCTCGAGGAAGTTCACATTAAGATTCAGCAAGTGGTCCACAAATCGTTGCATTTTCTGCATGTGGCCCGTGATGGGTTCTCCATCCTTCATTCGGGTTGTTATCATGGAGGAGATGTTTTCATACCTCTCTTGTCTTGCACTTTGATGGTATCTTGCCATCAAGTCTTGGTGCATTTCAAAAGGGTAGTAGTCCTCGTAGGACTTTTGGAGATCGGCTGTCATAGTGGTCATCATGATGCATGCCCCCTTGGTGTCATCCCTTTCATGTGACCTAAAGTCAGCGATCTCTTGAGGAGTAGCAACTGTTGTGACAACCCGATATTTCAACTCTTTGTAACGACCAAAATGGGTCAAGTATTGTAACCACTTCTGAATAATAAAAATTTACTTTCATAATAAAATGTACAAATAAGTTCTATTTAATTTCCTTCTATGATTAAATGTCTTTGAACCATGATCGTACGTGAAAAGAACGCCCAAATCCGACTTCATATAGCGAAGTTATGATTTTTCCAAGTTCGGCTTAGCAACAGACAACTAAAAACTCGAATCGGAAATCGAGCGACTTTTGGCCGGAATGACCTAAACGAGAATTGAAGGTCTCGTCATTGGTATTCCAGCGGTAAAAAGTCTGGCAAAAACCGACATCCGATAAAGAAGTTACGAATTTTCTAAGAAATTCCTTAAACACGATGGATTTTTAATAAATAATAAAAATATAATTTTGGAATTTGCCGACGGAGTCTAAACGAAAGTTGTAGAGCGTAGTCTCACCTACGCGAGGATATAAAGACCATCGAAAACGGAGTTCGTATGAAGAAGATATGAATTTTTGAAGTTTATTAAATAAATTAATTATTTATTTAAATCAAAATTCGGATATTATCTGAAGGGGAGTCAGCATCCTCCTCCGAAGTACGCGCTGCGTACCCCTGTACGCCCCGCGTAACCGAGGGGATTGGCCTCTGATCGTCCACGTCGCGCTATCCGAAGAAAACAACCCATCCGACCCGTCCGAAGCCCCCGACCCGTCCGACCCGACGTCCCATCCGACCCGGCGTCCCATCCGACCCGCGTAACCGAGGGGATTGGCCTCTGATCGTCCAGGTCGCGCTATCCGAAGAAAACAACCCATCCGACCCGTCCGAAGCCCCGACCCGTCCGATCCGACGTCCCATCCGACCCGGCGTCCCATCCGACCCGCGTACCCAGCAACCCGTCCCATCCGAACCGAGGCAGTCGAGGCCTCGGTCACGCATGACGTACGCGTACGCGCTGCGTACAAGCGTACGCCCCGCGTACCGAGGCAGACCAGCCTTTCTATAAATAGGATGCGAGGGTTTCCAAAGAAAGGGTTCAATTCTCTTCTCTCTCTCTCAACATTTCCTCGTTTTCCGTGTCCGTTCAAACCCGAAGCTCTGGTCTTTTTGGCTCAAGTCCCGAAGGTCGATTTTGCTCCCGAAATTCCCGAGAATCCCGAGGAAAATCCGTTTCCCGAGACGAAACTCTGCCCGGTTTTCCATCTCGCTATCTCCAAAACTTTCAAGTGAGTTTCATACCCCTTAATCAACCGTTTTAATTATTCTAAATACTTTTATATGCTTTCAAGGGGGGATTACAAGTAAAACACACGAGTATTATCGTGTGTTACAGAAAGAAACTCTTTTATATATTGGTATATATTCAAATCACATGCGATTTATAAACATTTAAAGGAACTTTTATATATATATATATATATATATATATATATATATATATATAACATATGTCACAATAGCATTTTACCTTTTAAAATATAATGTTGTTGTAATGCATGTATAAACTAAACTGTTCTTAGATTTTTCTTGTCTATCCTAGACTCTACACCAAAAATCTATACTTTCATAAACAGGTGATTCCTTTTCTCAATATTTCTAAACAAACAAGACACGCTTTTTGGAAACTATAATAGGTATAGTTTTACGAACAGATTTCTAACTCTTATGTACTAGAAACACATATTTCAAGAAGTTTACTTTCGTATACAAGAACAAACGTAACATTTTAACAAGTAGATCTGTTTTTATACCACGGATTTGTGAGACACTAACTTCATGTACGTTCGAGTACACATTTCAAGTCCTGTATTATATACCAGAATCCCTTGGAGGGGGAGTGTGGTGTTTGTGTATAGATCTATACGGGCTTGACAAACCCGCGCCCTGACTGTTAGCTGCAGTCCACCGTTTGGGGTGACAAACGTCATAACATTCCAACGCCTGAAGAACGTTGTGTATAGGCATTCAGAGTCAATAGTATGGTTATAAAACTCACAAGGGGTATTAAAATGCATTGATTTACAAGGTTTTCAAACTCATTGGTTATTTTACATTTACATACATTTTGGAAACAAACATTGGTCTTGAGTAAAGGCTACTTTTATACTAGTAGAAAATATAGGATTTTCTAACCACAAACAAACAAAGATAAAACATTTCATTTCATTCAAACATTGTCACTTAAATACTTATGAAATTCACCAGCTTAAATGCTGATCTACTCTTTCAAAATTACTTGTATGTCCCAGGAAATCAGTAATTTCAGGTATTCATTTCGCTTTTGATGAAGGGATGCTGCGGCGCCAGTTTAATCTCGTATTTTGACATCATATTGTAATTGAGTTTTGAACATGTAACTTTTGACAAATGTAAACTTTCAATTATATATATGATGGTTGTATTGCTTTCTTTACTATGTATTCATTTGTTACGCTACCACATGAAGTCATCCGCCCCCGAACGTTTCCGCCGTTCAGGTTTGGGGGTGTGACAACTGTCTCATCAATATCCTTAATCTCCTTATCAAGGACATATTCTTTGTCATCGTAGCGGGTAATCATTCGGATGTTTTTTATCCATTCGTTATAGTTGGATCCATCAAAAGTGACTTTCCCACACAAATTCATAAGGGAAAAAGGAGCCATTAAGATTAGAGCCAGAAGCAGCCGTGTTTTCAGACATCTGAAAAGAAGAAAAGTTTAGTTTAGAAATAGAGATAGTCCTTAATAAAACACCCAAATGTAGTATTAAGGCTAGGACCCAATCACAATATATTATACATATAAGAGGTATGCCATAATTTAAGTAATAACATATTTGAAAGGTAGGTGAATGACGATTCATCAATTTCCACCAAAGTCGAAATATTAAAAATATTTAATTTGGTTCTTAGAAACTCCTAGATTCTTTTGAGATTCAATGAACTTTTCAAAGGCATGTTTCAATCTCGAGTGTGCCCTCCAAGTTTTCTGACTGGGATGCTGAGGATCACAAAATGAGGTGTGAAGTAACCATGCAAATTACTTGGTACCCTTAATAATTTACCCCTCAATTGATGTGCCGGTTAACCACCCACGCTCCATCGATACTATGATAAATATTAAGTCACCCTTTACCTACCTTGTTAAGTCCAAGTTTGTGTGCCGGTTAACCACACACGCTCACTAACGACTTAGACAAAGTGTAAAGTGTAATTTCATGGATTAGCACCTTATTCACATTTTTCCTAAAGTAACTAAGATTGGGAATTTAATAAAACATTTAGTTACATTATAATATTCATCATACTTTTAATGAGAATTTATAAGTCCTTGTCTTACTCGTTCGGTTAACGACCCTCCACCAGTCAAGCAAGCAGTGGGTGAGAGTGGACACCCATTAAGTTGCCATTTTATAGGCAACAACCTTATACCCACCTTATAGACCGACTTCGTGAATGAGGCGTACTAGCGTTAAGACGACTTTGATTTTATATACATACATATATATATATATATATATATATATATATATATATATATATATATATATATTTGTATATATATATATATATATATATATATATATATATATATATATTGTATATATATATATATATATATATATATATATATATATATATATATATATATTATTAACTTATAATATTATAAGTATAAGAGTCGAATTTTAGCTTTTAAAATTCTAAGGGTTGGAAGTAAAGTTTTAATCGAGACTTTACTTGTTCCAAAACTTGAGGGAAAGTTTTGTAAACTTTCAAAACTTTTCATTTCTTGTAACTTATGAGTTTATTAGGGTATTAAAAATGAAGACTCTTCATTTTTATAACCCATGTGTTCCTTTAATGATTTTAAAGCAAAGTGACTTTTGGTTTTCCATAACTTGAGGACAAGTTGTGGACTCCATTAAAACACATAATGATCATGAATTAATCTACCACATAGGTTATAAATAATTCCTATGATCATCTAAACATCATAAGATCAAGAACATGAATATGAAAACTTTCATGAATAACAAAATTACATTTAAAACTTTGTAATTTTGATAACTTGTTGTTGTAAATGGATTAGCAAAGACATTACACCATCTAAAACAGGTTTTCAAGTACCAAAACAGTTTAGCGTAATGTTTCTAGTCCATTTCCAGCAACTAAAGTCGAAAAACTGCAATATGACGCTCCTACTCGCCAAGTGCATGAACCTACTCGGCGAGTAGAGTGAAGATTCACATGAACTTGGCGATTCCCCCGATGGACTCGGCGAGTTCATCAGTCAAATTGCAAAAATATCGACTTTTTTTTCCAACTATTTAGCACAAATAACAAACAAACAAGCCTAGTCTCTGATACTACTGATGGGTTTTGAGCATACTAACAATTCCTAAGTGCACATGAAACCCTAATAACCTTGAATCTATGTTTGTCTAATTATCATGCAAAGTTGATTTCTAAGGCTATGATCCTATCTAGCATACATGGGGAACAATTTTAACTTGAATAATAGATAGAACTACATACCTTGTTATTGTAAGTGTTCCTTGAAACCTTGTGAGCCTAGCACCTCAAGTGTAATGCCTCAAATGCTTCACACAACACCAAATGCAAAGTATAAACTTGAGAGAATACTCTAACACACTCAAAATCGGCCAAGCCCTTTTGTTTTTTCTAGTGTAGCCGATTTTGGGGAGAGACATGGTCCTTATATAGTGTGTTGCATTAGGTAAAACCCTAATGGAACATGACTCTTCATTTCTCAATCCATGGGTTAACCCCATGGAGCATCCATGGAGAATCCTATGGGTGGAACCGTACTTGATAATCCATGGAGCCTTTTAGCCCACTATATAAGATATGGAAGATTTACATAATCTACCCATATATTTAATTAGTTATTCTTTTGATCACTTAACTAATTCTAAATTAATTCTTGATCAAAACTAATTAAATAATATTATTAATATATTAGAACTTACAATATATTAATAAACCATATTTGTTATTTCTCTCATTTAGTTTATTCAATTGCATGGTGCCATGCAACCCAAATGGACCATGCCGGGTCGGGTCAAGTATTTACCAGAAATAGTTATGGACTTAGACACCTTATCCAACATCAACAAGACTGCGCCTGACTAATCATGTACAATGAAGGCACGTCCAAATGCTCAAAGGAACATGAATTTCGTCCATGGTCCATCATCAACATATGGTGGTACATATTTAAGTTCAAGTCACAGTCCAACACTGAAGAAACAACTCAACTTGGTCAACAACACTTCTGGAAGTTGATGACATCTAAGAAGACAATCGAGCAACATGATGCTCATGTTGCTCATCACTTTTTTAATGTTGATCAAGAAGGTTCAAGAATTATGAAACTCATAACTTGGATAGAACCCTAACGGAATACTAACGGAATTGGAATATTCCATCCATTCTCCGTTAAGTAGGGCAATGGTATCAACTGATGAATCAGTCATGATGACGTGTCAACACCTGATTGGTTAAGCCATGTGATGGGCTTTTCCAAAGCCTATAAATAGGCCATTGGGATCCATTATAAAGTTGCTCTTCCTTGCTCATTTCAGATCATTCTGCACAATTGCTGTTTAGATTAGTCTTTAGAGAGCCATTTCAGTGTTTTAGCTTGTCTATCATTCAAACACTTGTAACTGAATCTTGTTGAATATGAGACACTTTTGAATCATTGATATTGAACATATAAAAACGTTTTTGTTATTAACTTGGTGATTCACAACACTTTATTTTCCTCAATACTTGCCACTTGACGATTCAGAAACTCTGTTTCAGTATTTTCAACACTTGGACTACTCTAGTCTTGGTTTACTGAATTTTTCTCATTTCTTCACCAAGCTTCGAAGATGCCACAACTTTACCTTCCTTACTATCATGTGACGACAGCAACCACTATCGATGTACCATTTGTCATCATATTGCCTGTCACATAAAAACTGCAATAATTGGAAAAATTTAGGTCCCTAAGGATTTTTGGGTCCTTGGTTATTAGTATGAAAAGCATTGTGGAATGAAGAACCTAGTATCCAATTAGGAACTTTGGATTTTAAACTATTAAATAAGTCCAAGTACTTAGTTATAGGTGTTGAAATGAAATCATTTGTTATTTTAGGTTCAACACTAACTTTACCTTTTCCCTTCTTAGTTCATTTAACACCAACCTTTGCTTTAGGAACAACCTTACATTGCCGAACTAGAGGATTCGAATCCTTTGATGAAGAACTTCCATTTAACGAGTCATTCAAGTAGCTCTCATAAGCGTGCTTGATTTTGTATTAAGAGATTTTTCCAAGCTGAAAAGACTTTCCTTTTCCCTCAAGCCAGTGATTTAAAATTCTTCACATTGGATTTTCCTTGGACAAACGAAGCTTTAGTTGTTTGTTTTGAAGAAGGATTTGGAAAAAAGTTTGTTGAGGGAAAATCCAACATTTGTATGATTAAAAACATTTCATTGATAACTGTTTTGAAAATGTTTCTTATAACCAACATTTGTATGATTAAAAAGATGTTGTTCATTAGTAAACCGTTTCGGATTTTGAAATTGAGGAAAATGCCTTTGTTCAATAGTTTGAAAACCTTTTATTTTGAAAATTAGGAACCATATTCCTTTATTGTTGGCTATTAACAAAATTATGATTTCTTTGACAAGAATTTTGTGAAAATCTCACATTTTGTTGATTTGAGACATAATTCCTTGATTGAGAATTTTTATTAAAATTTTCACTTAGTTGTTTTCGAACATTCAGTTTTGGAGGTGATTTGGAGAAATTTGCATTTCTTTTTGAAAAATATTTTTGTTTCAAAGACGTTTTTGGAATGCTTTTGTTTTCAGCAAAAGACTTAGTTTGAGAATTAGTGTGAGTGGGTTTAGTGTTTTCTTTCGCAAATGATTTTTAACAAAACATATAGTTTCTTTCGAGAATCTATATTTTGTCAATAAACCTTCTTTCGTGCTTTAGTCTTTGAAATATCACATTCTTTTGAAATCTTTTGAATTTGTTCTTTAAAATTTTGAACATTTCAAGATTGTTTATGAGAAACAGGTTCAATAGGTTGTGTGTCACCACTTGACTTTTTAGTTTTAACAACCCAATTCTGTTTTGATTTTTGTCTTTGAAAATTCGATGAATTTTTATGAAGACTATTTTCAACAGTGCTCTGGTTTGAGAAAAATCCCTAATTCGAATTTTTTTATTATCTGTCTTAACAAGTTTGTTGATCTCCGGTTTGAGTTTGTCACCATTCCTTGAAGTAACAGACATTTGATTTGGGAAAACAACATCATCTATGCATTTGAAGTTTAGATATACAACAAAGTTTAATTCGACATCATGAGGACCTTTTTCCGTCATTACCTTTTCGAATTTCTCTGTATCCTTATACAGTTGATCAACAAAAACTCTTGAAATAGTTGTTTCATGTAAAAATTCATCATCATCATCATCATCATCATCATCATCATCATCATCATCACTATCTGTTTAACTATCCTCAACAATCACATGATCAGGCTAATGAACTTTCAAAGTAGAGTGTAGATCATTGTTAACTATAACTAACGGATCATCACAAATTTCTTTACCCCTAGACAGTGAAGTGACATTAATGATAGATAATGTTGAACAATCAACAACTTCCTTTTCCTCAATTTCACTAACATTATCAGAATTATCTTCAATATCAACAAAAAAAATTATGAGTCATAGGTCGAAGTCTTAGTTCTTTTCAAAAGTTTTCATTTGTTCGTTTTTGGTCAAGGTCTGATTCACTATATCAACAAGATCATTTGCATCCGTACATTCATCAATATTGACAATACAATATGCATATCTATCATTTGGAACTTTTTCATACTCAAAAATCTTTTTCTCACAGTCAAAGGAAGTCACATCAATTTTCTCCCTTCGAAAGTTAAAAAGGGTAAAAGTTTCCTATGTTGTTCTTTGCTTATGCTTGAAGAATGATGCAACACAGTTAATTTGGAATAAATTCGTTTTGTCGTATTACAATAGATATTTCTTTGTGTTAACAAAACTTGAACCTCTATTCTCAAGTATTCTCTATCATCATTAACATTCCTAAGCTGCAATTCTAACTTGTCTATTCTAGAATTCTTGAACTCCAAATTCTTTTGAGTTTCTAGCAATAATGTTTTGGACCTTTTAGTCTCACTACTAGCAGAGATAATCAAATTATTAACATATGTAACATCTCTATCAAACTCAGATAATATTGAAACACAAGAACTAGACGGAATATTAAAGGATTTAAGAAGATTACGTACCTTGGACATCATGGGAGACATGCCTTCATCACAACTTCCTTTGGCCACCAAAGACATCCCTTTTGTCTTTGCTCTTACCTCTTCGAGCCTCTCCACATAATAGGCTTCATCTTTTATCCTATTCTTCTTCTCATCTCTCTTCCCCAACATACAATCACTCGCCATGTGGTTACCATTGCAGTAACGACAGTCGAACCCTAAGTTACCCTTTAGCTTTTTCTCGATCTTCGCATCCTCGGTCCTAACTTCCTACTTCTCCATTTTATTCTCTTCTCTCACTCCCTTCACCAATGAACTAACTTTTGAATCACTTGTTTTAGGCTTCGAATTGAAAGGTTTCTTGAAAAAAAATTCACTTTATTATTTGAATAGAATGTTATTGCTTTGTCATCAGAATTCACAATCAGTCCTTCATCCTCTAATACTTCATTCTCAGCAGACTCAATCTCAACATCTTTTCTTCTGACCTTAGACATCAAGGCTAGAGAACCTCCAAAACTCATTCTCGTTTCTGATGGGTTTGAGCTAAAAGAACATCCCATGTACTCATGCAAACCCTAAAGGTTTGATCTAGGTTTCTTTATTGTACATGCAATTCATCCCAGACTTATAAACCCTAGATCTAGCATACATATTTTGAAAATACTATTTGAAAACAGATATAGATGATTACCTCTTCAACAATGGCAGTAAACTTCTTGTCGTGGAGCTTAGACTCACAAATGTCACTCCTCTAATGGCTTACAAACACCACAAGCAAGAGGATGCTAATTGAGAGTGAGGGAATGGCACAATTTCGACTATGAAGACTTCTAGGGTTTCCAGTGGCCGGAATTTGATGCCCTAGGGTATTATTTATACTTATGTTCCCCGGGTTTCAGTCAAAACCCGAATTGACAACTTAGGCGTTAAGCAATCCAAGGAAGCTTCTGGAATAGGGCCCTTATCACTGAAATTAGGATGTACACATCCCTAATTTCATCCATGCCTAGTCCATAAGCCTTCTCAGCCTAATATTCAACTATCACACATTTGATAGTTTAAGCGACCTGTTATTTAATCAATGTCTTTTAGCCACATAATTAATTCTTAATTATTTTTTTTGTCTAATATTAATTAAACTATATAATTTCTCCTTTAATATATTATTCATATAATATATTAATGAACCATAATAACCTCTCTCTTCATAAATCACCCTGTCAAGTTGCTCTAGTGAAGGTAACCCAAAAGGACCATGCACAACCGGGTCAAGTAAATACCAAATATAGTTACGAACTTAGACACTAATCCAACAGTCCCCCACTTGGATAAGTTTAGTAACTACAAATGTAAGTACAATCCGATTAGCAATCGTAGCTATCAAAGACGCTGTCGAACTCTTATCTTATCAGTAACCTATCCTTTAGATAAAGGATCATATAGTCCTCTGTTCTAGATATCGTGTGGACAATTACATGGAACATAATCATACTTATTGTCCAATAGTTTTGTTTCTCGATCTCTGATTCGTCATACATAAAACTTAATTGAACACATGAATTTAGTCCTGACCGGGACCGACACGTAAGTGAAACCAAATCATCGAGGGGCCCAGATATCGCTTTTACCCTCTTAAAATAAAAGGAACAGATAAACTTTGACTTATATGCATTTACCATTCACTCATCAAATCATACACAACAATGTGTTTTATAACATCCTGTTACTGATGCGTTTATGCATTATCAATGCTGTGACAACCCGATATTTCGAGGCAATATGATGGAACGCAAGTCAAATTTAGGTCAAAATTTAACTTTCCTAAAATCTTATTTGGGTTAAATAAGGTAGTAGGAATCGTATCAAGGTTTTCGTACATATGAAGAACCCTAAAATGTGAGTTATAACGAACAAGTTATGACCAACTGAAAATTCTCGGCAAAACCGGCCACACTGATAGACGTAAAACGCGAAGTTTCAATACAATAGTTTTTAGCCTTAGGTATCTAAATGAAAGTTTTAGATATCATTAAACCGTAAACGTACATAAAAAGAACGTCCAACTCTGACTTCATATGAGGAAGTTATGATTTTTCGAAGTTTCAGACATAGCAAGTAGACAGCTAAAAACTCGAATTAGAGATCGAGAGACTTTTAGCCGACACAAACTAAATGAGAATCGAAGGTCTCAACAATACTGGCTCAACGGTAACAAGTCTGACGAAAACGGACATCGGATGAAGAAGTTATGGAACTTTAACGGAATTTTCCTATCTCGACCTATTAAAAATATAATATTAAAAAATAAATTCAAACTTAGCTGATGGAGTCTAAACAAAAGTTGTAGATCTTAGTCTCACCTACGCGTGGATATAAAGAACGTTGAAAATGGAGTTCGTATGAGGAAGATATGAATTTTTGAAGTTGACTAAATAATTAAAATATAAATTTAATTAAAATCTGGTATTATCCGAAGGCGGAGTCATCGGACCAATCCAGGTTACACCCAGCGTACCCTCGTACGCCCCGAATACTCGGATGCTCGGCCTCAATTTGTCCACGTTGCTCTGATGCTTCGACCGAGGATGCGGTCATGCATGACGAATGAGTACGCCCCGTGTACTCTCGTATGCTGAGCATACCGAGGACCTCCAACCACTATAAATAGAATGCAAGGATGCCAACCATTTTTGTTCAATTCTTCCCTTTCTCACGCTGAAGCTCTGCATTTCAACCCTCGGAGTCATCCCAAAGTGCTGGTTTTCATGTCCAAGTTCGGAAGGAAGTTTTATGCTCCCGAGATTCCCGAGAGGCCCGAGAAATCCGCTTTCTCAAGTAGAAGTTCTGCTTGGTTTTCGTGTCACTTTCTTCAGTCAATCAAGTGAGTTCATACCCCTTTAATCCACACTTTCAAATGCTTTATAAATTCTTTTTATACACATTTAAAGGGGGAGAATACAAGTAAACACACGGTTATTCCCGTGTGAAAGACATAAATCTTTGTTATACTTTTTGATTATAAAATCAATCACACACTACTAGAGAAACAGCCTTTCACGACGCGCAATCAATGACACGCGCTGATAGAGGACGGGCATTTGTGTGTGCCCTAAAAATTGATGTTAGTTTTCCAAAATATGAAGCATAGAGGGCACGCGTTTTTGCGTTCCCTTAAATTAGTGTCTAATAAAAATAAAAATAAAAGCACGGAGGGCACCTTAAATAAAATGTGCGCCGTCTAACCATGTCGTTTTATAAATTTTAATGAAACGCGTGTTGCATCTCTCATGGGGGGAAATGAAATCCAAAAAATTAAAAACCCCGCTTTGTTTCCACCGGCTGAAAACCCTAGCTCGTCCCTGTTGAAAACCTGCTTTCTTTCTTTCTTCTCTCTTGATTCTCAAACATCCACCGCTTCACTTCTCCACAATGTGCTCAAAGTAGCCGCTCAAGTACCCGACAGTGGTCCATGTGTCACATACATCGGCGAAGGCGGTTCCGACAATTTCATCAAAATGGTCCACAACAGAATCGAGTATGGTGACATGTAGCTAATTTCCGAAGCATATGGCATGTTGAATCCATTGGGAAACTCTTGAACGAGGAAATACACAAAGTGTTCTCGGAATGGAATCTGGGGGATCTTCAAAGCTTCTTGATTGAAATCACCGCAGACATCTTCGAAATCAAGGACGACAAGGGAGACGAATATCTAGTCGACAAAGTGTTGGATAAAACAGGCATGGAAGAGACCGGAAAATGGACCGTCCAACAAGTGGCAGATCTATCAATCGTTTCCCCCACAATCGCGGCGTCTCTGGATTCGTGATTCCTGAGCAGATTAAAAGAGGAACGTGTTGAAGCTGCTAAGATCTTTAAATACGGTGGGTTCGGTGATATTTTGGGCACTCAAAATGTGGATACACAATAAACTGGTTCTTTCACGCCCTCAACAAACATTCTATCGGGTTCGTAATTCCTTTCCAAATCTTGGGTGTTAATCTTTAAATCTCAATCTTTAATTCGGAATTACGAAATTGAAATTGTGCATATTCTTTTTATGCACGGACATAACTACTTCAAAATTGACCTAGATATACATCGATTCAACTACATCTCATGGAAAGCACTTGATGCATTCCAGGGACGATTGAAACATGGGATTCTTGGCATTGGGTTAACGATTCAGGTAAATTGGGTTTCTGGTTTTTGAATATGGAATTGGATTTTGTGTTGTGATTCATAAACTGAATATATGTATTTGATTGGATTCTCAATTTTTAGGCATGACATCCTGAAGAACTACCCGAGCAAGTTGTATGCTGTGTTAGGCTTAACAAGATCGACTTTTCTGATCATGGTCAAATCCCAAAAATTTTAATACCAAATAGTGATTAATGCTACAGAAAAATGAGAATGGCTGTGGAGTATTTTGAATTGAGTAGGAAAGGTGCAGCCCTCATGGATATATTAGCAGAAATGCCAAAGTTCCCTGAACGTGAGGTATATTTAGTTTAGGGTTTTAATTGATCTATTGGTTTAATAGTTGACCAAATCTTAGATAATTGATGTTGACTTTGATTATCTATTTGAAGTTCTCATTGATTAAGAAAGCAGAAGACAATGAAGTTGATACGGCAGAGCTAAGCTGATACTGCAGAGCTAAGTCCTCATTAATAATCCACAACTTAGTATGGTTAAAATCCGCACCGTTGACGATAATTCTGTGAATGTCTTGGAAAAGGACTATTATACCCTTTCTGTAGGTAGGAAGCTAATCATTTTGCAGATCTTATGTTATGGTGCCCTGGATTCTACAGAACTAAGGGCAGAAATAGACAATCGTGAAGAATTTGAAGTGGGACCAGATCCTGATGCAATTATTGCATTCACTGAACCTGTAAAAGACACACCTATAAAAAGACGAGGTCTCCCTCCTAAAACCCCTTTACCCAAGGATCAAGAACCTGTAAAAGATATTCCTATTCCTAGTATTTAAAACCAGAACCTCTACTCATTCCGCCAGGATCACACATAACCTATTAACACAAAACCAAAAAAGTTATCTTTTTATGATTTTCCCAAAATACCCTTTAGTTAATTAACTAATTAATGATGTTAAATTCGGAAGCTAACCTTGCAGAAAGGAATATTACCACAGATGATGCTTAAGCATGCTGCTCGACTAGGTAAAACTTTTTTGAATCAATAGTGTTAAAAATCATATACCCAATTCTTTTTTTTTTCATTTCTAATGCTAGATGTATGAGAAACAGAAGAGTTCACTGTTTTAGCAATTTGGGTATCTGAAATTCTTGAAGTTTGTTGTGATTTCAATCTAGATTCTTGTAATGAGGTCATCTGATTTATTCTTTCATGTTTTTCTTCTCTTCTATCTGTTCTTGAAGTATCTAAATGCACTTCTTGTTTTTCATTTCTGATGTTAGATTGCATATGTGAAACATAAGAGTTCTCAATTTTAGCAATTTGGGTATCTGAAATTCTTGAAATTTGTTGTGATTTTACTCTAGATTCTTGTAATGAGGTCATCTGATTAATGGTTTCACCGGCACTGCATGTCCACTTGGAGCTAAAGGCATATTAAGTTCTGCATCCAGATAGGGTTCATTATCAGGTTGAATATATGAAGGTACCCCTTCACCTTTAGTTTCTTGACCCATGTATGCCTCCAAAGCATCAAGTTCTTAAACATTTCCATGAAGTGAAGTTAACATTTAAAAAAAGAAAAATAATAATAATGAATTTGTGCTTACCACCCATGAGATCATCTTCATCAATATCATATGGCACACTAAACTTCTACCAAGAGATTCTTGTATCTCACTGCTTATATCCATCATGTCCATCATTTCATCTTGCAAGTTCTAAACATAAAAACAAGATTAAATGATCTGTAATTACAAAGTATCAAAAGAAAGATATTCATAATATTTATACTAACATCAATGTCTTGTATCTTCACAGTTTTCATCATTCCTTTCAGCTCTTTGTTTGATCCTGTTTGTAGCAAATGCTTGATAATTGTGGCATATACTGTTTGCTGAGCATCTTTAATACCTTCTGAAGCGAATGCAACTTGATCTAGGTTGATTGTTTGATTGTACAACATGTCACGTTGTCCTTCATACCTACTCAAGTATAACTTACTTTAATTATCAACTCTACAGTAGATCCAAAAATTCAAGGAGGTTATCTTGCCTTCACTTCTCAGGTAGGTTTTTTAATTCATACCCATGTTCAAAATACAAAAATATGTGATCGTTTTTTATTAAACATTTAAAATGCTATAAAGTTTATATGTTATTGTGTTGAAGGACTCGCCTAGTGTACTTCATTTGAAAAAATTATCAGATGTTGTCTGTAGGTAAGAAAAATTCTTCATTTCCTTCTTTCTTATTATTCAGATTTTACAGTGTATGATTTTATGATTTGGATTGCAATGAAAAATATTAGATATGGAGATGCTCAAATCTTTGCCATTAGATTCACCTGAGCAACAGGAGTACATAACAGCCATCCAAAATGAGGATGGATACAACTGGGGGTAATTCTAATTCATGCTCTTTAATTCTTGATTCTAAAATTTGATTTGTTCTAAAAATTATAAATTTACTCTTTTTTTTTCAATAAAAAGTTATAATCCTGTGTTATGGGGAGTCCCTAAACGAAGCTATTCAACTAACCCTAATGTTGGAATAGTGTCTAAGGCTGCAACTATATTAGGCAAGTATTTGATCCAGTTGTGCATGGTCCTTTTGGGTTGCCTTCACCATAGCAACTTGATGGATGATTTGTTAAGTGAGAGTAAATATTATAAGGAATAATATATGGTTATTTGATTAATATAAGTCATAGATTAATTGGAATTAATTTGGTGACTTAAAGAGATTAATTAAATAAGAGGGTATAAACTGTCAATTGTTTGATAGTTACACTTTAGACTATAAATCCTTATCCTAGATAGGATGGACGATTTCTAGGGCTTGGATAAGCCAAAATCGTCCATAGGGTTATCAAGGATAGGATATGGATCAACTTAAAGTCTAAGTTATCCAATTAGGGTTAAAGTTGTAATCCTTAAGGAGTCTACAAGTATAAATAGACCCTAGGGGTGAGGGAATTCGATACACCATCTAAAGTAAAGATACTCTGGCCGAATTCCTCCCCTCTCCTCTCTCCTAAATCATCTTACTTGCTTTTGGTGTTTCTAAGCCATTAGAGGAGTTACAGTTGTGACTCTAGAAGCTCCAAGACAACAAGATCAACAAGGAATCCAAAGATATGATTCTAGATCTATTTCAATGTTGTTATTTAACCTAATTAGTCATTAGAAGTCTTGGATTCAAAGCATGTTTAATTAGAAAGCCTAGATCCGAGCATTAGGGTTTTGCATGCGCACATAGGAAAGTTCTTATGGCTAAAACCCATCACCTAATGGTTCATTTCGTATAATAGAGCCTCACCTTATTGTTCATATTAACTCTTGTTTTCAATAAAAAAAATCAAATCAAACATGGTTCTGTAACTTTTGTTCATATTAACTTTTTTTTTTAACTATGATTACAACATGGATGCACTATGTGGTCCTGATGGTGAACTTCTAGAGAAGTTAAGGAATTTAGAGCCTCGCCTTATTGAGCACATTAGTAATGAGCCTCGTCTTATTTAGAAGCCTTATGCTACAATTATTTTACAAGAGCAATGGCCATTTATGTAATTTTACCAGTGCCTAAATCTTGTATCAAAATGCATATTGTACAGTTGACAGCATCCGGAAAATTTGAGGAATCTTTGGCATTGTTTAAGTTACTTGCACCAGAAGATTCAAACCTTCGAGCCTCAAAGTAGCAGTCAATTCATATCAGGTAATATTTATGGACCTGAGAAGTTTTTTGGATATGAGTGGTAAAGTTTACTATTCAAGAGCTTCATCTGGTATGTCAGATGACATGGACAATTCTTCACTTTCTCATACACCGAAGAGGTTATTTCAGATGCTGTTGGACACACCCATGAAAGCAATCAATCCAAAAGATCAAACAAGGTAACAATTTAACATTATTTAGAGTGAAGAGTATTAAAAGTTTTGATATATTTTTTTTAATTTTCAGGGGAGAGTTAACATGCCCCTTGACTCAGGTGCTAGAGAGATGGCATCAATATTAGAGATATGGGATCTCTGGGAATCTTCAAAATGAAATGGTATGTTACTCTTTGATAATGTCAACATCATCCATCAATTATGTTGTGGGGTGAGTAGACTGCATATAATGATGTTCGAACTTTTATAAAGATTCCTAAATCATATTTGAAGTTTCTTTTGTTTACTCTTCATGAAGGAGGTTCTAGAAGCAATTCGTATAAGCTGTACATGGTACCATACCAACAAGGCTTTTGCTGATTTTGTTAAGCAATTTGGTCTTCTAGTTCCCAAAGTTTTAAGATCAAAGTAAGTAAAATTGATTTAAATCCTAATGGATTAGTTTACTTATCACTTGTTAAGCAATTTGATCTATATATTTCTTCCAGTTCAATCGTCGCCATCGATCCAAGTCGACCTCGATCTAGATTAAGGTCACCGTGGGTTGTTAGTTTTATAGGAATGTATAACTCATGTTAGCAATGTATTACTTTTGTTTAACATTTGAATGATCATTTGTATGATATAATAATTTGTGGAATTTATTTTATTTTTTATATATGAGATTTTATTTTATATTATGAGACATTAAATGTGTCATGTAATTTGAAAATTAGTAAATTTATGTAAATCTATAAATAACTTTTTTTAAAAAAAATAAAAGTTATGATACGCAAATATGTGTGTCATCTTCATTTATGACATGACCTTTCTTGATAGCTGCTTACGCATTGCGTGTCATAAATGCGCGTCGTAAATGTTCGTCGTCTCTAGACGACACGCAAAAGCGTGTCATCTCTCGTTATGACAGGGCCTTCTTTGACGCGCATTTGCGCGTCGTCTGAGCGTTTTACGACGCGCAATGAACGTCGTAAAAGGCTGTTTTTCTAGTAGTGACATGTGATTTATAAGTAACATACAATTGGACTTACTACACTTTTAGCCGTTTCACCAAACAGAGTACTTCAAATAGCTTTCTCAAATGTTTTTACATGTTAAAACACTTTTAGAAAGTGTCTTACAAACTCTATGTTTCCTTTTTGATTCTGTTATAGTTGTGTATCAAACAAAGGTTCCTTTATACTTAAATTGTTTTTGTTAAACAAATACTTCCAAACCGTTTTTTAAACTGACATCAAGTCGAACTTTTCTTAGGTATTAATCTTTTTCAAAGGTTTTATAAAACTACTTGTATGCTTTTATATTGTCAATTGCATGCCTGTATAGGTATAGTTTTATAAATAATGTTTCAAAGACTTAGGAAGGCTAACCCGCTTTATTTCCTTTTCCCTGTTGGGATGTGGTCTAGTAGGGTATCGGCTATCCCTCCGAAGGTCATTTAACTATCAGTTATATATCATGTATACATATAGAGACATAAAAGTTTTCCTCGGTCGGTTCAGTACCTTTGGGTAGCAAAGGCATACCTCAGGTTATACACGTATATGTTAGTAACTATTATAGGTATAGTTAGAAGATACCACTTACTATTCCTAGTATAGGGAAATCACACAGGAGTCACTTCATTCATGAGTCTATACTAGTACATTACATGATACATGAGTTCATTCATGAGTCTATACTATTCCTACACCCAGCTGTTAGCTACAGAGGTAAATGTACATCTACGGATGTCTTAAGTTAACACTGTTAGTTATCCTAGTACAAAAGGATAATACTTAGGTAATTATATTATTTCTTCCTTTGCATTGTGACACATTCACATGATCGACGAGGTAGGATATATTTGATATCGATAACTAATTTCCTTATTACCTTTATAATGTGACTCATACACATAAACGATGAGGTATACTATAGTTTTATACTAATAGTTTAAAACACGGAAAAACCATCACATTTACAGAGATGCTTACCTTAAAAAAAAATACTAGGGTGTTGGTAGAAGACTTCTTTTATAGGGATCATAGGGATTTCTACGTTTATTCAAACGCTTTCCATTACTTACAAACCTTTACATACTTATACGAACTTTCTTTCAAAACAATGTCAAGACTTTCATTACAAGTTTTACAAATCAAGACACAGTAATACTTATGAATTCACCAGCTTTATTGTTGATACTCGCTTTCAAAATAACTTGTATTCTCAGGTCACAAATAGACAGGTACGACGACCAGGCTTTGTGAAGACGGAGCAGTCCAGACTCGTCTTTTTTTTCTGATTGTTCATTTATTATTGTATATTATGAAAGAACACACTTGTAATTACAATTATACTATTAACGCAATGGATGATGTTGTTTCTTGTTTACTACTTTGCATTGTTGTGATACATTAAATGACGTCCTCCGCCCCAGAACGTTTCCGTCGTTCTCGGTTTTGGGGTGTGACAGATTGGTATCAGAGCATTGTTTATAGCGAATTAAGTATATCAACCCATAAAATATATACTAACTATAAATACAATGGGATTAAAAATAATCTGACCAAGAGTTTATGCTTTTAAATAATAAAATACTTGATTGAGTATACGTGCCTGCATTCATACTAAAATCCGTGTCACAATGACAAGAACAAAAGTATTACGATTGTTGAATATTACATGTAAGCTCGGGGATGTATGGTTAGTCCTAGGAATGGCATAGTCTGATCAACTATGTTGGTCCGAGGAGTGATTAGCACATGCCTAAGAATGGTTCTGACGTGTCAACAAGTCTAAAAACTTACCAATACTACCACAATGAGAAGATTATAACAAAACCTATGTCTAAAATACTATAAGAGTATTTTGTGTTACTATAATTACTTACTTGAGAAATAGAAAAGGATCTTCATTACTAAGTTGATGGTTGCTAAGTGGATACACTAAGGTTATATGTAACTAGGATGTCACAGACTTAGAATCGGTGAAATTTTTGCTTTACCCCTATTCCTTGTGAATTTGGAGTTAAGGTCACTTATTCGAAGGCCAATCCTATTTTGATTACATATAACTGGTATGTACTTTACAAATAGTGATGTAACTAATGAAGATTATCTAATAATTATTTTCTTACCCCAATCCTCGCATAGATAACATGGCTGGACTCCATCCCCACGGTAACCCGTACTTCCCGAACCAAGGCAATGCTGGATGGTTCAGAGAAGAACTAGAGAATGATCATCAAATCCGTTTTGAATGATCACCATGCTAAAGACCTTTCAGATAATGATAACTCCAAACTCGAGGATGAGAACCTACCCCCGGTAGCTCCCAATTCAAACCCTAACCCTCGTCCAACTCTTCATGGCCCGACGCCTCCTTGGGTAGAATGCTTGGAAACATGGAGCGAAGAGCAAGATCAACCTATGTCGTTTAAAGGAGACCAAAGCTTCTACAACATAAAGAAAGGGAGCTCAGAAGACAGAGTTCTACAAATCCTAATCCGTAGAGTTACTCGAAACGAAATTCAGACCAGGATGACTTTTCAACGTATCGAAGAGGTTAATACCAATGCAAGAGTGCATACCATTCGCACCAATCGCCTTGATCACGAGTGAGAGATCTGAGAGAAACAATGAAACCCTGCTATGAACACTAGCTGAAACCCAAGCCGAAGTCATACAACTCCAAGTACGCCAAAGGGTTATACAAGATATACCTGCTTGATATGGAACGTCAACTAACCGAACTAAGGGTTCACCATAGGGGTGACCGTCACCAGTAGGAGATACCTTACTTCCTTCTTTGTTTTAAAGAACCGTGTTCCTGTCTATGTTATGTGTATTACTTTCTATGTGACTATCTTGTACTGTAAGTACTTGTAGTTAGGACTTTATGCTGTCAAAGACTTTTCTATTCCGAATATGATGTAAGACCTTCTACAAAGTTACTTTTCCCGAACTTATTACCTCTTAAACATAAATTATATGGATAGTCGGCTAACTTCCGTAAATACCTTCATTATACTATCGTTGGAGTCTATCTGAAACCCCATCTAGTCAAGTTATTGGACTATGGTAATTTAACTCCGGAATCATTTTCAAGCGTCTTTTAAAGGTTGGATCATATTATCCACCAACCTATAATATCTCGTCTTGAACGACAAACGTCTTAAGACCATTCTACAAGCATACTTCTACTCTTAACTAGGATTGCATCATAGGGATGTAGGTCAAACCATCATAAACATACTTCTAATCTGTACTAGGACTACATCATAGGGATGTAGGTCAAACCTTCAAGAACATGCTTCTACTCTTTACTTAAGCGATCGAAGTACATCCAGGTTCAACCATACTCACTCGCATATTCATTTTTCTTTCCATCTAAAAGAAGCATGTCGCCGAAGAAAAACGACCAAACCATCAAACAAACACCAACTCTTCAGATTGATGCAGCTACCTTTCAAGCTGCAGTCTCGGCTGCCATGTCAGCTGTTCTGACCCATCTTAACGCTAACAATGCGAATGTTAGCAGGATTGTTAACAATAATTCCAATCCAAGTAATAATCAAACCCCTCAACGAGCAACAAACTACCATGACACCCCGAATCCCAAGCCCAACAATAGCAAACGAAAGTTCTGGGCTAAAGCTAAAGGCAAATCACCCAAAGGGGTGAGCAAAAGACAACAAACGGTGGCAGCCTTCGCAGCCACGACATCTGTACCTCCTACTACCATCCCTTCTGGTATCCTAATTGCCCCTAACCCAGCCAGACAGTATGCTAGAAACCTACCAAACTGCAATAAGTGCAGCTTCCATCACCTAGGTAGTTGTCGTTTGTTACACTGCAAGACCTGCAACTAGAATGGACACACTACCTGCTTTTGCAGGACTCAGATCCAACACATTACTTCAACCACCAATCTCGAAATTTCCCGGAAATGCCATCTATGTGGCGTGATGGGACACTTCAAGAGGGACTGCCCAACAGAGAAGAATGATAGTGGAATAGGAGGAGTTTGACCTCAGAATGGAAAAAGGATATGAAGGACCCAACTATAATAGGGGTTCACTTCCAATCGTCAGTATTAAGTATGTTATTAAACACGTCTAAAACTAGTGCAACTCGAGTCTTATCTTTTGTGAGATCCCATCAGTAAAGGGGACCCTCGTGCTGCCTATACTTTCCTTTTGTAGTATACCTTGTTCGCAACAATAGTCTTGTAGTAAAACTAAATTACTATAACTCTATTAAAAGTTGCACTATTGTGTTTTGTTTGTAACACCCTTATGATCAAATCAAATGCCTTTATTTCCATGTAAGTCCGATATCATCATACAACTTGACTCAATTCGATCCTCAAAAAACCAGTTTCGTGCGCACATCTCTTTCTCCGAAATAGCCTTTCTAAGCGGAGCCGTCATTCCAGAACTCCGAAGTACTCATGCATAGAGTACCTTATGTTTTGTAACCTTTCCAAAGAAACCTCAGCAAACCTTCCCGAAGTACCACTCGTACAGTACATCAATTTCAATCCAAAGACCCATACGGTTGATCTATCGATGAAGAATGTATACATAGAGGTGGTATATAATCAAGGTTCTACAGGTTTAGAATTGATGATTCCACTTTAATTTCTTTTGCACGTTGGGATCTGGGCTTAAAGAAGAATAATTTATTTGACTACCTTTTCAATCTTAATTATATACGACTCGTATAACCGAAACTTTGATTGATGAACCACATATGAGTTATACTATGAACCTCAGGACGGAGACAACCCAAGACTGTGAGTGATCTTGATTCCGTGAGATTAAACATAGAAATATCTACTATTTTTCCTTAATTCAGGAGTAATCATACTTTGTGTTTAGATCTTCATGAAATCTAATCAACCACAAGGTTTTGACGTCTTAATCAGTATGAATTGGTTGAGTCTACATCAAGCCGATATCAAACGCTTTGGGAAAGCAGTTCATCTTAACCTCCCTATCAACGAACCTCTTGTTATTTGCGGAGACAAATCAAGTACGAACCTTCGCATCAGTTCGTGTATTCAAGCTCAAAAGCGCTTACGAAAGGAATATCACACATTCCTTGCACACATCGTCACTACGAGCAAGGAAGTGAAAAGCATTCAACATACATTCTACCAAGAAGAGTTGTCATGCCAGTGAAGTCAAACGAAAGAAGCAAAGTCGTATCCCGATAGTTAAAGGTTCGCTGGAATTATAGGCGAGGACTTGAGTTCACTTGGGAATGCGAGGATCAAAGGAAACTTCTGTCAGTAACATAATTATCAAGTCTTGCTGAGAGTCTAATTTCGGGACGAAATTCCCTCGAACGGGGGGATGATGTGACAACCCGATATTTCGAAGCAATATGATGGAACGCAAGTCAAATTTAGGTCAAAATTTAACTTTCCTAAAATCTTATTTAGGTTAAATAAGGTAGTAGGAATTGTATCAAGGTTTTCGTACATATGAAGAACCCTAAAATCGGAGTTATAACGAAGAAGTTATGACCAATAGAAGATTCTCGGCAAAATCGGCCACACTGATAGACGTAAAACGCGAAGTTTTAATACAATAGTTTTTATCCTTAGGTATCTAAATGAAAGTTTTAGATATCATTAAACCGTAAACGTACATAAAAAGAACGTCCAACTCTGACTTCATATGAGGAAGTTATGATTTTTCGAAGTTTCAGACATAGCAGTAGATAGCTAAAAAGTTGAAATAGAGATCGAGAGACTTTGAGCCGAGACAAACTAAAAGAGAATCGAAGGTCTCAAGAATACTAGCACAACAGTAAAAAGTCTGACGAAAACGGATGTCGGATGAAGAAGTTATTGAACTTTAACGGACTTTTCATATCCCGACTTATTAAAAATATAATATTAAACATAAATTCAAAATTAGCCGACGGAGTCTAAACAAAAGTTGTAGATCGTAGTCTCACCTATGTGTGGATATAAAGAACGTCGAAAACAGAGTTTGTATGAGGAAGATATGAATTTTTGAAGTTTACTAAATAATTAAAATATATAAATTTAATTAAAATTCGGTATTATCTGAAGGAGGAGTCATCAGACCAATCCAGGTTATGCCCAGCGTACCGTCGTACGCACCGCGTACTCGGATGCTCGGCCTCAATTCGTGCACGTCGCTCCGATGCTTCGACCGAGGATGTTGTCATGCGTGACGAATGAGTACGCCCCGCGTACTCTTGTATGCCTAACGTACCGAGGACCTCTAGCCACTATAAATAGAATGCGAGGATGCCGGCCATTTTTGCTCAATTCTTCCCTATCTCGTGCCGAAGCTCTGCGTTTCAACCCTCGGAGTAATCCCAAAGTCCCGGTTTTCATATCCAAGTTCGGAAGGAAGTTTTACGCTCTCGAGATTCCCGAGAAACCCAAGAAATCCGCTTTCTTGAGTAGAAGTTCTGCTCGGTTTTCGTCTCGCTTTCTTCAATCAATCAAGTGAGTTCATACCCCTTTAATCTATACTTTCAAATGCTTTATAAATGCTTTTTATACACTTTTAAAGGGGGAGAATACAAGTAAAAACAGGGTTATCCCCGTGTGAAAGACATAAATCTTTGTTATATTTTTTGAAATAACGTAAAAATTTGAACAATTGTTCACTTTTGTAACCCATAAAATATCATTTGAAATCACAAACAAAACATTGTTCAACATTGTATCAATACAAAACCCAAGATCAATATATATATATATATATATATATATATATATATATATATATATATATATATATATATAAACTCTGGTATGCATGTGTACGAATCATGTCGGCGCCTTCCCGCGATCATCACTGGTACCTGAAACACATAACACATAGGACTGTAAGCATAAATGCTTAGTGAGTTCCCCGAAATACCACTGTAACACATAATAGCCACTCGAGGCTATAACTCTGTTGACCCTCAGGTCTAGGTGTCTCAGTGGGGCCCTCCAGCCCCAACTCTCTATGGGCCCTCTGGCCCTAACTCTGTGGACCCTAAAGTCCTAACTCTCTGGACCCGAAGGTCCTAACTCTGTAACTCTGAATCATGCATAACACATATCACAATAAATCATAGCACATAAATAACATGCAATTACATTGGCGTATCACTCTAAAATACTCTATCACATAACTCTGTTACCACACTAGGTAAAGTATAGTGAGAAGACTCACCTCAGGCGTCTCGGTAAATCTCTGACTCGGTAGACATATTTCCTAGTCTCCGCCTATTCACATAAAGTAAATACTCTTACAAATATAACTCTCGAAACTAGACTCGTCCGGCCATTGGCACCCTCAGGAGGGTAAAAGACTATTTTACACCCCCCCCCCCAACAACTGTGGCCACTCTGCCTTCCGTGTCCAGTGTGATTGCAATGAAAATAGACTGAAAAACCCTTGGGGCAATCCTTGGGCATGTGCCTTTCCTTGCAACAATTGTAGCAAGACTCTGCTTTGCAAATCCCCTCGTGGCTCTTGCCGCACTTTCCACGAGTGCGGCCCTTCTGGTTCCCAGATCTCGAATCAACGGGTTTGACCCGCTTGGCTGCCGGCTGAGACTGAGCCGGCCGCCGGTCCTTTCCCTGAGACTCAGCCTCCTCCTTGGCTTGGGTCTCCAACTCTATCTCCTTCTTCCGGGCGTTTGCCTGAAGCTCGGAAAATGTCCGGTACGTCGAGTTCGCCACGAAATTACGTATATCCCTCCTTAGAATGCTCAAATATCGGCTCATGCGTGCCTACTTGGAGGACACGTGCTCTGGGCAGAACATCGCCCGCTAATGAAACATCCTCATAATCACCGTAATAAACTTAGTACCCTACTTGAGGGTCAGAAACTCCTGGGCCAAACGCTCCCTCTCCACGTGGGGAATGTACTCATCCCGAAAAATAGCGGTGAACCTCTACCAGGTCACCAAAGCAAGCTCAGCAGGCATAAAGTGCGGAATCACAAACTTCCACCAGTCCTTCGCTCCCAAGCGAAGCTGGTTCAGCGCGAACCGGACTCTCAAATGCTCTGGAGATGAGCAAGTAAAGAAACGCCCCTTTATGTCTGAAATCCATCTCATCGCCGCGATCGGGTCCTGGGTCCTGTCAAACTCCGATGGTTTTGTGTTGCTGAACTCTCGGAACAACAACGCATCACCACCTTGCGGCCTTGTCGCAGCTATAGCTTAAGTGGCCGCAACAACAGCAGCCTCAGAAAGAGCAGCGTATCTCTCATCAAATGTCTCCATCAGAGTGGTCTTGATAGACCTGAACATCTCTGGTATCTCTACCTTGATGGCCGCAACCACCTCCTCCTAGAAGATCCTATGGATCTCCTCATCACCCGAACTACCAATCACTAGTGTGTGGTGTGTCCCAACCATGGTCTCCTTCTGAAATACAACATAAGAATATTAGAGACCCTTTTCGAGTATAAACACACTCGATAACTCCACCCTACTCGTTCATTGGTGCCCAAAGGATTCTTACTTGGACTGCGTACCAACCCGGTATATTCAGTAGCACGGGCCCAATACTACTGTCCATACCACGTTGGCATTCATCCCAAGTCCTCATCCTTGAGCCTCAAATCCCAAGTACTCTACTCTCTTTATCATGTGCTACTCACTAACAAAACTCTCATAAGCACCTCGCTGCTATCTAAATCACTCTTAAGCATCTCTAGCAGCGAAACCCCTAGACTAAGGCATCATATATCAGGCCACTCTAGTCCTAATAAGAATACCTAGTCTACTCTAGCATGCATATCGTAACTCAACATATAGCATACATAACATATCTGATAGTCACTTATTATGAGGGTATTTTGGGAAATCACCGTTCGGGCGCTGGCGGATCGTACACACGGCTCTGCTCTGTTTGTTTCAAGTCTCTTTTTACTCTTTTTCAAAAATATTATTTTTATTATTAAAATTTTCCTCAAATCCACAGTTTGAGTTCAGATATGCCCGAAGATATATCCGAATCCCTCAAACCAAGGCTCTGATACCAACTTGTAACAGCGTAAATAGTTGAACAATTTTTCACTTTTGTAACCCATAAAATATCATTTGAAATCATAAACAAAACATTGTATCAACATTGTATCAATACAAAACCCAAGATCAATATATATATATATATATATATATATATATATATATATATATGTATGTATGTATATAAACTCTGGTATGCATGTGTACGAATCATGCTGGTGCCTTCCCGCGATCATCACTGGTAACTGAAACACATAACACATAACAGTGTAAGCATAAATGCTTAGTGAGCTCCCCAAAATACCACTCTAACACATAATAGCCACTCGAGGCTGTAACTCTGTTGACCCTTAGGTCTAGGTGTCTCAGTGGGGACCTCCAGCCCCAACTCTCTATGGGCCCTCTGGCCCTAACTCTGTGGACCCTAAAGTCCTAACTCTGTGGACCCGAAGGTCCTAACTCTGTAACTCTAAATCATGCATAACACATATCACAATAAATCATATCACATAAATAACATGCAATTACACTGGTGTATAACTCTAAAATACTCTATCACATAACTCTATTACCACACTAGGTAAAGTATAGTGAGAAGACTCACCTTAGGCGTCTCGGTAAATCTCTGACTCGTTAGAAATATTGCCTAGTCTCCGCCTATTCACATAAAGTAAATACTCTTACAAACATAACTCTCGAAACTAGACTCGTCCTGCCATTGGCACCCTCAGGAGGGTAAAACATTATTTTACCCCCCCCCCCCCCCCCCGACACAAGTACTCCATTGACCAAACCCTAAAACTGAACGGTCAGGCTTTGATCCTACTCGCCGAGTGCACCCTGGTGACTTGGCGAGTTCACACATGTTCTCTAACACTTTGTCCCGCTTGGCATGCCGAGTCCCTCCCTATGCTTGACAAGTCATACTAGGCATGAATCGCGGGGCCACCACGACTCAACTCGCCGAGTCTCAAGAACAACTCGACGAGTACCACCTTGAACTCTAGTCCTCTAACTCCCTCCTGACTCACTGAGTCATCCCCCAACTCAGCAAGCCTAATCACTGAGCAATTTACGTGAAACCCTAACCCTACTCGCCGAGTCTCAGAAACAACTCGGCGAGTTCATGCCATGCACAAACTCTACTAGCCTCCTGAGGTCAGATCTGTTTCCCTAAATCAAAGATCTGGCCTTCCCAAGAATGAATGTCACGTAAAGATCCAAACTTGATGCTTGTATAATAACAACAAGGCATCAAAAGGAGATTTAGTCCCAAAAATGGCAACCTAAGTCCACTAACCCCAAACTGATTCATAAAGCTCCAAGGGTTAAGGTCTCTGGACCTCTTTGAGTCCAGATCCAAGGCACAAACTCGAAGAGGGACCATTTGCTCCACATAATCACTCTCCAAAGGGGTTAGAAAACCCTAACTCTAATGATCAACACCAAAACTGCAGGAGGTTCGAACTATTACCTCAAAATAGACACTATGAATCTTTGAACTGCTAGAATTGCACCTCCCCTTTGCTCTTGTGCACCTCCTTCTTGCCAAATCAAAGGTACAAGGATCAAAAGTGACTTCTTCTTCCTCAAAACTATTTGGCTCACTTAGGATTCTCTCAAGGGATTGGTAGCCGCAATGAGAGGCTATAAGTGCCCTTAAATAGGCTCCAAACCCGGGAGATTTAGGGTTTCATTAAACAGCGTGGACTCGCCAAGTCCAAAGTGAATACGGATGAACAATCACGACCCTACTCGGCGAGTCTACGCATCAACTCGCCGAATTCCTTCTCATAATTCAAAATAAATAAATAAAATAATATACCTGGAAACCCGGCTGTTACATTTTGGGTTATAAAATCAATCACATGTGATTTACAACTAACATACAATTGGACTTACTATAGTTTTAGCCGTTTCACTAAACAGAGTACTTCAAATAGCTTTCTCAAACGTTTTTACATGTTAAAACACTTTTAGAAAGTGTCTTACAAACTGTATGTTTCCTTTTTGAACCTGTTATAGTTGTGCTTCAAACAAAGGTTCCTTTATACTTAAACTGGTTTTGTCAAACAAATACTTCCAAACCGTTTTATAAACTGACGTCAAGTAATCTTTCTCAAAGGTTTTATAAAACTCCTTATATGCTTTTATATTGTCAATTACATGCCTGTATAGGTATAGTTATATAAATAATATTTAAAAGACTTAGGAAGGCTACCCCGCTTTATTTCCTTTTCCCCGTTGGGATGTGATCTGGTAGGGTATTAGGTATCCGTCCGAAGGTCATTTGACTATCAGTTATATATCATGTATACATATAGAGACATAAAAGTTTTCCTCAGTCGGTTTAGTACCTTTGGATAGCAAAGGCATACTTCGGGTTATACACGTATATGTTAGTAACTATTATAGGTATAGTTAGGAGACACCACTTACTATTCCAAGTATAGGGAAATCACACAAGAGTAAGTTCATTCATGAGTCTATACTAGTACATTACATGATACATGAGTACATTACATGATACATGAGTACGTTTACATAGATACACTTACATGAGTACTTTTACATGAATACCTTTACATAAATACTTTTACATAGATACTATATGATAAGATACTATTACATATTATTAGTGTAGATATTATCAGATTAGATCTGTCGATCCTATAAGGGGTTAACAACTCCTAATCCCTCATTTAGCTACAGAGGTAAATGCACATCTACGAATCTCTACGGTTGATACCATTACATGTATACTTTAAGGGACTAACTACTCCTACACCCAGCTGTTAGCTACAGAGGTAAATGTACATCTACGGATGTCTTATGTTAACACTGTTAGTTATCCTAGTACAAAAGGATAATAATTAGGTCATTATATTATTTCTTCCTTTACTTTGTGACACATTCACATGATCGACGAGGTAAGATATATTTGATATAGATAACTAATTTCCTTATTACCTTTATAATGTGACTCATACACATAAACGATGAGGTATACTATAGTTTTATACTAATAGTTTAAAACACGGAAAAACCATCACATTTACAGAGATGCTTACCTAAAAAAAACAGTAGGGTCTTGGTGGAAGACTACTTTTATAGGGATCATCGGGATTTCTACGGTTATTCAAACGCTTTCCATTACTTACAAACCTTTACATACTTATAGAAACTTTCTTTCAAAACAATGTCAACACTTTCATTACAAGTTTTACAAATCAAGACACAATACTACTTATGAATTCACCAGCTTTATTGCTGATACTTGCTTTAAAAATAACTTGTATTCTCAGGTCACAAATAGACAAGTACGACGACCAGGATTTGTGAAGACGGAGCAGTCCAGACTCGTCTTATTTTCTGATTGTTCGTTTTATTGTTTGATATTATGAAAGAACACACTTGTAATTACAGTTATACTATTAATGCAATGGATGATGTTGTTTCTTGTTTACTACTTTACATTGTTGTGATACATTACATGAAGTCCTCCGCCCCAGAACGTTTCCGCCGTTCTCGGTTTTGGGGTGTGACAAATACACAATCAAAAAGCAAACAATAAACCATATATCTAGGTTTTAAGACCGTATGATATTATTTTCTTTCAATCACTCATGATAAATTCCAAATAGCGATTCCAGAAAGCGCGGGTTTAATCTAATGCTCAAATCAAATTCATAAGGACTCATGAATGTTGTAGCAAACCTTTGCTATGTCTAATACACTTTAGACAATCTACAAACCAATTCATGACAATCTTCTTTCATACCTACTCCCAAAGTATGAGCGATTGTGAAACGTTCGAATAATCTTATTATTCAGGAAGTCAAAACATGCAAAGTGAAACAATAGCTAAATAATCAACATAAGACAATAACTTTACTCATAACTAATAATCTTTTATTTAATCATCAAATGTCAATTACATTTATCTATTACACGTTTTGAAGCTATCTAATCTAAACTAATATCGTCCTTAAGCCCAATGCTCCTAGCGTGCTACAAGTACTTAACCCTACTCAGTCCCTTCGTAAGGGGATATGCTGGGTTCTCCTACAACGATACCCTCTTCACTACGAGGAGTCCTTCTTCCTCCCAATGTTGAATAAAGTGATATTTTATATCAATATGTCAAGATCTTCCATGATCCCTCGGTTCCTTTGTCAAGGCAACCGCTCCTTCATTATCACATAAAATTTCCATGGGCTCCTTTATGCCCGGCACAACTCCAAGGTCTCCGATGAAGTTCTTCAACCATATCGCCTCCTTTGACGCTTTGCTTGCCGCTATATACACTGATTCACACGTTGAATCAGCTATAGTCTCATGCTTGGAACTTTTCCAAGTCACTACTCCTCCATTTAGGGTAAAGACCCAGCCCGACTGCGAACGGTAGTTGTCCCTGTCGGTCTGAAAACTAGCATCAGTATACCCTCGCACCCTTAAGTCATCACTCCCACCGAGGACTAGAAACCATTCTTTGGTCCTCCAAAGGTACTTAATAATATTCTTGACTGCGGTCCAATGTGCTTTACCAGGGTTCCCTTGATATCTACTGACCATGCTCAAAGCGAAGGCCATATTAGGGCGAGTACAAGTCATAACATACATAATCGAGCCAACTGCGGAAGCGTATGGTACTCAAATCATTTATGCTATCTTGACTTCGGTACCCGGGCTTTGAGTCTTAATTAACTTGGCATTACTTTGGATTGGTAACTCCCCTTTCTTAGAATTATCCATACTAAAATGCTTTAATATTTTGTCTAACTAAGTATTCTGAATAAGTCCTATTAGTCTTTTACTTTTGTTTCTCACTATCCTTATTCCCAAAATGTAGGCAGCTTCTCCAAGGTCCTTCATAGCGAAGCACTTCCCAAGCTAGGACTTTACTTCCTGCAGCGTCGGGATGTCGTTTCCTATGAATAGTATGTCATCGACATACAGTATGAGGAAGCTAACTATACTCCCACTAGCTTTGACATATATACATGATTCATCCACGCTTCGTAAAAAACCAAATTCTTTGACTTTCTCATCGAAACAAAGATTCCATCTGTGACATGCTTGTTTTAGTCCATAAATGGACTTCTCAAGCTTACACACTCTATTAGGGTGCTTCTTATCAACAAAACCCTCTTGTTGAGCTACTTAAACATCCTCAGCCAACTTCGCATCGTGCGTTATAGGTGTGTACATTCCGATCCATGTCGATCTTCTTATTGAAGATCCAGTTGCACCCAACCGTCTTAAGACCTGGTACATTGTCAACCAATTTCAAAACTTGGTTTTCATACATGGACTGAATCTCGCTGTTCATAGGCTCTTTCCATTTCACGGACTCCGGGCCTGCCATGGCTTCCTTGTAGCTATTAGGTTCATCCAAATTTATTAGTGTACTGTCACTAATAAATGTATCACCCTCACTTGTTATATGAAAACCCTATAACACAAGTGGAACACTAACTCTACCAGAACAACTAAGAGGTAAGGATTCGTCAATCAGTTCAACCGGAGTTTCCTCCTCGGGTTGAGCGCCAGCGTTAAAGGTTCCTTCATCGCTCGACTATTGAATCTCTTCAAGATCGATTTGCCTCCCACTGTTCCCTTGGTTTATGAGTTCTCGTTCTCGGAAAACCCATATCCTCGAAACGATGACAAATTGTTACTTGGTCTATAGAAGAGACATGCAAAGGACTTCTGCGAGTAGCCAATGAAAGTACACTGCTCACTACAAGGTTCGAGCATTTCGTGAGTGTCTCATCTTATGAAAGCCTCACTACCCAAAACCTTGATATGTGCCAACGAGTGAGCTTTTCCTATCCACATCTCATGAGGTGTTTTGGCAACCTTCTTCGTATGGACTAAGTTAAGGATATGGGTGGCACTCTCTAAGGCATAACTCCAGAATGAGATAGGTAGCGAAGCATGACTCATCATGGAGCGAACCATGTCTAGTAAGGTCCGATTATGCCTCTCAGCCACACCATTCAATTGCGGTGTCTGAGGTGGCGTCAATTGTGAAACGATTCCGCATTCCTTGAGGTAGTCGTGGAATTCAAGACTTAGGTACTCTCCACCTCGATCGGATCGAATCATCTTGATTTTCCTGTCTAACTGATTCTCCACTTCTTGTTTAAACTCTTTGAACTTTTCAAAGGTTTGTAACTTGTGCTTGATTAAGTAGATATACCCATATCTGCTATAATCATCGGCAAAGTCACATAGAAGCGGCTTGCATCCGTTGTGGTTGATCTAAAAGGCCCACACTCATCGGTGTGTATGAGATCCAATAAACCCTCACCCCTTGTACAAGTGCCAGTGAAGGGTGATGTAGTCATCTTTCCAAGTAAACAAGACTCGCACACGTCATCGTCCCTGAGGTCAAATGATTCCAATACTCCATCCTTTTAGAGTTGGGCTATCCGTTTCTTGTTGACATGTCCAAGACGACAATGCAAATCAGGGTGAGGGTCCAATGCTATTTCTTGGGTACTAGATACAGGATGTGTTTTTCACATTTGTTCTAATTTGCAGGGCCTAAGAAGAAATTGGGATATGGATCATGGGAAGATAAATTTGATCATGGGGAACAGAAGATCGTCGCCTGTAATGCAAACACCATTTGTTTTCATGGTTTGTATAGACAAGGTTTTAGATATTCATTTGACAGGTGAAGATCTTTTGTTCACCATGATCAAATTTATCTTCCCATGCTCCACATCTATATTTCTTCTTAGGCCCTACAAATAAGAACAAATGTGAAAACCACATTCTGTATCAAGTACCCAAGAAATAGCATGTGATGAATCATTAGATTTAATACTGTAAATACCTACATAGGATGGCCTGATCTTTCCATCCTTAATATCTTGCAGATATTTTAGACAACTTCATTTCTAATGCCCTATTTCATGGCAGTGGTGGCACTCTGCCTCCTTGGGGTTGGATTTGGGTTTAGCAGAACCAGCCTTTGTTCCACTAGAAGATAATCCATTTTGGGACTTACCCTTATGGTGACTCTTTGAGGGAGCATTCCTCTTCTTACCCTTCGGTTGCCTAATTGTCAAGACTGGGGAAGCAATAGGAGTTGAAGATGATGCAACATATTTATCTTTGAGGTTGCTCTTACCAGTCCTCAACAATCCTTGAAGCTTGCTCGAGGTGACCTCCTTCTTGTTCATATCGTAGCTCATGTGGAACTGGTTGTAGCAGGGAGGCAAGGAATGAAGGATGATGTCAACTGCCAACTCTTCATCAAAGTTCACATTCAACTTTAGCAAGAGATCGACATATCTCTGCATCTTTTGCAGATGAGCGGTAAGGACTCTCCATTACCCATTTTGGCAGTGATCATCGAAGTGATGATCTCGTACCTTTCTTAGCTAGTGCTCAGGTGGTACCAGTCCAACAGATCTTGATGCATCTCATAGGGATAAATGTCCTCATAGGACTTCTGGAGTTCTATAGTCATAGTCGATAGCATGATGCAATGGACCTTCATAGCATCACGCTCATGGGTCTTAAAGTCTGTGATCTCTTCAGCAAAGGCAGTGTTCATGTTGATTTCCTTCAACTTCTCATCAAGGAAAAACTATTTGTCTTCGTAACGAGTGACCATTCGGATGTTGCAGATCTAATCATTGAAATTGGACCTGTCAAAGATCACTCTCCCACACAAGTTCATGAGTGAGAACGAGCCTGAGAAATTTGAGATGGAATGTAACATCCGGAATTTCAGGTATTATATTTATTCTTTTAAAATTCGAGTTTTGTGGAAGGACTCGGCGAGTTGATGCGTAGAATCGCCGAGTAGAGATGCGAATCATTATCCGGGTAAACGGCTGGACTCGGCGAGTCGCCTCGAGGACTCGGCAAGTCCACGTTGTTTAATGAAACCCTAATTGCTCGAGTTTGGGGCCTATTTAAAGGGCCTTATGGCCGTCATTTGCGGCTACCAGACCTCAGAGAGAAACCCTAAGTGTGCTAGAGCGTTTGTGAGAGGGAAAGGAGCTATTTCTTGATCTTTGTTGGTGTTTTTGCAAATAGAAGAGGATCAAGACAAGAGGAGGCTGAATAGGGTGTTAAGCTAGTGATTCTAGAGCTCAGAGACTTCATTTTGAGGTATCCATTTGAACCATTCTTTAGTTTATGATGTGATTCTTAGAGTTAGGGCTTTTTAGCCCCATTAAAGGATGAATATATGGAGTGATTGGTCCCTTCTCGTGTTGGAATTGTAGATCTGGACCCAAAGAGGTCCAGAGACCCTTTCCCCTTGAGCTTTATGAGCATTAATGGAGGTTATGAAGTTAGGGTTTCACCTTAGAGGCCATATCTTCAAATAAGGTCTTTGAGCCTTTTCATGCGCATCAAGATGTTAGATTTACGTGTTTATAATGACTTGGGAAGCTGGATTAATGGTTTAGAGAAATGGATCTGACCTCAAGAGGCTAGTTCAGCTTGAGCATGGCATGGACTCACCGAGTAGGACGAGGGTTTTTCTCGATAATCACACAGTTGGTGACTCGCTTAGTTTGGGAAGTGACTCGGTGAGTCAGAGGGAATCTAGAGGATAGAGTGCGTGATGGTACTCACCGAGTTAGGAGCCAGACTCGGCGAGTTGGGTCAGGACATTTCACAGATTTTGATCAGTGATGATTTGCATAGTTGAGGTTGACTTAGTGAGTCGAATGAGGACTAGGAGAGTGAAGAGCCTGTGTGGACTCGCCGAGTCACGGTTGCACACTCGACGAGTTTGGTCAAGGTTGACAGTTAACTTTGTTGACTTTTAGGGTTAGTCAATGTTTGGACCTTAGAGTCATCGGAAGGGTAGGATAGTCTTTTACCCTTCTTAGTGGATGTATTGAGAGGAGGAGATTAGCCTATCAAAGAGGGTTGTATTAATTAGAGTATTTATTTCATGTGGATAGGCAGAGGCTAGACCAGAGTTACCGAGTCAAAAATTTACTGGGACATCCGAGGTGAGTCTTCTCACTATACTTTACCTTGAGTAGGTAAATAGAGTTATGTGATACAATGTTTCATATATATTGTTTGTTGCACTCCATTCTTCTATGTAATTTATGTTGTGCATGCTTGCAGAGTTAGAACTTGAGGGTTCACATAGTTTGGGTGCACGGACCCACACAGTTATAGCCTCGAGTGGCTAATATGTGTTATATGTCGTATTTTGGGAAACTCACTAAGCTTTGTGTTTACAGTGTTTTGTGTTATTTGTTTCAGGTACTAGTGAGGATCGCGGGAAGGTGCCGGCTTGATCAGTACACACACGGGATTTTTGTACTATGAGATCTTGGGATTGATATATGTTATGAATTGAGTTTCAAACAATGATGTTTTTATGATTAATAAATGAATTATGTTTTTTATAAAATGCGAAAAATTGTTTTGGAAATTTACGTCGTTACACGGAAGCGTGGTTGTTGACGTTCGACATCTGAAAAGGAAAAAGAAAAAAGTATCATTAGAAATGAATCCCCAATTAAACACCCAAATGAGAAATTAGGGCTAGGATCCAACAACATTATTTAAAAATTAGAGGAGGGATTTCGTAATCTAACATGAAAATAATTTGAACGTAAGTGAATGACGATTCACTAATTTTCTAGCATGAAAAACAAATTTAAGCTAAGTTTTAAATGTATAGAAAACACCAAAGATCTTTTGAGATTCATTGAACTTTTCAATGGCATGTTTAAATGTCGATATGCCCCTCAAGTTTGTGATTGGGATGCCGAGGATCACAAAGCGGGTGTAAATAACCATGAAAATGTACATGGTGCCCTCAATGTTCCAGTCACCTATGCGACATGTTGGTTAACCACACACGCTCCATCGAACTATGACAAACACTGAGTCACCCTTTGCTACCTTTGCTTAGAGCCCAATTAGTGTGCCGGTTTACCACACATGCTCTACTAACGTCTTAGCAAGGGTACAAAGTGTAATTTTCATGGAATTGCATCAATTTACTTTTTCCTAAAGTAACTAAGATTGGGAATTTGTTGTAAAAAGATTTAGTTACTTTGCAAATTCATTATACTTTTAATGAGGAAAGGGTTGCCCTATCCTACCCGCTCGGCTAACGACCCTCCACCAATCAAGGAAGCGGTGGGTGAGAGTGGACACCCATTAAACGGTCATTTTACAGGTCATAACCTTATACCCCCCCCCCCCCCCCCCCCGCACCATTATAGATCGACTTCATGAATGAGGCCTACTAACGGTAAGACTAGCATTTAGGTTATATATATATATATATATATATATATATATATATATATATATATATATATATATATTAATCCTATAATATTTTAAAGTATAAGGTTGAATTTTGAAACTTGTAAAAAGTAAATAGTTTTGAACTTTTCAAAAGATATAGGATCAAATAGCAAATAGTTTAAATTAAACATTTAATTTAATAATTATCTAGATTTGATCTACTCTATTTTAATCACAAGATAATTCATCTAATAAATCAAATAATCAAATTTTATCACATAAGGAATTTATTATTCAATTAAATGGTAATTGTCTTTTGTTTTGGTAAGGATAATCACATAATAATAATAATATTAGGATTTTATTAGTCAAAAATAGTTTGGGTAATTATCCTTCAGCAAAACAGCAAGAAATCCCGATATATCCTCTATCTGATAGCTAAACTCGTCGAGTTCCCAATGTGAACTCATCGAATTCTCATTGGAACTCGCCGAGTTCATTAGTTGGAGGGCCAAAAAACGAATTTTTAAATCATGAGTGAAATACTAGGCATCAAATACAATTGAAACCAATCAAGGCTCTGATACCACTGATGGGTTTGAGCCAAAAGAACATCATATGTGCTCATACAAACCCTAAAGCTTAGATCTAGGTTTCTCTATTGAACATGCAATTCATCCTGTTGAAAATATATGATCTAATCACCACAAATAAACACTCGGATACTAGTTACTGTGTAACAGATATATAAATTAAAGATATAAGATGCGGATATATAATGATTAAGAATTGCAGAATAAATATAAATATAAAAGCTATATATGACTGAAGGCTATAATAATATAAAGACATGTATTTAAATGACATAAAGCTATAAATAATATAAATGACTGTATTTAAATGATGTAAGTAATATAAACGATTGTTTTTAAATGACGTAAAGCTATAAGTAATATAAATGATTGTATTTAAATGACGTAAAGCTATCATAAAATATATAAATATATATCAAGTAGGTTCGTCAATAAATGGGAAATCTGCGAAAAAGTCCCAATATTTTAGGCCAGTTTACGATTTAGTCCCAAATTAAATTTTGTTTACAAAAAACGACAGATTACCGACTAAAACTTCGGATTAACCCTTCGTGGCCGGTTTCACAGATTTAGCCGGTATCTCGTCTTTTTTCGTTAATTAATCAAAATTTTGGGGCTTTTTCATTAATTAATCAAAATTTTAGGGCTTTTTCATTAATTAATCAAAATTTTAGGGCTTTTTCATTATTTATTACCAATAAACCAAAATATTTGGACTTTTCTGAAGATTACCTTTAAACTAATATATATTATATGATCTAATTTAATATGCACTATTCTGTGTCTTCTTTCTTATGCTCTTCTAGGCTCACTGTGTGTTTTTATCGGTGTCGTCAAACCCAACAACAAAAATGTCACTCACAAGTCTTGTTAACTCCATCGATTTTCCAAAATTATCCATTCACAACTCTATGATCATCTTTCAATCTCCAAATAAAGAACGGAGAAAATCGTTGTTGATTACGTGGATGTCCCTATTACTTAACCATGACTTAAACCGTGGTTCCAACACTTGGATGTTCCTATTACCTAACCATGACTTGAACCCATACACTAATGGCTTTGTCCATAGTGTTGTTAACAATAGAAGACGAATCTCACATGTTCAACCACTGATACATTGGCTCAAGTCTTACTTGGCCCTTGTTTCCTTACAACACTATAGAAGCCCCAACATAAGATAAATCCCACATGGTGTGACAACCCGATATTTCAACTCTTTGTAACGACCAAAATGGGTCAAGTATTGTAACCACTTCTGAATAATAATAATTTACTTTCATAATAAAATTTACAAATAAGTTCTATTTAATTTCCTTCTATGATTAAATGTCTTTGAACCATGATCGTACGTGAAAAGAACGCCCAAATCCGACTTCATATAGCGAAGTTATGATTTTTCCAAGTTCGGCTTAGCAACAGACAACTAAAAACTCGAATCGGAAATCGAGCGACTTTTGGCCGGAATGACCTAAACGAGAATCGAAGGTCTCGTCATTGGTATTCCAGCGGTAAAAAGTCTGGCAAAAACCGACATCCGATAAAGAAGTTATGAATTTTCTAAGAAATTCCTTAAACACGATGGATTTTTAATAAATAATAAAAATATAATTTTGGAATTTGCCGACGGAGTCTAAACGAAAGTTGTAGAGCGTAGTCTCACCTACGCGAGGATATAAAGACCATCGAAAATGGAGTTCGTATGAAGAAGATATGAATTTTTGAAGTTTATTAAATAAATTAATTATTTATTTAAATCAAAATTCGGATATTATCCGAAGGGGAGTCAGCATCCTCCTCCGAAGTACGCGCTGCGTACCCCTGTACGCCCCGCGTAACCGAGGGGATTGACCTATGATCGTCCACGTCGCGCTATCCGAAGAAAACAACCCATCCGACCCGTCCGAAGCCCCGACCCGTCCGACCCGACGTCCCATCCGACCCGGCGTCCCATCCGAACCGCGTACCCAGCAACCCGTCCCATCCGAACCGAGGCAGTCGAGGCCTCGGTCACGCATGACGTACGCGTACGCGCTGCGTACAAGCGTACGCCCCGCGTACCGAGGCAGACCAACCTTTCTATAAATAGGATGCGAGGGTTTCCAAAGAAAGGGTTCAATTCTCTTCTCTCTCTCTCTCAACATTTCCTCGTTTTCCGTGTCCGTTCAAACCCGAAGCTCTGGTCTTTTTGGCTCAAGTCCCGAAGGTCGATTTTGCTCCCGAAATTCCCGAGAATCCCGAGGAAAATCCGTTTCCCGAGACGAAACTCTGCCCGGTTTTCCATCTCGCTATCTCCAAAACTTTCAAGTGAGTTTCATACCCCTTAATCAACCGTTTTAATTATTCTAAATACTTTTATATGCTTTCAAGGGGGGGATTACAAGTAAAACACACGAGTATTATCGTGTGTTACATAAAGAAACTCTTTTATACATTGTTATATATTCAAATCACATGCGATTTATAAACATTTAAAGGAACTTTATATATATATATATATATATATATATATATATATATATATATATATATATATATATATATATATATATATATATATATATATATATATATATATATATATAACATATGTCACAATAGCATTTTACCTTTTAAAATATAATGTTGTTGTAATGCATGTATAAACTAAACTGTTCTTAGATTTTTCTTGTCTATCCTAGACTCTACACCAAAAAAAAAAATCTATACTTTCATAAACAAGTGATTCCTTTTCTCAATATTTCTAAACAAACAAGACACGCTTTTTGGAAACTATAATAGGTATAGTTTTACGAACAGATTTCTAACTCTTATGTACTAGAAACACATATTTCAAGAAGTTTACTTTCGTATACAAGAACAAACGTAACATTTTAACAAGTAGATCTGTTTTTATACCACAGATTTGTGAGACACTAACTTCATGTACGTTCGAGTACACATTTCAAGTCATGTATTATATACCAGAATCCCTTGGAGGGGGAGCGTGGTGTTTGTGTATAGATCTATACGGGCTTGACAAACCCGCGCCCTGACTGTTAGCTGCAGTCCACCGTTTGGGGTGACAAACGTCATAACATTCC